>NC_092335.1:268887500-270087500 GCF_046630445.1 Rutidosis leptorrhynchoides
CACCATCATCAACGCCAACAGTACCATTACCACCTCCAACCACAACCGCGTTGTAAACCTCAACTTCACAATCTGTCCCACGAGCATCAACGTCATACGCACCATAGATACTAAGGAGTACCAACAACAATAACTAACGAAGTATTAATTCATAACTTCATTGGAGAAACATTCCGCGGCGATTATATAATCTCTAAAGTCTTAGAGATTATCTAATCTAGCCCTAACCATAAATCAGTTAAGCGAACCAAAATGATAGAAAGAAGAGTAGAAACCCTGACAAAAATGGTGTGTGATTAACAAGTTAAACTTGTTTTACCAACAGCATCAACAGTACTGTCAACGTCACCAGCATCGTCAGTACAGTCAACATCAGAATCAACAACACCTATAACATCACAAACTCCGTCAGTTCAAGAATCACTGTGGACATCATTACGAATCAATAACGTGTATATTGTATCAACAAGTTATGAAGAATTAACTCATTCCCTCTGAAGAAATTATATATATATTTTATATATATATATATTTTTTGAAATAAAAAACAAATCTTTCCGTGCTAAGCTATTGTGTGTGAATCTTAACTACTCAGTTAATTCATATTACAAATATGTAATAATGTACGTCCCTCACCCGCGACTTAACCATCGTTAACTACAATCTCTGTCTCAATTCAACAAATTCCAATTTCTAATAAATCAAGTATATATTTGATTTTACACTTCATCATTGATGTAACCGAAACTTTTCAGATAACATCATTCGTACTTTGCGAAGTTCACAAGAATTTAACGAGAACCAACATCACTTCTCAACAAATAACGAAGTATTGATTCATAATTTCAATATTATTGAAGAAATACTTATGTAACCTCTAAACCTTCAAGGAATTATTCAATTCTAGTTCCAACCGTAAATCGAATGAGTTTAATTTAGTATTAACTCATTAAAATCTATGTTACATCTGAGGAGAATATATACATATATATTTTCATAAAGACTGTAATAAAATTCTTATGTACAAAATATTAATTGTGAAAATTTTTTAACGGGTAGGTAATACCCAAGAGATATATATAAATTCACAATTAATATGTTACATTCTTCGAATCAGATTAAGCAAATTATCAATTATACTTCCTACTTTCACAATAATATACATTCTTTCATAGAAATCAAAACAACCATACTCATTCAAACCCAATTACGTATTCTGATTTTAAAATCTCAAAATTCAATTCGAGATATAACCGGTACCATTACTTTTAGATTCCTACATCTTTCAAAGCTATACTTTGACTTCAAAAGTGTGTTAGAACATCAAATGTATACAAACGATTACAATCTATGTTCAAATCCTTCGAAAATCTCTGAAGACACTTTAAATAATGAGCAATCGAGATGATGATCCAACCACATATTACCCACAGTTATGTACTTAAAAAGCTCTCGAAACCAAAGTCATAATTCAACACATATCTGTGTCAGATCTTTTGGCATTTATTAGCAAAAATAACCTTGCAATTCCTTTGCAAAGTAGCAAATTATATCACAGCTCCAGCAAGACAACTTCAGTTTTTTCATTCGGAGTAGCCTTATCATAATTTTAATATATGTGATTACACTTTTGTTACCGGAGAACCTTTCATATTCCACCACATTAGCAATAAACTTACCAACAACTTCACTGATCTTAGCCATTCCGAAGAATCTTTATATTTATCGAAACCTCATCATTTACTCATCTGCCTCTTGTAACGAGAATTGTCATACGAATCATTGGGAGTTAGCAATCAGTATTTTGAAATCTCACAGCATGTTGACGCCAACAGTTATACATAACGTCTATTTCCAAGGCTTACATACTTCGAATGTGAAGTTTCTGAAAAACACTCTGAACCACGAACTAGTTCTCGAAATGCTGATGAAGCAACAAAAACTGTAAATGACCTTAGCAGTAAAAAGTTTGATGATAAAGATTAGTGTATTAACAAAGCTCAGAAATAGAGAAGTTTTGGAACTGGAAAACGGATTGAGCAAAGTATGAAGGAGGCTGTGGACAAATCACAAAGACTGAACCTGCCTTCAAAGAATCCAAATGATTCAGTGTCTGCTGAAGTCATTAACGAATACCTTGCTCCTGACACTAAACCCTTACAGACAATATTCTTCATCATCCTCTGATATTAGAAATTCTAAGATATCATCGTATCTTTCATTATAAATATCCTCCATATTTCTGAAGATATTTCCATAACTATTCTTATCTGGAATCATTTATCTCTTTGCGCTATCTGTATTACATCAAAAAGGAAACTGTTTAGTTCCTATACTCTGTAAACCTTTGAGTTTAAAATATGAATGTTTTTGAAGTAGTGTTGGAAACTGAAGCATGAGTTAGTATAATATAATGACACTTGATCAACGTGATTATATTACAGTAATTCATGCTGAGTTTCTAAATGGAACGTGATGATTCACAGATCATAACATCATCATGTGCCATGTTATACGACTCTTGTATTCTATTTAACCTCTAAAATATCAAGAAAATATTTCTTGATGATTCGGCCTTTTCCAAGGTATTCTAGTAATTTGACAAGTCAAGATCGTGCCATCACAATTTCCTTCCTAGAACATTAACAATGTTCATTCTGAAAATCATATTTGTGAATTCTGGACCATTACAAGCGGTGCTTAATCACAAGAAGAAGAAACGAAAGGACAAAACTCCGAAATAGAAATTGGGGTATAAATTGCAGCAAATAAAAGAGAGCATTAACTGTGGATGAAAATGATTATAGAAGATAGAAACAGAGACTTTGAAATATAAGGGAAGATATAAAGCCCAACGACAAACCAAAAATTATAAACCATATATATCGATGCATATAGCAATATAAAGACACGGGAGAACTAGAAACACTATAAACCCAAGAGTATAGTAGAAGTAAATAGATTCTTCCGGCGGTAGATGAAAAAGAAGAATGACCGATATGAAAGTTATAAGTATATCGAGAATCAGAACTGGATGGAGCATATTGATGAATACTTTAAAATATGAGTTGAGGAAGAAAGAATAGAAGGTGATGAAACATGACTAGGAACTTAGAAATCAACAGATTTAACTCACACAATGACGGAATAAGTGAATCAAACCCTCTAGTGAATAGGTTAAGCTTTTTGTGATTAATTTAGTCATACCACAACTAAATCAAGTGTGATTAGATCAACACCTAGAGCTATTATTCACCACCTGGGTGATTTGGGTTGAGAGAGAATCGGAGGAGCTCACCAGATCTGAGTGTGTGTAACAAATGAGAGGCTTAACCTAAAAATGAAGAACATAAGACTTTATATACCCCTGCTGTTGACTCACCCGTACGATTCATCCATCACACATACGAGTTAGCTTCATCAGCCGTACGGGTGATCACTCACTCGTGTCTTCTCATTTAGATTGTAATTGTGACTTAGCTCAACATCAACCGTGCGTATGAGCCTGTCAGCCGTACGAGTGAGGCTTCACTCGGACGTCTGACTAAGTCTAACATAGTCAAACATCCAAATCTCGTTCCTGTAGTTGCTGTAACCACATACAAACACAAATAGGATAATAACGAACGATCATGGTGGCCTGTAAACTGTTGTACCTGCAATGGACGTGGGTAGATGTCTAGGGACTTGCATAAAATTCATCAACAGAAGGTGTGAGTGGTAAGAAAAGGAAGGAGGTGAATTTATAAGAAAATCTCCGACAGAACAATTAAAATGGACGATCGCATTTAAAGCGGATCTTAATTCCTTTTGTTACCGGAGAATCAAATCTTATTACAAAGATTTTCTTCAAATCCCTTGAAATCTGGAAATCAATCATATCTACGTCAAATGATAAGATGAATCTACACTTACTCATTTCACTCTTCTATGTTAGCTTCATTCGTACTCTTCATATAAATGGATTGTTTATCCAAATTATTCGCTGATGATAAAACTCTAATTTTCAGCCTGTATGCATCATGAAAACATACTTATTATCATTCACGACCTTTCCACTCAAATTTCGGGACGAAATTTCTTTAACGGGTAGGTACTGTGACAACCCGGAAATTTCCAATCAAATTTAAACTTTATCTTTATATTATTCCGACACGATAAGCAAAGTTTGTTAAGTTAAATCTCAAGAATTTTAAATTGTGTTCATACATTCATTATATCCTCGACCAAATTCAGACGATTCACGAACCGTTATATATAAATAAATATGTATATATATGTATATATATATATATATATATATTATAACTTGAGAATATTAATAAAGTATTAAACGTATAATACTTTACATGATCGTATTTGTTTCAATATGTTTATCGATGGAATTAGAAGATAATATCAAATTGTTGATTTATCAGATACATTATGATATGATTACGGGTCTATGTTATGAGGTCCAATGTGATTTAAGAAATATATTCTTTTTGACAACATTCGGAAAATGGTAAAGTGATTTATAAGTAAGAACGTGAAGTGTAAATAACTTAGATGTTGGATATCGACAAGTTAAGTAACTCGACATTTTTCATTAAGATGATTTCATACGTTTATTTAACCTTTGAACTTTATCCCATGCTTCACCAACAAACTGTAATTTAAAAACTTGAAACCTATTATGAATATATATGATTCTACTTTTTTAAAACATTTTATGATATAACGATTTCCATTATTTTAACCTTTAAACAAAATGATTCTTAAAAATATATTTGGTTTTGGAAAACAAAATTATTATATTTATTTGATTTAGTTTCAAACGTACAAAAAATGTTTTCAGTTTAAAAAGAACTTTATTATTAAAACGTATATAACTTTTATAAATATCTAGAACCACTTTTGACAACTCATTACTTAACCAGTATGATAAAGATAACGATATTTATATTTTATTTTATTAAATATATATAACGATTTAAATTAATATTATATATATTTATACGCGTATTATACGTACATAGTTTTATACTTTTACTATACTTAAACTTTACCTTTACTTTATTTTTACTTTACTTTAACTTTAATAATTCACTTTAATAATTCATACTTTAATAATTCACTTTAATAATTCATACTTTAATAATTCACTTTAATAATTCATACTTTAATAATTCACTTTAATAATTCATACTTTAATAATTCACTTTAATAATTCATACTTTAATAATTCACTTTAATAATTCAAAAATCTATTATAAATAGAATTCAATAGGTTTCATTATTTTATAGAAACTTGAAAATATTTTTCTCTAAACTCTCTCAATCGATTTATATATATATATATTTACTCCGTATTATTTCAAGATATTATTAGTATACATAAAATATTACGTCAGAGTGCTGTCCGAGTGATTTCGAAATTGTTTTTCGAGTGGGATTGGATTAAGAAAATTATGGGTTATAGCTATGGAGGTGATTGGTATGGTTCATGGGTATGCTCGTGAGGTCAATATAGTGTTTATCATCTCCGTTGCGTCTACGTACTTTTCCTGCAATATTGAATCTCAATATTGATACGTTCGTGAATCCGAGGCCAACCTTGCACTTGTTCAATGACGTTATATGTATTTTTACTACGAAATACAGTATGGTGAGTTTCATTTACCTTTTTACCCTTTATATTTTTGGGCTGAGAATACATGCGCAATTTTTATAAATGTTTTTCGAAATAGACACAAGTAATCGAAACTTCATTATATGGTTGAATTATCGAAATCGAATATACCCCTTTTTATTAAGTCTGGTAATCTAAGAATTAGGGAACAGACACCCTAATTGACGTGAATCCTAAAGATAGATCTATTGGGCCTAACAAACCCCATCCAAAGTACCGGATGCTTTAGTACTTCGAAATTATATCATATCCGAAGGAGGATCCCGGAATGATAGGGGATATTCTTATATGTATCTAGTTAATGTCGGTTACCAGGTGTTCACCATATGAATGATTATTTTTTGTCTCTATGCATGGGACGTATATTTATGAGAACTGGAAATGAAATTCTTGTGGTCTATTAAAATGATGGAAATAAATGATTATGATAAACTAATGAACTCACCAACCTTTTGGTTGACACTTTAAAGCATGTTTATTCTCAGGTGTTAAAGAAATCTTCCGCTGTGCATTTGCTCATTTTAAAGATATTACTTGGAGTCTTTCATAGCATATTTCGAAGAACGTTGCATTCGAGTCATTGAGTTCATCAAAGATTATTATTAAATCAATTTATAGTTGGATAGTGGATATTATGAAATGGTATGCATGCCTGTCAATTTTTGATGTAAAGAAAGATTGTCTTTTAAAAACGAATGCAATGTTTGTAAAATATATCATATATAGGTCAAATACCTCGCAATGTAATCAACTATTGTGAATCGTTTATAATGTATATGAACGGGTCCTTTCAACTAAATGCTTGTGAATAAGTTTGATAGAGAGCAGTATTGTCTGATACCAGTTCCCTGGCAGCGGCGCCAAAAACTAGCTTCCCTCTTGATATGGGTGAAACGGACGATTTTATTTGTGCGGCGTCGTTAGGTCGCAACACGTCAGAATCAACCACCAAGAGGGGGTACTGTCTTAAATTTATATTTAGCGGGGCCTAAATCGTACTACTCCTTATTATGAGTAAGGGAGGTATGACCTAGAGTCATATTTTTGAGATATCGGTAGAATCGAACCTATATTTAAGCCTAATATATTTATGAAGGAGTAGTGGTTACTTAATTTTGGGATTTTCTAATTTATAAGACAGATAAAGTAATTGCGATAAAATTTTGTAATTCAGATAAGGTTAAAGTAAGTTCATACTATGATTTCATCAGTTATTCTGCCGAGATTATGGAATGCTGGCTCATGAATAGGCAGAGGCCTTGTATTTATTACACTCATCCTAAATGCCCATGTCGTAAGACATGTCACTGGGTAATGCGATAGGCTTGAAGATTCTAAATAGACAGTAACGTCCCTTACCCCCGATGCCCGTGTAGTCTGACTACAGGCATACACGTTCAGACGGCTCATCCAATTGAGCGACTCGGTTGGGTGACGTATTAACATTCCACAAGGGTCTAAACTTTCTTAAGCATAATAGAATACATGGTTTACCATATCCGAGAGACGTGATGTGTTTCAATGCTTTCGTTAATGATTGGTTTTAAAAGATAGTTAGGCCCTTAAAAAGAGTTCAACCATAAAGAACACCATGGCCAAGTCAAGCTGACTTCCATGAACACGTTCGGTTTATCCTAACGGTCCAATCCTTAATGTGTCTAAACAAACAGTTCTTTAATTAACTAAGAATCCCTCAAGCGGGGTGCAATTCTTGAGACCGCGTTATGGTGCAGTGTACTAATCAACACTGTCCGGGTTCCATGGCCTTACTTAGCAGAGGTACAGCTTACAACAACTGATGTGCTTCAACATGCAAGTACGAATTCATATATTTGGTGACTACACTAGCATGGTCTGGGACCGACAATGTACTAAGGGTCTAGTCAGACTTTTCACTACAAAAGAGTCCTCAGTCGAAATCCAAAGCTCGATAGACTTACTACAACAGTGTGCCTCAGTCGATCTTACGTTGTATCCGATAGACTTCTCTTACCAAGGGGTGACACAGATAGTGTACTCTGAATCGGGGTTCGCGACTTCCTAATAACAGAGCCAGTAACTACGTTCTATTAGTTGGAAAATTGATTGAGTTTAAAGCATAATCAGAAAGCTTTTCAACGGCATACACAAACCATAACATTATTTCGGCATTATAACTGCTTACATCATAGCATACACTAAAGATAACTACTCACTAATTATGGCAACAATATCACAGAACATAATGATAGAAGACATTATATAAAGATAAAGGATAGAGGTACTAGTAGATTAAACGAGTTCTGAATACAAAAGTGACAACTTCAAGACTCCAGACCGCTCCTAATACAATCTTCAGCGTTCTTCTCCGGGTACTAGGTTTCCCGCACGGAGTCGAAGACCTTGAAAGTATGACTAATATTGTACAAGAGAGAGAAAGAAGTGAATTGAAGTGTGTGTTGGAATGAATGACAAAGACCCTTTAAATAAGCCTAATTTTTCCCTGCAAACAGCTGGCAGGCCGTTTGGCAGGCCGTTTGCAGGGGCCGTTTGCTAAGCCAAGCCGTTTGCAAGGTCCGTTTGCCCTGGCCATTTAGCAGGCCATTTTTAAGCCAGGCAAGCCATTTGGCAGGCCGTTTGGCTTGCCTGGTCAGTTGGATTTCCTGGATCGTAACTTAATTTCTTTTCTTTCACTGTTTTCGCTCTAGAATCTTCGTTTTAGCTCCGATTCTCTTGATTCTTATTGCACCGTCTTCGTAATTACTTGTTCTTCAATTCTAACTGATAAAGTGGGTATTTTGCCTACAAAGTTCGAATCTTTCTTGTTTTTTGGGAAATAATACCGGGGTGAAAACGTGACTTTTTAGCCGATATCAGTGCCTCAGTCAAACTTACGTAGTATCCGATAGATTTCGCTTACCAAGGGGTGACACAGATAGTATACTCTGAATCGAGGTTCGTGACTTCCCAATAACGGAGCCGATAACTACGTTTTATTAGTTGGAAAAGCGATTGAGTTTAAAGCATAATCGGAAAGCATCTTGACAACATACACAAACCATAATATTATTTCGGCATTATAACTAACTACTTCATAGCATACACTAAAGATAACTACTCGCTAATCATGGCAATGATATCACAAGGAATAATAATGAAAGACATTATATAAAGACAAAGGATAGAAGTGCCAGTAGATTAAATGAGTTCTGAATACAAAAGTGACAACTTCAAACTCCAAACCACTCCTAATACAATCTTCAGTGTTCTTATCCGGGTACTAGGTTTCCCGCACGTAATCGAGGACCTTGAAAGTATGACTAATATTGTAGAAAGAGAGAGAGAGAGAGAGAGAGAGAGAGAGAGAGAGATAAGTGAATTGAAGTGAGTGTAAAAATGGATGACAAAAGGCCCTTTAAATATACTTGGAAATTGCCTGCATACGACTGGGATGGCAAGCAATTTTACCAGGCCGTTTGGGATGGCAAGCCGTTTTGCATGGCTATTTGCCCAGGCCGTATGGCAGGCCATTTTTCACACTCGCAGGTCGTATGATAAGCTAGATGGAAAGCCATATGGCCTGCCCTGATTAGCTTACTTTCACTGAATCGTAACTTGATTTCCTTGATCGTAGCTTGGTTTCTCGTCTTTCACCGTTTTCGCTCTAGAATCTTCATTTTAGCTCTGATTCTCTTGAATCTTTTTGCACCGTCTTCATAATAACTTGATCTTCTATTTCTTCTGACAAAGCGGGTATTTTGGTGATAAAGCTTGGAACTTTATTGTTTTTGGGCCTCAATACCGGGGTGAAAACGTGAATTTTTAGCCGATATCACTTACCTTTATCCGTCTTGCTTCTGTGACATCATCTGGCAGTGTTCTGTCCTGCAAATACTTAACATAAGGAGTCATCCAGCATGATCCTCCTTCCTCAATGGTTGCTACTACCACCTTTTCATCAATTGATTTATCCTTCAAAACTTCCACCAAAACTTTCCTACGTAAATGATCAAATGTTAATGTTGCTAATTTGCTCAACATATCTGCTTTTTTGTTCGTATTTCTTGATATTTGCACAACCTCCAAAGTTTCAAAATTCTTGGAAATCTTTTCACCAAACTGTAAATATCGCTTCATTGATATATCTTTTGCCTCAAATGCCCCATTAACTTGCTGTGCAATAATCTGAGAATCAACATAGGCACGTAAATGCTTTATTCCCATCTCAGACACTATGCAGAGGCCGAAAAGCAATGCCTCATACTCCGCTTCATTGTTAGATGCATAAAAACAAAACCTGAGTGGGTATGTATGTTCTTCCCCTTCCGGGTTCGTAAGCACCAATCATGCACCGAATCACTCCTCACTTGATGCTCCATCATATGTAACTCTCACATGCAATTACTGCTTTTAGCATCTCGTGAATAATCTACTTTTTTAGTCGTTTCTAAAAGAAAATCTGCTAAGATCTGCCCTTTAACTGCATGCCTTGGTGAGAAATTTATTTCATATTGAGACGACCCGTCCTAATCTATCTGGACGAATACAATAACATATGATTACATCGCGAGGTATTTAACCTCTATATGATACATTTTACAAACATTGCATTCATTTTTAAAAGACAAACTTCCATTTCATCGAAAGTTGACAGATATGCATATCCTTTCATAATATATCCAAACTATGAATGACTTAATATTAATCTTGATGAACTCAACGACTCGAATGCAACATCTTTTGAAATATGCCATGAATGACTCCAAGTAATGTCCTTACAATTCAGTTTTCTTTTTCTTGTTTTTGCTCAACACCAAGTGATTATCATCATCATCATCAACACTTACGATCACCATCATCATGGTTTACTGCTTTTTTCTTTTCCTGTTGACGGATCGAATGACCTAATTAAAACCACCATTTACAACCTGCAAACACCAACCCAAAACAACCGTCAATATTATGCTACTATTCTGGTGCTGTGTAACAGTAATGTTGATATTAAAGATGATAACACGTAAATATTGATGATGATATGTTGTTGACGGTGGAATGATGAAAAGCTTGTTGGTAATCAATCGTGAGTATTGATGAGGCGAGTATGAGGTTTCATGACGGTGGAATCATCACGTTCCATTAGAAACTCAGCATGACTTACTGTAATATAATCACGTTGATCAAGTGTCATTATATTATACTAACTCATGCTTCAGTTCCCAACAATACTTCAAAAACATTCAAATTTTAAATTCGAATTTTTCAGAATTTAGAAATAAAATAGTTTCCTTTCTGATATAACACTGATATCGCGAAGAGATAAATGATTTCAGATAAGAATAATTATAAAAATATCTTTAGAAATATCGAGGATATTTATAATGGAAGATACGATGGTATCTTAGAATTTCTAATATCGAACAATGATGAAGAAGATTTATCTGCAAGGTGTAGAGTCAGGAGCAACGTATTCGTTAATGACATCAGCAGATACTGAATCATTTGAATTCTTTGAAGGCAGGTTTATTCTTTGTGATTTATCCATAGCCTCCTTCAAAGTTTCGTATAATCCGCTTTCCGGTACCAACTTTTCTGAGTTTTTCCAACATACTATTCTTTATCATTAAACTTCCGACAGTTAAGGTCATTTACAGTTGTTTACAGTTTCTGCTGCTTCATTCAGCTTTTTCAACATTCAGAGTATTGATTCGTAGGCTGGGTGCTTTTCAGAATTTCATAATGAGAGATCATAATTCTAAGAGATAAATGTTATATGTATATATATAATTGTTGATGCAGACATGCTGCGAGATTCAAAATACTGATTGCTAATTCCCAATAATTGGTATAGTAATTCTCGTTATAAGATGTAAATGAGTAAATGATAGGGTTTCACTGAATGTAATGATTTTTCGGAAAATCCAAGATCAACGAAGTTGTTGGTAAGTTTACTGCTAATGTGGTGAGATATAAACGGTTCTCTGGTAACGATGACGAAAGGGCAATCGTATACATCAAGGTTATAATAAGACTAGTACAATTGAAAAGTTGAAGTTGACTTGCTGGATCTGTGACAAAATTGGCTACTTTGGAGAGGTATTGTAAAGTTATTTTCGGTAATAACACGCCAATGGATCATAGATTCGTGTTAAACTTCTACTTGGATTCCGGAAGTTCTCCCAGGTGCATGACTGTGGATAATATGTGGTTGGATCATCATCACGATTGAGGTGTTTTCAAGAAGCATGAAAGGTTTGAACGCAGTTTGGAATCGTCAAGATACAAATGAGGTTTAGGATGAAATCAAGTGGCAATCTTGAAGAATTTTTTTAGTTTCATATGTTATAATCAATATTTTAATTCATTTTTAATTGTCCAATGTTGGTAGTCCACAGTTAGTAATTCAATAATTCATATATAATATTCGAATTAATTAATACGTATCGTGACCCATTGTATACATATCTCAGACTCAATCACAACTCAAAGTATATATATTATTGTAGAATCAACCTCAACCCTGTATAGCTAACTCCAGCATTACTGCATATAGAGTGTCTATGGTTATTCCAAATAATATATATAGATGCGTCGATATGATATGTCAAAACCTTGTATACGTGTCCCGATATTTAAAGTGCGTAAAATAAATAACAGAAATTAAATAACGATAAATAAAATTACGAGAATATAAATTGCGATAATTAAATTGTGATACATAAAATGTAATCAGTTATTAATAGTTAGCTAGGAACAGTTAGCTAGAAATAGTTAGCGTGGATTCTTAACAAAATTTTTCTCATAGTTAATTTGTTTGTTTCTAACAAATTTTATTTTTGTCCAATGTTTTCTTCATTATGCCACTTATTGGATTCTGATAGGTCAAAATCCAAATATGAAATTGAATGAAAATGGTTATTCTGCGGTGAACGGATTCGTATCTCTGTAGATGTAGTTGGATATTAAATGAATGTTGAATCAGATTTGAAGAATGTACAGTTTAACTTATTAATGTGAAATCTAAATATTTCTCGGGTATTACCTACCCGTTAAAATATTCTCATCATTAACAGTTTATACAATAGAGTTTTTAATTACAATCTTTATGAAAATATACTTTCATATATATTTTCTTCAGATGTAATCATGGATTTAATGATTTAATATAATATTAATCTCATTTGATTTAGCATTAGAACTAGAATACATAATGTCTAAAATAATCGCCATGAAGAACGAAGATAATTGATGTAGAACGATACGTAGAACGATGATTATACTCGAGATATAGAATGAGATGTTGAGGCATGGATTGTTGATGGTACTGGTGCTGTTTATTAATGGTACTGTGTACTGTTGGTGCCGATGATGTTGCTAAAGCTGGTAAATTTTGCACCATATTCTCCTAATTGATTATTCGAGCGCGAAGTTCGTTGATTTCTTATATTATTCTGGGATGATTGTCAGTCGAAACGAGTGAATGAATAAGGTTTAGAATTTTAGATAGAATATAATCGTGGCGAGATACTCTGGAAATGAGAGAGAAAATAGTATCACGAACAGGTTCGCGGGTAAGTGCTTCAGGTTCTTCGCTAAGAGGTGAATGTGGTGGATAGAATGGATCACCTTCTTCTTGTCTCCCATGATTGAGAAGACTACGAACCCATCAGATGAATTGGGGATGGTTGATTGGTTGATTCATTCTGGTGATGCTACCTCCGGAGCTTAGGTGAACATCCATGTCGGAATAGCTGTCGGGTTCCGAAGAACTTGAACTAGTGACGAGTCCCATTTCGTACTTTCGAATAAAGGATTTTTTGATATGAAATGATTTTCGGCTATCGAATGATATTTTATTTACATAGAATATCTATATATATAGAACAAAAGATTTCGTATATTACGGAGAAATTTACGGAATATGTCAGGAAAGTCTACAGTAACAGATACGCTAAGATATGATTTAGCAGATACGCTAAGATATGAATTTTGTCTATACACTATTCATGCAATCAATGCAGTAAGATGTGTCTAGACTTAAGAATGATAAGCAGGTAATTTCCAACAAAAATGATAAGAAAAACTTTTGACATGCAGACACGGTCGAAGTCCAGACTCACTAATGCATCCTAAGGACTATAAGTTAGACACACTAATGCAGACCTGGTTCGCTAAGACCACCGCTCTGATACCAAATGAGATGACCCGCCCTAATCCATCTGGACGAATACAATAACATATGATTACATCGCGGGGTATTTGACCTATATATGATATATTTTACAAACATTGCATTCATTTTTAAAAGACAAACTTCCATTTCATCGAAAGTTGACAGATATGCATATCCTTTCATAATATATCCAAACTATGAATGGCTTAATATTAATCTTGATGAACTCAACAACTCGAATGCAACGTCTTTTGAAATATTCCATGAATGACTCTAAGTAATGTCTTTAATACCTGAGAATAAACATGCTTTAAAGTGTCAACCAAAAGGTCGGTGAGTTCATTAGTTTATCATAAACAATCATTTGAATTATTTTAATAGACCACAAGATTTTTATTTCCATTTCTCATAAATATCATGCATGCAAAAATCATTCATATGGATTGAACACCTGGTAACCGACATTAACAAGATGCATATAGAATATCCCCATCATTCCGGGACACCCATCGGATATGATAAATTTCGAAGTACTAAAGCATTCCAAATTCCAGAATGGGGGTTGTTAGTTCACGTAGATCTACCTTTAGGATTCGCGTCAATTAGGGGCCAGTTCCCTAATTCTTAGATTACCAGGCTAAAAGGAGCATATTCGGCTTCGATCCATTCAACCATATAATGTAGTTTTAATTACTTGTGTCTATTTCGTCAAATATTTATAAAAGTGCATGTATTCTTAGTCCAAAAAATATATATTGCAAAAGCATTTAAAAAGGGAGCAAATGAAACTCACAATCTAATATTTTATAGAAAAATATTCATACGACGAACTGAACAATGCAGGGTTGGCCTTGGATTCACGAACCTATATCGGTTATATATATTAAAACACTTAAGTACAATCAAACAAGTTTATATATTAATACTTTAATAATTTTTATGTCATGTTAATAAATAGTTTAATTGTAACTATTTTATATATATTATATATTAAATTCTTATTAAAGTATTTTAATGTATATTATTTATTACAAATATTATATAATGTTTTAAAGTTAATATTTACCTATATGATTATATATATCCAAAAATATATTTATATATGCAATGTAAATTAATTAATGTTAGATCATTATAGATAATAACATTTTAAAGAAAATAGCCTGTAATATTAATTTAGTCATGATATATGTATAAAAATATGTTTTTATATAAGTATCTTTTGTTTGTTAAAATAATAATTATAATAATACTAAAATAATGATAATGATAATACTAATAATAAAATGTTATATGTTAATACCTAAAATAATAATAATATTAATAATAATAATAATAATAATAATAATAATAATAATAATAATAATAATAATAGTAGTAATAATAATAATAATAATAATAATAATAATAATAATAATAATAATAATGATAATAATAGTAAGATGATAATATTAATAAAGGGAATAGATAAGTAACTACCTCAAAGGAGTAGTCCTAAAAAAAATTCCCAAGTCCGGGTTTGAACCTGCGACCTCCCGTTAACCCGATAATATCCCTAACCATTGCTCTAGCATTCATTCGATTATAACTTCATCTTCGATTTCATTTCTTCCGTTATCATAATACACTGATCATAATCAGTTATCATTTACTATCATCATCATCTTTGTATTACCATCATAAACTCAAGAGGCTATCATCACCACTAACATCATACGTATAATCATGTTTCATCTATATCAATATCATTTTATCAACACTAATATACATCGTCATTATCTTATGTAACATAATTATTTTTATTATAACATCGTTATCATGAATCATTATCGTGATTAATCATCATCATTTGTAACATAAGATCACGATCATAATTATCTTTCTTATATTATCATTGTGACGACCCGGAAATTTCTGACCAAATTTAAACTTAATCTTTATATGATTTCGACACGATAAGCAAAGTCTGTAATGTTGAGTCTAAAAATTTTGTTGAACTATTTACATGAATTCATTTAACCTTTGACTATTCTCGACGATGCACGAACAACAGTTATAAATAGATATATATATAAGTATATATAAATATATATAAATATATATAAATATATATAATATTTTGAAATAAGATTTAATTAATAGAATTAAATATGTAAATAACTTATGACATAGTTAAAACGTATTTCTATAAATATAAATTAATTCGAATATAATTGTTAAATAATAGTAACACTTGTTTGTTATTTTGATTGTTACTAGAACAACTGATGCATGTGAATTATGGGTCCATATATGATAATTAATCATATGCACAATGTGAGGCAATAAAATGGCAAGAAAATGACAACAATGATAGTGAATGTTTGGCTAGAATAATCTAAAGATCAATTAATATAAATTGAGAATATGATTTTATGTTAGGGTATACATGCTTTGCTTTATAGTCATATATTAAAAACTAAATTCCTGTTTAAGAATGAAGACCCACGATTAATAAGACCTGTTCAACAATTGTTAAATCACGGATTACCTATTATTGGTCATCAAGTAACATGTCAGCCATTTTATAATTTTAAAAGAGTACTATTTATTATTTATGTTTTTATCTATACTTTGTCCCTACACTTATCTAATTTTTCTTGCAAGACTATAGACATACTTGATTATTTTTCGAAGAACCACTTCACATATTATGCATGAAATTATTGATTGAAGTATGGATTCAATTGTTGACTCCTTCCACCCACTAACTTGATGCGTATCAATTATGGATCATCTTAATTGACATCAAGATAAAGTTTTCTTTAACTTATTGGTATACAAAGATATTTATGTTTCTTGTTTTCCTTGCTCGACAAAGACATGGACCAACTCTTTTATTATTTTCTATTATAAATTATTATTAATAATTAATGATGCATATGGACTATACATAGAAATAGATGCATAGGCACCTTATTTTTCTTGATCGAGACACTTCAACATACACATAAGCATCCGTATTATTTACTATATTTATTATTTATTTATTACAATTGGGAAGAATCAAGAAACAAGTTGAGATGCATATGTAAATATATTACTTCTCTTTTTCTTTGCCTGCCACTACATCTTTTCTTCATTGATTGATTCACACTGTTTGCTAATTATTTGAGTTACTAAAAAAATCATTATGGTATTATATAATCACCAAACCTCTTTATTTACCACTTATACTCAAACTTCCATATCCCGACTAAACTCTTGAATCACAATTACCCATGTAAACCATCTATCTAATTTCTCTTCTTTCTTATTCAACTAATCGATAACCCAATTACCCTCCGTCACCACCACACGCCACCCATAAACCGTCTTGAAACAATACACCCACCATTTTTTTTGTTCGGACACCATCACAGTCACCACTTCTGCTATAACCACTAATACTACTACTGTGTTTCTGTCCTGGCCGAAGAACCACTCAAGAACCACCACAAACGACCACCAGAGACCACCAAAAAACTGTTGCTACAATAGTATCCGTTTCTGTTCGATGTTTACAATCTCAAACACCATTGAAGGGCTGCTGTTGTTGGTTTTTATTACAACCACTCGCTACACTCCTGTTTCTATTTTATCCATCGTGCAACCTGAAGCGACCCGTCCTAATCTATCCGGACGAAGTCCATATCGATTATAAACGATTCACAATAGTTGATTACATCACGAGGTATTTGACCTCTATATGATACATTTTACAAACATTGCATTCATTTTTAAAAGACAAACTTTCTTTTCATCGAAAGTTGACATTATGCATACCATTTCATAATACATCCAACTATATTTGACTTAATAATAATCTTGAAGAACTCAACGACTCGAATGCAACGTCTTTTGAAATATGTCATGAATGACTCCAAGTAATATCTCTAAGATGAGTAAATGCACAGCGGAAGATTTCTTTCATACCTGAGAATGAACATCCTTTAAAGTGTCAACCAAAAGGTTGGTGAGTTCATTAGTTTATCATAAACAATTATTTCATAATTTTAATAGACCACAAGATTTCATATTTCCAATTCTCATAAATAAACGTCCCATGCATAGAGACAAAAATAATCATTCATATGTATTGAACACATGGTAACCGACATTCACAATATGCATATAAGAATATCCCCATCATTCCGGGATCCTCCTTCGGACATGATATAAATTTCAAAGTACTAAAGCATCCGGTACTTTTGATGGGGCTTGTTGGGCCTGATAGATCTATCTTTAGAGTTCGCGTCAATTAGGGTGTCTGTTCCCTAATTCTTAGATTACCAGACTTAATAAAAAGGGGCATATTCGATTTCGATCATTCAACCATATAATGTAGTTTCAATTACTTGTGTCTATTTCGTAAAGCAGTTATAAAAGTTGCGCATGTATTCTCAGCCCAAAAATATTAAGGGTAAAAAGGCAAATGAAACTCACCTAATATATTTTGTAGTAAAAATACATATGACGACATTTAACAACTGAACAATGCAGGGTTGGCCTCGGATTCACGAACCTATATCATTTGTTTATATATTAATACTCATAATGGAATCACATGATTTCCTTTATTAGAATGTATTAATCTTTATATTTTTTGTTATATAGAATTTATACTAAACTCCATTAAAACAAATACTTATATTATATTTTAAATTATATGTTATATGTTTTTATGTTGTACATATACTTAAAATGATTAATATCTAAATATTTAGTTATATTAATATCTCTATACATATATGATTAGTATTATATAAAAAATCATTGGTTTGTTATATATAAGTATTTATATACACAGTGTTAATATGTTTGATATATATAAGTATATAAACTATTAATACTTTTACAGTATAAGTATATCTTAGATACAAAATATTTATCTGAAAAGAATATAATGATAGTATTGAAAATAATAATTTACTAATAATAATAACTTTCTTAATGTTGATCATACTGATAATAATAATAATGATATTGTTAACAATGGTGATTATGTTAATAATAATAATAATAATACTAATAGTTACAAAGAATGATGTTAATACTAATATAATAATAACTTGTATTATTCTTATATCAACAATACTAATAGTAATCCTAAATATAATCATAGTTGTCATAGTACTAAAATAATAAATTAGTAATCATGATAATAATAATAATATTCATATTTGTGACTATAATAGTAATACTTATAATAAATGCTAACTAATACTTTTATTAGTAATAATAATAATAACTATAATATTAATCATGATAACAATTTTTAATAATAATAATGATAATAACAATTTATAATGAAAATACAATAATAGCAATAATCATAATGAAAATAATAATAATAATAATAATAATAATAATAATAATAATAATAACAATAATAATAATAATAATAGAAAATGGAACTACCTCAAAAAAAGTCTTAAAAAGAAAACTGTCGCGAACGGGACTCGAACCCGAGACCACTTGCATAATCGTAACCAGTCTTAACCATTGCTCCATTTAAACTTTTTTGAATTATTTTACACCCGATAAAATATATCCTGTATAATTTTTGTTAAACTTCTTCTTCCTCATCAAATTAAAACTGTCGACGAGTACTTTAGTTAACCATCATCAAAACTAATAAAAAGTTTTAATTAAACATTCAAACTACCTGTAACAGATATATAGTTCAAATAAATAAAAATAAATAAATAAAAAAAATGAAGAACCAGACTGTTCTGTTCAGCGATAGCATAAACAAAAAAAAATTGATTTTTGATTTCGAAACTATTTTAGACAAAAGTTATAAAACGAATTACGTTGCAAATCGATCCTAGAAACTTTTGAAATCTTCAATTTACTCGGATACATCAAAACACCTTCGAATTTCTTTATGAACAAAGTTGTTGACTTTTAAAACCCAAACTTTGACCTCAAAATTCTCGATAAATAATACGAATTGGGACCTCAAACTTTGCAGGAAGATTAAGTAATAGATTCCTAACAAGATGACATTTCTAGATTTTAAAATTTCATTCGAAGTCAAGCTTTGAAAAAAAAAGAACGTGTACAGGGCAGGGAGTTGTTCTTCTTCGGTTTCTGATTAAATTTGGATAAATAAAAGCTGTTAAAAGATTTTTGTGATTCATAATTGACAATGTGAGTAACTTTGTCTTCGTTTACAACTGCAATTTGATGGGATTAATTAGGAATTGAAATTCGACATTTTAATTCATCAGGTACAGAAAAATAAAAAATAAAACTAAAAAGGGGATGGAGATTGTTAACAGAATTTGGCTTTTTTTTGCTGTAATGGAATCATTAACAGATAAATACAAAGATTGGATACAGTTAGTCAAGGATGTAAATCAAATTTGGATTCTTTGATGAATTAATAATAATAAAACTGATTTATATATACAAGTTTGTATGTGCGTATAATATATCAGCATATGTGTATATTTATATACACTGTATATGTATTTATATATGTATAGCTGAATTTCTTATATATACATGTATCTGTAAATATATATGTGTATTAATAATATTATTAATACTAATAATAAGTATACAAATAATAATGATAATAATAATACAATTAGTGATGATAATAATAATAACTATAAAATTTATAACAATAATATTATTAGTAGTAATAATATTGATTATCATAATACTAATATTATTAGTGATTGATAATATTAGTAATAATAATATAATAACAATTTATATATCAAACTTTATATTTATTTTACATATTTATTGAAAGTAGTAATAATATTCTAATAATAGTAATACAAATAATAATTAAAATCTAACAAGTTACATGTATCAAATCTCTTATTAAAACAATAATATTTATAATACTATTAATAATATTAAATAATAATCATAAATCAAATGTACTAGATTTCATATAATATCCTTAATGATACAGATATTAATATTAATATTTATATTGATAATGAAGATATTAATTTTAATACAACAACTATATTTTAAATTGTATTATATATATTATTAGTTACATAATATAATATGATAGCCTTTAATGAATATTTATTATATATATATATATATATATATATATATATATATATATATATATATATATATATATATATATATATATAAATATATATATATATATATATATATATATATCATAGAATTCATAGTTATATATATAGATTCATTTTAAATTTACACTCAATTACTTTGTATTCTATTTTACGTATTTAATTCAAATGCTTAAATTATATTTTATAATTTTAATTTAATATACATATACTTACATTTACATATACATATTTATTTACAAAAAATTGTTCGTGAATCGTCGGGAATGGTCAAAGTCAAATGCATTCATGAAAATAGTTCAAACATTATGAGACTTAGTTTAATAGATTTTGCTTATCGTCTCGAAATCATATAAGATTAAGTTTAAATTTGGTCGGAAATTCCCGGGTCATCACACAACCACCACTGCTATATGGTTAGTCTATAAATTTATTTTCTTTTACTAATCCTCTTTCGGTTCTTCACCAAACAACCATAGAAAACTTCTGTTTGCAATTGTAAACCACCAAGAATCTCCTATACTGCTACTTCAATTATTGTTTCTGTTTCTTTCCTTTGATTGAATACAAGAACCCAAAAAACCCATCAAGTTTCGCTGCAGCCTTCTATTTTCTGTTTCAAAACGCCATGAACTATCTTCATTATCATTATAGATATTCTTGTTTGCTGTTCTTGATTCAGTCTGACAAAAACCCATACAAACACCATTGTTACTGCAGCTCCTGTCTCCTTCTTTCTGTTTATGTTTCTTGTCGAGAACCACCACCATCATATTTATTATTTTTTTATGTTCCTTTCTTCCTGTTCGTTTGATGTTCTACAAGAAATCTCCTTGTTTGTTGCTCGTTCCTAGCTGCTGCTATCTTGTATTACTTTATCTTTATGGACGACAATCACCAAACACATATATCCCTCGGTCAAATTATTTAAAGCATGTTGTTGGGCCATTTTTTTTTTGTGAACTTGCAACTTGGGTCGAAACCCATTATACAGTTATTTTAAAAATTCAATTCTAAGTCGGCCCAAGAACCCATTTGGACTAACTTTCGAGCTGTCGAGTTCTACTGATATATCTAGTTGCTATTTTCTTTGGACAACAAGTATAATGATGATGGTTACGAAGACATGATAAAAATTATGGGGATTAACATAAATAAAAAGAATGGTGATGATTATCATGATGATTATCAAGATAATTAGATGATGACATGAGTATGATAATGATAATTATACGCGTGTATGTTAGATGTTTAAGATGATCAATGAGATTATGAGGATGTTATGATTAGATAATAAGTAAAATAATGACGATGATGAAGATGTACGCAATAATAGTAAATGATACATGATATTAGACGATGACTTGATAATAATGGAACGAATTATGATGATACGAGTATATGATATAAGATGATGATAAATAATGAAAACGAATCCATAATAAATAATTAGGCGTGCGAGGTTATACAAGAAAGTATGAATGTTTTAATGGTTAGGGGTGTTTGTGCTTAAGCGAGACGTCGCGGGTTCAAGCCCGGACTTGGGCATATTTTTTTAGGACTACTTTTTGAGGTAGTTTACTTATTACTCATTATTATTATTATTATTATTATTATTATTATTATTATTATTATTATTATTATTATTATTATTATTATTATTATTATTATTATTATTATTATGATTAAAGATTTTTAAAAAGTATTAAAATTATGATTAACATGCTTAATAATACATTTTTAGAATTTAATACAATATGATGTAAGGAAATGAAATTAGAATGATATAGTATGCTTATAACTGTTATAATAAAAAATGATGATATAATAATATTATTAAGATGTTAAGATGATTATAGTTACGGTCCTAATCAGTTAAATATTAAATATAAATATATGTAACTCTATTCTTAGTGTAATTATTTTTATTACTATCATTATTAGTATTATTATGAGTAAAAGTATTATTGTTATTATTAATATCATTAACATTATTATTATCACAAATATTATTATTATTAACATATAACATCTTTATTGATTTTTAGTAGTATTATCATTATTATTAATATTAAAAGTATTTTCAATTTTTTTATCAACATTATTATTATTATTATTGTTAAATTTATCATGATTTTTAGTATTATTTCCATCATTATTATTATTATTGGTATCATTAA
This sequence comes from Rutidosis leptorrhynchoides, assembly GCF_046630445.1. NCBI lineage: Eukaryota > Viridiplantae > Streptophyta > Magnoliopsida > Asterales > Asteraceae > Rutidosis > Rutidosis leptorrhynchoides. The sequence goes on from NC_092335.1 coordinate 268,910,598, forward strand.
TTCATCAAATAAGATTTTTCTATATAAAAATATAATTATGACATAAAACATGACTATATTAATATTTTTGGTAATAAATATTAATTATCAAGTTAAGGTATATAAAAATAAATATATCTAATGAGGTTATTATTAAAACATTAAAATAACAACTATATCACTAATAATGTTATTCTAGTATTGTTAAAGTCACTATTTTATCAAACAAATGAAATATGTATATATAAAATATTTAATACATATGACATAACAAAACTTATATTTTTAAATATATATATATAGATAAAGTTAATATATATTAATAATGAAATATAAAAGTTACTAATATAAGAATTATATCACTAATAAGTATATATATATATATATATATATATATTTGTTTGATTACGATTATATGTTTAAATATATACACAAATGATATAGGTTCGTGAATTCGAGGCCAACCCTACATTGTTCAATATAGTCATATGTATTTTTACTACAAAATACATTAGGTGAGTTTCATTTACCTTTTTACCCTTTATATTTTTGGGCTGAGAATACATGCACAATTTTTATAAATGTTTTACGAAATAGACACAAGTAATTGAAACTACATTATATGGGTGAATGATCGAAGCCGATATACTAATTGACGCGAATCCTAAAGATATATCTATTGGGCCCAACAAGCCCCATCCAAAGTACCGGATGCTTTAGTACTTCGAATTTATCATGTCCGAAGGGAGTCCCGGAATGACGGGGATATTCTATATGCATCTTGTTAAGGTCGGTTACCAGGTGTTCACCATATAAATGATTTTTGTCTCTACGCATGGGACGTATATTTATGAAAACTGGAAATGAAATTCTTGTGGTCTATTAAAATGATAAAAATGAATGATTATGATAAACTAATGAACTCACCAACCTTTTGGTTGACACTTTAAAGCATGTTTATTCTCAGGTATGAAAGAAATCTTCCGCTGTGCATTTGCTCATTTTAGAGATATTACTTGGAGTCGATCATGACATATTTCAAAAGATGTTGCATTCGTGTCGTTGAGTTCATCAAGATTATCATTAAGTCAATTATAGTTGGATATATTATGAAATGGTATGCATGCCGTCCACTTTCATTGAAATGAAAGTTTGTCTTTTAAAAAACGAATGCAATGTTTGTAAAAATTGTATCATATAGAGGTCAAGTACCTCGCAATGTAACCAAATGTAATGTATTCGTCCTGATGGATTAGGACGGGTCCTTTCAATCATAACCCGTTACCACCTACTTTCGTTATCCTCATCATAACTTCTCATCATCATATCATTGTGCATAATCACCATCATTACCACATCATCATCTAATTTTATGTATCAATGCTATTTTCCTGTATCCTGATCATACATCTCAATTGTAATATTTAAACCGAATTTCAGCCCACAACACCACTAAAACTGTCTAAGGAAAACTATTTAAACTTAACATGTATAAATGAATTGATTATCTAGTGTATTTGTCAGCCCCCACCAGAAAAGAAAGAACACGTAAAGTTACTCAATAATACCACTAATTGCTCGGTCAAAAGAAATAGAATATATGATCTAATATTCCACTAACTCGATTTCTATTTCCTTTAATGATCAAGTGGGTTATCCACATAGTAATTGTCAGTTAATAAGAAAAAGATAAAGTAGTAATACTCAAGTAATATGGGTGAGTTTATATTGAGTTAAAGAGGTGATGTTGGGTTTGATTGAGAACTGAAACAGACTTAATTTTATAGCAGCGATTGTAGCTTTTTAAAAACGTGGCAGAGTTGACGGTGGATAGATGCACATATGTATGTATAAATAAGGATGTGTTGTGTGTGTTAGGGTTTGTGGTTACTCGATCATGAGTAGCAGGAAAGGAAAAAACGGGAAAAAGTAATTTAACAATGATGGTTTGGTGGTTTACGAATCAAACAGAAACATACCGAAGTGGGAACGAATTGGAGGTTGATGATGGGTCGTGTTTTATTCCTTTCGAACCGCTGAAATAGTAGCAATAATATAAAACGGGTTATGGTGGGTTGCGGTTGAGATGAAACAGAAAATGGTACGCAATCGTAGTGAATGAAAGGGTGATGTTTTTGGGCTGAGTTTACAGCTGCAACAATAATTGTATGGTGATGATGGCGGTTTTGATAGTTGTGTATGGTGGAGTGGCCGGTGGTGTTTCTTGATTCATGGTGGTGGTGATGAATTTCCCTGATGACTGTTGAGGCTCGGTTTAACAGAAACAAATGCAGATCATGTAACTTTTATGGTATTGTTGGTTGGTTGATGGTTATCAAGGTGTTGGAGATGTGATAAAAGAGGATGGTGATTCAGAGTAGCAATTGGATATGTATTGATACAGGTGATTATGTATCTATAATGTTAGATTATAGATATAGATATGTGTGTATAAAGTGTGTGAGTTTTTATGATATGAAGTTTTGTTTTGATGAAATTATAACACAGATTGTATACCTTCTGTTGTAGTTGGTTGCGGTGGTTTATGATTGTAACAATAGCAGCACAAGCTCGATTATAGATTACGAAGAAATAATCTATTGTACAATTGATCTGTAGTAGAAGGTATGGTATAGTGGTATAGATGGCTATGGCGGTTCTTTTAGCAGAACAGTAACTCAACGTGAAGGGTGGTGGTGCTTTTGATGGTGGTTCTTGTTTGGGAAAGATGGGGTCACGGTGGTGTGGTTTTACCGTCATGGTGATGGAAGAAATAGAAGTATTAAACGAGTAGCCAAGTGATGTTGTAAAGTGGAAATGGGTTTTGGAGGTGTTCTTAATTTAGTGATATGTATACATATAATATGATTCATCGAAGGAAAAACAAGAATTAAACACAGTGTCAATCAAATCTTATACAGTAAACTTTTATAATAATTGTAGTGACTCGAACTTTTCCATGTTTATATATATATATTAAATGAAATTGTTATTTACATGATTAAGTGTTTCCAACATATTAAGCAATCAAACTTGTTAAGACTTGATTAATTGAAATAGGTTTCATATAGACAATTGACCACCCAAGTTGACCGGTGATTCACGAACGTTAAAACTTGTAAAAACTATACGATGACATATATATGGTTATATATATAGTTAACATGATTTTATTATAAGTATGTATCTCATTAGGTGTTTTAACAATGAGTTGTATACATAAAAATGAGACTATTAATTTAAGAAACTCGAAAACGATATATATAACGATTATCGTTATAACAACGTCTTACTAGGTACATATGAATCATATTAAGATATTGATACACTTGGTTAATTATGTTAAATGATAAGTAAATATATTATTAAGTGTATTAACAATGAAATACATATGTAAAAATAAGACTACTAACTTAATGATTTCGAAACAAGACATATATGTAACGATTATCGTTGTAACGACATTTAACGGTATATACATCATACTAAGATATATTATATATCATAATATCATGATAATATAACAATTTAACATCTCATTTGTTATAATAAACAATGGGTTAACAACATTCAACAAGATCGTTAACCTAAAGGTTTCAAAACAACATTTACATGTAACGACTAACGATGACTTAACAACTCAGTTAAAATGTATATACATGTAGTGTTTTAATATGTATTCATACACTTTTTAAAGACTTCAAGACACTTATAAAAATACTTCTACTTAACAAAAATGCTTACAATTACATCCTCGTTCAGTTTCATCAACAATTCTACTCGTATGCACCCGTATTCGTACTCGTACAATACACAGCTTTTAGATGTATGTACTATTGGTATATACACTCCAATGATCAGCTCTTAGCAGCCCATGTGAGTCACCTAACACATGTGGGAACCATCATTTGGCAACTAGCATGAAATATCTCATAAAATTACAAAAATATGAGTAATCATTCATGACTTATTTACATGAAAACAAAATTACATATCCTTTATATCTAATCCATACACCAACGACCAAAAACACCTACAAACACTTTCATTCTTCAATTTTCTTCATCTAATTGATCTCTCTCAAGTTCTATCTTCAAGTTCTAAGTGTTCTTCATAAATTCCAAAAGTTCTAGTTTCATAAAATCAAGAATACTTCCAAGATTGCAAGTTTACTTCCAAGTTTTCTAAATCCATTCCAAGTAATCATCCAAGATCAAGAAACCTTTGTTACTTACAGTAGGTTATCTTTCTAATACAAGGTATGTGACGCCCCGTACTAAATCATCATGTACGGACCATCAACAACAGGATCATTACAAGGTTAAGTACTATATGCTGTAATTAAAGAAGTTGCATTCACGATAAAAAGGTGATGTCATATCCGACATCAAATGTTTTACATTTCAAAAGCATACTTCACTATGTAGAAGCAAATAATAAGTGTATGTGACCACAATGGTCGTTACAAGTCATAGTTCAAAAGTACGAATGTTTGAATGTAAAATAAAGTAGTTCATGCGATGACAACTCTAAGCAGCGGGTGTCTACAGCACGACTAGTACACAGCGGAAGCTAACCTCAAGCACCTGAGAAATACATGCTTAAAAAATGTCAACACAAAGGTTGGTGAGCTATAGTTTAAGTGTAACAGTAATGTAAGTAGGCCACGAGATTTCAGTGCTACAACGAGCGTTAAAAAGTATGTAAAAGTATATGCTTAACCGTGGGCACTTGGTAACTAACTTAACGTTTAAAATACCCCCTGAAAGTACACTTGACAAGTGCGTATGTCTACGAAGTATTAAACACTCATTAAATGCTAGTGCTACTAGCCCGAGTGGGGATGTCAAACCCTATGGATCCATATCTAAGATTCTCGTTCACGGTTCAAAAACCAATGATTAAATGTTACCGAGCTAAATGGAATGTTTATGCCATTGTATAACCCACACATATATAAGTTTAAGTACTCGTGCCTAGTATGTAAAACATAAAATCCGCATGTATTCTCAGTTCCCAAAATAAGTTAAAGTAAAAAAGGAATGCTATAACTCACAATGATAATGTAGTCGTAAAGTCGGTTCGGAAAAGGTGTGCAAGTAATCGGTCCGAAGGTCCTCAACCTAAGTCAAATAGTACTAAGTCAGTAAATCATCTTAATAGGTTTAAAAGTATGTAATTAAGGTCTTAAGGGTCATCATCATTCATCATTAAACAAAAGGCGTAAAGTAGGTTTCGTTTATGAAAGTATTTTAAAACAAAGTCTGACTTCAGTCAGTCACCACGGCCTCTACCCTTACTGAATTAAGGTGAGACCAGTAGCCATGGCTCCGTCTATGAGTCCCTTAAGTGTGGTAGAAATTCCAGAAGCAAACTCGTCTTCGTTTGACCGTGGCGACGGTCTAAGTGCGAGTAGGTCAGAAATTTCTGCACAACGTTAAAGGACATAGTGATGATCGGAGGGCCGTAAATCCTAAACCGTAACTCGGATTAAGACGAGTCCTATATGAAAAGTTATCTACTCGAAAAGTTCTATCTAAAAATCAAGGTTATAACAGCTCAGGTCTACTGGACTGTTACAGAAACATCAGATCAGTAGCTTTTGGACAGAAACAGTAAGTTTAAAAGGGTTCCGGTGGTCTTGGTGCTTGATGTTCATCATGGTTCTCATCCTTGATGCATATAGCTTCAAGTGTACAACTCATTGATGTATCTACATCATCTTAACCAAGTCTTGATCATCATAACCCTAGTGCAAGTCTAAGACATGAAGCACAACTCACTTAAGAGTTGTATGAAGTTTGATGAACCAAAGTTACATCAAAGTCTTAGATCTAACACATACATGGACTTTAAAGCTAATAACAAGTTACAAACTTGAAAGTAAACTAACTAATCAAGATCTTAAAATGTAGAACATAGTTCTTAGTTAGATCTTGAAGATCCAAGACTCAAAAGTCTAGATCAAGCATAAGTATACAAGGTTATATTTAAAGAAAACTTATTTGTATGTTCTTGAACTTTCAAGGTTAACTTTTAGTTCAAGATTAATGAGATCAAGACTAACTTGTAGTACTTGACCATTTAAACTAATTACATGAAAGTATAGTGCAAGAAGAAGTACACTAAGTAAACAAGTAAATTATTCATGGTTGTTCATACTTTAAAGATTCAAACCAAAGTTTGATCTTTAGAAAGTAAACTTTAAAGTTTACTTCATGAACTTCAAGTATGAATTTAATCAACACATGAACTTGCAATCTTTTAAGAAAGTATATGTAGAATCATAACTAGTAAGTTATGTTCTTGAGTGTTCTTGATAAATACAAGAAATAAGAAGAATCAAACTAGAAAGTTTATTCTTGGAAACTAGTAAAGAATAAGTAACAATTACATGTAACAAACTAATAACAAGTAATCAAACTACAAATAACAAAAGATGATGATGATTGTGGGGTGTTTGAATTCGGTTTTAATCAAGAAAAGAAGAAGAGAAAAACTCAAGTTACTTACAATATTAAGAAAGAAAAGAGAGAAAAAGTTGAGAGAATTATGAGAGGTAAGTTTGAAGTGAAGTGTGAGAATGAGTTTGCAAGTAATGAAGTAGTAAAAAAAAAATTTGAATCCCCTAATAGCCAAAGAGGCCGACGGCCAGCTTTACACAAGAGGGAGGAAGCAATTGTTTGATGGTTTCAAGCATGAAGTTGTCCTTAAAGGTGGTTACTAGATGGTTGTTTATGGGAACTAGTTGTAAGTATAATGTAATTTGATTCTTTACTAAGTTAACTAACTAGTTACCATTTAATTGATACTTACACTTTGAAAGAGTGGGCTAACTAAGCCCACTTAAAGGTAGGGTGGGCTTACAAGTCTTAATTCATGAGTCCATTAACTAATCAAAGCCCAAGTTCAATTAATTAACAATTAAACCCAATTAAAGCCCAAGTAACTAACTAATAGCCTTAGTTAATTAAAATGATTAATAAAATTAATCATTAATGTAAATAATATCTAGAAATATTATTCGTGAAGTTTCGTGCGTCACAAAGACGTTTCGGGCACTTAAAAGTCAAGTACGGGCAATCATGGCAACATGTAATTGTAATAACATACATTCGTTTAATCACACATATTAATAATAATAATTATTAATAAATAACATTGAAAAAACCAGGGTCATTACATTACCCACCTGTTAAAGAAAATTTCGTCCCGAAATTTAAGCTGAGGTAGATGGAGGAGTTGGAAAAAGGTGAGGATACTTCCGCATCATTTGATCCTCTTGCTCCTAAGTAAACTCGAGTCCTCGTTTGGCATTCCATCGTACTCGTACAATCGGAATCTTGTTGCGTTTCAAAATTTTGATCTCACGATCCATAATCTCAACTGGTTCCTCCACAAAGTGGAGTTTGTCATCAATTGTAAGTTCTTCTAGTGGTATGATAAGTTTAGGTGCAGCAAGAAACTTCTTCAAGTTTGATACGTGGAAGGAAGGATGAACTAAACTCAGTTGTGTTGGAAGATCAAGACGATAAGCAACGGGTCCAACACGCTCCAAAATTTCAAAAGGACCAATTGTAACGTCCTCCCAATAGGGTCTGGAAGAAACGTTACTAATATCAAATAAACCAACATATTATAATACGAGAACAATACTAAATGAGAAAATTTAACTTTATTGAGTACGCAGCGGAAAAATGAAATGTCGTTACAATAATGGAAATAACGATAAAGTAATTGTTCATATGCAGAAGTAATAAATGCGATATCTCTTGATCCTAAGTCCAAGTAGCATCACATAAGTAGTAGATAAGAAAGCTTGAATCAAACAACACCTGAGACAAAACATGCTAAAGTGTCAACCAAAAAGGTTGAGTGAAGTTCGTAGGTTTAACAAAAGTAGTTATCGTTGTTTTTAGACCACAAGATTTAGTTGTAAAGTTGATCTCCCGCAGGATCAAAAAGTAGATCTCGCAGATCCAAAAGTTATGCCAGTGCGTGATATTTAGACTAAACGTTCAAGTTTGCCCCATGACAAGTTGTGTCTGTCATTGTCGGTTTAAATTTCATTATCAAGTAATACAAAGACTGAGTCAAATGTATCGGGGACGTTACTCCCGATAGGCCTACCCCCAATAAATAAGCATGCCGCAACACTTAAAAATATCACTGTAGGGACTTAGTCGGACATAGCCGGGTATAGCATAGTTTTAGCAGTTGGTACTTGTGTCTAAATTGTAAATAGTAAAAGTAGCATGTGTCTCACCCCAAATAAGTTAAATAAGTTTGCTAGCAATAAAGAGTGGGGCTATGAATTCACCTTAGTAAGTAGAGAGAGTTATTCCTCGGAATAAAGAGTTGAACGAGTGAGCAGGAAAGTCAACCTATTGACATTTAAGAGTAGTTAAGTGTTTTGCCCATGTTTAAGTTTAAGTATGTGTTTAAGTATAGTTTGTTTTACTAAGTTTCTATTCCTAGTAAGTTACTATTTTTATAAAGTTTCTATTTTTAGAAAGTTTCTTATTTTACTAAGTTTCTATTACTAGAGAGTTTCTACTTTTATCAGTGTTTTCCATTTTAGGATACTTGCTGTGTTAGATAAGCTTCCAATCACCCCTTTCCCTTCGAATGGCTAATTTAGATCTAGGGGCTTGAGCCATAGGACCCTTTAAATCGGAAATCCAAACCCTCTGCCTAGAATCTCGTAGAAACCATTCGTCAAGAAAGTTCGAAGATCTATACATCTCTAATACATATCTCAAAAATGTTTTTGTGCTACAATATAAGTAGTAGGTTATAGGTGCTAGTAATAGTAATAGTGTATACATGTTAAGTACTAGTATAAGTAGTATTAGGGTTTCATTAATTAGGGTTAGTTAATTAAAGTAGTAATTAATAACTAGGGTTTAGTAATTAATGTCCTAGGGTTTCATAAATGTTTAGAGTTTAATTAATTAGGGTTTAAGAATTATAGTTTAGGTGTAATTAGTGTTTAAGGTTTTAATATGTATATGTATATATAATTCCTATATATATGTATATATATATAAAAAATATATTTTTTTACATGTATATATGTATATATAAATCTAGGTGTGTTTATGTATATACTTATGAATAACAAGTTTATAATATGAATATGAATTAACAAAGATCAAAGTTTATGTAAATAGTTTAGGGTTTATGTTATACCTTTGAAGATTCAAGATAATTAACAAAGAAAAGATGAACACGATGAAGATGGAAGATCAAAGCCTTGAAAATCTTGAAGAACTCCTTGAATATTCTTGAAGAACACGAAGAACAAGCTTGAAGATTCGAATACCACAAGAGAAGGAAAGGGGGAGATTGTTTTTGAGAGAGGATTTTGGTGTGATTTGTGAATGAGAAACTAGGAGTCTAGGAGTGTTTATATAGTGCAAGTATTAGAGTGTTAGTCAACATAAGGATGTTCTAATTAATGATTTTATTTTGTTTTATAATTTTTAGTCAACAATAGGTGGTACTAGTTTATAATTAGTCAACATAAGGATGTACTAGTTTATACTTTATTTTTAGTCAACATAAGGATGTAATATTTTTTTAGTCTCATTATTATTACTATTATTATTATTATTATTATTATTTTTACATTTACTACATGATAAGTATTATTTTCTTTTTACTAATTCATTACTTGTATATATTTAGTTCCCAATTGTTTTATTATTTATATAAATGTCACTTTTTATTTATTACTTATAGGTTATTAGTTATAATATTACATAAATGCATAAATTTTAATTAGCAGTGAGTGTCGACTAACCGTTTATTATTTTCATATTTTGTTAACTTGTCAATTTTTGTACAAAGTTAATTAATATGTTTTCTAACTCTTAACACTTAACAATTGTTGATTAAAGTTTAATCATTAAGTTTTAATTATATTATTTGGGCTTTTAATATTGGAAAAATATAGAATGGAAAAATGAGGGTCGTTATAGTACCTCCCCGTTATTAAAAACTTCGTCCCGAAGTTTTTAGGTAGTTTCCTCATTTGCATCAGCAGTTGAGAAGAGATGGGGATATTTCCGTTTCATATGGTCTTTGCATTCCCAGGTATATTCGGGGCCTCTACGCGAATTCCAACGGACTTTAACGATAGGTATATTGCTTTTACGCGTTTGTTTGACCTCTCCTTCCATGATTTCTATAGGTTATTCAACGAAGTGTATTTTATCATTAATGCGAAGATCATTCAAAATGATGATGTTATACAAGTCATTTCAGTAAATTGGATACATGAAATGTGTTATAAATAGTATTGAGCTCATTTAAAACCTTGAGCATTTTATGCCACAATATTAGGGCAGACAAACAAAGAGGAGTTCGTGAAAATCACAATCATGAAATTGATAGAGATCTTCATTGTTTACAACAAGAATATTTTAATGATGAATATAAGTTGAAAAATAAAGTTTTATCACTATTGAATAATATGGATAAAACGATTCGTTTATAGGAAGAATATAAATGAAGCTATCATAAAAGAGTGAAATGAGAAAATTAAATGTTCGCCTTAACTTTTGACGTAGTCACGATTGATTTCCGGAATTCAAGGAATTAAAGGAAATCTTCGTAATCTATAAGATTTGATTCTCCGGTATTTACGAAATTTTGAGATTTGTTTGATTAAATGCGGTGATTTGCCTCGATTGATGTGTTTGAAATTTTGCTATAAATTAGCTTCTTTCGTTTCATTATCTTCACCACTTCTATACTTTCTTTCTCAATTCAAACTTCCAAAAGATTAAGAAAATGCTTAATCCAGTTCTGATCCTGGTTATTATATTGACCATCTATGCAGTCATTCTTCTTTTTCTTTTACCGCCAGCGGAATCTGTTTACTTCTACTATGCTCTTGGGGTTATAGTGTTTTTAATTATCCCGTGTCTTTATATTGCTATACGCATTGATATACACGGTTTGTAATTTCGGAGTCGTTATCGGGCTTTATATTTTCCCTTATATGTCGGAGCTTTATGCTTTTGTTTCTTCTTCCCGACTTCAAGTCAAGCGAGTAATGGTCCAGAATTCATAGGTATGAAGTTTCGAATGATAATAATATATAAATTAGAAAGGAAAGGTAATAGCACGATTTGATTTGTCATATTACCAGAATATCCAGAAAAGACCGAATCATCAAGAAAAATATTTTCTTGATATGTTTAGAGGTTAAATAGAATGTAAGAGTCGTGTAACATGGAAAATGATGATTATAAAATCTATGAATCATCATCTTCCATTAAAAACTTAGCATGACTTACTGTAATATAATCACGTTGGCCTGACGTCATTATATTATACTAACTCATGCTTCAATTCCCAACGCTTCTTCAAAGCATTTATAATTTAAACTCGAATTTTACAGAATATGGAAACTAAAACAGTTTCCTTTATAAAGATATCGCAAAGAGATACTTAATTGCGGACATGAATCGTTATGAAGATATCTTCCGAAATATAGAGGATATTTATGATGATATTTTGGAATTTCTAAGTTCGAAAGTTGATGAAGAAAAATTTTCCGCAAGCTTTTAACATGACTTCGGAGCAAGATATTCTCTAAAGATTTCACCGGATCCAAAATTACCTGGATTCTTTGAATATAGGGTTTGGCCCTTGTGTTTGTCCTTGGTCTCCTCCATGGTTAGCTCAATCCGTTTTTCAGTTCCAAATTTTCTTTTGAGCTTTTCCAACATACCATTCTTTATTATCAAACTGTTGGCCCTTAAGACCATCTACAATTTTTCTGTTTCCTCTGCATTTAATGCAGCCATATTTGAATCATCGGTTATCAATCCGAAATGGTTTCAAGAAATTTCATTTTTAGATGATTAAACGCTGATTGCGATCGTCAAGATTCAAAGGATGTTTTCAAGAATTTTGAATTTGAAGTGTTTAAGCGTAAGATGCATCCATCAATGGATCTAACGGTTGACGAAGAAATGTTGTGATTTTCAAAAGTAAGGAATGGTAAGTTCGGTGGTTTGATTTGATAATTCATCATAGAATACGAATGAATATAATTCATGAATGTAGTGATCTTTAGGAAGATAACACTTGCTAAAGCTTTACTTAAGTTCCGATATGTCAAAATCAGAGTATGTAACTGAATTTGTATGAAAATGATTTTTCTTTGGTGAACATATACATATATCATGTGAATGTAAGTAGTATAGTTAACAACTGCTGAATCATAATGGAAGAATGTACAATGTAACATATTTATATGAGATATGAATATCTCTTGGGTTTTACCTACCCGTTAAAATATTTTTTACAATTAACAGTTCGTACAAAAGTGAAGATATACGTTCATATATGTATTCTTCAGATGTAATCATGGTTTTAATGAGCTAATATAATATTAAACTCATTTGATTTGCTGTTGAAACGAGAATAAATAATCTCCAAAACCTTAGAGATTTCATAATTGTCGTGAAATATTTCACTAATGAAGTTATGAATTAATACTTCATCGTTCATTGTTATTGATATACTTCGGTATATGATGTTGGTGCTCTTGGAATTCTTGTGAAATTCATAAGGCACTAATGATATTTTCTAGAAAGTTTTGAGTACATCGAAAATTAAAGTATACAATCAATCATGTATTTGAGTAATACACTTGGTTTATTACGAAATGGAGTTTATTGTATTGAAGCAATGATTAACGATTGTGAAGTTATTAACAAAAGATGTACATCATAGCATATTGTGATATGAATTAACCATGTAGTACATACTAGTTAAGATTCACACGTAATAGCTTAGTACGAAAAGATTTATTATTGTTCCAATCCATATATATAAAGTATACATATGTAATTCTTCAGGAAGAATGAGTCAATACATCTGAACTCATTATTACTAATATTCCTTGGTATCTATGGGGCGTATGATGTTGATGTTTGAGGTACTGAGTGTGATGTTGAGGCGTGGAATGCGGATGTTGTCGTTGGTGAAGCTGGTGATGTTGGTGGTGATGTTGGTGGTGATGTTGGTGGTACTGGTGGTACTGGTTATGCTGCTGGTGCTGCTGCTGGTGTTCGTAGGTTTCGCACCATATTCTCCAGAGCCACTACTCGAGCGCGAAGCTCGTTGACTTCTTCTATTATTCCGGGATGATTGGCGGTTCGGACAAGTGGATGAATAAGATCTAAAATTTTAGATATTATATATTCGTGACTGGATATCCTGGAAATGAGGGTGAAAATAGTGTTCCGAACGGGTTCGCCAGTAAGTGCTTCAGGTTCTTCACCAAGAGGTGAATTCGGTTGGTGGAAGGGATCACCTTCTTCTTGTCTCCATTGATTAAGTTTACTACGAACCCATCCCCAATTCATCCAAAATAGATGATGGCTGATTGGTTGGTTCATTCCGGTTACGCTGCCATTGGAGCTCGAAGAGTTCGAGGAATCCATATTATGTGTTTGGAATTAGGGTTTTTGATATGAGATTAGTGTTGAATACTGGATGATATATTCATCTCCTCGAATACGTGTATATCGCAAAAAGATTTCCGTAATTTATGGAGGGAATTTAGGAAAAGTGTTAGACAAAATCTATTGGGATAGATACAATAAGATATAATAAGATATGATGTGTCTATACTTTAATAATGGCAGTATGACGTGTCGAGACCATAAAGTGATAAGTATGTAATCTAATAATCTTTTGATTAAAGACTTTCAATTCGTATACTATGATAACCTAATGACATTTTTCGATTCACAAACCGATGCATAAAGGCATAAGGCATATAGGTACGTGATATAACAGGGAGTTATATACGTTTGTGTGCGAGTAGTAACAATTATAAGAGTTTCAAAATCATGGATAATATTTCATGTAATACATATGTAATACACATAACCATGATAGATGACTTATGAATGTCAAGAATTTCTGAAATCATTGTGTCGCATTTAGATGCGGTGGTGTAATTGGATAGTACTCAGGAAAGTGAGCAGAGTTCTTAGATTAGCTCGGCATTCTAAGATAAGTAAAGTTTCTAAAGTATAGTGTAGCATTTAATAGTTAAAGGCAACAATTAAAGGCACTATGGTCAAGAAAAGTTGTAGTCCTACATTAGGAAAGAGACTTTGATTAGAATCTTTAAGTCAAGTTTGGTAAAGCATGATTGTTAAGATTATAAGGCAATCCAAAGTGCTTTAAGTGTAAGGCAGGAAAGGTTATAGTTTCCTAAATTGCTAAGGCACCCTAGCTAGCAAGTAAGGTACACATAAAAATGCAATCCTGGTTCTCTATAACAGCCTGGTTATGCTCTGATACCAATCTGTAACGTCCTCCCAATAGGGTCTGGAAGAAACGTTACTAATATCAAATAAACCAACATATTATAATACGAGAACAATACTAAATGAGAAAATTTAACTTTATTGAGTACGCAGCGGAAAAATGAAATGTCGTTACAATAATGGAAATAACGATAAAGTAATTGTTTATATGCAGAAGTAATAAATGCGATATCTCTTGATCCTAAGTCCAAGTAGCATCACATAAGTAGTAGATAAGAAAGCTTGAATCAAACAACACCTGAGACAAAACATGCTAAAGTGTCAACCAAAAAGGTTGAGTGAAGTTCATAGGTTTAACAAAAGTAGTTATCGTTGTTTTTAGACCACAAGATTTAGTTGTAAAGTTGATCTCCCGCAGGATCAAAAAGTAGATCTCGCAGATCCAAAAGTTATGCCAGTGCGTGATATTTAGACTAAACGTTCAAGTTTGCCCCATGACAAGTTGTGTCTGTCATTGTCGGTTTAAATTTCATTATCAAGTAATACAAAGACTGAGTCAAATGTAACGGGGATGTTACTCCCGATAGGCCTACCCCCAATAAATAAGCATGCCGCAGCACTTAAAAATATCACTGTAGGGACTTAGTCGGACATAGCCGGGTATAGCATAGTTTTAGCAGTTGGTACTTGTGTCTAAATTGTAAATAGTAAAAGTAGCATGTGTCTCACCCCAAATAAGTTAAATAAGTTTGCTAGCAATAAAGAGTGGGGCTATGAATTCACCTTAGTAAGTAGAGAGAGTTATTCCTCGGAATAAAGAGTTGAACGAGTGAGCAGGAAAGTCAACCTATTGACATTTAAGAGTAGTTAAGTGTTTTGCCCATGTTTAAGTTTAAGTATGTGTTTAAGTATAGTTTGTTTTACTAAGTTTCTATTCCTAGTAAGTTACTATTTTTATAAAGTTTCTATTTTTAGAAAGTTTCTTATTTTACTAAGTTTCTATTACTAGAGAGTTTCTACTTTTATCAGTGTTTTCCATTTTAGGATACTTGCTGTGTTAGATAAGCTTCCAATCACCCCTTTCCCTTCGAATGGCTAATTTAGATCTAGGGGCTTGAGCCATAGGACCCTTTAAATCGGAAATCCAAACCCTCTGCCTAGAATCTCGTAGAAACCATTCGTCAAGAAAGTTCGAAGATCTATACATCTCTAATACATATCTCAAAAATGTTTTTGTGCTACAATATAAGTAGTAGGTTATAGGTGCTAGTAATAGTAATAGTGTATACATGTTAAGTACTAGTATAAGTAGTATTAGGGTTTCATTAATTAGGGTTAGTTAATTAAAGTAGTAATTAATAACTAGCGTTTAGTAATTAATGTCCTAGGGTTTCATAAATGTTTAGAGTTTAATTAATTAGGGTTTAAGAATTATAGTTTAGGTGTAATTAGGGTTTAAGGTTTTAATATGTATATGTATATATAATTCGTATATATATGTATATATATATAAAAAATATATTTTTTTACATGTATATATGTATATATAAATCTAGGTGTGTTTATGTATATACTTATGAATAACAAGTTTATAATATGAATATGAATTAACAAAGATCAAAGTTTATGTAAATAGTTTAGGGTTTATGTTATACCTTTGAAGATTCAAGATAATAAACAAAGAAAAGATGAACACGATGAAGATGGAAGATCAAAGCCTTGAAAATCTTGAAGAACTCCTTGAATATTCTTGAAGAACACGAAGAACAAGCTTGAAGATTCGAATACCACAAGAGAAGGAAAGGGGGAGATTGTTTTTGAGAGAGGATTTTGGTGTGATTTGTGAATGAGAAACTAGGAGTCTAGGAGTGTTTATATAGTGCAAGTATTAGAGTGTTAGTCAACATAAGGATGTTCTAATTAATGATTTTATTTTGTTTTATAATTTTTAGTCAACAATAGGTGGTACTAGTTTATAATTAGTCAACATAAGGATGTACTAGTTTATACTTTATTTTTAGTCAACATAAGGATGTAATATTTTTTTAGTCTCATTATTATTACTATTATTATTATTATTATTATTATTTTTACATTTACTACATGATAAGTATTATTTTCTTTTTACTAATTCATTACTTGTATATATTTAGTTCCCAATTGTTTTATTATTTATATAAATGTCACTTTTTATTTATTACTTATAGGTTATTAGTTATAATATTACATAAATGCATAAATTTTAATTAGCAGTGAGTGTCGACTAACCGTTTATTCTTTTCATATTTTGTTAACTTGTCAATTTTTGTACAAAGTTAATTAATATGTTTTCTAACTCTTAACACTTAACAATTGTTGATTAAAGTTTAATCATTAAGTTTTAATTATATTATTTGGGCTTTTAATATTGGAAAAATATAGAATGGAAAAATGAGGGTCGTTATACCAATGTACCGCGGGTTTAACTTTCCGCGCTTCCCAAAACGGATCACACCCTTCCAAGGTGCAACCTTCAACATAACACGGTCTCCAATGTTGAATTCAAAGTCCTTACATTTAAGATCGGCATAACTCTTTTGACGATCACGGGCAGTCTTAAGTCTAGCTTGGATCTTAGCAATCTTCTCCATGGTTTCGTGGACTACCTCGGGTTCGGTGATTTGCTTTTCGCCTACTTCGGCCCAACAAATAGGAGATCGGCACTTACAGCCATACAATGCTTCAAAAGGTGCAGCATTAATGCTCGAGTGATAACTGTTGTTGTACGAGAATTTGGCGAGTGGCAAATGCCTTTCCCAGGCCTTTCCGAAATCAATGACACATGCACGCAGCATGTCTTCCAAGGTCTGAAACGTTTGCTCACTTTGCCCGTCAGTCTGTGGATGATACGCAGTACTCATGTCAAGACGAGTTCCCATGGCTTCTTGCAAAGAACGCCAAAATCTAGAGGCAAAACGGGGATCGCGATCGGAGATGATCGATA
The DNA here is from genome assembly GCF_046630445.1 of Rutidosis leptorrhynchoides. NCBI lineage: Eukaryota > Viridiplantae > Streptophyta > Magnoliopsida > Asterales > Asteraceae > Rutidosis > Rutidosis leptorrhynchoides. Next base: position 268,927,863 of record NC_092335.1, read on the forward strand.
AAGGTACACCGTGTCGTGATACAAACTCATTGATGTATAGATGAGCAAGTCTTTCCATTGTATCCGTTTCCTTCATCGCTAGAAAGTGTGCAGATTTGGTGAGGCGGTCAACAATAACCCAAATGGTATCGTATCCGCCCACCGTCTTTGGTAGCTTGGTGATGAAATCCATTGTTATCCATTCCCACTTCCATTGTGGGATTTCTAGTTGTTGAAGTAACCCAGAAGGTCTCTGATGCTCGGCTTTAACCTTCGAGCAAGTTAAACACTTACCAACATAAGTCGCAACGTCCTTCTTGAGATTCGGCCACCAATATTGTTCTTTAAGGTCGTGGTACATTTTGCCGGTGCCGGGGTGAATCGAATATCTCGATTTGTGTGCTTCATCAAGTATAAGGTTCCGTAGATCTCCATAAAGAGGTACACAAATTCTTCCGGCATAACATCGAAGTCCAGACTCCCTAACCTCGAATCGAGAGACAAATATGTTCAAATGTTCATGAGATATGTTCTCCTCCTTGAGAGCCTCATCTTAGGCTACTCTGATCTGGCTGTTGAGGTTCGAATGGATGGTGATGTTCAGAGCCCTAACACGAAGAGGTGCCGTCCTCTCCTTTCGGCTTAAAGTGTCAGCTACAACATTGGCCTTGCCAGGGTGATAACGGAGTTCACAATCGTAGTCGTTGAGCGTCTCGATCCATTGACACTGTCTCATATTCAGTTGCTTCTGATCAAAGATGTGCTGGAGACTCTTGTGATCGGTGAAGATAGTGCTCTTAGTTCCATACAAATAATGTCTCCACAATTTGAGTGCAAAGACAACGGCTCCAAGTTCAAGATCGTGAGTAGTGTAGTTCCGCTCATGAATCTTCAATTGTCGGGAGGCATAGGCAATAACTTTTGATCGTTGCATCAGTACACAACCAAAACCACTCTTCGATGCATCACAATAAACAACAAAGTCGTCACTGCCTTCAGGAAGTGATAGGATAGGTGCGGTGGTTAACTTCTTCTTTAAAGTTTGAAATGCTAATTCGTGTGCAGGTTCCCAAATGAACTTCTTGCCCTTGTGAGTCAGTACGGTCAAAGGAAGCGCAATCAGAGAAAATCCTTCGATGAATCTTTGGTAATAACTGGCGAGACCTAGGAATTGGCGAATATGCGTCGGAGTAGTGGGGGTCTCCCACTTGCTGATGGCTTCAATCTTGGCGGGATCAACTTTGATACCCTGGTCGCTCACAACATGACCCAGAAACTGTACTTCCTTCAACCAAAATTCGCACTTGGAGAATTTGGCGTAAAGTTGCTCTTGTCTTAAGAGTTCAAGCACTAATCGAAGGTGTTGCTCATGTTCTTCTTCGCTCTTAGAGTAGATGAGGATATCATCTATGAAGACGATAACAAACTTGTCCAAGTAAGGCTTGCTGACACGATTCATGAGGTCCATGAACACGCCAGGTGCATTTATCAAACCGAATGGCATCACGAGAAACTCATAATGACCATAACGGGTCCTGAATGCAGTTTTCATCACGTCACTTTCCTTCACCCTCAGTTGGTTATATTCGGATCGCAAATCAATCTTTGAATAAACGCTCGATCCTTGTAGTTGATCAAAAAGATCATCAATTCGAGGAAGAGGATACCGATTCTTGATAGTCAGTTTGTTGAGTTCACAGTAGTCGATACACATATGGAAGGATCCATTCTTCTTCTTCACAAATAGAACAGGTGCGCCCCAAGGCGAGAAACTTGGTTGGATAAATCCACGGTCTAACAGCTCTTGTAGTTGACTCTGTAATTCTTGCATCTCGGAAGGTGCGAGTCTATAAGGTGCGCGAGCTACAGGTGCAGCTCCTGGCACTAAGTCGATCTGAAATTCTACGGCTCATTGTGGCGGTAATCCAGGCAGTTCTTCCGGGAAGACATCGGAAAACTCATTCACGATTCGGACATCGTTCACATTCTTCACCTCGGTTTCGACGGTTTTCACATGCGCTAGGACAGCAAGGCGTCCTTTCTTCATTATCTTTTGCGCTTTTAAGCAACTAATGAGGTTTAGTTGCGAGGTACATCTTTCTCCATAAATGATTAGTGGCGCACAGTCTCCTTGGGGTATACGAAGAGCTTTGTCTCCACAAATATTCTAGGCTCTTATCTTAGTCAACCAATCCATGCCAACAATAACATCAAAACTTCCCAACTTAATCGGAATCAGGTCTATCTCATAATCTACACCGGCTATGTTGATAATAGCCCCTCGGCCAATTTGGTCCACTTTTTCAAGCTTACCGTTGGCTACCTCGACAAGCATACCTTCTTCTAAAGGAACTAACGACCAATCTAACTTATCGCAAAAAAGTCTACATACATAGCTTCTATCGGCACCAGTATCAAAAAGGACAGAAGCTAAAAGATTGTTGATTTTGAATATACCTGTCACAAAGTCGGGGTTGTCGCGTGCGTCCCTTGCATTAACATTAAAAGCTCTAGCATGCGGTGGTCCGCCATCCTTTCGTTTGTTCGGGCACTCGTTTCTGAAATGGCCCGTCTGCCCGCATTCGTAACACTTTTTCGGCCCGTTGGTGTTCGGCCTCCCTGTCATCGTGGTAGTCTTGCAGTCTCTACCGATGTGCCCGCTCTTCTTGCACTTCTCACAAACAGCATTACAATACCGGTGTGGTGCTTGTAGCACCTCTTGCATTGTGGTAGCATGCCCTTGTAGTTCGGGTTGGAGTTGTTGTTGTTGGGGTTGTTGTTGTTTTGCCAGAACCCTTCATGTCGCTTCGCCGGGTTTTGATCATAGTTTCTACCCCTGTTGTTGTTATTGTTGTGGTTGTTGTCCCATTTCCTCTTCTCGCTACTACCAGTTTCAAACTTAGCCTTCTCCGGCTCGTCAAGGATGATTTGATTCAATAGAGTATGCGCCATGCGCATTGCTTCGGGAACACTCAGTGGCTTGGATGAGGTAACATTACCCTTGATGGACTTAGGAAGTCCCAAGAAGTATTTCTCCATGCGCTTGAATTCGGGGGTGACCATGGTCGGACACATTAATGCTAACTCCAAAAACCTACGATTGTAACTGTTAAGATCGTTTCCCACGGCTTTCAATTGCATAAATTCGATCTCCATCTTTTGTATTTCGGTCCTTGGACAGTATTCCTCAATCATAGCACACTTAAACTCTTCCCAAGGCGTAGCATACGCCTCATCAATCCCTTTTTCTTGAGCTAACGTGTTCCACCAAGTTAGCGCGCCGTCAGATAGCGTGCAAAATGCAAACTTGGTCTTATTATCCTCCGAACAGTTGCTAACTCGGAATACTGATTCCAGTTTCTCGAACCATCTGGTGAGACCAACTGGTCCCTCGGTGCCGCTGAAGTTATGCGGTTTGCAGCTCTGGAATTCCTTGTATGTACACCCATTTCGAATGGGTGGAATAACCGGTGGTGGTGGCGGTGGAGCTTCGAGATTTCTTTCTGCTAGGGCTGCAGCGACCCGTTCGTTGATCATGTCCTCAATCTGGGCGGCGGTAGGTGTGGATCTTCAGTTAGCCATGATATTCTAAACAAAAATTTTGACCCAAGTCAAAATCCAGCATTCGATATGTAGTAATATAGTACATAGTAACCAACATGGAATCAAAACATCACACATTATTAAATAATGCATCTAGGTACAAATACCACAGAATCATCGTACAGCAATGTAAATAGAACATTGTGCAAGAATTAAATAACGCAAAGTTCCATTCATTAATAATAATAAGTTTCATACATCTGAATAAGTTCGTACAATACATATGAAATACCTGAAACTATATCTAGATTACATCATGAAATCTAAATACAAAGTCCTACAGTGAAGGCGGGTGAACTACTCCTCGAGCCAACTGCTCCTCGAGCTCAGTGACTCGAGCTCGGAGAGTCTCAATCTCCCTCATCAGTTCCTCGTTAGAGGGAGCTGGTGGGGCAGGCGGTGCAGGTGGGGTGGGTGGTGCGGGTGGTGCCGATGGTGCTGATGTAGATGGTCCGGCTCCGGATGTAGACGGTACGTCCCTAGATGTAAGTGGTCCGTATCTAAATCTAGGTGGTACGGTTCCAGGAATAGTCAATACGTAACGGGGAACCTTACGTATCTGTGGGTCGGCAGGGTATGGCACAACTCGTTTACGAGCAGTAACCCTACGAGGCCAAATGCGTTAGTAAAAGCACGACCTCCATTCACCCCTGGAATGACGGTGCCATCGAAATGGTACCGCTTCTTCGGCGGGGTAGAGGGTGTAGTGACCCGAACTTTTCCATGTTTATATATATTAATTGAGATTGATATTTACATGATTAAATGTTTCCAACATGTTAAGCAATCAAACTTGTTAAGACTTGATTAATTGAAATATGTTTCATATAGACAATTGACCACCCAAGTTGACCGGTGATTCACGAACGTTAAAACTTGTAAAAACTATATGATGACATATATATGGATATATATATAGTTAACATGATACTATGATAAGTAAACATATCATTAAGTATATTAACAATGAACTACATATGTAAAAACAAGACTACTAACTTAATGATTTTTAAACGAGACATATATGTAACGATTATCGTTGTAAAGACATTTAATGTATATATATCATATTAAGAGATATTCATACATGATAATATCATGATAATATAATAATTTAAAATCTCATTTGATATTATAAACATTGGATTAACAACATTTAACAAGATCGTTAACCTAAAGGTTTCAAAACAACACTTACATGTAACGACTAACGATGACTTAACGACTCAGTTAAAATGTATATATATGTAGTGTTTTAATATGTATTTATACACTTTTGAAAGACTTCAATACACTTATCAAAATACTTCTACTTAATAAAAATTCTTACAATTACATCCTCGTTCAGTTTCATCAACAATTCTACTCGTATGCACCCGTATTCGTACTCGTACAATACACAGCTTTTAGATGTATGTACTATTGGTATATACACTACAATGATCAGCTCTTAGCAGCCCATGTGAGTCACCTAACATATGTGGGAACCATCATTTGGCAACTAGCATGAAATATCTCATAAAATTACAAAAATATGAGTAATCATTCATGACTTATTTACATGAAAACAAAATTTAATATCCTTTATATCTAATCCATACACCAACGACCAAAAATACCTCAAAACACTTTCATTCTTCAATTTTCTTCATCTAATTGATCTATCTCAAGTTCTATCTTCAAGTTCTAAGTGTTCTTCATAAATTCTACAAGTTCTAGTTACATAAAATCAAGAATACTTTCAAGTTTGCTAGCTCACTTCCAATCTTGTAAGGTGATCATCCAACCTCAAGAAATCTTTGTTTCTTACAGTAGGTTATCATTCTAATACAAGGTAATAATCATATTCAAACTTTGGTTCAATTTCTATAACTATAACAATCTAATTTCAAGTGATGATCTTACTTGAACTTGTTTTCGTGTCATGATTCTGCTTCAAGAACTTCGAGCCATCCAAGGATCCGTTGAAGCTAGATCCATTTTTCTCTTTTCCAGTAGGTTTATCCAAGGAACTTAAGGTAGTAATGATGTTCATAACATCATTCGATTCATACATATAAAGCTATCTTATTCGAAGGTTTAAACTTGTAATCACTAGAACATAGTTTAGTTAATTCTAAACTTGTTCGCAAATAAAAGTTAATCCTTCTAACTTGACTTTCAAAATCAACTAAACACATGTTCTATATCTATATGATATGCTAACTTAATGATTTAAAACCTGGAAACACGAAAAACACCGTAAAACCGGATTTACGCCGTCGTAGTAACACCGCGGGCTGTTTTGGGTTAGTTAATTAAAATCTATGATAAACTTTGATTTAAAAGTTGTTATTCTGAGAAAATGATTTTTATTATGAACATGAAACTATATCCAAAAATTATGATTACACTCAAAGTGGAAGTATGTTTTCTAGAATGGTCATCTAGACGTCGTTCTTTCGACTGAAATGACTACCTTTACAAAAACGACTTGTAACTTATTTTTCTGACTATAAACCTATACGTTTTCTGTTTAGATTCATAAAATAGAGTTCAATATGAAACCATAGCAATTTGATTCACTCAAAACGGATTTAAAATGAAGAAGTTATGGGTAAAACAAGATTGGATAATTTTTCTCATTTTAGCTACGTGAAAATTGGTAACAAATCTATTCCAACCATAACTTAATCAACTTGTATTGTATATTATGTAATCTTGAGATACCATATACACGTATACAATGTTTCGACCTATCATGTCGACACATCTATATATATTTCGGAACAACCATAGACACTCTATATGTGAATGTTGGAGTTAGCTATACAGGGTTGAGGTTGATTCCAAAATATATATAGTTTGAGTTGTGATCAATACTGAGATATGTATACACTGGGTCGTGGATTGATTCAAGATAATATTTATCGATTTATTTCTGTACATCTAACTGTGGACAAGTAGTTGTAGGTTACTAACGAGGACAGCTGACTTAATAAACTTAAAACATCAAAATATATTAAAAGTGTTGTAAATATATTTTGAACATACTTTGATATATATGTATATATTGTTATAGGTTCGTGAATCAACAGTGGCCAAGTCTTACTTCCCGACGAAGTAAAAATCTGTGAAAATGAGTTATAGTCCCACTTTTAAAATCTAATATTTTTGGGATGAGAATACATGCAGGTTTTATAAATGATTTACAAAATAGAAACAAGTACGTGAAACTACATTCTATGGTTGAATTATCGAAATCGAATATGCCCCTTTTTATATCATATCCGAAGGGTGTCCCGGAATGATGGGGATATTCTTATATATGCATCTTGTTAATGTCGGTTACCAGGTGTTCACCATATGAATGATTTTTATCTCTATGCATGGGATGTGTATTGAAATATGAAATCTTGTGGTCTATTATTATGATTTGATATATATAGGTTAAACCTATAACTCACCAACATTTTTGTTGACGTTTTAAGCATGTTTATTCTCAGGTGATTATTAAGAGCTTCCGCTGTCGCATACTTAAATAAGGACGAGATTTGGAGTCCATGCTTGTATGATATTGTGTAAAAACTGCATTCAAGAAACTTATTTTGTTGTAACATATTTGTATTGTAAACCATTATGTAATGGTCGTGTGTAAATAGGATATTTTAGATTATCATTATTTGATAATCTACATAAAGCTTTTTAAACCTTTATTGATAAAATAAAGGTTATGGTTTGTTTTAAGATGAATGCAGTCTTTGAAAAACGTCTCATATAGAGGTCAAAACCTCGCAACGAAATCAATTAATATGGAACGTTTTTAATCAATAAGAACGGGACATTTCAGTTGGCATCAGAGCGTTGGTTTTAGAGAACCAAAAATTTGCATTAGTGTGTCTTATCGAGTTTGTTAGGATGCATTAGTGAGTCTGGACTTCGACCGTGTTTTCTTTAAAAATGATTGCTTAACATTTTTGTTGAAAACTATATATTATTAACATGTATATATTATGTGATATATTAACCCCTTAACATGTTTGATATTGTGTGATAGATGTCTACCTCTAGCACAAATCCCATTGACTCACCTAATAATAACGAAGAGTCGAATATATATTGGACTGATTCACAAGTTCCCGAAGAAGAACCGGAAGAAGAATCAGAACCGGAAGAGGAGGAACCGGAGGAGGAAATAGAACCGGTGGGGGAAATAATAAAACGGTTAAGTAAAAGAAAATCCTCAACCAACCGACCAAGGTTAATTATGGTCAATGGTGTTTCCGCCAAGGAAGCAAAATATTGGGAGGATTACCAATTCTCCGATGAATCGGATTCTGACGAGAATTCCGATGATGTTATAGAAATTACCCCAACTGAGTTTAAAAAGGCAAAAGAAAATAATAAGGGAAAGGGCATAAAAATAGAGAAATCTAATTCCAACCCCGATGAACTTTATATGTATCGTCAACCCCCGAAGCCTTTAAGTTGTAACAATGACCCGGGAACCTCTAAACCACCAGGTTTTTCTAAACCGTTGTGGAAAACGACAGCTCGTATTAGGGGAACATCATATATCCCTAGAAACTTGGTAAAACGAACCAAAACCGAAGAAGAAGAAACGAGCAGGTCGGAATACGATAGTTGTATTCGTGTGGTGTAATATATGTAATATAGTGTGCTTATGCTTTATGATATATGTAAAAATTACTTGTATTAATAAGTATTTTTTTTTATGAATCTAACTCTTGTCTATTTTACAGTATAAAAACACAAAATGGATAGACAACCCAATATTTTAAGAGACCTACCCGGAGACATGATTGATGAAATCTTGTCTAGAGTCGGTCAGAATTCTTCGGCACAACTATTTACGGCGAAATCAGTTTGTAAGATATTCGAAGAACGTTCCAAGAATGTCTTGGTTTATAAGAGACTTTCGTTTGAAAGATGGGGGATATCACATTGGGAAACCCATAAGTTACGATGTGTTTACTTTGACGCATATATTGCGGGGAACCCAAATGCTATTTTACGCAACGGGTTAAGAAATTATTTTGACTCAATGTATCCGAATATAGGACTTCATGATTTAGAAAAAGCGGCTAGCATGCAACATAAAGAAGCATGCTATGCTTACGGGTTAGTAATGTTCGCTTCTCATCAAAGTGATAAAAAGAACATCGGGCTACAACTATTAAACAAAACGTTCCCACAAGTGACGGAGTCGGTAATTGGGGTAAGAAATGAGGTTTTTAGGTTATTACGAGACTGTTGGTCATTACGTAACCCTCGTCCCTTTGACGAAGTTACAACACGCTGTCTTATCAACGGCCATAACGGTTATGTTCCACAAGACCAAGGATGGGAAGTAGTCCTAGTAAAACTAGAATGCATGACTTGTTTCTGGACGTATGAATTATGTGTCTTTATTGCCTTTGCTGAACGACTTGTGTACTAGCTAGAATTATCTTGACAACTATCTTGTATCAAAGTTATTTTGTGCTATATTTCATGCTTTATGTAAAATAAGCGGTATTGTAAGTTTGTAAAATATTGTATAAAAGTTTGAACGCGAAATATTATTATAATCAGTTTTTCATATAGAATTGTAGTAGTTGAATTGTATATTAGCTACTAAGTATGAACTTAACGGGTAGGTACTACCCAAATTTAAACTTATAAAACGCTAATATGAAGAAAAAGCTTTAATAAATGAGTTCATATTATGCTACGAAATACTATTAACTACTCTTAATATTCTGTATGATTAACTTGTTCCATTTGACTATTTTAAAGGAAATGGCACCGACTACTCGACACACCGTGAATATGAATGAAGAGGAATTCCGTACTTTTCTAGCTTCAAACATAGCCGCAGTACAGGCTGCGCTACATACCAACAATAACCTTGGATCTAGCAGTACAGGAAATCATGTAGGATGCACCTACAAAGAATTCACTGCCTGCAAACCTTTGGAATTTGATGGAACTGAAGGACCGATCGGATTGAAACGGTGGACCGAGAAGGTCAAATCGGTGTTTGCCATAAGTAATTGTACTGAAGAGGACAAAGTGAAGTACGCTACGCATACCTTCACAGGTTCTGCGTTAACATGGTGGAATACCTATCTAGAGCAAGTGGGACAAGACGATGCGTACGCACTACCGTGGTCAGCATTCAAGCACTTGATGAACGAGAAGTACCGTCCCAGAACCGAGGTCAATAAGCTCAAGACAGAACTTAGAGGGTTACGAACCCAAGGATTTGATATTACCACGTACGAAAGACGATTCACAGAATTGTGCCTGTTGTGTCCGGGAGCATTCGAAGATGAGGAAGAGAAGATCGACGCGTTTGTGAAAGGATTACCGGAAAGAATCCAAGAAGATATAAGTTCACACGAGCTCGCCTCCATACAACAGGCATGTAGAATGGCTCACAAACTAGTGAACCAGATTGAAGAAAGAATTAAAGAACAGACTGATGAAGAGGCCAATGTGAAGCAAGTCAAAAGAAAGTGGGAGGAAAATGGTGATAAGAATCACCAATACAACAACAATAGCAATTACAACAATAATCGCAACAATTATCCCAACAATCGCAACATCAATAGCAACTACAACAAACGACCCAACAACAACAACAACAACAATAACAACAACAACAACAGCAACTACAACAATCATCCCAACAACAATAATAACCACAACAATAACAACAATCAGAAGCAGCTATGCCAAAGGTGTGAAAAGTATCACTCGGGGTTCTGCACCAAATTTTGCAACAAGTGTAAAAGAAATGGTCATAGCGCGGCGAAGTGTGAGGTCTACGGACCAGGGGTTAATAGAACGAAAGGAACAAATGGTGTCGGAATGAGTAATGGCGGAGCAAGTAGTGTCGGAGCAAGTTATGCCAATGTAGTTTGTTATAAATGTGGAAAACCGGGCCACATTATTAGAAATTGCCCGAACCAGGAGAACACGAATGGACAAGGCCGCGGAAGAGTTTTCAATATTAATGCGGCAGAGGCACAGGAAGACCCGGAGCTTGTTACGGGTACGTTTCTTATTGATAATAAATCTGCTTACGTTTTATTTGATTCGGGTGCGGATAGAAGCTATATGAGTAGAGATTTTTGTGCTAAATTAAATTGTCCATTGACGCCTTTGGATAGTAAATTTTTACTCGAATTAGCAAATGGTAAATTAATTTCAGCAGATAATATATGTAGGAATCGAGAAATTAAACTGGTTAGCGAAACATTTAAGATTGACCTGATACCAGTAGAGTTAGGGAGTTTTGATGTGATAATCGGTATGGACTGGTTGAAAGAAGTGAAAGCAGAGATCGTTTGTTACAAAAATGCAATTCGCATTATACGAGAAAAAGGAAAACCCTTAATGGTGTACGGAGAAAAGGGCAACATGAAGCTACATCTTATTAGTAATTTGAAGGCACAAAAACTAATAAGAAAAGGTTGCTATGCTGTTCTAGCACACGTCGAGAAAGTACAAACTGAAGAAAAGAGCATCAATGATGTTCCCGTCGCAAAAGAATTTCCCGATGTATTTTCGAAAGAATTACCGGGACTACCTCCACATCGATCTGTTGAATTTCAAATAGATCTTGTACCAGGAGCTGCACCAATAGCTCGTGCTCCTTATAGACTCGCACCCAGCGAGATGAAAGAACTGCAAAGCCAACTGCAAGAACTATTAGAACGTGGTTTCATTCGACCAAGCACATCACCATGGGGAGCTCCTGTTTTGTTTGTCAAGAAGAAGGATGGTACATTTAGGTTGTGTATTGACTACAGAGAGTTGAACAAACTTACCATCAAAAACCGTTATCCACTGCCGAGAATTGACGACTTATTTGATCAACTACAAGGCTCGTCTATTTATTCAAAGATTGACTTACGTTCCGGGTATCACCAAATGCGGGTGAAAGAAGATGATATTCCAAAGACTGCTTTCAGAACACGTTACGGTCATTACGAGTTTATGGTCATGCCGTTTGGTTTAACTAATGCACCAGCTGTGTTTATGGACCTTATGAACCGAGTGTGTGGGCCATATCTTGACAAGTTTGTCATTGTTTTCATCGATGACATACTTATTTACTCAAAGAATGATCAAGAGCACGAAGAACATTTGAGAAAAGTGCTATAAGTATTGAGGAAAGAAAAACTGTACGCTAAGTTTTCAAAGTGTGCATTTTGGTTGGAAGAAGTTCAATTCCTCGGTCACATAGTGAACAAAGAAGGTATCCAGGTGGACTCGGCAAAGATCGAAACCGTTGAAAAGTGGGAAACCCCAAAAACTCTGAAGCATATACGTCAATTTTTAGGATTGGTTGGTTATTACAGAAGATTCATCCAAGATTTCTCCAAAATAGCAAAACCCTTGACTGCATTAACGCATAAAGGGAAGAAATTTGAATGGAAGGATGAACAAGAGAAGGCGTTTCAATTATTGAAGAAAAAGCTAACTACGGCACCTATATTGTCATTGCCTGAAGGGAATGATGATTTTGTGATTTATTGTGACGCATCAAAGAAAGGTCTCGGTTGTGTATTAATGCAACAGACGAAGGTGATTGCTTATGCGTCTAGACAATTGAAGATTCACGAGCAAAATTATACGACGAATGATTTGGAATTAGGTGCGGTTGTTTTTGCATTAAAGACTTGGAGACACTACTTATATGGGGTCAAAAGTATTATATATACCGACCACAAAAGTCTTCAACACATATTTAATCAGAAACAACTGAATATGAGGCAGCGTAGGTGGATTGAATTGTTGAATGATTATGACTTTGAGATTCATTACCACCCGGGGAAGTCAAATGTGGTAGCCGACGCCTTGAGCAGAAAGGACAGAGAACCCATTCGAGTAAAATCTATGAATATAATGATTCACACTAACCTTACTACTCAAATAAAGGAGGCGCAACAAGGAGTTTTAAAAGAGAGGAATTTAAAGGATGAAATACCCAAAGGATCGGAGAAGCATCTTAATATTCGGGAAGACGGAACCCGGTATAGGGCTGAAAGAATTTGGGTACCAAAATTTGGAGATATGAGAGAAATGGTACTTAGAGAAGCTCATAAAACTAGATACTCAATACATCCTTGAACGGGGAAGATGTACAAGGATCTCAAGAAACATTTTTGGTGGCCGGGTATGAAAGCTGATGTTGCTAAATATGTAGGAGAATGTTTGACGTGTTCTAAGGTCAAAGCTAAGCATCAGAAACCATCAGGTCTACTTCAACAACCCGAAATCCCGGAATGGAAATGGGAAAACATTACCATGGATTTCATCACTAAATTGCCAAGGACTGCAAGTGGTTTTGATACTATTTGGGTAATAGTTGATCGTCTCACCAAATCAGCACACTTCCTGCCAATAAGAGAAGATGACAAGATGGAGAAGTTAGCACGACTGTATTTGAAGGAAGTCATCTCCAGACATGGAATACCAATCTCTATTATCTCTGATAGGGATGGCAGATTTATTTCAAGATTCTGGCAGACATTACAGCAAGCATTAGGAACTCGTCTAGACATGAGTACTGCCTATCATCCACAAACTGATGGGCAGAGTGAAAGGACGATACAAACGCTTGAAGACATGCTACGAGCATGTGTTATTGATTTCGGAAACAGTTGGGATCGACATCTACCGTTAGCAGAATTTTCCTACAACAACAGCTACCATTCAAGCATTGAGATGGCACCGTTTGAAACACTTTATGGTAGAAAGTGCAGGTCTCCGATTTGTTGGAGTGAAGTGGGGATAGACAGATTACGGGTCCGGAGATTATACAAGAAACTACCGAGAAGATCATCCAAATTCAACAACGGTTGAAAACCGCCCAAAGTCGACAAAAGAGCTACGCTGACATTAAAAGAAAAGATATAGAACTTGAAATTGGAGAGATGGTCATGCTTAAAGTTGCACCTTGGAACGGCGTTGTTCGATTTGGTAAACGATGGAAATTAAATCCAAGGTATATTGGACCATTCAAGATTATTGATCGTGTCGGACCAGTAGCTTACCGACTTGAGTTACCTCAACAACTCGCGGCTGTACATAACACTTTCCACGTCTCGAATTTGAAGAAATGTTTTGCTAAAGAAGATCTCACAATTCTGTTAGATGAAATCCAAATCAACCAAAAACTCCAATTCATCGAAGAACCCGTCGAAATAATGTATCGTGAGGTTAAAAGACTTAAGCAAAACAAGATACCAATTGTTAAGGTTCGAAGGAATGCTCTTAGAGGACCCGAGTTCACCTGGGAGCATGAAAATCAGATGAAGAAGAAATACCCGCATCTATTTCCAGAAGATTCGTCAACACCTTCAACAGCTTAAAATTTCGGGACGAAATTTATTTAACGGGTAGGTACTGTAGTGACCCGAACTTTTCCATGTTTATATATATTAATTGAGATTGATATTTACATGATTAAATGTTTCCAACATGTTAAGCAATCAAACTTGTTAAGACTTGATTAATTGAAATATGTTTCATATAGACAATTGACCACCCAAGTTGACCAGTGATTCACGAACGTTAAAACTTGTAAAAACTATATGATGACATATATATGGATATATATATATAGTTAACATGATACTATGATAAGTAAACATATCATTAAGTATATTAACAATGAACTACATATGTAAAAACAAGACTACTAACTTAATGATTTTTAAACGAGACATATATGTAACGATTATCGTTGTAAAGACATTTAATATATATATATCATATTAAGAGATATTCATACATGATAATATCATGATAATATAATAATTTAAAATCTCATTTGATATTATAAACATTGGGTTAACAACATTTAACAAGATCGTTAACCTAAAGGTTTCAAAACAACACTTACATGTAACGACTAACGATGACTTAACGACTCAGTTAAAATGTATATATATGTAGTGTTTTAATATGTATTTATACACTTTTGAAAGACTTCAATACACTTATCAAAATACTTCTACTTAACAAAAATGCTTACAATTACATCCTCGTTCAGTTTCATCAACAATTCTACTCGTATGCACCCGTATTCGTACTCGTACAATACACAGCTTTTAGATGTATGTACTATTGGTATATACACTCCAATGATCAGCTCTTAGCAGCCCATGTGAGTCACCTAACACATGTGGGAACCATCATTTGGCAACTAGCATGAAATATCTCATAAAATTACAAAAATATGAGTAATCATTCATGACTTATTTACATGAAAACAAAATTACATATCCTTTATATCTAATCCATACAACAACGACCAAAAACACCTACAAAAACTTTCATTCTTCAATTTTCTTCATCTAATTGATCTATCTCAAGTTCTATCTTCAAGTTCTAAGTGTTCTTCATAAATTCTACAAGTTCTAGTTACATAAAATCAAGAATACTTTCAAGTTTGCTAGCTCACTTCCAATCTTGTAAGGTGATCATCCAACCTCAAGAAATCTTTGTTTCTTACAGTAGGTTATCTTTCTAATACAAGGTAATAATCATATTCAAACTTTGGTTCAATTTCTATAACTATAACAATCTAATTTCAAGTGATGATCTTACTTGAACTTGTTTTCGTGTCATGATTCTGCTTCAAGAACTTCGAGCCATCCAATTATCCGTTGAAGCTAGATCCATTTTTCTCTTTTCCAGTAGGTTTATCCAACGAACTTAAGGTAGTAATGATGTTCATAACATCATTCGATTCATACATATAAAGCTATCTTATTCGAAGGTTTAAACTTGTAATCACTAGAACATAGTTTAGTTAATTCTAAACTTGTTCGCAAATAAAAGTTAATCCTTCTAACTTGACTTTTAAAATCAACTAAATACATGTTCTATATCTATATGATATGCTAACTTAATGATTTAAAACCTGGAAACACGAAAAACACCGTAAAACCGGATTTACGCTGTCGTAGTAACACCGCGGGCTGTTTTGGGTTAGTTAATTAAAAACTATGATAAACTTTGATTTAAAAGTTGTTATTCTGGGAAAATGATTTTTATTATGAACATGAAACTATATCCAAAAATTATGGTTAAACTCAAAGTGGAAGTATGTTTTCTAAAATGGTCATCTAGACGTCGTTCTTTCGACTAAAATGACTACCTTTACAAAAACGACTTGTAACTTATTTTTCCAACTATAAACCTATACTTTTTCTGTTTATAATCTTAAAATAGAGTTCAATATGAAACCATAGCAATTTGATTCACTCAAAACGGATTTAAAATGAAGAAGTTATGGGTAAAACAAGATTGGATAATTTTTCTCATTTTAGTTACGTGAAAATTGGTAACAAATCTATTCCAACCATAACTTAATCAACTTGTATTGTATATTATGTAATCTTGAGATACCATAGACACGTATACAATGTTTCGACCTATCATGTCGACACATCTATATATATTTCGGAACAACCATAGACACTCTATATGTGAATGTTGGAGTTAGCTATACAGGGTTGAGGTTGATTCCAAAATATATATAGTTTGAGTTGTGATCAATACTGATATACGTATACACTGGGTCGTGGATTGATTCAAGATAATATTTATCGATTTATTTCTGTACATCTAACTGTGGACAACTAGTTGTAGGTTATTAACGAGGACAACTGACTTAATAAACTTAAAACATCAAAATATATTAAAAGTGTTGTAAATATATTTTGAACATACTTTGATATATATGTATATATTGTTATAGGTTCGTGAATCAACCAGTGGCCAAGTCTTACTTCCCAATGAAGTAAAAATCTGTGAAAGTGAGTTATAGTCCCACGTTTAAAATCTAATATTTTTGGGATGAGAATAGATGCAGGTTTTATAAATGATTTACAAAATAGACACAAGTACGTGAAACTACATTCTATGGTTGAATTATCGAAATCGAATATGCCCCTTTTTTATATCATATCCGAAGGGTGTCCCGGAATGATGGGGATATTCTTATATATGCATCTTGTTAATGTCGGTTACCAGGTGTTCACCATATGAATGATTTTTATCTCTATGTATGGGATGTGTATTGAAATATGAAATCTTGTGGTCTATTATTATGATTTGATATATATAGGTTAAACCTATAACTCACCAACATTTTTGTTGACGTTTTAAGCATGTTTATTCTCAGGTGATTATTAAGAGCTTCCGCTGTCGCATACTTAAATAAGGACGAGATTTGGAGTCCATGCTTGTATGATATTGTGTAAAAACTGCATTCAAGAAACTTATTTTGTTGTAACATATTTGTATTGTAAACCATTATGTAATGGTCGTGTGTAAACAGGATATTTTAGATTATCATTATTTGATAATCTACATAAAGCTTTTTAAACCTTTATTGATGAAATAAAGGTTATGGTTTGTTTTAAAATGAATGCAGTCTTTGAAAAACGTCTCATATAGAGGTCAAAACCTCGCAATGAAATCAATTAATATGGAACGTTTTTAATCAATAAGAACGGGACATTTCAGAGGGTGCCTGAATAGGTCTATCAGCAGGATCCTCATCATCGCTGGAGTCGTCTGATGATGAAGAATCGACGAATGATGAGTCATCTGAATCGTGTGGTGGTGACACTGGTGGCTGAGCTGGTAATCCGAAGCGTCTGAAGGCAGCCAACATCTGTCTGTGTCTGCCTGGCGGAATCACGACTAAACATCCGTCGGGAGTGCGTCGGCAAGGCGTGCGCATGTGGTTACGAAACGGCCCTTCCCCGAACTCCGCGGGGATCTCAATACCACCAATGTGGGGCTGTGACCTCGAGGGTCCGGGAGCAGACACTGGGGCAGGTGCACTAGTACCAGCTCCGGAAGTAGAAGCGTCGGGATCACTAGTGGGTGTCGGGGCCGGTGTATCGGCAGTAGCAGCAGAAGGTGTAGCAGTAGGTAGGGCGACGGGGTCTGAGTCTGTACTGCCCGAAATGCCAGTAGGTGGAACATCCAACATCTGAACAAGGAAAAATAAATTTTCCATGTCAGTATGTCATAAAGCAAGCAATTAATAGGCCAACAGTTTAAATCATGTATAACAGTAACTAACATGGCAATAACAGCAATTCGTATGAAAGTAGCATGCAATCAAAAGCAAGTACCATCATGCAGTAGTGATATCATGTAGTAGCATACGGCATATAGCAGAAAAAGTAAGCATTAGCATGTAGTAAGCTCAGCGGAAACAAGTAAACTAGCAAGTTGTAGATTAGTCCTATTAGTGAATCCTACTCGGGTCGGTCTTAGACTCACTAATGCAACATAATTCCCTACAACCAATGCTCTGATACCAAACGTGACGCCCCGTACTAAATCATCATGTACGGACCATCAACAATAGGATTATTACAAGGTTAAGTACTATATGCTGTAATTAAAGAAGTTGCATTCACGATAAAAAGGTGATGTCATAACCGACATCAAATGTTTTACATTTCAAAAGCATGCTTCACTAAGTAGAAGCAAATAATAAGTGTATGGACCACAATGGTCGTTACAAGTCATAGTTCAAAAGTACGAATGTTTGAATGTAAAATAAAGTAGTTCATGCGATGACAACTCTAAGCAGCGGGTGTCTACAGCACGACTAGTACACAGCGGAAGCTAACCTCAAGCACCTGAGAAATACATGCTTAAAAAATGTCAACACAAAGGTTGGTGAGCTATAGTTTAAGTGTAACAGTAATGTAAGTAGGCCACGAGATTTCAGTGCTACCACGAGCGTTCAAAAGTATGTAAAAGTATATGCTTAACCGTGGGCACTTGGTAACTAACTTAACGTTTAAAATTGTGACGACCCGGAAATTTCCGACCAAATTAAAACTTAATCTTTATATGTTTCAAAACAATAAGCAAAGCCTGTAATGTTGAGTCTCGAAATGTTTGAACTATTTATATAGATTCATTTAACCTGTGACTATTTCCGACAATTCACGAACAATTGTGTGTAAATAAATATGTAAATATATATATACATATATAAATATAAGAGTGCATGTTAAGTTGTATTAATAAAATACAAAATAATCATTTGAATTGAAAATGTAAAATAATGTACAAGATATTTAAGATTAAAATTTATTTATGATTTAAACGAATTCTTATTTTTATTTAATATCATTTTTATGATATTATTTAGTTATTTTATTAGAATTATTATTAATATTATTAGGGTATTTACTATTAATATTTATTAAAAATAAAAATAGGGAATCCCATTCTGTTAGAAGTAACTATCAATTTTTTTTCTTTTTCTTCACATGAAAATAATTTACGTACTTCATGTCTCTAGTTTGTTACAAGTCTACTTCACAAATCAATTAGAAATCAATTTAACTGTTAAATCATGTACCTAATCACTCTATATAAGTTACAAACTGCAATTTGAGTTGGAAACAAAGAAAACCCAGAAAATAAGCTCGACACTCTGTACATTCATCTTTTTCACCATATTTTAATTTAGAACAAATTTTCAAAATGTAATAATGCAGTCATGTTAGAAATCGTCTATCTAAACTATCTGTAAGTTTTTTATCCTCAATTCTTTCTATTAATTTCTAATTTGAGAGTCAAAGTTTTGGTTTTCAAAGTCAACTAAGCGTTCTTGAATCAAATTCGAGTTTGTTTTGATATCTCCAGTTAATTTGATGATCCATAAAGATTATAGGAATGATTTGCAACACACATGTTGTAATCATAACCTATAACACTCTTAATCTAAAAATCAAATTTTGAGTTCTTGAGTTCTTTACAGTGATATACACTAACGTGAATTCGAAACAAATTTCAAAAACTAAAAATGTAGAGTTGTTAGGAATCATTTACTTAAACTTCCTGCAAAATCTCAATTTCCAATTCTTGATAACGAATTCGAATTTGCGAGTCAAAGTTAAATTGTCAAAAGTCAACTATTTTGTTCTTGGAGAAATTAGAGCTTGTTTGATGTTTTAAGTTCAATTGACGATTTCAATAGTTTTTAGGAATGATTTGAAACATGTTTCATGTTGTAAAGATTGTCCAAAACGAACTCAAAATTAAAAACAAAATTTTTTTTTCTTGGCTACCAGCAAATAGTAGGATTTTTTTGTTTTTTTTTCTCATTTTTTTTATATCATGAACACATTTTTATTTTTTATTTCATGTTTGTTTAGAAGTCCTAAAACCATTTTGATGATTGACTATTAAGAATTAAGTTGTTTGATTGTTTAGATTTTGGTGAAGAAGATGAAGTGGGTTGAAACATGTAATAGATAAGTATTTGGGTTTGTATTATAAATCAGAAAAACTGAAATGGAGGAATGGTTAAGGGTGTTGATGAGTGAGCGAGAGGTCTCGGGTTCGAGCCCGGCTTGGTGCAATTTTTTTAAAACTGACTCCTAAGGTAGTTTTATACTTTTAAAAATTATTATTATTATTAATATTATTATTATTATCCTTAGGTATTTCTACAATTATTAATTTTACAAAACAAAAGATATATATGTAAATATATTATTACATAAAATATACTAATATTACATAAAATTATGTTTCAACTAATATTATTGATATAACATTAATTAAATATCAAATAAGTATCATAATATATTATAAGAATAATTAATACATAACAAATATATAAACTTAATTGATTTATACTATAATGTGTTAATACTTGATATAGGTTCGTGAATCCGAGGCCAACCCTGCATTGTTCAATGTCGTCATATGTATTTTTACTACAA
The DNA here is from genome assembly GCF_046630445.1 of Rutidosis leptorrhynchoides. NCBI lineage: Eukaryota > Viridiplantae > Streptophyta > Magnoliopsida > Asterales > Asteraceae > Rutidosis > Rutidosis leptorrhynchoides. The sequence goes on from NC_092335.1 coordinate 268,948,220, forward strand.
AATACAGTATTGTGAGTTTCATTTACCTTTTTACCCTTTATATTTTTGGGCTGAGAATACATGCGCAACTTTTATAACTGTTTTACGAAATAGACACAAGTAATCGAAATTACGTTCTATGGTTGAATGATCGAAACTGAATATGCCCCTTTTTATTAAGTCTGGTAATCTAAGAATTAGGGAATAGACACCCTAATTGATGCGAACTCTAAACATAGATCTATCGGGCCCAACAAGCCCCATCCAAAGTACCGGATGCTTTAGTACTTCAAAATTTATATCATGTCCGAAGGAGGATCCTGGAATGATGGGGATATTCTTATATGCATATTGTGAATGTCGGTTACCAGGTGTTCAATCCATATGAATGATATTTTTGTCTCTATGCATGGGACGTATAATTATGAGAAATGGAAGTATGAAATCTTGTGGTCTATTAAAATTATGAAATGATTCTTTATGATAAACTAATGAACTCACCAACCTTTTGGTTGACACTTTAAAGCATGTTTATTCTCAGGTACGAAAGAAATCTTCCGCTGTGCATTTGCTCATATTAGAGATATTACTTGGAGTCATTCATGACATATTTCAAAAGATGTTGCATTCGAGTCGTTGAGTTCATCAAGATTATTATTAAGTCAATTATATTTGGATATATTATGAAATGCTTTACATGCCTGTCAACTGTCGATGTAACGAAAGTTTGTCTATTAAAAATGAATGCAATGTTTGTAAAATTTATCATATAGAGGTCAATTACCTCGCGATGTAATCAACTGTTGTGAATCGTTTGTAATCGATATGGACTTTGTCCGGATGGATTAGGATGGGTCTCTACAGTTGGTATCAGAGTGGTGGTCTTAGCGAACTAGGTCTTGCATTAGCGTGCCTAACTGATAGTCGTTATGATGCATTAGTGAGTCTGGACTTCGACCGTGTCTACATGTCAAAAGTTTTGCTTATCATTTTTATCGGAAAACATCTGCTTATCATCCTTAGGAAATTACCTACTCATTATTCTTAGTCTAGACACATTTTACTGCATTGACTTCATGAATAGTGTATAGACAAAATTCATATCTTAGCGTATCTGACAATTCATATCTTAGTGTATCTGTTACTGTAGACCTTGCCTGATATCTCTCGTAAATTTCTCCTTAATTTAAGGGATCCTGGTACTATATATATCTATACAAATTATGCATTGAGAATACCATCTAACTATCAATTGATGCCACTAAACTCTTCATACCAAAAATCTTTGCTGAGATCGTTTAAGATGGCCTCTACGAATCGACCAAGTTCCTCTGACTCCGAAGACAGCGTGACAGGAGCACACCAACCAATCAAGCTACCGTGATTACTGGAGAAAATGGGGATGGGTTAGCGACATACTCACCCTATGGAGAAAGGAAGAAGGTACTCCATATCATGAATCAAATCTACCACCTAACCTTGGAGTACTTGACCCGCTCACCGGCGAACCCGTTCGCAATACCGTTTATACCCTATTTGCAAGAATTTTTCGTCTTGAAACTACCATTAATGGAACTAGAGAAGATATCCGACCTCTACCTCACATTGATAAACAACTCGGGTTAGTAGAAGAAGTTAGAGAACTCCGAGCTCGAGTATTAACTTTAGAGAGCACGGTATATAATTTGCAATCATCAACAGTATCACCAACACCAGTAACATCACCAGCCTTAACACCAATGGCACCAGTACCATCAACAACCCAAGTTTCAACAATCCATGCCTCAACATCTCATTCTGTACCTCGAGTATAATTATCGTTCCACAAATCATTCTACATCATTTATCTTCGTTCGACATGACGATTATGTAAACTCTAATGTTTTAGAGATTATGTATCATAGTTCTAATCGTAAATCTGATGAGTTTAAAATCACATTGACTCATTAAATCCATAATTACATCTGAAGAAAATATATATGTAAATATATTTTCATAAAGATTGTGATTAAAAATTCTTTCGTACAAACTGTTAATGGTAAAAATATTTTAACGGGTAGGTAATACCCGAGAAATATTTAATATTTCACATTAATAAGTTACATTGTACAGTCTTCGAATCTGATTCAACGGTCGATTACCATCCTACCTACATCTATCGATATACGAATCCGTTCACCACAGAATAACCATTTTCATTCAAATTCAATTTCATATTTGGATTTTTACTTACCAGAATCCAACAAGTGGCATAATGAAGAAATAATGGACACAATAAAAATTGATTAGAAACAGACTAATTAACAATATGGGATTTTGTTAAGAAACCATGCTAACTGTTCCAGCTAACTGTTCCTAGCTAACTGATTACATTCTATTTATCGCATTTTATTTATTGCAATTTAATTATCACAATTTACATTCCCGCAATTTTATTTATTGTCATCTAATTTCTGTTATTTACTTTACGCACTTTAGTTATCGTTATTTAATTCCTGTTATTTATTTTACGCACTTTAAATATCGGGACACGTATACAAGGTTTTGACATATCATATCGATGCATCTATATATATTATTTGGAATCACCATAGACACTCTATATGCAGTAATGATCGAGTTCTCTATACAGGGTTGAGGTTGATTCTATAATAATATATATACTTTGAGTTGTGATCGAGTCTGAGACATGTACACGGGTCCCGATACGTATTAATTAATTCGGATATTATATATTAAGCTATATATGTATTATCGGACTGGTAATTGTGGACTATCAAATATGGACTGTCGACATTGGATAATTAAAATGAATTAAAATATTGATTATAACATATGAAACTAAAAATATCTTCAAGTTTGCCACTTGATCTCATCTTAAACCTCATATGTATCTTGACGATTACAATCTGCGTTCAAACCTTTCATGATTCTTGAAAACACCTCAATCGATAGGATGAATCAACCGCACTTCATCTACGGAAGGAAAGGTTTATGCATATAGTTATGCACCTGAGAAACTCTCGGCAACTGAGTAAAAGTTTAACACGTAGCCGCATCAGATCCTTTGGCATTTATTAGCAAAAATAACTTTGCGATCCCTTTTCAAAGTAGCCAATTTTGTCACAGCTTGTAGTGACCCGAACTTTTCCATGTTTATATATATTAATTGAGATTGATATTTACATGATTAAATGTTTCCAACATGTTAAGCAATCAAACTTGTTAAGACTTGATTAATTGAAATATGTTTCATATAGACAATTGACCACCCAAGTTGACCGGCGATTCACGAACGTTAAAACTTGTAAAAACGACATGACGATATATATATGGATATACATATGGTTAACATGAGATTATGATAAGTAAGTATCTCCATAAGTATATTAACAATGAGTTATATGCATATAAACAAGACTACTAACTTAAGGATTTCGAAACGAGACATATATGTAACGATTATTGTTGTAACGACATTTAAATGTATATATATCATATTAAGATATATTAATATATCATAATATCATGATAATATAATAATTTAACATCTCATTAGATATAATAAACAATGGGTTAACAACATTAATTGAGATCGTTAACTTAAAGGTTTCAAAACAACACTTACATGTAACGACTAACGATGACTTAACGACTCAGTTAAAATGTATATACATGTAGTGTATTTAGATGTATTAAAATACTTTTGGAAGACTTCAAGACATATATCAAAACACTCATACTTAACGAAAATGGTTACAGTTACTTTCCCATTCTTTTCTTTCATCAAGAATTCTAGTCGTATTTTTACCCGTATTATACACAGCTTCAAAACGTACTTACTATGGGTATATACCAATAGGAACTAGCATGGGATTCCACTCTTGATTATGTCATGTATGACTAATCAATTTTAACTTCTACCATGAGCTAGTCAACTAACTAGAACTCCTTTTAACCCCACTCACCACTCACCAATTACCACTCATCATTCACTCCATTTCACTTCCAATTCTCTTTCTAATTCTCTCTCAACACACCCACACTATTATGAACGTATTTTTCCAGTAGTTAATCATCATCTTCATCAAAAATCACTTCAAGAATCAAGCTATAATCATCATAGGAAGAACACTTCAAGAACAATTCAAAAATCCCTTCAAGTTTACTAATTTACTTCCAAGCTTTCTAATCCATTCCAAGTAATCATCTAAGATCAAGAAACCTTTGTTATATACAGTAGGTTATCTTTCTTATTCAAGGTAATATTCATATTCAAACTTTGATTCAATTTCTATAACTATAAACTATCTTAATTCGAGTAAAAATCTTACTTGAACTTGTTTTTGTGTCATGATCCTACTTCAAGAACTTTCAAGCCATCCAAGATCCTTTGAAGCTAGATCATTTCTTATCACTTCCAGTAGGTTTACCTACTAAACTTGAGGTAGTAATGATGTTCATAACATCATTTGATTCATATATATAAAACTATCTTATTCGAAGGTTTAAACTCGTAATCACTAGAACATAGTTTAGTTAATTCTAAACTTGTTCGCAAACAAAAGTTAATCCTTCTAACTTGACTTTTAAAATTAACTAAACACATGTTCTATATCTATATGATATGCTAACTTAATGATTTAAAACCTGGAAACACGAAAAACACCGTAAAACCGGATTTACGCCGTCGTAGCAACACCGCGGGCTGTTTTGGGTTAGTTAATTAAAAACTATGATAAACTTTGATTTAAAAGTTGTTATTCTGAGAAAATGATTTTTATTATGAACATGAAACTATATCCAAAAATTATGGTTAAACTCAAAGTGGAAGTATGTTTTCTAAAATGGTCATCTAGACGTCGTTCTTTCGACCGAAATGACTACCTTTACAAAAACAACTTGTAACTTATTTTTCCGACTATAAACCTATACTTTTCCTGTTTAGATTCATAAAATAGAGTTCAATATGAAACCATAGCAATTTGATTCACTCAAAACGGATTTAAAATGAAGAAGTTATGGGTAAAACAAGATTGGATAATTTTTCTCATTTTAGCTACGTGAAAATTGGTAACAAATCTATTCCAACCATAACTTAATCAACTTGTATTGTATATTATGTAATCTTGAGATACCATAGACACGTATACAATGTTTCGACCTATCATGTCGACACATCTATATATATTTCGGAACAACCATAGACACTCTATATGTGAATGTTGGAGTTAGCTATACAGGGTTGAGGTTGATTCCAAAATATATATAGTTTGAGTTGTGATCAATACTGAGATACGTATACACTGGGTCGTGGATTGATTCAAGATAATATTTATCGATTTATTTCTGTACATCTAACTGTGGACAACTAGTTGTAGGTTACTAACGAGGACAGCTGACTTAATAAACTTAAAACATCAAAATATATTAAAAGTGTTATAAATGTATTTTGAACATACTTTGATATATATGTATATATTGTTATAGGTTCGTGAATCAACCAGTGGCCAAGTCTTACTTCCCGACGAAGTAAAAATCTGTGAAAGTGAGTTATAGTCCCACTTTTAAAATCTAATATTTTGGGATGAGAATACATGCAGGTTTTATAAATGATTTACAAAATAGACACAAGTACGTGAAACTACATTCTATGGTTGAATTATCGAAATCGAATATGCCCCTTTTTATTAAGTCTGGTAATCTAAGAATTAGGGAACAGACACCCTAATTGACGTGAATCCTAAAGATAGATCTATTGGGCCTAACAACCCCCATCCAAAGTACCGGATGCTTTAGTACTTCGAAATTTATATCATATCCGAAGGGTGTCCCGGAATGATGGGGATATTCTTATATATGCATCTTGTTAATGTCGGTTACCAGGTGTTCACCATATGAATGATTTTTATCTCTATGTATGGGATGTGTATTGAAATATGAAATCTTGTGGTGTATTGTTACGATTTGATATATATAGGTTAAACCTATAACTCACCAACATTTTTGTTGACGTTTAAAGCATGTTTATTCTCAGGTGAATATTAAGAGCTTCCACTGTTGCATACTAAAATAAGGACAAGATTTGGAGTCCATGTTTGTATCATATTGTGTAAAAACTGCATTCAAGAAACTGATTTCGATGTAACATATTTGTATTGTATACCATTATGTAATGGTCGTGTGTAAACAGGATATTTTAGATTATCATTATTTGATAATCTACGTAAAGCTTTTTAAACCTTTATTTATGAAATAAAGGTTATGGTTTGTTTTAAAAATGAATGCAGTCTTTGAAAAACGTCTCATATAGAGGTCAAAACCTCGCAACGAAATCAATTAATATGGAACGTTTTTAATCAATAAGAACGGGACATTTCAGTTGGTATCCGAGCGTGGGTCTTAGAGAACCAGAATTTTGCATTAGTGTGTCTTATCGAGTTTGTTAGGATGCATTAGTGAGTCTGGACTTCGACCGTGTTTACTTGAAAAATGATTGCTTAACAAATTTTGTTAGAAACTATATATTTTTAACATGTGAATATTATGTGATATATTAATCTCTTAACGCGTTTGATATTATGTGATAGATGTCTACCTCTAGAACAAGTCCCATTGACTCACCTAATAATAATGAAGAGTCAAATGTAAATTGGAATGATTCGTGGACTGATTCACAAGTTCCCGAAGAAGAACCGGAAGAAGAGTCGGAACCAGAAGAAGAATCGGAACCGGAAGAAGAATTGGAACCGGATGAAGAAATAGAACCGGTGGGGGAAATAATAAAATGGTTAAGTAAAAGAAAATCCTCAACCAACCGACCAAGGTTAATTATGGTCAATGGTGTTTCAGCCAAGGAAGCAAAATATTGGGAGGATTACCAATTCTCCGATGAATCGGATTCCGACGAGAATTCCGATGATGTTATAGAAATTACCCCAACTGAATTTAAAAAGGCAAAAGAAAATAATAAGGGAAAGGGCATAAAAATAGAGAAATCTAATTCCAACCCCGATGAACTTTATATGTATCGTCAACCCCCGAAGTCCTTAAGTTGTAACAATGACCCGGGAACCTTTAAACCACCAGGTTTTTCTAAACCAATGTGGAAAATTACGGCTCGTATTAGGGGAACATCATATATCCCTAGAAACTTGGCAAAACGAACCAAAACCGAAGAATAAGAAACAAGCGAGTCGGAATAAGATAGTTGTATTCGTGTGGTGTAATATATGTAATATAGTGTGCTTATGCTTTATGATATATGTAAAAATTGCTTGTATTAATAAGTATTTTTTTATGAATCTAACTCTTGTCTATTTTACAGTATAAAAACACAAAATGGATAGACAACCCAATATTTTAAGAGACCTACCCGGAGACATGATTGATGAAATCTTGTCTAGAGTCGGTCAGAATTCTTCGGCACAACTATTTAAGGCGAGATCAGTTTGTAAGACATTCGAAGAATGTTCCAAGAATGCCTTGGTTTATAAAAGGCTTTCGTTCGAAAGATGGGGGATATCACATTGGGAAATCCATAAGTTACGATGTGTTTACTTTGACGCATATATTGCGGGGAACCCAAATGCTATTTTATGCAATGGGTTAAGAAATTATTTTGACTCAATATATCCGAATATTGGACTTCGTGATTTAGAAAAAGCGGCTAACATGCAATATAAAGAAGCATGTTATGCTTACGGATTAGTAATGTTCGCTTCTCACCAAAGTGAGAACAAGAACATCGGGCTACAACTATTAAACAAAACGTTTCCACAAGTGACGGAGTCGGTAATTGGGGTAAGAAATGAGGTTTTTAGATTGTTACGGGACTGTTGGACATTACGTAACCCTCGTCCCTTTGACGACGTTACAACACGCTGTCTTATCAATGGCCATAACGGTTATGTTCCACAAGACCAAGGATGGGAAGTAATCCTAGTAAAACCAGAATGCATGACTTGTTTCTGGACGTATGAATTACGTGTCTTTATTGCCTTTGCTGAACGACTTGTGTACTAGCTAGAATTATCTTCACAACCATCTTGTATCAAATTTATTGTGTGCTATATTTCATGCTATATGTAAAATAAGCGGTATTGTAAGTTTGTAAAATATTGTGTAAAAGTTTGAACGCGAAATATTATTATAATCAGTTTTTCATATAGAATTGTAGTAGTTGAATTGTATATTAACTACTAAGTATGAACTTAACGGGTAGGTACTACCCGAATTTAAACTTATAAAATGCTAATATGAAGAAAAAGCTTTTATAAATGAGTTCATATTATGCTACGAAATACTATTAACTACTCTTAATATTCTGTATGATTAACTTGTTCCATTTAACTATTTTGAAGGAAATGGCACCGACTACTCGACACACCGTGAATATGAATGAAGAGGAATTCCGTACTTTTCTAGCTTCAAACATAGCCGCAGTACAGGCTGCGCTACATACCAACAATAACCTTGGATCTTGCAGTACAGGAAATCGTGTAGGATGCACCTACAAAGAATTCACTGCCTGCAAACCTTTGGAATTTGATGGAACCGAAGGACCGATCGGATTGAAACGGTGGACCGAGAAGGTTGAATCGGTGTTTGCCATAAGTAAGTGTACTGAAGAGGACAAAGTGAAGTACGCTACGCATACCTTCACAGGTTCTGCGTTAACATGGTGGAATACCTATCTAGAGCAAGTGGGACAAGACGATGCGTACGCACTACCGTGGTCAGCATTCAAGCACTTGATGAACGAGAAGTACCGTCCCAGAACCGAGGTCAATAAGCTCAAGACAGAACTTAGAAGGTTACGAACCCAAGGATTTGATATTACCACGTACGAAAGACGATTCACAGAATTGTGCCTATTGTGTCCGAGAGCATTCGAAGATGAGGAAGAGAAGATCGACGCGTTTGTGAAAGGATTACCGGAAAGAATCCAAGAAGATATAAGTTCACACGAGCCCGCCTCCATACAACAGGCATGTAGAATGGCTCACAAACTAGTGAACCAGATTGAAGAAAGAATTAAAGAACAGACTGCTGAAGAGGCCAATGTGAAGCAAGTCAAAAGAAAGTGGGAGGAAAACGGTGATAAGAATCACCAATACAACAACAGCAGCAATTATAACAATAATCGCAACAACTATCCTAACAATCGCAACATCAATCGCAACTACAACAAACGGCCCAACAACAACAACAACAACAATAACAACAACAACCACAACAATCATCTTAACAACAATAATAACCGCAACAACAACAACAATCAGAAGCAGCTATGCCAAAGGTGTGAAAAGTATCACTCGGGGTTCTGCACCAAATTTTGCAACAAGTGTAAAAGAAATGGTCATAGCACGGCGAAGTGTGATGTCTACGGACCAGGGGTTAACAGAACGAAAGGAACAAATGGTGTCGGAACGAGTAATGGCGGAGCAAGTAGTGTCGGAGCAAGTTATGCCAATGTAGTTTGTTATAAATGTGGAAAACCGGGCCACATTATTAGAAATTGCCCGAACCAGGAGAACACGAATGGACAAGGCCGCGGAAGAGTTTTCAATATTAATGCGGCAGAGGCACAGGAAGACCCAGAGCTTGTTACGGGTACGTTTCTTATTGACAATAAATCTGCTTACGTTTTATTTGATTTGGGTGCGGATAGAAGCTATATGAGTAGAGATTTTTGTGCTAAATTAAGTTGTCCATTGACGCCTTTGGATAGTAAATTTTTACTCGAATTAGCAAATGGTAAATTAATTTCAGCAGATAATATATGTCGGAATCGAGAAATTAAACTGGTTAGCGAAACATTTAAGATTGATTTGATACCAGTAGAGTTAGGGAGTTTTGATGTGATAATCGGTATGGACTGGTTGAAAGAAGTGAAAGCAGAGATCGTTTGTTACAAAAATGCAATTCGCATTATACGAGAAAAAGGAAAACCCTTAATGGTGTACGAAGAAAAGGGCAACACGAAGCTACATCTTATTAGTAATTTGAAGGCACAAAAACTAATAAGAAAAGGTTGCTATGCTGTTCTAGCACACGTCGAGAAAGTACAAACTGAAGAAAAGAGCATCAATGATGTTCCCATTGCAAAAGAATTTCCCGATGTATTTCCGAAAGAATTACCGGGATTACCCCCACATCGATCCGTTGAATTTCAAATAGATCTTGTACCAGGAGCTGCACCAATAGCTCGTGCTCCTTACAGACTCGCACCCAGCGAGATGAAAGAACTGCAAAGCCAATTACAAGAACTTTTAGAGCGTGGTTTCATTCGACCAAGCACATCACCGTGGGGAGCTCCTGTTTTGTTTGTCAAGAAGAAAGATGGTACATTCAGGTTGTGTATCGACTACCGAGAGTTGAACAAACTTACCATCAAGAACCGCTACCCACTACCGAGAATCGATGACTTATTTGATCAACTACAAGGCTCGTCTGTTTATTCAAAGATTGACTTACGTTCCGGGTATCATCAAATGCGGGTGAAAGAAGATGATATTCCAAAGACTGCTTTCAGAACACGTTACGGTCATTACGAGTTTATGGTCATGCCGTTTGGTTTAACTAATGCACCAGCTGTGTTCATGGACCTTATGAACCGAGTGTGTGGACCATACCTTGACAAGTTTGTCATTGTTTTCATTGATGACATACTTATTTACTCAAAGAATGACCAAGAACACGGTGAACATTTGAGAAAAGTGTTAGAAGTATTGAGGAAGGAAGAATTGTACGCTAAGTTTTCGAAGTGTGCATTTTGGTTGGAAGAAGTTCAATTCCTCGGTCACATAGTGAACAAAGAAGGTATTAAGGTGGATCCGGCAAAGATAGAAACTGTTGAAAAGTGGGAAACCCCGAAAACTCCGAAACACATACGCCAGTTTTTAGGACTAGCTTGTTACTACAGAAGGTTCATCCAAGACTTTTCCAGAATAGCAAAACCCTTGACTGCATTAACGCATAAAGGGAAGAAATTTGAATGGAAGGATGAACAAGAGAAAGCGTTTCAGTTATTGAAGAAAAAGCTAACTACGGCACCTATATTGTCATTGCCTGAAGGGAATGATGATTTTGTGATTTATTGTGACGCATCAAAGCAAGGTCTCGGTTGTGTATTAATGCAACGAACGAAGGTGATTGCTTATGCGTCTAGACAATTGAAGATTCACGAGCAAAATTATACGACGCATGATTTGGAATTAGGCGCGGTTGTTTTTGCATTAAAGACTTGGAGGCACTACTTATATTGGGTCAAAAGTATTATATATACCGACCACAAAAGTCTTCAACACATATTTAATCAGAAACAACTGAATATGAGGCAGCGTAGGTGGATTGAACTGTTGAATGATTACGACTTTGAGATTTGTTACCACCCGGGGAAGGCAAATGTGGTAGCCGATGCCTTGAGCAGAAAGGACAGAGAACCCATTCGAGTAAAATCTATGAATATAATGATTCATAATAACCTTACTACTCAAATAAAGGAGGCGCAACAAGGAGTTTTAAAAGAAGGAAATATAAAGGATGAAATACCCAAAGGATCGGAGCAGCATCTTAATATTCGGGAAGAAGGAACTCGGTATAGGGCTGAAAGGATTTGGGTACCAAAATTTGGAGATATGAGAGAAATGGTACTTAGAGAAGCTCATAAAACCAGATACTCAATACATCCTGGAACGGGGAAGATGTACAAGGATCTCAAGAAACATTTTTGGTGGCCGGGTATGAAAGCCGATGTTGCTAAATACGTAGGAGAATGTTTGACATGTTCTAAGGTCAAAGCTGAGCATCAGAAACCATCAGGTCTACTTCAACAACCCAAAATCCCGGAATGGAAATGAGAAAACATTACCATGGATTTCATCACTAAATTGCTAAGGACTGCAAGTGGTTTTGATACTATTTGGGTAATAGTTCATCGTCTCACCAAATCAGCACACTTCCTGCCAATAAGAGAAGATGACAAGATGGAGAAGTTAGCACGACTGTATTTGAAGGAAGTCGTCTCCAGACATGGAATACCAATCTCTATTATCTCTTATAGGGATGGCAGATTTATTTCAAGATTCTGGCAGACATTACAGCAAGCATTAGGAACTCGTCTAGATATGAGTACTGCCTATCATCCACAAACTGATGGGCAGAGCGAAAGGACGATACAAACGCTTGAAGACATGCTACGAGCATGTGTTATTGATTTCGGAAACAGTTGGGATCGACATCTACCGTTAGCAGAATTTTCCTACAACAACAGCTACCATTCAAGCATTGAGATGGCGCCGTTTGAAGCACTTTATGGTAGAAAGTGCAGGTCTCTGATTTGTTGGAGTGAAGTGGGGGATAGACAGATTACGGGTCCGGAGATTATACAAGAAACTACCGAGAAGATCATCCAAATTCAACAACGGTTGAAAACCGCCCAAAGTCGACAAAAGAGCTACGCTGACATTAAAAGAAAAGATATAGAATTTGAAATTGGAGAGATGGTCATGGTTAAAGTTGCACCATGGAAAGGCGTTGTTCGATTTGGTAAACGAGGGAAATTAAATCCAAGGTATATTGGACCATTCAAGATTATTGATCGTGTCGGACCAGTAGCTTACCGACTTGAGTTACCTCAACAACTCGCGGCTGTACATAACACTTTCCACGTCCCGAATTTGAAGAAATGTTTTGCTAAAGAAGATCTCACTATTCCGTTAGATGAAATCCAAATCAACGAAAAACTCTAATTCATCGAAGAACCCGTCGAAATAATGGATCGTGAGGTTAAAAGACTTAAGCAAAACAAGATACCAATTGTTAAGGTTCGATGGAATGCTCGTAGAGGACCCGAGTTCACCTGGGAGCGTGAAGATCAGATGAAGAAGAAATACCCGCATCTATTTCCAGAAGATTCGTCAACACCTTCAACATCTTAAAATTTCGGGACGAAATTTATTTAACGGGTAGGTACTGTAGTGACCCGAACTTTTCCATGTTTATATATATTAATTGAGATTGATATTTACATGATTAAATGTTTCCAACATGTTAAGCAATCAAACTTGTTAAGACTTGATTAATTGAAATATGTTTCATATAGACAATTGACCACCCAAGTTGACCGGCGATTCACGAACGTTAAAACTTGTAAAAACGACATGACGATATATATATGGATATACATATGGTTAACATGAGATTATGATAAGTAAGTATCTCCATAAGTATATTAACAATGAGTTATATACATATAAACAAGACTACTAACTTAAGGATTTCGAAACGAGACATATATGTAACGATTATCGTTGTAACGACATTTAAATGTATATATATCATATTAAGATATATTAATATATCATAATATCATGATAATATAATAATTTAACATCTCATTAGATATAATAAACAATGGGTTAACAACATTAATTGAGATCGTTAACTTAAAGGTTTCAAAACAACACTTACATGTAACGACTAACGATGACTTAACGACTCAGTTAAAATGTATATACATGTAGTGTATTTAGATGTATTAAAATACTTTTGGAAGACTTCAAGACATATATCAAAACACTCATACTTAACGAAAATGGTTACAGTTACTTTCCCATTCTTTTCTTTCATCAAGAATTCTAGTCGTATTTTTACCCGTATTATACACAGCTTCAAAACGTACTTACTATGGGTATATACCAATAGGAACTAGCATGGGATTACACTCTTGATTATGTCATGTATGACTAATCAATTTTAACTTCTACCATGAGCTAGTCAACTAACTAGAACTCCTTTTAACCCCACTCACCACTCACCAATTACCACTCATCATTCACTCCATTTCACTTCCAATTCTCTTTCTAATTCTCTCTCAACACACCCACACTATTATGAACGTATTTTTCCAGTAGTTAATCATCATCTTCATCAAAAATCACTTCAAGAATCAAGCTAATCATCATAGGAAGAACACTTCAAGAACACTTCAAAAATCCCTTCAAGTTTACTAATTTACTTCCAAGCTTTTTAATCCATTCCAAGTAATCATCTAAGATCAAGAAACCTTTGTTATATACAGTAGGTTATCTTTCTTATTCAAGGTAATATTCATATTCAAACTTTGATTCAATTTCTATAACTATAAACTATCTTAATTCGAGTAAAAATCTTACTTGAACTTGTTTTTGTGTCATGATCCTACTTCAAGAACTTTCAAGCCATCCAAGATCCTTTGAAGCTAGATCATTTCTTATCACTTCCAGTAGGTTTACCTACTAAACTTGAGGTAGTAATGATGTTCATAACATCATTTGATTCATATATATAAAACTATCTTATTCGAAGGTTTAAACTCGTAATCACTAGAACATAGTTTAGTTAATTCTAAACTTGTTCGCAAACAAAAGTTAATCCTTCTAACTTGACTTTTAAAATTAACTAAAAACATGTTCTATATCTATATGATATGCTAACTTAATGATTTAAAACCTGGAAACACGAAAAACACTGTAAAACCGGATTTACGCCGTCGTAGCAACACCGCGGGCTGTTTTGGGTTAGTTAATTAAAAACTATGATAAACTTTGATTTAAAAGTTGTTATTCTGAGAAAATGATTTTTATTATGAACATGAAACTATATCCAAAAATTATGGTTAAACTCAAAGTGGAAGTATGTTTTCTAAAATGGTCATCTAGACGTCGTTCTTTCGACCGAAATGACTACCTTTACAAAAACAACTTGTAACTTATTTTTCCGACTGTAAACCTATACTTTTTCTGTTTAGATTCATAAAATAGAGTTCAATATGAAACCATAGCAATTTGATTCACTCAAAACGGATTTAAAATGAAGAAGTTATGGGTAAAACAAGATTGGATAATTTTTCTCATTTTAGCTACGTGAAAATTGGTAACAAATCTATTCCAACCATAACTTAATCAACTTGTATTGTATATTATGTAATCTTGAGATACCATAGACACGTATACAATGTTTTGACCTATCATGTCGACACATCTATATATATTTCGGAACAACCATAGACACTCTATATGTGAATGTTGGAGTTAGCTATACAGGGTTGAGGTTGATTCCAAAATATATATAGTTTGAGTTGTGATCAATACTGAGATACGTTTACACTGGGTCGTGGATTGATTCAAGATAATATTTATCGATTTATTTCTGTACATCTAACTGTGGACAACTAGTTGTAGGTTACTAACGAGGACAGCTGACTTAATAAACTTAAAACATCAAAATATATTAAAAGTGTTATAAATGTATTTTGAACATACTTTGATATATATGTATATATTGTTATAGGTTCGTGAATCAACCAGTGGCCAAGTCTTACTTCCCGACGAAGTAAAAATCTGTGAAAGTGAGTTATAGTCCCACTTTTAAAATCTAATATTTTGGGATGAGAATACATGCAGGTTTTATAAATGATTTACAAAATAGACACAAGTACGTGAAACTACATTCTATGGTTGAATTATCGAAATCGAATATGCCCCTTTTTATTAAGTCTGGTAATCTAAGAATTAGGGAACAGACACCCTAATTGACGCGAATCCTAAAGATAGATCTATTGGGCCTAACAACCCCCATCCAAAGTACCGGATGCTTTAGTACTTCGAAATTTATATCATATCCGAAGGGTGTCCCGGAATGATGGGGATATTCTTATATATGCATCTTGTTAATGTCGGTTACCAGGTGTTCACCATATGAATGATTTTTATCTCTATGTATGGGATGTGTATTGAAATATGAAATCTTGTGGTCTATTGTTACGATTTGATATATATAGGTTAAACCTATAATTCACCAACATTTTTGTTGACGTTTAAAGCATGTTTATTCTCAGGTGAATATTAAGAGCTTCCGCTGTTGCATACTAAAATAAGGACAAGATTTGGAGTCCATGTTTGTATCATATTGTGTAAAAACTGCATTCAAGAAACTGATTTCGATGTAACATATTTGTATTGTAAACCATTATGTAATGGTCGTGTGTAAACAGGATATTTTAGATTATCATTATTTGATAATCTACGTAAAGCTTTTTAAACCTTTATTTATGAAATAAAGGTTATGGTTTGTTTTAAAAATGAATGCAGTCTTTGAAAAACGTCTCATATAGAGGTCAAAACCTCGCAACGAAATCAATTAATATGGAACGTTTTTAATCAATAAGAACGGGACATTTCACAGCTCCAGCAAGTCAACTTCGACTTTTCATTCTAAGTAGCCTTACTATAATCCTGATATATACAATTACCTTTTTTATAACGGAGAATTCTTTTATATTCCACCATATTACCAGAAGACGTACCAGCAGCCTCGTTGTTTTTTTTGGCTTAAATCTCTCTGACAAATCATTATATTTATTCATTGAAACCCTATCATATACTCATCCGCATCTTGTAACGAGAACTGCCATACCAATTACCGGGAATCAGCAAATTTTTATTTTGAGTCTCGCAACGTTTCCACATCAACAGTTATATGTATCCATATAACATTTATCTCTTAGAACTATGATCTTCCATTCTGAAATTCAGAAAAGCACCCAGCCTGTGAATTAATGCTCTAAATTTTGAAAAGTTGAATGAAGCAACAAAAACTATGGATGATTTTACAGTCAAAAGTTTGATAAAAAAAAAGATACGTTGGAAAAGCTCAAAAGGAAGTTTGGTACTGAAAAACGAATTGAGCAAACCATGAAGGAGACTCTGAGCAAATCACAAGGACTAAACTTGTACATAAAGAACCCTGATGATTCTGTTTCTGATGAAGTCTTTAGTGAATATCTTGCTCCTTATTTATTCTAAATCCTTGCAAAAGGATTTTCTTCATCAACATTCGATCTCAGAAATTCTGAAAATATCATCATAAATATCTTTGATATTTTCGAGAATATTTTCATAACAATTCTTATCTGAAATCATTAATCTCTTCGTGCTATCAGTGTTACATCATATAGAAACTGTTAGTTTCTATATTCTGTAAACTTTCGAGCTTGAAATATGAATGTTATTGAAGTAATGTTGGGAACTGATGCATGAGTTAGTATAATATAATGACACTTGATCAACGTGATTATATTACAGTAAGTCATGCTGAGTTTCTAATGAAACATGATGATTCACAGATCATAACGTCATCATGTGCCATGTTACACGACTCTTACATTCTACCCAATCTCCAAGTATATCAAGAACATATATTCTTAATAGTTCTATCTTTTCAGATATTCTAGTAATTTGAAAAATCAAGATCGTGCCATTACGATTTCCTTCTAGAACATTAACTATGTTCATTTCAAAATCCATATCTACGAATTCCGGACCATTATTCGCTTGACTTGAAGTCGGGAAGAGGAGACGAAAGTATGGAACTCTTGAATATAAAGAAAATATAAAGCTCGACAACAACACATAAATTACAAACCGTGCATATCAATACGTATTGCCACGTAAAGGCACGGGAAAATTAAAAGCACTATAACCCCAAGATAATAGTAGAAGTAAATATAATCCTCCGGTGGTAGATGAAAGAGAAGAATGACAGATATGAAAGTTAAGAGTATATCAAGGATCAGAACTGGATGGAGCATATTAATGAATGCTTTAAAAATATGAATCAGGGGAGAAAGAATGGAAGGTGTGAGCTGTGAAAATAAGGAAACGAAGGGAGTGGATTTATAGTAAAATATCCGACAGAGCAATCGAAACAGATTATTGCATTTAATCAAAGAAGATCTGATTTCCTATATCGCCGAAGAACCAAATCTTATTACGAAGATTTTCTTTAAATCCCATGAATTCCGGAAATCAATCATAACTACGTCATCAGTTCCCTCTCTTGCAATAGCTTCGATTATACTCTTCGCGTAATCAAATTTTTTTTACCTATATTACTCACTGATGATAAAACTCTAATTTCTAGCTCGGATACGTCATAAAAACATACATATTGTCAGCCATGACCATTCCACTCAAATTGGGTAGGTACTGTGACGACCCAGAAATTTCCGACCAAATTAAAACTTAATCTTTATATGTTCCAACACAATAAGCAAAGCCTGTAATGTTGAGTCTCGAAATGTTTGAACTATTTATATAGATTCATTTAACCTGTGACTATTTCCGACGATTCACGAACAATTGTGTGTAAATAAATATGTAAATATATATACATATATAAATATAAGAGTGCATGTTAAGTTGTATTAATAAAATACAAAATAATCATTTGAATTGAAAATGTAAAATAATGTACAAGATAATTAAGATTAAAATTTATTTATGATTTAAACGAATTCTTATTTTTATTTATTATCATTTTTATGATATTATTTAGTTATTTTATTAGAATTATTATTAATATTATTAGGGTATTTACTATTAATATTTATTAAAAATAAAAATAGGGAATCCCATTCTGTTAGAAGTAACTATCAATTTTTTTCTTTTTCTTCACATGAAAATAATTTACGTACTTCATGTCTCCAGTTTGTTACAAGTCTACTTCACAAATCAATTGGAAATCAATTTAACTGTTAAATCATGTACCTAATCACTCTATATAAGTTACAAACTGCAATTTGAGTTGAAAACAAAGAAAACCCAGAAAATAAGCTCGACACTCTGTACATTCATCTTTTTCACCATATTTTGATTTAGAACAAATTTTCAAAATGTAATAATGCAGTCATGTTAGAAATCGTCTATCTAAACTATCTGTAAGTTTTCAATCCTCAATTCTTTCTATTAATTTCTAATTTGAGAGTCAAAATTTTGGTTTTCAAAGTCAACTAAGTGTTCTTGAATCAAATTTGAGTTTGTTTTGATATCTCCAGTTAACTTGATGATCCATAAAGATTATAGGAATGATTTGCAACACAATTCATGTTGTAATCATAACCTATAACACTCTTAATCTAAAAATCAATTTTTGAGTTCTTGAGTTCTTCACAGTGATATACACTAACGTGAATTCGAAACAAATTTCAAAAACTAAAAATGTAGAGTTGTTAGGAATCATTTACTTAAACTTCCTGCAAAATCTCAAGTTCCAATTCTTGATAACGAATTCGAATTTGCGAGTCAAAGTTAAATTGTCAAAAGTCAACTGTTTTGTTCTTGGAGAAATTAGAGCTTGTTTTGATGTTTTAAATTCAATTGACGATTTCAATAGTTTTTAGGAATGATTTGAAACATGTTTCATGTTGTAAAGATTGTCCAAAACGAACTCAAAATTGAAAACAAAATTTTTTTTTCTTGGCTACCAGCAAGCAGTAGGATTTTTTTGTTTTTTTTCTCATTTTTTTATATCATGAACACATTTTTATTTTTTGTTTCATGTTTGTTTAGAAGTCGTAAAACTATTTTGATGATTGACTATTAAGAATGAAGTTGTTTGATTGTTTAGATTTTGGTGAAGAAGATGAAGTGGGTTGAAACATGTAATAGATAAGTATTTGGATTTGTATTATAAATCAGAAAAACTGAAATGGAGGAATGGTTAAGGGTGTTGATGAGTGAGCGAGAGGTCTCGGGTTCGAGCCCGGCTTGGTGCAATTTTTTTAAAACTGACTCCTAAGGTAGTTTTATACTTTTAAAAATTATTATTATTATTATTATTATTATTATTATTATTATTATTATTATTATTATTATTATTATTATTATTATTATTATTATTATTATTATCCTTAGGTATTTCTACAATTATTAATTTTACAAAACAAAAGATATATATGTAAATATATTATTACATAAAATATACTAATATTACATAAAATTATGTTTCAACTAATATTATTGATATAACATTAATTAAATATCAAATAAGTATCATAATATATTATAAGAATAATTAATACATAACAAATATATAAACTTAATTGATTTATACTATAATGTGTTAATACTTGATATAGGTTCGTGAATCCGAGGCCAACCCTGCATTGTTCAATGTCGTCATATGTATTTTTACTACAAAATACAGTATTGTGAGTTTCATTTACCTTTTTACCCTTTATATTTTTGGGCTGAGAATACTGCGCAACTTTTATAACTGTTTTACGAAATAGACACAAGTAATCGAAATTACGTTCAATGGTTGAATGATCGAAACTGAATATGCCCCTTTTTATTAAGTATGGTAATCTAAGAATTAGGGAACAAACACCCTAATTGACGCGAACTCTAAAGATAGATCTATCGGGCCCAACAAGCCCCATCCAAAGTACCGGATGCTTTAGTACTTCGAAATTTATATCATGTCCGAAGGAGGATCCCGGAATGATGGGGATATTCTTATATGCATATTTTGAATGTCGGTTACCAGGTGTTCAATCCATATGAATGATATTTTTGTCTCTATGCATGGGACGTATGTGATATCGTGCGAGGTGTATATAAAATAGTTATTATTTTACTAGGAAAACACTATTAAATATGATACAATTTTACACAAGATATTTATTTATTTATAGAATGGATATACTAAAACCTTGCTACAACACTTATAGGCAGTGTACCTAATCGTACAGTAGTGTAGTTTTTAGTAAGTCCGGTTCGTTCCACAGGGAAATCTTTAAACAAAGCTCAACGCTATATTAGTTTACTTTTATAAAAATACAAACATATATATAAGTAATATTATTATTATAAAGGGGGGTTTTTACCGTTTAATGACCGGTTTGTCGATTTTAAAACTTTAGTCGAAGTTAAAACCTAATGTAAAATATAAAATACAAGACTTAAATTAAAGCGTAAAGTAAATAACGATAATGAAATTGCGAATAATAAAAGTGCGATAAAATAAACTTGCGATAATTAAAAAGTACGATAATTAAAAGTGCGATTAAATAAAATAACAATAAATAAAAGTGCGATAATTAGAAGTGCAATTAAATATAAAATAAAGGAAATTAAATATGAAATAAAAGAATTATGCTTATTTAAACTTCCGTAATCATGATGTTTGACGTGTTGATTTTAGTTTTATGCCCATGGGTTAATTGTCCTTTGTCCTGGATTATTCAATATGTCCGTCTGGTTTTTGTCCATAACAGTCCATCAGTCATAAATATAAATTGCAAGTGTCCTTGTCAAATTATTATTATACCCGAAGTTAAATATTCCAACTAATTGGGGATTCGAATTGTAACAAGGTTTTAATACTTTGTTTAATGAATACACCAGGTTATCGACTGCGTGTAAACCAAGGTTTTACCACTTTGTTAACAATTACACCAATTACCCTTGAATGTAATTTCACCCCTGTTTTAATTATTCTAGTGGCTATTAATCCATTCCCGTGTCCGGTTAAATGAACGATTATTCGTACAAATAAATACCCCGCCCATCGTGTCCGATCGAGTGTATATGGTAATTTATAGGGACGCCCAATTGTAAATCTTTATATTAACATTAACAAACTTTCATTTAGTTAAACAAATATAAAGCCCATTAATAGCCCATAGTCTAGTTTCCACAAGTGTCGTTCTTTTGTCCAAACCCAAATTATGGTACAAAGCCCAATTACCCAATTTTAGTAATTAGCCCAACATCATGATTACTTCGTTTTAAATAAGCATAATAATAACTTAGCTACGAGACATTAATGTAAAAAGGTTGAACATAACTTACAATGATTAAAAATAGCGTAGCGTTACACGGACAGAATTTCGACTTACACCCTTACAACATTCGCTAACATACCCTTATTATTAGAATTATAATTAAAATTAAAATATAAATTATAAATATAAATATATTTACGTATGAAGAGGAAGAAAAAAGATATATTTTTTGATCAGAATTCGGTTGGCTTTATAGCCAGAGTTGAAAATTGGGGCTCCGCGACTCGCGGCAAAATGCCCTTACAACTCCGCGAGTCGCGGAGAGGTATTTACAGCTCACACCCTTGGAGTTTCTTGCTGCCGACGGTTTTTATTATATATATATAATATATATATAATTAATATAATTAATTATATATTATATTATATTTATATACATAGTTAACTTGTAATTTTTAGTCCGTTGCGTCGAGCGTTAAGAGTTGACTCTGGTCCCGGTTCCGGATTTTCGAACGTCCTCGCGTACAATTTAATATCTTGTACTTTGTGTTTTGAATCTTGTACTTTTGTAATTTCAAGACGTTTCTTATCAATAATTGGAACCTTTTTTATTGTCTTTTGTACTTTTGAGCTTTTTGGTCGTTTGCGTCTTCAATTCGTCGAATCTGTCTTTTGTCTTCACCTTTTATTATTTAAACGAATATCTCTTGTAAATAGAACAATTTCAACTAAAAGCTTGTCTTTCTTGAGGAATAATGCTATGAAATATATGTTCGTTTTTAGCATTATCAAATATTCCCACACTTGAGCGTTGCTTGTCCTCAAGCAATATTGTCTTGAAATACTAGAATCACTTCTTTATTCTTCACACTTTGTACATCAGTGATTTCTATACGGCGGTATAAACAATGGTAGTAACGATATGGTTTACAGTCCCACATGACTATAAAAATTTAGATCCATTAAGGAAATTGGATCTTTATGAAAACATTTGATCTTTTGAAAATTAAATCTAGTTTTTACCCTAGATAAGTTTTCCGGAATAACCCTTTACCGGTGTTTGCAAAATATTTTTGTGGGTTTGGTGGGTTTCAGATTTGAAAATTTTAGCTCAAAACTTGCGGTTTTGTGTCACCCACTTGCTAACCTTGTATTTGGAAAGCAACACGTCCAGTTTACTTGTTCCGTATATTACCTTTCGGCAAACTACCGTCCGGTTGTAAAGGAAAGCGTTGAACAAGCAACTGTTTAAGGCAATGTCCCGTGACATGCTTTTGATTATGGTCTATAACGTGTCGGACGCAATTACTATCCTTGGTAGGAGCAATAGTAAAGCTCACCCTTATAATTTGTCGGTCTGGCACAAGGTCCTGTCTTTGACCATGCTATGCAACCACCGTTCTTACGGTTGACACCCGATTTAGTTCAGGTGACCTAATGAATTCCAGGTGAATTCCTAGGATTTTACGTTCAATGGTAATGAACGTATTGAAAATGGGTTTTCAGAAAACAAATCGGTTTGTATTTTTGATCAAAATATTTTCTCGTTTAAGCTCGAGTTTAGATATCATCGAATTCCATGAGTTTGTAATTCTCAATCTTTAAGGTCAATCTCTAGGATTGAGTAATATCAGTCTTAAAAGCTGATTTTTAATCTTTAAGGAGATTATCCTTTCTGGGGATCTGATTCATTAGTCTTATCCAGCTAATTTGCATGGTGCCCCCCCATTGTACGAGATAAATCCTTCTCATGGTTAGGATAAATCTGACCACTTGGCGACCCTGTTTAATGCTGAGGTCCGTGGATTTCCTGCTGATTTTAGAGATGACTTTTCTAGATTTTTCGTCAACCTACAGCTGGTCTGGACGACAACTTCATGACCTAAATCAAGAAGCGCGTGTCTTTTTCGGAAGACTTTACTTCCTTTTAATGATGGAATTGATTCATCGTGTAGATCCATCTCTTCTTTTCTTTCATTGGGTAAAACAGTTTAGTTTAGTCCAAAGCAAAAGTATTTTCAGTTATTTGTTACAAATATATGTGACATATGTTTAAAATAACTTGGTAAATTTTCCCACACTTGGCTTTTTATTTTTCTTTTTATCGTCCTCTATTCCATTTTAAATGAATTTTAACATTTTAGTTTGTTTCTCAATTTATGTCCTTTCCGAGGTAACAATAATTTCGGTGTTAAAACCTAGTTTTATCGTTCATAAATATGTATAAACATGATTTTGAATTCATTTAATTGAAAATTTTGAAAAATTTTACTAGAATTGGGTAGTCAGTATATAAGACTAGGGCTGTTCTTTTTTTATCAGAGAGCACTAGATTCTAATACAACTACTGCTTTACTAGTATTTTTAATGGTAACCAAGTGTTTAATATAAAAATTTTAAAATCCGAAAGAATTTAATCCCTTCCCACACTTAAGATCTTGCAATGCCCTCATTTGCAAGAAATCAGTAACAATTTAAATTATTGAGGGTGATTTGTGTGAAAATGATTAAATTTTTACCAAAGTTTCCAAATATATTGGCGTTTGTTTGCTGAATGATAAATGGTGCACATCATTTGTTCATTCCGTCTTGTTGTTATTTCACATGTATTTTGCATCTTGTCGTCAAAATTAGTTGCTTTTGCTGAACTTAATGCCAGTCTTTGAAAATGCGTTGTTTTACCCTGTTGTGTACATAAGATAAACTGCAAACATATATACATATTTTTGAAGTTTGGTATATTACCCCACATTCAAAAATTATTAAAATCTAAGAATAAAAGTTAGATAATTATAAAAATGATTACAATATTAACAAAAATATTAAATGTATCAATAATTACAAATTACAAAATAATAAAAAATAATAAGTAAACTAAGGATGATATTGGTACCAATAGGGGTTCCACGCATAACCATAAGTGCTATAGAATGCTTCGGCAGGGTCATACGTAGGATATGGTGGCTGCATCTCTATCGACCAAGGAGGGAAGACGGGTTTCGGTGTAGGAATATAGTTTCTACCTATATGTTGGCAATGCGCTATGATCTGGTTCTGATGAACTTGCCAATCTTCAAATGCTCTCTGTCTAGCATTTTCGTATTCCTGAGAAGCTATAAACCTATGCATTTCTTGCATCTCATTCCCCCCTCCTACATTACCTTGTTCCTGGTTTCTCTCTACCTGTGGATGTCTACCATTGTATCGTACTGCGGCGTTATTTCGCCGCTTCAAAACTTTTGCACCATGGTATACATTTAAACCTATAGTGTCGCGGGGTTCCGGCTCTTCTACTAATAATCCCCCCCGACTTATATCCACACCGAGATATTCACCAATCAAAGTAATAAAAATACCACCTCCTATTATGCTATGTGGACGCATCCCCCGAACCATAGCTGATAAATAATAACCCACACAATATGGTATACTTACAGCGCTGTGTGGGTCTCGAATACACATATGGTAAAACAAATCTTGTTCATTTACCTTTTCTTTGTTTTTACCCCTTTGTGTAATCGAATTAGCTAAAAACCTATGTATTACTCTTAATTCGGCTCTATCTATATCCAAATAAGAGTAGTTTCCCCCTTTGAAACGGTGATGGCTTGTCATTTGACTCCACACACCGTGTGTATCAAAATTCTCATCTATCTTTCTACCGTTTAGTATCAATCCTCTACAATCGGCAGACGCTAATTCCTCAGGCGTATATATACGTAAAGCCTGAGCCATGTCCAGTAAAGACATGTGGCGCATCGAACCGCCTAACAAAAATCTAATAAAAGAATGATCGGTTAAACTAGCTACCCGATCATTCAACTCTATACTACATAACAACTCTTCACACCATACTTTATATACAGGTCTGCGTATGGTGAATAAACATATCCAGTCATTAAAAGAAGAATTACCATACCTCTGTACCAGTAATTCCCTAATTGGCCCGGCCAATTCTACAGCTTCCAAGGGTCCCCATTCTATGACCCTCGGTACCTCAACAACCTTGGAATGAAGAGTATGCAAACCCCGTTGATATTTTGGATAATCTATCCAAAGTCTGTCAAATCTCAGGTTCGGGTGCAACTGTTCCAAGTGCATATCTGAAAAGGTCATGACTGGATGAGGTACATCCTGCTTGTAGTAGTTATCTACCTCCTGTTGTTCCAAGTTCTCAGCAGGAGCATGGCGGGCTTGGGATGAAGATTCACCCCTTTCATTCTGCAAAACACATCAAACACAAATTTTGTGCATCCAAATATGCATTAGTGTCAGCAAAATCATCAATCAAAATAATTACAATGACATTATCAATTTATATCAAACTTAAGCTTATTTTCACATTTTTATCAAATCTACACTTTTTCAAATAAGCATATACGAAAATTTTCACCAAGTTCATAAGCATTCAACTCAAATAACATGTCAAAATAATCATTACTAGCAAATAAACAAGTCTCAAATGGCATTATCTTTCAAAAATCAAGTTCATGAATTTTGGACTTGAAAAAGTCCACTTTAATTTTCAAAATCATGTTTAGGCTCAAAGTTTGGATCATTTAACTACCTAGACATGTTACACTACTCAATTTAGCAACAATTCATGACAAAAATCGGCCATAACCTGTTTATATCAAAAAGCCCCAAATTGCTCAAGAACACAAACCCTAGATTATTCAAAATTTGAAGTTTAAGGCTTCTAATCATGTTAAACAGCATCAATCTAGGTTATACAAGCATAATACATAAACAATTTAAGTCTAATTACACTAAAAAGCATCAAAATCAAATTGGGGAAAAAATAGCTCAAGAACACTAAAATTCGAATTACATGGTGTTTAGGTGTAGAAATTTACCGTTTTTCTTGAGTAATTCTTAGATATCATCCTTCTCAACATGATTTTAGCAAAAAATTTGGTGATTAACGGTTAAAAATTGAGATTTTTGGGGGTGATTTTCGGTGGTTTTCGCAGCTATTTCGCTGTTATTTTGGGGTGTTTTTGTGTGGGTTGAGTGAACTGATCGTGCAGCTCTTTTATTTTTTTTCTGTGTTTTGGTCCCTCCGCGAGTCGCGGAGGTTTTGCCCTGCAAACTCCGCGAGTCGCGGAGTTTACCCTTTTTTTTTTTTTTTATATAATCTTTAACTTATAAAACAATTAAGAAATTAATTTTAAAATTTTGTTTCCCTTGTTATTTAGGACGAGGTCGTTTCGGATCGATGTCCTAGTCCGTCCCTCGACAAAATTTTAAAATTTGTCTTTTTGTAGCGATTGTTTTAAAAGCTAAGATTTTTTTGGGTTTTTTAATGTTTTTGGCATACTTTAAATCAATAAGATTAAAAATAATGATAATAAAAGTTCTCGTCCCTCCCTCGGGTAAAGCAATTTCGGTTCAAAGACCTAGTCTTCAACTTACGACGAATTTTAAAAATCATATTCTTAACTTAATGAGATAAAGTAAATTTTTGTTTTTAAATTCACACAACTTAAATATAAAATTCAAAATTAAAAATTAAAAATTAAAAATTCACACCAAACTTAAAATTTGAAATGCATAAAATTTAAATTTCATATTTTAAAAATTAAAAATTCACACCAAACTTAATTTAAAAATTCATAAATTCATACCACACTTATATTAATTTTTCAAATATTTACAATTTTAAATATATTGTTTTTACAAAGTTTACAATATTAATTTAAGATTTAAATATTAATTTTAAAAACATGGTAAAAAAAAATTAAAAATCTTTTTGTCTTTTTATCCCACTTTAATCAATCAAATATTATCAAAAATATGCGCCCCTCTTTTCGGTAAAGTAATTTCGGTTCCAAGACCTAATTTAACTCATGACGAATTTTTGAAATATTTTGGGTTGATTGTTTAAAGATATTTATACCTTAAGAATAAACGTTAAATTTCGCAGTGATGTAATAAATTTTTGAATGATATCAATAATTTCGGTCGCAAAACCTAATTTTATTCAATACCAATTTAATACTTTTTAGCGAACAAATTAGCGTTTATTATCAAAAGGTTAAAAATAAAAATAAAAATAAAAACTGTACAGACATACCTGTGAAATAGATTTCTTAGTTATATGATCTATTATATTCATAAGATAGTCGGTTTAATTGATTTTCCATGGCTGCATAGGCGTAACCTCGAGCATTCATTGTCTTTTCTTCTAAACATATGAACGGTCCGTCTCTGCATAAAGTAACAAATTCGGTATTTGAATAGGTTTGATTATTTGAACATTTACCTCCATGTGACCATTTTCCGCATTTGTGACATCGTTCTAGGTGTCGTGCTCTTCTTTTCGCTGCGGATTTTGATTTTCCTTTACCAAATTGTAACTTATTATCTTCGCATCTGGATCCTTTTCTAACTCCGTCCATTCTTTCTCTGATTACTGATACTAATTCGCTCGGTAGTATGTCATTATTTCTTTTAGTGATCAAAGCGTGTAGCATTAGACCATGGTTTAGTTCACAGGCAGTCTTCATTTCGTAAAAACCTAAAAAAAATAAAAATTCAGAATGGGGGGAGAAGACTAGTTCTTTAGGGTCTGCTAGGGAAAGACCATACGTGTTCCATTTTCGAGAACTACACGAAAACAGACAATCTAACTCTAACAGAAATACATATTATCCTTTAAAGACTTGATTCTCCCCACACTTAGTTAGCTGTGGTGTCGAAATTGTGATTAACTTCGTTGTCGACTTCCATCGGACCATGTATGTAATGTTTAACTCTGTGACCATTAACTTTAAATTCAATCCCATTTGAATTCATCAATTCTATCGTTCCGTATGGGAAAACTCTTTTGACTATGAATGGTCCAGACCATCTTGATTTCAATTTTCCAGGAAATAGCTTGAATCGTGAATTGAAAAGAAGAACTCTGTCTCCTTCTTTAAATTCTTTTGAACTTCTGATTCTTTTATCATGCCATTTCTTCGTTCTTTCTTTATAGATTAACGAATTTTCGTATGCTTCATGTCTTAATTCTTCTAATTCGTTTAGTTGACTTAATCGTAGACGTCCGGCTTCATGTAAATCAAGATTACATGTCTTCAAAGCCCAAAATGCTTTGTGTTCAATTTCTACTGGAAGATGACATGCTTTTCCATACACAAGTCTAAAAGGTGTGGTTCCAATTGGAGTTTTGTAGGCTGTTCTAAAAGCCCAGAGTGCATCCTCCAATTTAATGGACCATTCCTTCGGATTTGATCCTACGGTTTTCTCTAGAATACGTTTTAAAGCTCGGTTGGTATTTTCAACTTGTCCACTTGTTTGTGGATGATATGCGGTGGAGATTTTATGAGTTACTCCATATCTTTTAAGAACTTTCTCAAGTTGATTATTACAGACATGAGTACCCCGATCACTTATTAAAGCTTTCGGTGTTCCAAACCTTGCAAAAAGACGTTTTAAAAAGTTGACTATAACTCGTGCATCGTTAGTTAGGAGAGCTTGTGCTTCCGCCCATTTAGATACATAATCAATGGCTACGAGTATATATAGATTATTATGAGATTTTGGAAATGGACCCATAAAGTCAATACCCCAAATGTCAAATACTTCACATACTTGGATGACATTTTGTGGCATTTCATCAAGTTGACTTATTTTTCCGGCCCTTTGACATGCATCACAGGATTTGCAAAGAAGGTGTGCGTCTTTGTAAATTGTAGGCCAATAGAATCCAGCTTCATAAACTTTTCTTGCTGTTAGTTGAGGCCCATAATGCCCTCCTGTTGGTCCTGTGTGACAATGGTTTAAAATTTTACTAGCTTCATCTCCAAATACACATCGGCGTATTATTCCATCGGGACAACTTTTAAACAGATGTGGATCTTCCCAGAAATAGTGTTTTATATCACTGAAGAATTTCTTTCGTCTTTGGTACGATAATCCTTTTTCAAGGAATCCACAAACTAAGTAGTTTGCATAGTCTGCAAACCATGGGATTTCTTTATAATCTATCTTCAATAGATATTCATCAGGAAAGTTGTCTTGTATGGCTGATTCATTCAGAACTTCTAATTCGGGATTTTCAAGACGAGAAAGATGATCAGCGGCGAGATTTTCTGCTCCTCTTTTATCTCGGATTTCAATATCAAACTCTTGTAAGAGTAAGATCCAACGGATTAATCTTGGTTTAGCATCTTGTTTTGAAAATAGGTATCTAAGAGCAGAATGGTCGGTATAGACCACCGTTTTTGCTAGAACGAGATATGATCGAAATTTGTCAAAAGCAAAGACAATAGCAAGGAGTTCTTTTTCAGTAGTTGTATAGTTCGTTTGTGCTCCTTGTAATGTCTTACTAGCATAATATATAGGTTGAAATCGTTTTTCAATCCTTTGTCCTAAAACGGCTCCCATTGCAAAATCACTTGCATCGCACATTAGTTCAAATGGTAGATTCCAATTTGGTGTTATCATGATCGGCGCATTAGTGAGTTTTTCTTTAAGAATATTAAAAGATTTGATACATTCATCTGAAAAGATGAATGGCGCATCCTTTTCTAGGAGTTTATTCATAGGAGTGGCAATTTTAGAAAAATCTTTTATGAAACGTCGGTAAAAACCGGCATGCCCTAGAAAACTCCTAACTCCTCTAACATTGGTGGGATGTGGAAGTTTAGCAATTACATCTACTTTAGCTCTATCCACTTCAATTCCTTCTTTTGAAATTTTATGTCCAAGAACGATGCCTTCTTTAACCATGAAATGGCATTTCTCCCAATTAAGTACTAGATTTGATTTTTCGCATCTAATTAGCATTCGTTCCAGATTAACTAGACATGATTTAAATGTATCACCGAAGACTGAAAAGTCATCCATGAATACTTCCATGCATTCTTCTATCATGTCGTGAAAAATCGCCATCATACACCTTTGAAAGGTTGCAGGGGCGTTACAAAGTCCAAATGGCATGCGTTTGTAAGCAAAAGTACCATAAGGGCACGTGAATGTGGTTTTCTCTTGATCTTCGGGTGCTATTGGAATTTGAAAATATCCGGAAAATCCATCTAGAAAACAATAGTAACTATTTCCGGCTAATCTTTCCAACATTTGATCTATGAAAGGTAAGGGAAAGTGATCTTTTCTGGTGGCGTCATTTAATTTTCTATAATCAATACATACACGCCATCCTGTTACAGTCCTAGTAGGAATAAGCTCATTTTTCTCATTTGTGATGACAGTCATGCCACCCTTCTTAGGCACACATTGAACTGGGCTTACCCATGGACTATCAGAGATTGGATATATCAAACCTGCATCTAGCAGTTTAATAATCTCTTTCTTAACTACATCTTGCATATTAGGATTTAGTCTTCGTTGGCGTTGCACATACGTTTTATGACCTTCTTCCATAAGGATTTTATGTGTGCAATACGAAGGACTTATTCCTTTAATATCATGAATCTTCCATGCAATGGCTGGTTTATGAGCTTTCAACACAGAAATGAGTTGTGATTTTTCATTTTCAGTAAGAGAAGATGATATTATTACAGGTAATTCAGATTCGCCATGTAAATAAGCGTATTCCAAATGGTTTGGAAGTGGCTTTAACTCTAATTTCGGAGGTTCTTCTATCGATGATTTATATCGATATCTGTCTTCTTCTTTTAGCATTTGAATTTCTTCTGTTGTTGGTTCATATCCATTAGCTATAAGTGTAGCTAACATTTCAGCTTCATCAATTGGTTCATTACTTTCTCCTAAAGAACATTCTCCCGTTCCTTGTAATTCTGGAAATTCTTCTAATAATTCTGCATGTGCATCTATAGTTTGAATATAATAACATGTATCATCTGCAGATTGTGGTTGTTGCATTGCTCTATCAACTGAAAATGTAACACTCTCATCCTCTATACTTAGGGTCAGTTTCTTACCGAACACGTCTATCATTGCTTTAGCCGTGTTTAAGAATGGTCTTCCTAATATGAGAGGAACTTGAGAATCTTCTTCCATGTCCAAAACAACAAAATCTACTGGAAATACTAAAGTACCAACTTTAACTAGCATGTTCTCCATTATCCCTCTAGGATATTTTATTGATCTATCGGCTAGTTGTATGCTTATTCTGGTTGGTTTCAATTCTCCAAGGTCTAGTTTAGCGTATAGTGAATACGGCATTAGATTTATACTAGCACCTAAGTCTGCCAATGCTTCTATTGAACTAAGACTACCCAGAAAACATGGAATTGTGAAACTTCCTGGATCAGATAATTTTTCTGGTATCTTATTCAACAGCACTGCTGAACAATTAGCATTCATAGTAACAGCCGAGAGTTCTTCCATTTTCTTTCTATTCGTGATTAGATCTTTCAAGAATTTAGCATACCTTGGCATTCCTGAAATTACATCAATGAAAGGAAGATTTACATTTATTTGTTTAAACATATCCAAGAATTTGGATTGCTCGGCTTCAAGTTTTTCTTTCTTCATTTTACTCGGATAAGGAAGTGGTGGTTGGTATGGTTTAACATAAGGTTTATCCTTAACTGTGTTATCTTCATTAACCTTTTCAACTACCGGTTCTTTTTCCTTTTCTTTATCAGGTTGTGGTTCTTCTGGAGTAGGAATAGTTTCATCAGAAGTTACAGGTATTTCAGGTGATTTAAGTGTTGTACCACTTCTTGTGGTAATAGCTTTAGCTGTTTCATTCCGGGGGTTAGCATTTGTATCACTAGGTAGACTTCCCGGTTTTCTTTCACCTATTAACCTTGCTAGGTTACTTACTTCTTGTTCCAGATTTTGAATAGAAGCTTGTTGATTTCTAAATGCTTGAGCATTTTGTTCATTGGTTTGTTTTTGAGATGTGAAAAACTGCGTTTGAGTTTCAACTAGCTTCGTCATCATATCTTCTAAATTCGGCTTTTTATCATCGGTTTGTTGTGGTGGTTTGTTTTGAAAATTCGGTCTTTGCTGATTGTAAGTATTATTGGATACTTGTTGATTGCTAGGACCTTGTTGGTTATTGTATGGAATATTTCGGTTATAATTCTGGTTTTGATTGTAAATCGGTCTTGGCGGTTGATAATTATTCTGATAATTATTTCCAGGCCTTTGGTTTATGTATGAAATATTCTCTCTTTGTTCCATTGTTAATTCAATACTGAGACAATCTTTTGTCAAATGTGGTCCTCCACACTGCTCACAACTAATTCGTATTGCATGAATATCTTTAGTCATCTTTTCCATTCGTCTCTCGAAAGCATCTATCTTTGCTGAAATGGAATCTAAGTCATGGCTAGAATCGGCTCTAGCTGCTTTAGATGATCTAATGATATCTTTTTCTTGGTGCCACTCATGTGAGTGGGAAGCAGTGTTATCAATAATTTTGTAAGCATCAGTTTCGGTTTTCTTCATAATAGAACCACCAGCTGCTATATCTATGTCTTTTCTTGTAGTGATGTCGCATCCTTGGTAGAATATTTGTACTATTTGACAGGTGTCTAAACCATGTTGCGGACATCCTCTTAACAACTTTCCATATCTTGTCCACGCCTCATATAGAGTTTCATTTGGCTTCTGTGTGAACGTAACAATTTCTGCTTGAAGTCTTACGGCTTTAGATGCAGGAAAGAATTGTTTAAGAAATTTGTCAATTAAAACATCCCATGTATCGATCGCCCCTTCAGGTAACGATTCCAACCAATCTTTGGCTTCTCCCTTTAAAGTCCAGGGAAATAACATGAGATATATCTGTTCATCCTCCACTTCTCGGATTTTAAATAGTGTGCAGATCCTATTAAAAGTACGTAGATGTTCATTCGGATCTTCCTTCGGCGCACCACTAAATTGACATTGATTAGTCACCATGTGTAGAATTTGTCCTTTGATTTCATAATCTGGCGCATTAATGTCTGGATGAGTAATTGCGTGACCTTGGCCAGTGCGTTTAGCTCTCATTCGGTCTTCCATACTTAAAGGTTCCAGATTCTCCATAATTGAATTTGTTGAATCGGTATCACTAGATGATTCTGATTTAATAGTTCGTTCCTCAACAATCTCTGTTTGAATGATTGGTGGTTCCGGAGGAAAGTTTAATGGTTCAGGATCTATGAACCGTTCCTGAATATTTTCTGGATTCTCAATTGTGAGGTTGGGTTCAAAAAATGGATTATCGGTAATTTGAACTGAAGTACTTGGTCGACTGGATGACGATTCTAAAGAAAAATCAACGGCGGTTATATTTGTTAAACGATGTCTTGATCGAGTTACAGGTGGTGAACGTACAAAAGGTGATGAACGTCTTGCTCGGTGCATTCACTGAATATCCTATTAGTTTTTAAAAGGAAAGAAAAATTATAATAAGTTATCCAATCAATAGACTTTTCTGATTTTGCCCACGTTTCGAATAGCCAAAAGATGCAGCAGAGGGGCAGGATTCGTTTGGTCTCAATATAATTGAGGACTGTTTGGCTCCAATAACCCGGTCCACGTACAAATCCAACTATTACTACGAACCAGAAAATTTTGATGTCTATCAATTTAACCACTCAAAATAAATTTTCGTAATTTTAAGAAATTTAGATAAGAAGTAGAAAAAAAAATTCTAAGTCCTAAAAACTAGAATGGCGAGAAATAAGAGAGAAAAAGAGTTCGTCGAAAAAGGTCGAAAAAGAAAAAATGATTGAAAAATAAAAGGTGACGGAAAAATAAAAGAAACTTATAAAAACTTAAAAATACTTAACTAATTTAACCTTATTACTACAACTAACTTAAAATTATAATCGCAAATTGAGATTACTAATTGAAATGATAATTGATACATAGTAAAAGGTGTCTAAAAATATTAAAGCTTACAGGAAAAACTAAATCCCAAATAGAAATAACTTAAAAAGAAACTAAAACTTAAAAAGGCGTCGCAAAATTCTAAAGCACCTAAATCTTAGTCTAAAGAAAAAGCACTTAAGGAATTCTACGGCAAAGCCTAAAAATCTAGGAGTAAAAATAATTATAGCAAAAACTAAGTTTAAAATTAAATATGAGCTAAAAAATACAAATTTTACGCTACAACGATTAAAAAGGGACAAAATATAAAAATATACAAAAAGTTGTAAAAAGTACAATTTTTATAAAAATATTATTTTTATATTATTTATTTTATAAAACTATTAATTTTACAATTTAATAAAACTAATTTAACTAAAATATATAAATAAAAAGTAAAAGTAAAATTAAAACTAATAATAATAATAATAATAATAATTAGGTTTAATTAATAATTAATATTAATAATATCCCGTAATTAATGCTCGATTAGGGCTTCCTTGTCGCCTGTCAGAAACCCTCCGCGAGTCGCGGCAAATAAAGAAGAAAACCCCGCGAGTCGCGGGGTTCAGAATTTGAGCTGACAGATTTATCTTTTTACGCGTTTTTCTTTTTATTTTTTTTTTTATTTTTTTCTGTTTTCTGTTTTTAATTTAAATAAACGATTTTAAAATAAAACTTATATTTTTATAAACTAAAATAGAAATAAAGAAACTTATAAAACTTATATATTTACAAAATCTTAAAAATACATATATTTTTGTTTTTCTTTTTATATTTTTGAATAATTAAAACGTATTTTTACAAAAGCGAATTTTTAATAAAAGTAACTAAAAATCTTTTTTTTTTTTTTATATTAGCGTTGCGCTTCCGGCGTTTAAGATAGTTTCCCCGGCAGCGGCGCCAAAAATAACTTGATGTCGTGCGAGGTGTATATAAAATAGTTATTATTTTACTAGGAAAACACTATTAAATATGATACAATTTTACACAAGATATTTATTTATTTATAGAATGGATATACTTAAACCTTGCTACAACACTTATAGGCAGTGTACCTAATCGTACAGTAGTGTAGTTTTTAGTAAGTCCGGTTCGTTCCACAGGGAAATCTTTAAACAAAGCTCAACGCTATATTAGTTTACTTTTATAAAAATACAAACATATATATAAGTAATATTATTATTATAAAGGGGGGTTTTTACCGTTTAATGACCGGTTTGTCGATTTTAAAACTTTAGTCGCAGTTAAAACCTAATGTAAAATATAAAATACAAGACTTAAATTAAAGCGTAAAGTAAATAACGATAATGAAATTGCGAATAATAAAAGTGCGATAAAATAAACTTGCGATAATTAAAAAGTACGATAATTAAAAGTGCGATTAAATAAAATAACAATAAATAAAAGTGCGATAATTAGAAGTGCAATTAAATATAAAATAAAGGAAATTAAATATGAAATAAAAGAATTATGCTTATTTAAACTTCCGTAATCATGATGTTTGACGTGTTGATTTTAGTTTTATGCCCATGGGTTAATTGTCCTTTGTCCTGGATTATTCAATATGTCCGTCTGGTTTTTGTCCATAACAGTCCATCAGTCATAAATATAAATTGCAAGTGTCCTTGTCAAATTATTATTATACCCGAAGTTAAATATTCCAACTAATTGGGGATTCGAATTGTAACAAGGTTTTAATACTTTGTTTAATGAATACACCAGGTTATCGACTGCGTGTAAACCAAGGTTTTACCACTTTGTTAACAATTACACCAATTACCCTTGAATGTAATTTCACCCCTGTTTTAATTATTCTAGTGGCTATTAATCCATTCCCGTGTCCGGTTAAATGAACGATTATTCGTACAAATAAATACCCCGCCCATCGTGTCCGATCGAGTGTATATGGTAATTTATAGGGACGCCCAATTGTAAATCTTTATATTAACATTAACAAACTTTCATTTAGTTAAACAAATATAAAGCCCATTAATAGCCCATAGTCTAGTTTCCACAAGTGTCGTTCTTTTGTCCAAACCCCAATTATGGTACAAAGCCCAATTACCCAATTTTAGTAATTAGCCCAACATCATGATTACTTCGTTTTAAATAAGCATAATAATAACTTAGCTACGAGACATTAATGTAAAAAGGTTGAACATAACTTACAATGATTAAAAATAGCGTAGCGTTACACGGACAGAATTTCGACTTACACCCTTACAACATTCGCTAACATACCCTTATTATTAGAATTATAATTAAAATTAAAATATAAATTATAAATATAAATATATTTACGTATGAAGAGGAAGAAAAAAGATATATTTTTTGATCAGAATTCGGTTGGCTTTATAGCCAGAGTTGAAAATTGGGGCTCCGCGACTCACGGCAAAATGCCCTTACAACTCCGCGAGTCGCGGAGAGGTATTTACAGCTCACACCCTTGGAGTTTCTTGCTGCCGACGGTTTTTATTATATATATATAATATATATATAATTAATATAATTAATTATATATTATATTATATTTATATACATAGTTAACTTGTAATTTTTAGTCCGTTGCGTCGAGCGTTAAGAGTTGACTCTGGTCCCGGTTCCGGATTTTCGAACGTCCTCGCGTACAATTTAATATCTTGTACTTTGTGTTTTGAATCTTGTACTTTTGTAATTTCAAGACGTTTCTTATCAATAATTGGAACCTTTTTGATTGTCTTTTGTACTTTTGAGCTTTTTGGTCGTTTGCGTCTTCAATTCGTCGAATCTGTCTTTTGTCTTCACCTTTTATTATTTAAACGAATATCTCTTGTAAATAGAACAATTTCAACTAAAAGCTTGTCTTTCTTGAGGAATAATGCTATGAAATATATGTTCGTTTTTAGCATTATCAGTATGATTATGAGAAATGGAAGTATGAAATCTTGTGGTCTATTAAAATTATGAAATGATTCTTTATGATAAACTAATGAACTCACCAACCTTTTGGTTGACACTTTAAAGCATGTTTATTCTCAGGTACGAAAGAAATCTTCCGCTGTACATTTGCTCATATTAGAGATATTACTTGGAGTCATTCATGACATATTTCAAAAGATGTTGCATTCGAGTCGTTGAGTTCATCAAGATTATTATTAAGTCAATTATATTCGGATATATTATGAAATGCTTTACATGCCTGTCAACTGTCAATGTAACGAAAGTTTGTCTTTTAAAAATGAATGCAATGTTTGTAAAATTTATCATATAGAGGTCAATTACCTCGCGATGTAATCAACTGTTGTGAATCGTTTGTAATCGAAATGGACTTCGTCCGGATGGATTAGGACGGGTCTCTACAAAAATACCCCCTGAAAGTACACTTGGCAAGTGCGTATGTCTACGAAGTATTAAACACTCGTTAAATGCTAGCGCTACTAGCCCGAGTGGGGATGTCAAACCCTATGGATCCATATCTAAGATTCGCGTTCACGGTTCAAAAACCAATGATTAAACGTTACCGAGCTAAAGGGAATGTTTATGCCGTTGTATAACCCACACATATATAAGTTTAAGTACTCGTGCCTAGTATGTAAAACATAAAATCCGCATGTATTCTCAGTTCCCAAAATAAGTTAAAGTAAAAAAGAAATGCTATAACTCACAATGATAATGTAGTCGTAAAGTCGGTTCGGAAAAGGTGTGCAAGTAATCGGTCCGAAGGTCCTCAACCTAAGTCAAATAGTACTAAGTCAGTAAATCATCTTAATAGGTTTAAAAGTATGTAATTAAGGTCTTAAGGGTCATCATCATTCATCATTAAACAAAAGGCGTAAAGTAGGTTTCGTTTATGAAAGTAGTTTAAAACAAAGTCTGACTTCAGTCAGTCACCACGGTCTCTACCCTTACTGAATTAAGGTGAGACTAGTGGCCATGGCACCGTCTATGAGTCCCTTAAGTGTGGTAGAAATTCCAGAAGCAAACTCGTCTTCGTTTGACCGTGGCGACGGTCTAAGTGCGAGTAGGTCAGAAATTTCTGCACAACGTTAAAGGACATAGTGACGATCGGAGGGCCGTAAATCCTAAACCGTAACTCGGATTAAGACGAGTCCTATATGAAAAGTTATCTACTCGAAAAGTTCTATCTAAAAATCTAGGTTAGAGTAGCCCAGGTCTACTGGTATGTTACAGAAACATCATATCAGTAGCTTTTGGACAGAAACAGTAAGTTTAAAAGGGTTCCGGTGGTCTTGGTGCTTGATGTTCATCATGGTTCTCATCCTTGATGCATATAACTTCAAGTGTACAACTCATTGATGTATCTACATCATCTTAACCAAGTCTTGACCATCATAACCCTAGTGCAAGTCTAAGACATGAAGCACAACTCACTTAAGAGTTGTATGAAGTTTGATGAACTAAAGTTACATCAAAGTCTTAGATCTAACACATACATGGACTTTAAAGCTAATAACAAGGTACAAACTTGAAAGTAAACTAACTAATCAAGATCTTAAAATGTAGAACATAGTTCTTAGTTAGATCTTGAAGATCCAAGACTCAAAAGTCTAGATCAAGCATAAGTATACAAGGTTATATTTAAAGAAAACTTATTTGTATATTCTTGAACTTTCAAGGTTAACTTTTAGTTCAAGATTAATGAGATCAAGACTAACTTGTAGTACTTGACCATTTAAACTAATTACATGAAAGTATAGTGCAAGAAGAATTAAACTAAGTAAACAAGTAAATTATTCATGGTTGTTCATACTTTAAAGATTCAAACCAAAGTTTGATCTTTAGAAAGTAAACTTTAAAGTTTACTTCATGAACTTCAAGTATGAATTTAATCAACACATGAACTTGCAATCTTTTAAGAAAGTATATGTAGAATCATAACTAGTAAGTTATGTTCTTGAGTGTTCTTGATAAATACAAGAAATAAGAAGAATCAAACTAGAAAGTTTATTCTTGGAAACTAGTAAAGAATAACTAACAATTATATGTAACAAACTAACAACAAGTAATCAAACTACAAATAACAAAAGATGATGATGATTGTGGGGTGTTTGAATTCAGTTTTAATCAAGAAAAGAAGAAGAGAAAAACTCAAGTTACTTACAATATTAAGAAAGAAAAGAGAGAAAAAGTTGAGAGAATTATGAGAGGTAAGTTTGAAGTGAAGTGTGAGAATGAGTTTGCAAGTAATGAAGTAGTAAAAAAAAAAATTTGAATCCCCTAATAGCCAAAGAGGCCGACGGCCAGCTGCACACAAGAGGGAGGAAGCAATTGTTTGATGGTTTCAAGCATGAAGTTGTCCTTAAAGGTGGTTACTAGAAGGTTGTTTATGGGAACTAGTTGTAAGTATAATGTAATTTGATTCTTTACTAAGTTAACTAACTAGTTACCATTTAATTGATACTTACACTTTGAAAGAGTGGGCTAACTAAGCCCACTTAAAGGTAGGGTGAGCTTACAAGTCTTAATTCATGAGTCCATTAACTAATCAAAGCCCAAGTTCAATTAATTAACAATTAAACCCAATTAAAGCCCAAGTAACTAACTAATAGCCTTAGTTAATTAAAATGATTAATAAAATTAATCATGAATGTAAATAATATCTAGAAATATTATTCGTGAAGTTTCGTGTGTCACAAAGACGTTTCGGGCACATAAAAGTCAAGTACGGGCAATCATGGCAACATGTAAATGTAATAACATACATTCGTTTAATCACACATATTAATAATAATAATTATTAATAAATAATGTTGAAAAAACTAGTGTCGTTACAAGGTAATAATCATATTCAAACTTTAATTCAATTTCTATAACTATAATAAATCTTATTTCGAGTGGAAATCTTACTTGAAATTATTTTCGTGTCATGATTCTGCTTCAAGAACTTTCAAGCCATCCAAGGATCCTTTGAAGCTAGATCTATTTTTCTCATTTCCAGTAGGTTTATCCAAGGAACTTGAGGTAGTAATGATATTCATAACATCATTCGATTCATACATATAAAGCTATCTTATTCGAAGGTTTAAACTTGTAATCACTAGAACATAGTTTAGTTAATTCTAAACTTTTTCGCAAATAAAAATTAATTCTTATAACTTGACTTTTAAAATCAACTAAACACATGTTATATATCTATATGATATGCTAACTTAATAATGTAAAACCTGGAAGCACGAAAAACACCGTAAAACCGGATTTACGCCGTCGTAGTAACACCGAGGGCTGTTTTGGGTTAGTTAATTAAAAACTATGATAAACTTTGATTTAAAAGTTGTTATTCTGGGAAAATGATTTTTATTATTAACATGAAACTATATCCAAAAATTATGGTTAAACTCAAAGTGGAAGTATGTTTTCTAAAATGGTCATCTAGACGTCGTTCTTTCGACTAAAATGACTACCTTTACAAAAATGACTTGTAACTTATTTTTTCAACTATAAACCTATACTTTTTCTTTTTAGAATCATAAAATAGTGTTCAATATGAAACATAGCAATTTGATTCACTCAAAACGGATTTAAAATGAAGAAGTTATGGGTAAAACAAGATTGGATAATTTTTCTCATTTTAGCTACGTGAAAATTGGTAACAAATCTATTCCAACCATAACTTAATAAACTTGTATTGTATATTATGTAATCTTGAGATACCATAGACACGTATACAATGTTTCGACCTATCATGTCGACACATCTATATATATTTCGAAACAACCATAGACACTCTATATGTGAATGTTGGAGTTTGCTATACAGGGTTGAGGTTGATTCCAAAATATATATAGTTTGAGTTGTGATCAATACTGAGATACGTATACACTGGGTCGTGGATTGATTCAAGATAATATTTATCGATTTATTTCTGTACATCTAACTGTGGACAACTAGTTGTAGGTTATTAACGAGGACAACTGACTTAATAAACTTAAAACATCAAAATATATTAAAAGTGTTGTAAATATATTTTGAACATACTTTGATATATATGTATATATTGTTATAGGTTCGTGAATCAACCAGTGGCCAAGTCTTACTTCCCGACGAAGTAAAAATCTGTGAAAGTGAGTTATAGTCCCACTTTTAAAATCTAATATTTTTGGGATGAGAATAGATGCAGGTTTTATAAATGATTTACAAAATAGACATAAGTACGTGAAACTACATTCTATGGTTGAATTATCGAAATCGAATATGCCCCTTTTTATTAAGTCTGGTAATCTAAGAATTAGGGAACAGACACCCTAATTGACGCGAATTGTAACAACCCAACCCGTTAACCAACCAATAACGAAAAAAAAAAAAAAAAAAATTTTGCTGGTACAGCACATGGCGCGGCGCGCCATATGGCCGCGCGGCGCGCCAAAGTGGCCTGTCCAAAAAGCAAGAAATGCGAAAATGTTTGACCACTTCCCGACGTATTTAGACAAAACGCTTTTAACCATACATTAATATATGTAGAACTAACACGTTCCATTAATAAAATTAGTTTTACGAAGACCGGGCCCACATTGGCCGTTTTATGACTTTCGTACGAAAATGCAAGTTTTCAACCACATGATTTGTAATACAAAATAAAGGTCGAGCATGGCGATTGGGGATACGCTACCCAATCCTAATCAATCCAAAAGCAAGCCTTCTAAAGCAACTACGCGAGTCCACTAGTCCCCGCTTACCCGAGCCTCCGCATCCATGCAATCTATAAAAAAGTCAACAACGTGAGGGTAAGCTAGCGCTTAGTGAATGATAACATACTACATACATATATATGTATAAAATGGACACGCCACACAAAACCAAATACCGCATACCGGAGCATCCAAGCATAAAGGCAAGCTAGTCTAAGCATACCGTAAGATCACTAAGCAACGAGCTAAAGATATATCAACAAAATATAAGTTCACCAACAACGATGTGAACAATGCCAATAAGCTACACCCGGAGGGTTAGCTACATCACGACAATACAACATTATACGTATTCAATATTTAACATGCTAACAATATCCAACAACATAATATGATACATCACAACATATACATAAACAACTATATGGTTAACCATAAACGCGTCATGGTGCTACCGGCTCCGTGGTTCACACCATACGCAATGCTATGACGCTACCGGCTCCGTGGTTCACGTCACTACGCATTTGAGTCATACTCTTTTATAGTGCTACCGGCTCCGTGGTTCACACTTTGGTGCTACCGGCTCCGTAGTTCACACCTCATTTTATAGTGCTACCGGCTCAGTGGTTCACACTTTGGTGCTACCGGCTCCGTGGTTCACACCTCATTTTATAGTGCTACCGGCTCCGTGGTTCACACTTTGGTGCTACCGGCTCCGTGGTTCACATCATAGCACATTCACACACACACTATGGCATTCCCGGCTCCGTGGGCCATACCATAGCTTACAAATAAATATACCATATACATACATGTATAATTACTCCACTCACAATATTAACCCTTCGCCATTGGGGTTATATAATCCACATCACACGCCCATGTGATAACGTACACACAAAGTGTGCACCTCGCCGAAGGTGGTCAACCAAAACGCACAACCGTGCCAATTGGACCTATACACAAGTCCATCAAATCCACCTATATGTGAAGTGAGCTCTATAACCGAGAACGACTTCACCCGACCCGCACCCATCCTACACATACATATGCATATAGGATATTAACACTCACCTTGTCGTCTTGAAGAATGCCACCGAATAATCCGCAACTCGTCAATGGAAAGTACCTATTCCATTTTCACAAATACATCAACACACTTAGATTGGATTTACAAACCAACCCAATTTGACACTTAGTGCAAATTTGACCCAAATGCACTTCCAAGTACAAACCGCGCCCAAAATTAACCAATAATCACTAACACAAGTGAGAATGGTCTTAATACGCCAATTAAACCCGATCATAGGTGTTAAACACCTATCTTGCCCAAAAAGACACTTAAACCCTAATTTGACCCATAAGAAGTCAATACCACGCC
The DNA here is from genome assembly GCF_046630445.1 of Rutidosis leptorrhynchoides. Lineage (NCBI taxonomy): Eukaryota > Viridiplantae > Streptophyta > Magnoliopsida > Asterales > Asteraceae > Rutidosis > Rutidosis leptorrhynchoides. The sequence goes on from NC_092335.1 coordinate 268,991,616, forward strand.
ATTAGCAAGTTTTGACACCGAAACATATTTAACTCGGTTCTATGCTTCAACTTAATCCATTTTAGTTTATAAACCTTATTAAATCGACAATTGGGTCATAACCGTCACCAAACCCTAATTTTGACCCATAGTCAAAATTAGTCAACCAAATAACCCTAAAATGGTTCCAACACTTCCATAATCACTAAACCTAGGGATTAAACTCAAGATTAAAGCCTAATCAAGGCCAAATCATCAACCAACCCAAAACCCGCCAAGTGACAAGAATAACTAGTCACCATAAACCCATTTCATCATCTAAGAGGGTTTCACAACAAATCAAACTCAAACCCTAACTTGAATATCAAATCTAACAAATGTAATTCGGAGTTTGAACTTACCAATACCACCAAAATGATGCCGTTGACGAGATGAACAACTTTAATACTTGAGACTTGACCCGAATCAAACTTCTTCTTCTCTAAATGGAGCTTTCTCTCACTTAAAATGGGTTTCTCACTCTAGGGTTTGATGAGAGTGTTTGATGAGTGAAATGTGGTCCAAAATGATCAATGGATCATTTTTGATGACCCCAAACCGACCCTAAATGAAAAGACCAAAGTACCCTTCATTTAAACCTTTAAAAAAGGCTGAAAATTGCATCAGACGGGTTCGGCGCGCCGCGCCGAAAGGTGGAGCGCCGCTCCAACCTACAGGTCAGTTTTCAGAAACTTGTTTTGGCCATAACTTTTTGACCGTAGCTCCGTTTTCGATGAATCAAATATCGTTGGAAACGTAATAAGATTTCCTTTCCAATGGTAAGGCTTTGAAACATCAACACAAACTTTATTTGTGGTTGAAAAGATACGTACACCCCTTGTCACTTCAGACAACGTCCAGTTTCCTTCGACGTTCGAGCAAGCAACACGTACACTTCATACACGCATCGTACATCATAAATACATTATGTACAATAAATATTTGGGTCTTACAACTCTCCCCCACTTAAACTCGATCACGTCCTCGTGATCTTCTCCACTTTACCAATCCGGACCTACTCAACGATCCTCACTCAAGTCCCAATACGAACTTTCCTAGACAATTCTTCCCAATGGATCACTTTTAACAACTAAAATCGTCAACCGTGATTTATCAAAACCATAATCCGAGCACTAAAACCTGCTCAATTTCCCATATCGGGAAAAACTCAATCAACCTCGTACCGAGATATAAATTCCTTAGCGTACCTTTACCACGGACAACGCTAAAAGTGACCAAGTCTCAACCTAAAGTCAACAATCCGAACGTTGAAGATCGAACCACATGAATCCTCGCGGATTACCCTTACCACTAAACATCCTTTGTAGTGCGCAATACAACCAATACGCCACTATCCTAACATCATAAGCAACGACTAAAACCAAAAGCGCCCAAAACGACTATGGCAACACTAATCCTAAGGTGTCCAAAATCGACTATTGTCACACCCGTAACAACACGAGAGCGATACACGGCTATCGCAATCACTAATCACACAACATGGTCCTCACGATCCCACCATCGGTGTATAAAACAACCAATAGATCACTCAACACCGGATGAAGTCAGCGGACCCCGAAGGTCACGCTCCACTAATCAAAAATACTATGATGAAGTCAGCGGACCCCGAAGGTCATGCTTCACCAATCACATACGTACTTTTGGCCTCGAACAACGAGTAGTGCAACATCACACTCTGTTACACTATAGTGAACCCTAATGGATACCACTAACCATCCACACAATCGAGCAAGAACCACCTATATCAAACATAGGTACAAAACAATAATTCTCTAAAAGAGAATCCGATACACACATCCCTTAACCGAGGGATTTCACCTTGCTTGCCAAACACGTCCATTATCTCTCAACGAGATTTACCACATTACCACCTTGGTGATAATTAAAATCCAAAATCATAAGTACAATTTAACCGAAATTGTACTCTACCACAATCGACCAAATCTACGTCCCGACACAAGTTTCGGTTTACTAAAATGTTGTCCAAAATCTCACACTAAAACCTCCTCGTGCGGGAGTGTAACTCCTCCACTTGGAATTACGTTCCATAACCGCATCTCGTACACCCGTACAATGCTACCAAAGGTAGACTTTACCAATAATTGGGTTCACACGGCCCATCACCATGTCTTGCTCCAACTTTGAGCATACCAAGGATCCTAACCTATCCTTGAACATTTCGAACGAAAAGTGTACCACAAATTACACGAACTATACACTCGCAATCATCCAATTGCTTTAGTTTGTCGAATTTCACCCGATCACTCATGAACCTAAGGGTTTCACTTCGGTACCCTGAGTACAATGTAACCGTAACACAATCGGAGTCGAACACCACGCTAGTAGGTATAAAAGAGGCACCTAATGTCGCGTCACGTAGAATCCTTTACCAACATACATCGAGATCCAAAACACTCGATTTCTCGGGTTTCATCCCACCCGTCGAACCTCATGGTTCATCAACTTCAACACGAGAGCGAACACGCTGTAACATCCGAACACCAAAACTCATTTCCATGGCTTGGTAGAGACATTTCCCAAATACTAAGGAATGCTTGGTTACGCCAAGTCTTACGCCCTTCGCCCGACAATCCAAAGTCACCATAGGGTACTTCCATTAGGAACGTCACCCATATCAATAACATGCACAACACAATTGAGACCTTAAGGGTCTCACTCGAACGAGCTAAACAACCCGATACCAACCAAAATGCCTAAGCACCCAAGGATTCACACCATAGAGTCAAGGCACAACACACCACTTATACGCTCTGCTGAGAGCAAACCGGAACCATAAACGTAAACCGCCCGCTTGCTACAAATTATCTCCAACGGAGAATAAAGTTTAGCTAAGACTTACGCACATACCGCATGTTATTACAAACGAATGACATATGATTTCGTACTAAAAGTACCTGATGTAGCACTGTTGGGCTTCCGTGCTCCACTTCCCATCATATATTCGCGCTCTAACCTCCTGACCCGATCGTCATGCGATTCGGAACACTCTGACTTCCGGTGTCCCTCCATTTGGCAAATGAAACATCTGATTGAACCTAAAGGCACCACCGTACAATCTTGTGCCAAATGACCCCGTTCCCCACACTTAAAGCACGTAAGCTTGTAACCCTTCTTACTCTTCTTCTTCACATTCCCGACGCCTTCAGGCGTACTTCGTGCCCTCTTACCATGAGCACCGTGTAATCCTAACCTTGCAAGTACATCTTCATCATCGCTACCTCGAGGTTTGGGAATCCTCTTTTCAAACTCTTCCTTTACAACTTTAGTCACTTGGTCTCGGACCACTTTCGTCATTTGTCCTTCGACCAACTCCTTGGTTACTTCTCTAACTCTGCCGGTGAAAATCGAGACATATCGTTCAAACACAGCCTCAATCTTTAACGTTAACTCATCCTTCCCTTCGTGAATAGGCTCACTCGTTCCGCATCCATCTTCCATTTTCATTCTAAGGAATGTAAACGATTAGATCACGAACGTATAAACCACACGTACAACACCGTCCCATCTTGCTAAACACTCGTCGTACATCACTTGCTAGACACGATTTGCACCCGTAATAAGGTTTGCAAGTCCTTATTACGCATACACGCCGTATCGGCTCGTTAGTACAATGACCGCCTCGCTCGATGATATATGCAACCGCAACTTAAACAAAGCACAAACAAAATCCTACGCGATATAAACACACGCGAGAATTATTATCACATCACAATAATATATTAATAATATCCTCATTACTAATATACACGTTAGTCAATCTATAAACAAGGCACTAACTAAACCCATTCCGACCCGTAATCCTACAAGTCCCGCATCAATTAAGCACACACACAAGTCTAAGTCTAGGCACCTATCTCAAGTCACCTAAATCCCTTAGTACATGCTCTGATACCACTTGTAACAACCCAACCCGTTAACCAACCAATAACGAAAAAAAAAAAAATTATTTTGCTGGTACAGCACATGGCGCGGCGCGCCATATGGCCGCGCGGCGCGCCAAAGTGGCCTGTCCAAAAAGTCAAGAAATGCGAAAATGTTTGACCACTTCCCGACGTATTTAGACAAAACGCTTTTAACCATACATTAATATATGTAGAACTAACACGTTCCATTAATAAAATTAGTTTTACGAAGACCGGGCCCACATTGGCCGTTTTACGACTTTCGTACGAAAATACAAGTTTTCAACCACATGATTTGTAATACAAAATAAAGGTCGAGCATGGCGATTGGGGATACGCTACCCAATCCTAATCAATCCAAAAGCAAGCCTTCTAAAGCAACTACGCGAGTCCACTAGTCCCCGCTTACCCGAGCCTCCGCATCCATGCAATCTATAAAAAAGTCAACAACGAGAGGGTAAGCTAGCGCTTAATGAATGATAACATACTACATACATATAAATGTATAAAATGGACACGCCACACAAAACCAAATACCGCATACCGGAGCATCCAAGCATAAAGGCAAGCTAGTCTAAGCATACCGTAAGATCACTAAGCAATGAGCTAAAGATATATCAACAAAATATAAGTTCACCAACAACGATGTGAACAATGCCAATAAGCTACACCCGGAGGGTTAGCTACATCACGACAATACAACATTATACGTATTCAATATTTAACATGCTAACAATATCCAACAACATAATATGATACATCACAACATATACATAAACAACTATATGGTTAAACATAAACGCGTCATGGTGCTACCGGCTCCGTGGTTCACACCATACGCAATGCTATGACGCTACCGGCTCCGTGGTTCACGTCACTACGCATTTGAGTCATACTCTTTTATAGTGCTACCGGCTCCGTGGTTCACACTTTGGTGCTACCGGCTCCGTGGTTCACACCTCATTTTTTAGTGCTACCGGCTCCGTGGTTCACACTTTGGTGCTACCGGCTCCTTGGTTCACACCTCATTTTATAGTGCTACCGGCTCCGTGGTTCACACTTTGGTGCTACCGGCTCCGTGGTTCACATCATAGCACATTCACACACACACTATGGCATTCCCGACTCCGTGGGCCACACCATAGCTTACAAATAAATATACCATATACATACATGTATAATTACTCCACTCACAATATTAACCCTTCGCCATTGGGGTTATATAATCCACATCACACGCCCATGTGATAACGTACACACAAAGTGTGCACCTCGCCGAAGTTGGTCAACCAAAACGCACAACCGTGCCAATTGGACCTATACACAAGTCCATCAAATCCACCTATATGTGAAGTGAGCTCTATAACCGAGAACCACTTCACCCGACCCGCACCCATCCTACACATACATATGCATATAGGATATTAACACTCACCTTGTCGTCTTGAAGAATGCCACCGAATAATCCGCAACTCGTCAATGGAAAGTACCTATTCCATTTTCACAAATACATCAACACACTTAGATTGGATTTACAAACCAACCCAATTTGACACTTAGTGCAAATTTGACCCAAATGCACTTCCAAGTACAAACCGCGCCCAAAATTAACCAATAATCACTAACACAAGTGAGAATAGTCTTAATACGCCAATTAAACCCGATCATAGGTGTTAAACACCTATCTTGCCCAAAAAGACACTTAAACCATAATTTGACCCATAAGAAGTCAATACCACGCCATTAGCAAGTTTTGACACCGAAACATATTTAACTCGGTTCTATGCTTCAACTTAATCCATTTTAAGTTTATAAACCTTATTAAATCGACAATTGGGTCATAACCGTCACCAAACCCTAATTTTGACCCATAGTCAAAATTAGTCAACCAAATAACCCTAAAATGGTTCCAACACTTCCATAATCACTAAACCTAGGGATTAAACTCAAGATTAAAGCCTAATCAAGGCCAAATCATCAACCAACCCAAAACCCGCCAAGTGACAAGAATAACTAGTCACCATAAACCCATTTCATCATCTAAGAGGGTTTCACAACAAATCAAACTCAAACCCTAACTTGAATATCAAATCTAACAAATGTAATTCGGAGTTTGAACTTACCAATACCACCAAAATGATGTCGTTGACGAGATGAACAACTTTAATACTTGAGACTTGACCCGAATCAAACTTCTTCTTCTCCAAATGGAGCTTTCTCTCACTTAAAATGGGTTTCTCACTCTAGGGTTTGATGAGAGTGTTTGATGAGTGAAATGTGGTCCAAAATGATCAATGGATCAGTTTTGATGACCCCAAACCGACCCTAAATGAAAAGACCAAAGTACCCTTCATTTAAACCTTTAAAAAAGGCTGAAAATTGCATCAGACGGGTTCGGCGCGCCGCGCCGAAAGGTGGAGCGCCGCTCCAACCTACAGGTCAGTTTTCAGAAACTTGTTTTGGCCATAACTTTTTGACCGTAGCTCCGTTTTCGATGAATCAAATATCGTTGGAAACGTAATAAGATTTCCTTTCCAATGGTAAGGCTTTGAAACATCAACACAAACTTTATTTGGGGTTGAAAAGATACGTACACCCCTTGTCACTTCAGACAACGTCCAGTTTCCTTCGACGTTCGAGCAAGCAACACATACACTTCATACACGCATCGTACATCATAAATACATTTTGTACAATAAATATTTGGGTCTTACACAAATCCTAAAGATAGATCTATTGGGCCTAACAAACCCCATCCAAAGTACCGGATGCTTTAGTACTTCGAAATTTATATCATATCCGAAGGTTGTCCCGGAATGATGGGGATATTCTTATATATGCCTCTTATTAATGTCGGTTACCAGGTGTTCACCATATGAATGATTTTTATCTCTATGTATGGGATGTGTATTGAAATATGAAATCTTGTAGTCTATTGTTACGATTTGATATATATAGGTTAAACCTATAACTCACCAACATTTTTGTTGACGTTTAAAGCATGTTTATTCTCAGGTGAATACTAAGAGCTTTCGCTGTTGCATACTAAAATAAGGACAAGATTTAGAGTCCATGTTTGTATGATATTGTGTAAAAACTGCATTCAAGAAACTGATTTCGATGTAACATATTTGTATTGTAAACCATTATGTAATGGTCGTGTGTAAACAGGATATTTTAGATTATCTTTATTTGATAATCTACGTAAAGCTTTTTAAACCTTTATTTATGAAATAAAGGTTATGGTTTGTTTTAAAAATGAATGCAGTCTTTGAAAAACGTCTCATATAGAGGTCAAAACCTCGCAACGAAATCAATTAATATGGAACGTTTTTAATCAATAAGAACGGGACATTTCAGTTGGTATCCGAGCGTTGGTCTTAGAGAACCAGAATTTTGCATTAGTGTGTCTTATCGAGTTTGTTAGGATGCATTAGTGAGTCTGGACTTCGATCGTGTTTACTTGAAAAATGATTGCTTAACAAATTTTGTTGGAAACTATATATTTTTAACATGTGAATATTATGTGATATATTAATCTCTTAACGCGTTTGATATTATGTGATAGATGTCTACCTCTAGAACAAGTCCCATTGACTCACCTAATAATAATGAAGAATCAAATGTAAATTGGAATGATTCGTGGACTGATTCACAAGTTCCCGAAGAGGAACCGGAAGAAGAGTCGGAACCGGAAGAAGAATCAGAACCGGAAGAGGAGGAACCGGAGGAGGAAATAGAACCGGTGGGGGAAATAATAAAACGGTTAAGTAAAAGAAAATCCTCAACCAACCGACCAAGGTTAATTATGGTCAATGGTGTTTCCGCCAAGGAAGCAAATTATTGGGAGGATTACCAATTCTCCGATGAATCGGATTACGACGAGAATTCCGATGATGTTATAGAAATTACCTCAGCTGAATTTAAAAAAGCAAAAGAAAATAATAAGGGAAAGGGCATAAAAATAGAGAAATCTAATTCCAACCCCGATGAACTTTATATGTATCGTCAACCCCCGAAGTCCTTAAGTTGTAACAATGACCCGGGAACCTCTAAACCACCAGGTTTTTCTAAACCATTGTGGAAAACGACAACTAGTATTAGGGGAACATCATATATCCCTAGAAACTTGGCAAAACGAACCAAAATCGAAGAAGAAGAAACGAGCGAGTCGGAATAAGATAGTTGTATTCGTGTGATGTAATATATGTAATATAGTGTGCTTATGCTTTATGATATATGTAAAAATTGCCTGTATTAATAAGTATTTTTTTTATGAATCTAACTCTTGTCTATTTTACAGTTTAAAAACACAAAATGGATAGACAACCCAAAATTCTAAGAGACCTACCCGGAGACATGATTGATGAAATCTTGTCTAGAGTCGGTCAGAATTCCTCGGCACAACTATTTAAGGCGAGATCAGTTTGTAAGACATTCGAAGAACGTTCCAAGAATGTCTTGGTTTATAAGAGACTTTCGTTTGAAAGATGGGGGATATCACATTGGGAAACCCATAAGTTACGATGTGTTTACTTTGATGCATATATTGCGGGGAACCCAAATGCTATTTTACGCAACGGGTTAAGAAATTATTTTGACTCAATGTATCCGAATATAGGACTTCATGATTTAGAAAAAGTGGCTAACATGCAACATAAATAAGCATGTTATGCTTACGGGTTAGTAATGTTCGCTTCTCACCAAAGTGAGAAAAAGAACATCGGGCTACAACTATTAAACAAAACGTTCCCACAAGTGACGAAGTCGGTGATTGGGGTAAGAAATGAGGTTTTAAGGTTATTATGAGACTGTTGGTCATTACGTAACCCTCGTCCCTTTGACGACGTTACAACACGATGTCTTATCAACGGCCATAACGGTTATGTTCCACAAGACCAAGGATGGGAAGTAGTCCTAGTAAAACCAGAATGCATGACTTGTTTCTGGACGTATGAATTACGTGTCTTTATTGCCTTTGCTGAACGACTTGTGTACTAGCTAGAATTATCTTCACAACTATCTTGTATCAAAGTTATTGTGTGCTATATTTCATGCTTTATGTAAAATAAGCGGTATTGTAAGTTTGTAAAATATTGTATAAAAGTTTGAACGCGAAATATTATTATAATCAGTTTTTCATATAGAATTGTAGTAGTTGAATTGTATATTAGATACTAAGTATGAACTTAACGAGTAGGTACTACCCGAATTTAAACTTATAAAACGCTAATATGAAGAAAAAGCTTTTATAAATGAGTTCATATTATGCTACGAAATACTATTAACTACTCTTAATATTCTGTATGATTAACTTGTTCCATTTGACTATTTTGAAGGAAATGGCACCGACTACTCGACACACCGTGAATATGAATGAAGAAGAATTCCGTACTTTTCTAGCTTCAAACATAGCCGCAGTACAGGCTGTGCTACATACCAACAATAACCTTGGATCTAGCAGTACAGGAAATCGTGTAGGATGCACCTACAAAGAATTCACTGCCTGTAAACCTTTAGAATTTGATGGAACCAAAGGACCGATCGGATTGAAACGGTAGACCGAGAAGGTCGAATCGGTGTTTGCCATAAGTAAATGTACTGAAGAGGACAAAGTGAAGTATGCTACTCATACCTTCACAGGTTCTGCGTTAACATGGTGGAATACCTATCTAGAGCAAGTGGGACAAGATGATGCTTACGCACTACCGTGGTCAGCATTCAAGCACTTGATGAACGAGAAGTACCGTCCCAGAACCGAGGTCAATAAGCTCAAGACAGAACTAAGAGGGTTACGAACCCAAGGATTTGATATTACCACGTACGAAAGACGATTCACAGAATTGTGCCTATTGTGTCCGGGAGCGTTCGAAGATGAGGAAGAGAAGATTGACATGTTTGTGAAAGGATTACCAGAAAGAATCCAAGAAGATATAAGTTCACACGAGCCCGCCTCCATACAACAGGCATGTAGAATGGCTCACAAACTAGTGAACCATATTGAGGAAAGAATTAAAGAACAGACGGCTGGAGAGGCCAATGTGAAGCAAGTCAAAAGAAAGTGGGAGGAAAACGGTGATAAGAATCACCAATACAACAACAACAGCAATTACAATAATAATCGCAACAATTATCGCAACATCAATCGCAACTACAACAAACGGCCCAACAACAACAACACAACAACAACAACAACAACAGCAGCAACTACAACAATCGTCCCAACAACAATAACAATTGCAACAACAACAACAATCAGAAGCAGCTATGCCAAAGGTGTGAAAAGTATCACTCGGGGTTCTGCACCAAATTTTGCAACAAGTGTAAAAGAAATGGTCATAGCGCGGCGAAGTGTGAGGTCTACGGAACAGGGGTTAACAGAACGAAAGGAACAAATGGTGTCGGAATGAGTAATGGCGGAGCAAGTAGTGTCGGAGCAAGTTATGCCAATATAGTTTGTTATAAATGTGGAAAATCGGGCCACATTATTAGAAATTGCCCGAACCAGGAGAACACGAATGGACAAGGCCGCGGAAGAGTTTTCAATATTAATGCGGCAGAGGCACAGGAAGACCCGGAGCTTGTTACGGGTACGTTTCTTATTGACGATAAATCTGCTTACGTTTTATTTGATTCGGGTGCGGATAGAAGCTATATGAGTAGAGATTTTTATGCTAAATTAAGTTGTCCATTGACGCCGTTGGATAGTAAATTTTTACTCGAATTAGCAAATGGTAAATTAATTTCAGCAGATAATATATGTCGGAATCGAGAAATTTAACTGGTTAGCGAAATATTTAAGATTGATTTGATACCAGTAGAGTTAGGGAGTTTGATGTAATAGTTGGCATGGACTGGCTGAAGAAGGTGAAAGCAGAGATCGTATGTTATAAAAATGCAATTCGCATTGTACGAGAAGAAGGAGAACCCTTAATGGTGTACGGAGAAAAGGGCAACATGAAGCTACATCTTATTAGTAATTTGAAGGCACAAAAACTAATAAGAAAAGGTTGCTATGCTGTTCTAGCACACGTCGAGAAAGTACAAACTGAAGAAAAGAGCATCAATGATGTTCCCGTCGCAAAAGAATTTCCCGATGTATTTCCGAAAGAATTACCGGGACTACCTCCACATCGATCTGTTGAATTTCAAATAGATCTTGTACCAGGAGCTGAACAAATAGCTCGTGCTCCTTATAGACTCGCACCTAGCGAGATGAAAGAACTGCAAAGCCAACTGCAAGAACTATTAGAGCATGGTTTCATTCGACCAAGCACATCACCGTGGGGAGCTCCTGTTTTGTTTGTCAAGAAGAAAGATGGTACATTCAGGTTGTGTATCGACTACTGAGAGTTGAACAAACTTACCATCAAGAACCGCTACCCACTACCGAGAATCGACGACTTATTTGATCAACTACAAGGCTCGTCTGTTTATTCAAAGATTGACTTACGTTCTGGGTATCATCAAATGCGGGTGAAAGAAGATGATATTCCAAAGACTGCTTTCAGAACACGTTACGGTCATTACGAGTTTATGGTCATGCCATTTGGTTTAACTAATGCACCAGCTGTGTTCATGGACCTTATGAACCGAGTGTGTGGACCATACCTTGACAAGTTTGTTATTGTTTTCATTGATGACATACTTATTTACTCAAAGAATGACCAAGAACACGGTGAACATTTGAGAAAGGTGTTTGAAGTATTGAGGAAGGAAGAATTGTACGCTAAATTTTCAAAGTGTGCATTTTGGTTGGAAGAAGTTCAATTCCTCGGTCACATAGTGAACAAAAAAGGTATTAAGGTGGATCCGGCAAAGATAGAAACTGTTGAAAAGTGGGAAACCCCAAAAACTCCGAAACACATACGCCAGTTTTTAGGAATAGCTGGTTACTACAGAAGGTTCATCCAAGAATTTTCCAGAATAGCAAAACCCTTGACTGCGTTAACGCATAAAGGGAAGAAATTTGAATGGAAGGATGAACAAGAGAAAGCGTTTCAGTTATTGAAGAAAAAGCTAACTACGACACCTATATTGTCATTGCCTGAAGGGAATGATAATTTTGTGATTTATTGTGAAGCATCAAAGCAAGGTCTCGGTTGTGTATTAATGCAACGAACGAAGGTGATTGCTTATGCGTCTAGACAATTGAAGATTCACGAGCAAAATTATACGACGCATGATTTGGAAATAGGCGCGGTTGTTTTTGCATTAAAGACTTAGAGGCACTACTTATATGGGGTTAAAAGTATTATATATACCGACCACAAAAGTCTTCAACACATATTTAATCAGAAACACCTGAATATGAGGCAGCGTAGGTGGATTGAATTGTTGAATGATTATGACTTTGAGATTCGTTACCACCCGGGGAAGGCAAATGTGGTAGCCGACGCCTTGAGCAGAAAGGACAGAGAACCTATTCAAGTAAAATCTATGAATATAATGATTCACACTAACCTTACTACTCAAATAAAGGAGGCGCAACAAGGAGTTTTAAAAGAGCGAAATTTAAAGGATGAAATACCCAAAGGATCGGAGAAGCATCTTAATATTCGGGAAGACGGAACCCGGTATAGGGCTGAAAGAATTTGGGTACCAAAATTTGGAGATATGAGAGAAATGGTACTTAGAAAAGCTCATAAAACCAGATACTCAATACATCCTGGAACGGGGAAGATGTACAAGGATCTTAAGAAACATTTTTGGTGGCCAGGTATGAAAGCCAATATTGCTAAATATGTAGGAGAATGTTTGACGTGTTCTAAGGTCAAAGCTGAACATCAGAAACCATCAGGTCTACTACAACAACCTGAAATCCCGAAATGGAAATGGGAAAACATTACCATGGATTTCATTACTAAATTGCCAAGGACTGCAAGTGGTTATGATACTATTTGGGTAATAGTTGATCGTCTCACCAAGTCAGCACACTTCCTGCCAATAAGAGAAGATGACAAGATGAAGAAGTTAGCACGACTGTATTTGAAGGAAGTCGTCTCCAGACATGGAATACCAATCTCTATTATCTCTGATAGGGATGGCAGATTTATTTCAAGATTATGGCAGACATTACAGCAAGCATTGGGAACTCGTCTAGACATGAGTACTACCTATCATCCACAAACTGATGGGCAGAGCGAAAGGACGATACAAACGCTTGAAGACATGCTACGAGCTTGTGTTATTGATTTCGGAAACAGTTGGGATCGACATCTACCGTTAGCAGAATTTTCCTACAACAACAGCTACCATTCAAGCATTGAGATGGCGCCGTTTGAAGCACTTTATGGTAGAAAGTGCAGGTCTCCGATTTGTTGGAGTGAAGTGGGGGATAGACATATTACGGGTCCGGAGATAATACAAGAAACTACCGAGAAAATCATCCAAATTCAACAAAGATTGAAAACCGCCCAGAGTCGACAAAAGAGCTACGCTGACAGTAAAAGAAAAGATATAGAGTTTGAAATTAGAGAAATGGTCAAGCTTAAGGTTTCACCTTGGAAAGGCGTTGTTCAATTTGGTAAACAGGGGAAACTAAATCCAAGGTACATTGGACCATTCAAGATTATAGATCGTGTCGGACCAGTAGCTTACCAACTGGAGCTACCTCAACAACTCGTGGCTGTACATAACACTTTCCACATCTCAAATTTGAAGAAATGTTTTGCTAAAGAAGATCTCACTATTCCGTTGGACGAAATCCAAATCAATGAAAAACTTCAATTCATTGAAGAACCCGTCGAAATAATGGATCGTGAGGTTAAGAGACTTAAACAAAACAAGATACCGATTGTTAAGGTTCGATGGAATGCTCGTAGAGGACCCGAGTTCACCTGGGAGCGTGAAGATCAGATGAAGAAGAAATACCCGCATTTATTTCCAGAAGATACGTCAACACCTCCAACTGCTTAAAATTTCGGGACGACATTTATTTAACGGGTAGGTACTGTAGTGACCAGAACTTTTCCATGTTTATATATATATTAAATGAAATTGTTATTTACATGATTAAGTGTTTCCAACATGTTAAGCAATCAAACTTGTTAAGACTTGATTAATTGAAATAGGTTTCATATAGACAATTGACCACCCAAGTTGACCGGTGATTCACGAACGTTAAAACTTGTAAAAACTATACGATGACATATATATGGTTATATATATAGTTAACATGATTTTATTATAAGTATGTATCTCATTAGGTGTTTTAACAATGAGTTGTATACATAAAAATGAGACTATTAATTTAAGAAACTCGAAAACGATATATATAACGATTATCGTTATAACAACGTCTTACTAGGTACATATGAATCATATTAAGATATTGATACACTTGGTTAATTATGTTAAATTATAAGTAAATATATTATTAAGTGTATTAACAATGAAATACATATGTAAAAATAAGACTACTAACTTAATGATTTCGAAACGAGATATATATGTAACGATTATCGTTGTAACGACATTTAACTGTATATACATCATACTAAGATATATTATATATCATAATATCATGATAATATAACAATTTAACATCTCATTTGTTATAATAAACAATGGGTTAACAACATTCAACAAGATCGTTAACCTAAAGGTTTCAAAACAACATTTACATGTAACGACTAACGATGACTTAACGACTCAGTTAAAACGTATATACATGTAGTGTTTTAATATGTATTCATACACTTTTTAAAGACTTCAAGACACTTATCAAAATACTTCTACTTAACAAAAATTCTTACAATTACATCCTCGTTCAGTTTCATCAACAATTCTACTCGTATGCACCCGTATTCGTACTCGTACAATACACAGCTTTTAGATGTATGTACTATTGGTATATATACTCCAATGATCAGCTCTTAGCAGCCCATGTGAGTCACCTAACACATGTGGGAACCATCATTTGGAAACTAGCATGAAATATCTCATAAAATTACAAAAATATGAGTAATCATTCATGACTTATTTACATGAAAACAAAATTACATATCCTTTATATCTAATCCATACACCAACGACCAAAAACACCTACAAACACTTTCATTCTTTAATTTTCTTCATCTAATTGATCTCTCTCAAGTTCTATCTTCAAGTTCTAAGTGTTCTTCATAAATTCCAAAAGTTCTAGTTTCATAAAATCAAGAATACTTCCAAGATTGCAAGTTTACTTCCAAGTTTTCTAAATCCATTCCAAGTAATCATCCAAGATCAAGAAACCTTTGTTACTTACAGTAGGTTATCTTTCTAATACAAGGTAATAATCATATTCAAACTTTAATTCAATTTCTATAACTATAACAATCTTATTTCGAGTGGAAATCTTACTTGAAATTGTTTTCGTGTCTTGATTCTGCTTCAAGAACTTTCAAGCCATCCAAGGATCCTTTGAAGCTAGATCTATTTTTCTCATTTCCAGTAGGTTTATCCAAGGAACTTGAGGTAGTAATGATATTCATAACATCATTCGATTCATACATATAAAGCTATCTTATTCGAAGGTTTAAACTTGTAATCACTAGAACATAGTTTTGTTAATTCTAAACTTGTTCGCAAATAAAAGTTAATCCTTCTAACTTGACTTTTAAAATCAACTAAACACATGTTCTATATCTATATGATATGCTAACTTAATGATTTAAAACCTGGAAACACAAAAAATACCGTAAAACCGGATTTACGCCGTCGTAGTAACACCGCGGGCTGTTTTGGGTTAGTTAATTAAAAACTATGATAAACTTTGATTTAAAAGTTGTTATTCTGGGAAAAATTATGGTTAAACTCAAAGTGGAAGTATGTTTTCTAAAATGGTCATCTAGACGTCGTTCTTTCGACTGAAATGACTACCTTTACAAAAATGACTTGTAACTTATTTTTCCGACTATAAACCTATACATTTTCTGTTTAGATTCATAAAATAGAGTTCAATATGAAACCATAGCAATTTGATTCACTCAAAACGGATTTAAAATGAAGAAGTTATGGGTAAAACAAGATTGGATAATTTTTCTCATTTTAGCTACGTGAAAATTGGTAACAAATCTATTCCAACCATAACTTAATCAACTTGTATTGTATATTATGTAATCTTGAGATACCATAGACACGTATACAATGTTTCGACCTATCATGTCGACACATCTATATATATTTCGGAACAACCATAGACACTCTATATGTGAATGTTGGAGTTAGCTATACAGGGTTGAGGTTGATTCCAAAATATATATAGTTTGAGTTGTGATCAATACTGAGATACGTATACATTGGGTCGTGGATTGATTCAAGATAATATTTATCGATTTATTTCTATACATCTAACTGTGGACAACTAGTTGTAGGTTACTAACGAGGACAGCTGACTTAATAAACTTAAAACATCAAAATATATTAAAAGTGTTGTAAATATATTTTGAACATACTTTGATATATATGTATATATTGTTATAGGTTCGTGAATCAACCAGTGGCCAAGTCTTACTTCCCGACGAAGTAAAAATCTGTGAAAGTGAGTTATAGTCCCACTTTTAAAATCTAATATTTTTGGGATGAGAATACATGCAGGTTTTATAAATGATTTACAAAATAGACACAAGTACGTGAAACTACATTCTATGGTTGAATTATCAAAATCGAATATGCCCCTTTTTATTAAGTCTGGTAATCTAAGAATTAGGGAACAGACACCCTAATTGACGCGAATCCTAAAGATAGATCTATTGGGCCTAACAAACCCCATCCAAAGTACCGGATGCTTTAGTACTTCGAAATTTATATCATATCCGAAGGGTGTCCCGGAATGATGGGGATATTTTTATATATGCATCTTGTTAATGTCGGTTACCAGGTGTTCACCATATGAATGATTTTTATCTCTATGTATGGGATTTGTATTGAAATATGAAATCTTGTGGTCTATTGTTACGATTTGATATATATAGGTTAAACCTATAACTCACCAACATTTTTGTTGACGTTTAAAGCATGTTTATTCCCAGGTGAATACTAAGAGCTTCCGCTGTTGCATACTAAAATAAGGACAAGATTTGGAGTCCATATTTGTATGATATTGTGTAAAAACTGCATTCAAGAAACTGATTTCGATGTAACATATTTGTATTGTAAACCATTATGTAATGGTCGTGTGTAAACAGGATATTTTAGATTATCATTATTTGATAATCTACGTAAAGCTTTTTAAACCTTTATTTATGAAAAAAAAGGTTATGGTTTGTTTTAAAAATGAATGCAGTCTTTGAAAAACATCTCATATAGAGGTCAAAACCTCGCAACGAAATCAATTAATATGGAACGTTTTTAATCAATAAGAACGGGACATTTCAATAATACTCATTCATAGATGCATGTGATTCAGTGGGAGACAAGAAAGGTTCAATCAAAGAAGAAAACTATATAAAATGATAAAAGCAGATGGGATTGGAAACCATCTTTGTATCTATCAGTATTCATAAATTTTATATAATTAATAATATTGATAATTGATAATATTATTAATAATAAATACTAATAATGGTAATAATGGATATAATAATAATATTAATAATAATATTAATGATAATGATAATAAGTTGTATCATAATATTAGTAACAATAATTAATAATAATATTTAATAGAAATAATAATTTTATTAATACTGATATTGATAAAGATAAAAATAAAACAATAATAATAATGTTAATACTTTTTAATAAAATAATACTACCACATAACCATTTGTATGAAATAAATTATTATAAATTTCTATATATATATATATATATATATATATATATATATATATATATATATATATATATATATATATATATATATATATTATATACAATTAACTGTTCGTGAATCGTCGGGAATAGTCGAAGGTCAAATGAATTCATGAAAACAGTTCAAAATTTTGGAGACTCAACATTACGGACTTTGCTCATCGTGTCAAAAATATTAAATCGTATCGAGAGTTTGGTTTCAAATTAGTCGAATTTTTCGGGTCGTCACACATATTCTCCTAGTTCAACTGCCCATTTTGCTAAACGTCCTGGCGACTCTGGGTGTTTCAAGATTTGCTTTATTGGTTGATCTGTTAAAACAAGAATTAGATATCCTTGAAAATACCGCCTTAGTCGTCTAGCTGTGTGCACTAGAGCATATACCAATTTTTCGATGGGTGGATAGTTGATTTCACTTTATTGTAATAATTTGCTGATAAGATATATTGGCATTTATATCCCATTCCGTTCTGCGATTAAAACTGAACTAATGGCTTATGTCGACACTGCCATATATAGAATTAATGTTTCTCTTGCTATTGGTGCAGTTAACGTTGGTAACTCTTTTAAAAGTTTTTTAACATCCTGAAAAGCTGCTTCGGCTTCTTCCATCCACGCGAAATCCTTTTTGTTTAACAACTTTTTAAAACCTTCATGAATGGATGAGCGTTCTGCTGCTCTGGATAAAAACCTTGTGAATGTTGCCAACATTCCATTCAAGCTTTGCACTTCCTTCTTTATTTTTGTAGAAGCCATATCCTCGATCGCTTGAATTTTCTTTGGATTTGCCTTGATTCCTCTCTCCGTAACAATATGGCCTAAAACTGTAACATCCTGTTACCAGGCCTAGCTAAAAAGACCCTTTTGACCTTTGGTGTGTTTGTAAGTTACTATAATAATTATATGTTTATAATTATTTGGTTGTTTAGTTGAGACCAGTTTGTGACAAGGGTCACAGAAGAAGTTCATTTATTTAATTTGGACTCTGTTAGGGCTGTCTAATGAGGTACATACAATTTAAGATAACTGATAAATACTTGTGTGTGATGGGGCATGGGATTTTAACCCAAAATAAGTGTATTGTGCTACTCTTTTTCTCTTTCTGTATCTCTCTTGAAAATTCCCAAAACACTCCGTACCCACTTCATCTCCAATCTCTAACCCTAGATTGCTAAATTGTGTTCTAGAGCTCAAATTATTGATATCATCTTGTTCTTTACAACTTACTGAGTCTTTTGAGGTAAGAATCAAAGTGTTTCAAGCTCTAATCTTTGAGAAAATGGAGTTTTTGTGTTAAATTTATTAAAAGTGCAATTTAGGTCAAAATGGTTGATTTTGATTTTGTTTGTGTCAAAATCTTGTGGGTTTGTGTTTATTGATGTTTAGTTTACTTGATTTGGTCAGTTTTAGGGTAAGAAACGAGCTCTAGAGCAAGAAATGGCGAATTTTGGGTTAAACCCGTAGCTGTGTTCATCTTCTTCATCAGATGAATACACTCGACCGAGTGTCTCCTGACACTTGACCGACTGTGTAGACGATCGATCGGTTGAGTGACACACTCGACGGAGTGTGTCTGATTTCTCACCTGATGATTTATATTAGTCAGTCAACTGAGTGAGAGGACACACGACTGTGTGTGGACACAGTCGACCGACTGTGTGAGTCAGTCGACCGAGTGTCTTTGTGGGTAGAATATTTTACTAAGTGTTGATGTCTAGCCGTTATGCTGTCTGCGTGTCTTTTGATAATCAGGATGTAAATTCTGAAAATGCATAAGTGTTGAGTAGACTTTTTAGCGGCGCTTTTGATACTGAATTACTTTACTGTGCTGTTTTGTGCTAACGGTCAGAAACAAACTTGATTTGCCTTATGTTCAGGTGATAAGGATAAGGAATCCGCTCAGTGATAGATTATCTGAGCTAGTTGCTGGTATTCGGTGAGTGGGATTATCTCCTGGTGTAGTATAGAGTAGCAAGTTGCGCTACTATGTTTATATTGTTGTTAGTTGCCATGTTTAGTAGTTATGTTGTACCGTTGATTGCAGTTTAGGGTTGCCATGCTTTTAGTAGTATTAGCTTCCTGTAGTAGTAGTAGTATTTGACTGGTTGTATGTGCACAAGTTGTTTATGTTGTTGTTATTGGAACCTTGATCTGTTAGGTTCAGCTCAGAGAGGTCAACCTAGTTGTGGTTGGGTCTAGTTGGATACTGTTTGTTGAGTATAGTGCTAAACGATGCATCACCTGCGTATGGATGACTATACTGGGGATTCAATAGTAAGGACTATCGGTATACTCTAGCCTGATCAGCTAGTGGTCGTGTGCCAGTACAAGCCGCCGGTCCTCTAGTTGGAGCATAGTTGCTAGTTGCCAGTTGTTGTATGTTGTAAGTTGTTGTAGGAGTACAAATTGGTACTGTATGCTAGACCTTTTGATAGTTCCATTCACTTAGCCTCGTGCTAACCCCTCACCTCCTCCCTTGCAGGTTTTGGATCTTAGTGCTGGTCGAGACGGGAGTCGGGGTGAAGATGTGTTTGACAAGACGAACTTTGATGTTTTAACTTTTGTAAATATGTAACTAGTCCTTTAACGTAACAATCATGGTTTGTAATGAAGTAATTAACTAAGCATCTGTGATAATCATTTTTGAAATAAACTAAGGGTATTTATGTAAATTAAGTCTTCCGCTATGATAAAAAAAAATAGGGTGTTACAAAAGCTTTACCCTATTCTACACCAAAAGTACACTTCTTGGGATTCAATTTCATATTAACCTTACGTAATGACTCAAAAGTCTCAAGAGTATCCCTAAGCATGCTTTCCTCCGTGTGACTCTTGATAACGATATCATCAATATAGGCCTCTACATTCCTGCCTATTTAATCTCTAAATGCCATATAAATGACGCGTTGGTAAGTTACTCCTGCATTCTTCAATCCAAAAGGCATTTTTACATAGCAAAAAATTCCATCTTCCGTGTAGAAAGCTGTTTTGTCTTGATCCCGTACTGCCATGGGAATTTGATGGTACCCCTTGTAGGCATCTAAAAAAGATTTAAACTGATACCCACTTAAAGACTCCACCTTCCAATCTATTTCTGGCAAAAGGTAGTTATCTTTCAGGCAACCTTTATTTATATCTGTGAAATCTACACACGTCCTCCATGTATCTGGTTTCCTCACCATTACTGGATTTGCTACCCATGTTTGATACTTAACTTCCCGTAATATCCCAGCTTTCACCAAATTTTTAACTTCCTCTCTAAGGAACTTTGTCCCCTCAGGTGCCATGCCTCTTTTCTTTTGACACACTGGTGGAATATTAGGATTCACATTAAGCTTATGCTCAGCAATGTGACGTGGTACTCCAGTCATGTCAGAGACTAGCCACGCAAACATATCTAAATTGGCTGCTAAAATATTTTAAAGTTTTTCTTTTGTTTCCTTTGTTAATGTGCTTTCAATGATAATTTTCTGATCATGGAATGTCGGGTTTGGTGAGATTGACCCATCTTCATGAATGATTGGCTTAACAGTGGTTCGATTTATTTGCACACATTCTATTGCTCTTCTCTGCTCTGTGTATAGCGTTGCTATGCCAGCTGGCGTAGGAAACTTCATCATTCCGTGTAGCGTTGATGTCACAGCTCCAAATGTCATCATAGCTGAACGCCCCAAAATGACATTATATTGTGAATTTACTTCTACTACAAGAAACTCGATATGAGATGTCCTTTTGAATGGTGATTTTCCCAACACCACTTCTAAAAGTATGCTTCCTTCTGACCATGATGGATCGTTATCAAAACTTGCTAAAGGAACAAGCGTGTCTTTCATCTTCTCTTTTACTCTTTTCGGTAATTGTACAAAACAATGTTCATACAAAATGTCTGCTCCTGCTCCAGTATCAGTATATATTCCTCCAACAATACAAATTGCTATACGGGCTTCAATCACCACACGAACATCAAACGGATTAGTATTAAACATAGAAGGAAAAGCAATTAACTCATGCTTCCAATATTCTAATATTTCTGCTTTTCTCCGTTGTCCGGCTTGCCACGTATGTATCATGTTCGCCACTCTATGATTATGATCTTTTGTGCTCTTGAGAGTTGAGAAATTTTTCGAAACGGATGTCGCCATATGTTGTTACTATTTTTCGTATATCGGGTGAAAGGTACAAGTACAATACAATAACAGCCTAACGTTGAGCGATATGTTGTCGACTGATGTTTTCCCTCGGGAAATAACCCCTGCAGACCGAAACACGGATTAGAAATCCGTGGGGTGGCCTCAATCAGTCTTGGGATCAATCTGGAATTGATCCTTGTAGCATTCTGTTGCTAAGCGGTTAATGTTTTAGAGTGAGAAAGAACTGTGTGAGAGAGAAAGTGTACTTTACTCTGACTGAAATTCAGATGTTAAATGTGGTGACCCAAGGGGTCTATTTATAGGCGTAGAATGTTTAAAATTCTTAGGATACACGTATCAAACGCTGATTAATTCTGTTATGCGAAATATCCAGAATCGACTTTCGCGTGGCTGATGTAGCTGTGTGCCGCTCACGCGCCTAATAATAGGGCTTAAGCATAGAAGCTGCTTGTAGGGCTTACACATGACGCTGGGTGGCCTACTGAACGATGGACGGCAAATGCTAAAAACTACCAAATATTGCTATCTTTTATGCTTTTTGATCCATTCTGCTGTACAAAAATGATGCTTTTATGCGTGTATCCTCTAGGATACACCATTAGTTTTAATTAAATTGTCGATCCTTTTTGAAGATCAACATCATCCGAAGTTACTTTTAGCTTTTCAGAAAAAAGATAATCTATAAAAATAGAAAACCATGTTACTCTAGCTTATATGCAAAAGGCGTGCTTAGAAGAGCGAGGATGACCAATCATTTTAACTGTAGTGACCTGAACTTTTCCATGATTATATATTAAATGAAAACTATATTTGCATGATTAAATGTTTCCAACATGTTAAGCAATCAAACTTGTTAAGACTTGATTAATTGAAATGAGTTTCATGTAGACAATTAACCACTCAAGTTGACCGTCGATTCACGAACGTTAAAAACTTGTAAAAACTACATGATATATATATATATATATATATATATATATATATATATATATATATATATATATATATATATATATATATATATATATATATGGTTAACATGAGATAATGATAAGTAAGTATCTTACTAAGTGTATTAACAATGAGTGATATACATAAAAATGAGATTATTGAATTAAGAAACTCGAAAAGATATATATAACGATTATCGTTATAACAACGTCTTAATAAATACATATGAATCATATTAAGATATAGATAAACTATGTTTAACATGATAAATGATAATTAAGTATATCATTAAGTGTGTTAACAATGAACTACATATGTAAAAACAAGACTACTAACTTAAGGATTTCGAAACGAGACATATATGTAACGATTATCGTTGTAATGACATTTTAATGTATATATCATATTAAGATATATTCATACATTATAATATCATTATAATGTAATAATTTAACATCTCATTAGATATAATAAACAATGGGTTAACAACATTAAATGAGATTGTTAACTTAAAGGTTTCAAAACAACACTTACATGTAACGACTAACGATGACTTAACGACTCAGTTAAAATGTATATACATGTAGTGTATTAAGATGTATTTGTACACTTTTGAAAGACTTTAAGACACATATCAAAGTACTTCTACTTAAAAAAAATGCTTACAATTACATCCTCATTCATTTTCATCAACAATTCTACTCGTATGCACCAGTATTCGTACTCGTACAATACACAGCTTCTAGATGTATATACTATTGGTATATATACTTCAATGATCAGCTCCTTAGCAGCCCATATGAGTCATTAAACATGTGGGAACCATCATTTGGCAACTAGCATGAAATATCTCACAAAATTACAAAAAATATTATAAATCATTCATTAATTATTTACATGAAAACAAACTTACACATCCTTTATATCTAATCCATATACCAACGACCAAAAACACTTAAAAACACTTTCATTCTTCAATTTTTTTCATTTAATTGATCTCTCCCAAGTTCTATCTTCAAGTTCTAAGTGTTCTTCATAAATTCTATAAGTTCTAGTTTCATAAAATCAAGAATACTCTCAAGTTTACAAGTCTACTTCCAAGCTTTCTAATCCATTTTAAGTGATCATCCAATCTCAAGAAATCTTTCTTATTTACAGTAAGATATCTTTCTAATTCAAGGTAATACTCATATTCAAACTTTGGTTCAATTTCTATAACTATAACAATCTTATTTTGAGTGATAATCTTACTTGAACTTGTTTTCGTGTCATGATTCTACTTCAAGAACTTTCAAGCCATCCATGTCATGACCTGTCCTAATCCATCCAGACGAAGTCCATATCGATTATAAACGATTCACAACACTTGATTACATCGCGAGATACTTGACCTCTATATGATACATTTTACAAACATTGCATTCGTTTTTGAAAAGTAAATCTTTCATTACATCGAAAGTTGAAGGCATGTATACCATTTCATAATATATCTAACTATAATTGACTTAACAATAATCTTGATGAATTCAACGACTCGAATGCAACGTCTTTTAAAATATGCCATGAATGACTCCAAATAATATCTTTAAAAAAATGAGCAATTGCACAGCGGAAGGTTTCTTTCATACCTGAGAATAAACATGCTTTAATGTGTCAACCAAAAGGTTGGTGAGTTCATTAATTTAACATACATAATTATTTCATAATTTTAATAGACCACAAGATTTCATATTTCCATTTATCGTAAACATACGTCCCATGCATAGAGACAAAAATATCATTCATATGGATTGAACACCTGGTAACTGACATTCACAATATACATATAAGAATATCCCCATCATTCCGGGATCCTCCTTCGGACATGATATAAATTTTGAAGTACTAAAGCATCCGGTACTTTGGATGGGGCTTGTTGGGCCCGATAGATCTATCTTTAGAGTTCGCGTCAATTAGGGTGTCTGTTCCCTAATTCTTAGATTACCAGACTTAATAAAAAGGGGCATATTCGGTTTAATAATCTAACCATAGAATGTAGTTTCGATCACTTGTGTCTATTTTGTAAAGCATTTATAAAAGCAGCGCATGTATTCTCAGTCCCAAAAATATATATTGCAAAAGCATTTAAAAAGGGAGCAAATGAAACTCACGCATATAAATATTGTAAAATAGTTAATAAAGCATTTGCATGTATTCTCATCTCAAAAATGTAATGAGTAAAAAGGAAGCAAATGAACTCACCATACTGTATTTTGTAGTAAAAATACATATGACTATATTGAACAATGCAGGGTTAGCCTCGGATTCACGAACCTATATTATTCATATATATGTTAACGCATATAATTGTAATTGAACCAACTTATATATTTTTTTATTAATTGTTATTTTGGTAACTTATGTGTTTCATTAATGACTTAATTAACTATATTTATTTTATATATACTAGATAGATAATTTGTATTTATTATAAAAATATCAATGTAGTTAAGTTATATGTAATAAATATATTTTTCTTATATATATAATATTTATTTAGTAATTTAATAATACTAATATTAATAGTGATAATGAAAATACTAATTTTGATAATAATAATAATAATAATAATAATAATAATAATAATAATAACAATAATAACAATAATAATATTATTATTAATAATAATAGTACTAATAGCTACCTCAAGAAAGAGCTTCCAACAAAAATAAAGAACATTAAGTGTCACCGCCCGGGCTCAAACCCGAGACCTCTCGTTACACCCAAACACTCCTATATAGCTGAACCATTCCATTTTTCTGTCTTAATTCGTAACTTAGTCCCTTTAAACTCTTAAATCGGTCTATCTCCTTCTCTTTAAGAAAAAAATAATAATAATGTCACAACCTAGAGTCGAACTTGCGACCTTGCGATTAACAACACCCACATCCAACCATTCCTCTATTGGATGACTTCTGTTTCTTTTTACAACTTAAATCCATTAAACCTTTAACTGATTTCCTTTTTCTTCTTCTTAATTTCATCATCATCATTTTCATTATTTCATGTAAACATCATCAAAGTATTATCTATCTCGTCCTCATTTCCTTAATATATCACGGCTTCATCATCATAATATAATCTATCCGTAATCATAATCATCACCTTAATCCCTCATCATCGAAGGAAGAAGAAAATATAGAAACAAACAAACAATCGCTATAGTATCATTATCTTATCAATCTTGTACAGGAAAGACTGGAATAGTAGGTTCTGTTAAGTTGGTACAGCCCATATGGAGCCCAAGAACGATTAACCCAAAGCGACACTTGTGGCCCGTTTCTATATCTAGCGATTAAAAGAAAAAAAAACTGCTATTTCTTATAGTTTAAAAAGAAAAAGATATAAAATGACCTACTTTGCTTTCTGTCCTTGTCGTCAATATGAATCACACTACCTTGATTAAATTAATTCATTTTGCTCCTAACCCATTCCTCTTTTGTCGGCCAATAGTTGTCCCAATAACATTTTTTTTTTTAGTCCATTTATGTGAAGTCGAATACTTGATAAGACCAAACGGCCCGGTAGCAAAATCAGTAAATAACATCGATAGTTTGTAGGGTCTGAGATATGCATGAGGTGTAAAGAAAGGGAAAAACAAATAGGAACCGCATAAGAAAAGGAAAGAAAACGTTGGTGGTGCTATATGCATCATACTTGTCGGCCACAAGGAAAAATAAAACACAGTATTTCCAATTATTGTTTTATCATTCACGATTTATAATGTTCCATAACATCTTCTTGGTTTTGTTGAATCTTAGATTAGAAACAGAAAAAAAAAATCCCGATAGCAGCAGTAGATATCGTGATGTAATCGATGGTGGTTTAAGGCCGGTTGTAGTAGTAAGCATGGGTGTTCGAATGGTGGTGGCTCGTGATAGTTGGGACAGAAGAACAATGCAACTGAGAAGACTGTTGCTCGAGCAGCAGGTTGATGGTGGTGGTTGTGGTGCTCCATGGAGACAAAAATAGAAGTAACACGCAGTAATAGTTAGTTGTTCGTGTGGTGTTTGATGATAAAAGGTGGTTCATGGTAGCCGGCGCTAGAGTGGTGATGGTGTAAGATGGTTGATATGGTGACCGTGAGTGGTATTATGGGTGAGGTGGTGACAAGGTTGATGGTTGCTTCAATTTATAATGGTAACCGTAATAGTTTGTGAAGTGGGTTTATGTGATGACTTTGTTATTCAAGACATAAATAGAATTAAAAGTAGAAGAAGGAAAAATATGAAGATGATGAGGGTTGTTTGGGCGATTCTTGGTTACAAGGTGGTGGTTAAATGAGTTGTTCAATCAAAAATATTTCAAGGAAAATAGAATATGTCGATAGTAAGTAGGGAAGAAAAAAGAAATAATTTAATGTATTGGAGATGAAGAATTTTAGTGTGGAAAGTTAGATGCATGAACATCTGTATATGTATAAATTAAAATATGCTATATTAAACAAAAGTGGTACATAATATCAAACATGTGAATCTATAAGTGGAGATATGCATGTGTAAGGAAAAGATAAAATATGTGTGTGTAATTGTGTTTGTCGTAAAGCGAGACATGAAAATATAAAGAAATCAATTAGCAACAGTTTGACATGAAACACATTTTGCCTAATTAACTATCTTTATAATTTATATTCAATTAACATTAATAATTAATAACTATAAACATAAACATATTATTAATAATATTACCTTTAACATTAATAATAATAATAATAATATTAATATAATAAATTAATATTAATACATAATCATTTACATAAAAAATGAAATATTATAAATTCTTACATATAATATTTATAAATTATTTATATTAACATATTCATTTAACTACTTATGTAACAAAATTGTATATATATTACATATATTAACTTCCATTGTTAATATATAATGTTTCATTATTATCTTTATTAATTGAATGAATATTCCTAAATAATGTATTCAAGTTATAATATATACATATATATTTGAAATTAATTGTTCATGAATCGTTGAGAACAGTCGAAGGTCAATTGAATATATGAAGACAGTTCAAAATTTTTCCGAGACTCAATATGACAGATTTTGTTTATCATGTCGGAATGATATAAAGATAAAGTTTAAATTTAGTCGAAAATTCCCGGGTCATCACAATCCAAGAATCCTTTGAAGCTAGATCAATTTTTGTCACCTCCAGTAGGTTTACCTACTAAACTTGAGGTGGTAATGATGTTCATAACATCATTCGATTCATATATATAAAACTATCTTATTCGAAGATTTGAACATGTTATCACTAGAACATAGTTTAGTTAATTCTAAACTTGTTCGCAAATAAAGTTAATCCTTATAACTTGACTTTTAAAATAAACTAAACACATGTTCTATATCTATATGATATGCTAACTTAATGATTTAAAACTTGGAAACACGGAAAAACACCGTAAAACCGGACATACGCCGTTGTAGTAACACCGCGGGCTGTTTTGGGTTTGATAATTAAAGACTATGATAAACTTTGATTTAAAAGTTTTTCTTCTGGAAAAATAATTTTTCTTATGAACATGAAACTATATCCAAAAATCATGGTTAAACTCAAAGTGGAAGTATGTTTTTCAAAATGGTCATCAAGATGTCGTTCTTTCGACGGAAATGACTACCTCTTTAAAAAATGACTTGTAACCTGTATTTCCAACTATAAACTTATACTTTTTCTTTTTAGTTTCATAAATTTCAGTTCATTATGAAACCATAACAACTTGAATCACTCAAAACGGATTTGAAATGAAGAAATGACGGGTAAAACAAAATTGGATAAATTTGCTAGTTTTAGCTACGAAAATTTTGTAACAAATCTAGACTAAACATATCCTAACTAATTTATATTGTATTATACATATTATGTAATCTTGGGATACCATAGACACATATACAATGTTTTGACATATCATATCGACCCATCTATATATATATTTCGAAACAACCATAGACACTCTATATGCAGTAATGTTTGAGTTAGCTATACAGGGTTGAGGTTGATTCCAAAATAATATATATACTTTGAGTTGTGATCTAGCCTGAGACTTGTATACACATGGTCTTGGATTGATTCGAGATAATATATATTGATTTATTCAGTACATCTAACTGTGGACAACTAGTTGTAGGTTACTAACGAGGACTGCTAACTTAACAAACTTAAATCATAAAAACGTAATAAAAAATGTTGTGAATATATTTAAATCATACTTTGATATATATGTACATATTTGTTATAGGTTCGTGAATCGACCAGTGGCCAAGTCTTATTTCCAACGAAGGAAAAATCTGTGAAAGTGAGTTATAGTCCCACTTTTAAAATCTAATATTTTTAGGATGAGAATACATGCAGCTTTATAAATGTTTTACAAAATAGATACAAGTATGCGAAACTACATTCTATGGTTGGATTATTAAACCGAATATTGCCCCTTCAAGTCTGGTAGCCTAAGAATTAGGGAAATGACCCCTAATTGACGCGAATCCTAAAGATAGATCTATGGGCCTAACAAACCCCATTCTGGAATTTGAAATCCTTTAATACTTCGATTTATATGGTGATTGTGATTGCCAATTTATGACATACTTGCGAGTATGCGGGGAATATTCTATATGCATTATGTTAATGTCGGTTACCAGGTGTTCATCATAGAATGATTTTTATACACTTGTGAGTGTAAGATTATTGAATAAATGAAATCTTGTGGTCTATTATATTAATTTGATAATATATAGGTTAAACCTATAACTCACCAACATTTTTTGTTGACGTTTTAAGCATGTTTATTCTCAGGTGATTATTAAGAGGTTCCGCTGTTGCATACCTAAAATAAGGACAAGATTTTGAGCCCATGATTGTATGATATTGTGTAAAAACTGCATTCAAGAAACTTATTTCGATGTAATATATTTTTATTATAAACCATTATGTAATGGTCGTGTGTAAACGGTATATTTTAGAATATCATTATTTGATAATCTACGTAATATTTTTTTTAAAACCTTTATCGATAAAATAAAGGTTATGGGTGTTTTAAAAATGAATGCAGTCTTTGAAAAACGTCTCATATAGAGGTCAAAACCTCGCGACGAAATCAATTAATATGGAACGTTTATAATCAATATGAATGGGACATTTCATTAACAACCAAAGGATCCCTCGAAACCAATTCGTACATGATCAAGATGATCAGTACATTTTGTCAATTTCAAGGCCTCCCGACGGATGATCCAAACTCTCAGCTGAGTAAGTTCATCAGTTTGGTCGACTCTTATAAGCAAAATGAAACCAGTGAACATATTTTAAAACTTTAACTTGTTCAATATTCCTCATTTACGCATGCTTTTGCATGGTTTGATGGACTCAAATGTGACAACCCGGAAATTTCCAACCAAATTTAAACTTTAATCTTTATATGTTTCCGACACGATAAGCAATATTTGTTAAGTTAAATTTCAAGAATTTTAAACTATGTTCATACATTCATTCAACCTCGACCAAGTTCCAACGATTCACGAACCATTAAACGAATATGATTATATATGTATATGTGTATATATATTATAACTTGAAACGTAAATAAAATATTAGATTAAATACTTTATATGATTGTATCTGTTTCAAAATGTTTATTAATGGAATTAGAAGATAAGATCAAATGATTGAATTATCAGATATAGTAAATTATGATTACAAGTCTCTGTTGAAAGGCCCACGTTGATTTGAGAAATCTTTCCATTTTAACAATATTCGGAAAATGGTAAAGTGATTTATAAATAAGAACAAATTGTCAATCATTGAGAACTAGACAAAGGATAGTGGAAGATTGAATCTCATAAAGACTCGATTGATCTATTTAGTTTCAAACGTACAAAAAACGTTTTCAGTTTAAAAAGAACTTTATTATTAAAATGTATATAACTTTTATAAATATCTACAACCACTTTTGACAACTCATTACTTAACTAGTATGATAAAGATAACGATATTTATATTTTATTTTATTAAATATATATAACGATTTAAATTAATATTATATATATTTATACGCGTATTATACGTACATAGTTTTATACTTTTACTATACTTAAACTTTACCTTTACTTTATTTTTACTTTACTTTAACTTTAATAATTCACTTTAATAATTCATACTTTAATAATTAACTTTAATAATTCATACTTTAATAATTCACTTTAATAATTCATACTTTAATAATTCACTTTAATAATTCATACTTTAATAATTCACTTTAATAATTCATACTTTAATAATTCACTTTAATAATTCATACTTTAATAATTCACTTTAATAATTCAAAAATCTATTATAAATAGAATTCAATAGGTTTCATTATTTCATAGAAACTTGAAAATATTTTTCTCTAAACTCTCTCAATCGATTTACATATATATATTTACTCCATATTATTTCAAGATATTATTAGTATACATAAAATATTACGACGGAGTGCTGTCCGAGTGATTTCGAAATTGTTTTTCGAGTGGGATAAGATTAAGGAAATTATGGGTTATAGCTATGGAGGTGATTGAGTATGGTTCATGGGTATGCTCATGAGGTCAATATAGTGTTTATCATTTCCGTTGCGTCTACGTACCTTCCCTGCAATATTGAATCTCAATATTGATACGTGAGTACTCATAATTTAACTTTTACATACTAATAGTGTATCCCTGACTAGTGCTCGAGTATTTAGGATTATGCATGCTTGTACTTTTGATATTGCCCTTAGACAGGTTAGGTTGAATCTTGAATTAGTTACACTTGCGGTTGAGATAAGGTATAAGATATGCATGTCATTGGAAAGCTAGCGAAAAATTAAGAACTTTTCCTTTAGATATCGAATAGTTTCGAAGAACGGATTAGAAGTTATAATCAATTGAATTTTCGATATTTTTATTAAAAATGATTATTATTATCGTCGTTTTTATCGTCGTTCTAGTTTTATCTTATTATTATCATTATTATTATCTTTATCAATAAAAGGGATTTATCATTAAAAATTGTTATTTTTTTTATTATTACTATCGTTATTATCGTTAAAGTTATAATTAGTATTATTATTATTATTATCCAATTATTATTATTATTATTATTATTATTATTATTATTATTATTATTATTATTATTATTATTATTATTATTATTATTATTATTATACAATTATTATTATTATTATTATTATTATTATTAGTATTATTATTATTATTATTATTATTATCATTATTAATATATATATATATATATATCATTATTTAAAAATGGTTATTGTTACTGTTATTATTATTATTACTATATTATCATTAAGATAATTATTAGTATTATCGTTAATAATGTTATAGTAACTATCATTATTAATATTAGTGTAATTAAAACAAATATTTGTAACACCTAATTATTTTGATTACTATTATTATCATTATTATGAACACGATATAAAAGACGATTAAAAGCTATTAAACGAAACGATTAGGAAATAATGAGTAAGAGTATCATGATGAAATTTAAATATTATAAGATATTGATTTAGATAAAATTATCGTTCTTATTATTTTTATCATTACTATTATTATTAAAAGTATCGTTAGTATTAAAACTATCATTTTAACAAAAATTATCATTTTAATAGAAATGTCATTGTTACTATAAAATATCATTATTATTATTATTTTAAATAGAATTATTATTTTAAAGATAATATTAAAAATTATCGTAAATATTAAAGTTATCATAATTAGAATTATCGTTTTATCATAATGTCATCTTAGTAATTATAAATATTGATATTTTTATAATAATAATTATTATTACAAAATAATACAACTTTTACTTACTATCATTATAGATATTATTTTATCAAATAAATATGTGATACAAACATATTTTACTACGTGTAATAACATACTTTAATAATACCTATCATATTATCTTTATGATATTAAATGAACCCTATAAATTTTATTACTTAATATATATAAAAGTATATTTTATTATATAAATTTAATATAAAATTTTATTTATTAATAAATAAATTATATTATTTACTCTAATAGATATTTTAAAAATATTTAAAAATATAAAATGACGATATTTAAACTATATATTAATCATGTATAGATTTTTGGAAATTATTTTGAGTCAAATTTACTTTTGTTGACTTTTGCATATTAGTCTCGAGCATTAGGATTGTGGTACACTATGACTTGACCTAATTTGTTAGACAAATATTGACCAACACATAAATATATAATTAATTTAGGTTCGTGAATCCGAGGCCAACCTTGCACTTGTTCAATGACGTTATACGTATTTTTACTACGAAATACAGTATGGTGAGTTTTCATTACTCCCTTTTCATATATATTTTTGGGACTGAGAATACATGCGCTGCTTTTATAAATGTTTTACGATATAGCCACAAGTAATCAAAATTACATTCTATGGTTGAATTATCGAAATCGAATATGCCCCTTTTTATTAAAGTCTGGTAATCTAAGAATTAGGGAACAGACACCCTAATTGACGCGAATCCTAAAGATAGATCTATTGGGCCTAACAAACCCCATCCAAAGTACCAGATGATTTAGTACTTCGAAATTTATATCATGTCCGAAGGAGGATCCCGGAATGATAGGGGATATTCTTATATGTATCTAGTTAATGTCGGTTACCAGGTGTTCACCATATGAATGATTATTTTTGTCTCTATGCATGGGACGTATATTTATGAGAACTGGAAATGAAATTCTTGTGGTCTATTAAAATGATGGAAATAAATGATTATGATAAACTAATGAACTCACCAACCTTTTGGTTGACACTTTAAAGCATGTTTATTCTCAGGTGTTAAAGAAATCTTCCGCTGTGTATTTGCTCATTTTAAAGATATTACTTGGAGTCTTTCATCGTATATTTCGAAGAACGTTGCATTCGAGTCATTGAGTTCATCAAAGATTATTATTAAATCAATTTATAGTTGGATAGTGGATATTATGAAATGGTATGCATGCCTGTCAATTTTCGATGTAAAGAAAGTTTGTCTTTTAAAAATGAATGCAATGTTTGTAAAATGTATCATATAGAGGTCAATTACCTCGCAATGTAATCAACTATTGTGAATCGTTTATAATGTATATGAACGGGTCCTTTCAGTTGGTATCAGAGCGGTGGTCTTAGCGAACCAGGTCTGCATTAGTGTGTCTAACAGATAAGTCGATAGGATGCATTAGTGAGTCTGGACTTCGACCGTGTCTGCATGTCAATAGTTTTGCTTATCATTTTGTGTCAAAAATTAACTACTTATCATCCTCAGGAAATTACCTGCTTATCATTTTTAGTCTAAGACACGTCTTGCTGCATTGATTGCATGAATAGTGTATAGACAAAAATTCATATCTTAGCGTATCTGCTAAATCATATCTTATCGTATCTATTACTGTAAACGTTGCCTGATATATCCCGTAAATTCCTCCGTAATTTACGAAATCTTTTGTTCTATATATATGGATATTCTATGTAATTAGAATATCATCCGATAACCGAAAATCATTTCATATCGAAAAAAAAATCCTTATTCAATCGTACGAAATGGAATTCATCATTAATTCAAGTTCCTCGGATTTCGAAATGGAATCCCACTCCAGCTCCGAAAGCAGTGTGACCGGAATAGATCAACCAATCAGTCATCACCTATTCTGGATGAATTGGGGATGGGTTCGTAGCCTCCTCAATCATTGGAGACAAGAAGAAGGTGATCCCTTCCATCCACCACATTGCCCTCTTGATGAAGAACCTGAAGCACTTACCGGCGAACCTGTCCGAAACACCATTTTCTCGCTCATTTACAGAGTATCTCGTCACGATTATATATTACATCAAATTTTAGATTTTATTTATCCGCTCGTCCGAACCGACAATCACCCCGGTGTAATATAAGAAGTCAACGAGCTTCGCGCTCGGGTAGTGGCTTTGGAGAATATGGTACAGAGATTACAAACACCATCAGCAGCATAACCAGTAACACCATCATCAACGCCAATAGTACCATTACCACCCCAACCACAACCACGTCGTAAACCTCAACTTTACACTCTGTCCCACGAGCACCAATGTCATACGCCCTGTAGATACCAAGGAATACCAACAACAATAACCGACGAAGTATTAATTCATAACTTCATTGGAGAAACATTCCGCGCAGATTATGTAATCTTTAAAGTCTTAGAGATTATCTAATCTAGCCCTAACCATAAATCAGTTAAGCGAACCAAAATGATAGAAGGAAGAGTAGAAACCCTGACAAAAATGGTGTGTGATTAACAAGCTAAAGTTGTTTTACCAACAGCATCAACAGTACCGTCAGCGTCACCAGCATCATCAGTACAGTCAACATCAGAATCAACAACACATATAACATCACAAACTCCGTCAGCTCAAGAATCACTATGGACATCATTACGAATCAATAACCCGTATATTGTATCAACGAGTTATGAAGAATTAACTCATTCCCTTTGAAGAAATTATATGTATATTTTATATATTTTGAAATAAAAATAAATCTTTCCGTGCTAAGCTATTGTGTGTGAATCTTAACTACTCGGTTAATTCATATTACAAATATGCAATAATGTACGTCCTTCGGCCGCAACTTAACCAGCGTTAACTACAATCTCTGTCGCAATTCAACAAATTCCAATTCATAATAAATCAAGTATATATTTGATTTTACACTTTCATCATCGATGTACCCGAAACTTTTCAGATAACATCATTCGTACTTTGCGAAATTCACAAGAATTCCACGAACCGAACATCATACATCAACAAATAACGAAGTATTGATTCATAATTTCAATGTCATTAAAGAAATACTGCGTAAAAGTTATGTACTTTTTAAAGCCTTTAGGGATTATTCAATTCTAGTTTCAACCGTAAATCAAATGAGTTTAATTTAACATTAACTCATTAAATCTATGTTACATCTGAAGAAAATATACACATATATATTTTCATAAAGACTGTAATAAAATTCTTTTGTACAAAATATTAATTGTGAATTTTTTTTAACGGGTAGGTAATACCCGAGAGATATATAAATTCACAATTAATATATTACATTCTTCGAATCTGATTCAGCAAATCATCCATTATACTCCCTACTTTCACAACAATATACATTCTTTTATAGAAATCAAAACAACCATACTCATTCAAAATTTAATTACATATTCTGATTTTGAAATCTCAAAATTCAACTTGAGATATGACCAAAATCATCACTCTTAGATCCTTACATCTTTCACAAGCTATATTTTGACTTCAAAACTGTGTTAGAACATCAAATGTATGTTAACGATTACAATTTGTGTTCAAACCCTTTGAAAATTTCTGAAGACACTTCGAATGATGAGCAATCGAGATGATGATCCAACCACATGTTACCCACAGTTATGTACCTGAAAAAAAACTCTTGAAACCAAAGTAAAAGTTTAAACAACGTATCCGCGTCAGATTCTTTAGCATTTATTAGCAAAAAATAACTTTGCGACTCCTATTCAAAGTAGCCAGTTTTGTCACAGCTCCAGCAAGTCAACTTCGACTTTTCAGTCAGACTAACCTTATTATAACCTTGAGATATACACCATCGTTACCAGGGAACCTTTTACATTCCACCACATTATTAACAGATGTATCAACAACTTCATTACCCTTTGACTTTAGCCTCTCCAAAAAGTCATTATAATTATTCATTGAAACCCCATCATTTACTCATTCGCATCTTGTAATGAGAATTTCCATACGAATCATTGGGAATTAGCAATCAGTATTTTGAAATCTCGCAGCATGTCTACGCCAACAGTTATATGTGTATATATAACGTCTATCTTCTGGACTTAATTTGAATGTGAAGATTCTGAAAAACACTTCGAACTACGAATTGGTTCTCCGAAAATGGAAAAATACTGATGAAGCAGCGAAAAAACTATAAACGACCTTAACAGTAAAAGTTTGATGATAATGAATAGGTGTGCTGGCAAAGCGCAGAAAAAGAGAAGTCTTGGAACTGGAAAACGGATTGAGCAAAGTAGGAAGGAGGCTGTGGACAAATTACAAAGACTGGACCTGACTTCAAAGGATCCAAATAATTCAGTATCTGCTGAAGTCATTAACGAATACCTTGCTCCTGACTTTAAACCCCTGCGGACAATATTCTTCATCATCCTCTGATATTAGAAATTCTAAAATATCATCATATCTTTCATTATAAATATCCTCCATGTTTCTGAAGATATTTTCTTAAAATTTTCTTAATTAAAATCAGTTACCTCTTCGGGCTATCTGTATTACATCATAAAAGAAACTATTTTAGTTTCTAAATTCTGAAACATTCAAGTTTAAAATAGGAATATTTTGAAGTAGTGTTGGGAACTA
This sequence comes from Rutidosis leptorrhynchoides, assembly GCF_046630445.1. NCBI lineage: Eukaryota > Viridiplantae > Streptophyta > Magnoliopsida > Asterales > Asteraceae > Rutidosis > Rutidosis leptorrhynchoides. Next base: position 269,028,985 of record NC_092335.1, read on the forward strand.
AAGCATGAATTAGTATAATATAATGACACTTGATCAATGTGATTATATTACAGTAAGTCATGCTGAGTTTCTAAATGGAACGTGATGATTCACAGATCATAACATCATCATGTGCCATGTTATACGACTCTTGTATTCTATTTAACCTCTAAAATATAAAGAAAATATTTCTTGATGATTCGGCCTTTTCCAAGGTATTCTAGTAATTTGATAAGTCAAGATCGTGCCATCACAATTTCCTTCCTAGAACATTAACAATGTTCATTCTGAAATTCATATCTGTGAATTCTGGACCATTACAAGCAGTGCTTAATCGCAAGAAGAAGAAACGAAAGGACAAAACTCCGAAATAGAAATTGGGGTATAAATTGCAGCAAATAAAAGAGAGCATTAACTGTGAATGATAATGATTATAGAAGACAGAAGCAGAGACTTCGAAATATAAGGGAACATATAAAGCCCAACGACAAACCAGAAATTATAAACCATATATATCGATGCATATAACAATATAAAGACACGGGAGAACTAAAAACACTATAAATCCAAGAGTATAGTAGAAGTAAATAGATTCTTCCGGTGGTAGATGAAAAAGAAGAATGACCGATATGAAAGTTAGAAGTATATCGAGAATCAGAACTGGATGGAGCATATTGATGAATACTTTAAAATATGAGTTGAGGGAGAAAGAATAGAAGGTGATGAAACATGACTAGGAACTTAGAAATCAACAGATTTAACTCACATAATGGCAGAATAAGTGAATCAAACCCTCTAGTGAATAGGTTAAGTTTTTTTTTATTATTAATTTAGTCAAACCACAACTAAATCAAGTGTGATTAGATCAACACCTAGAGCTATTATTCACCACCTGGGTGATTTGGACTGGGAGAGAATCAGAGGAGCTCACTAGATCTGAATGTGTATAACAAATGAGAGGCTTAACCTAAAATGAAGAACATAAGACTTTATATACCCCTGCTGTTGACTCACCCATACGATTCATTCATCACACGTACGAGTTGGCTTCATCAGCCGTACGGGTGATCACTCACTAGTGTCTTCTCATTTAGGTTGTAATTGTGACTTAGCTCAGCATCAACCGTGCGTATGAGCCTGTCAGCCGTACTAGTGAGGCTTCACTCGTACGTCTGACTAAGTCTAACATAGTCAAACATCTAAATCTCGTTCCTGCAGTTCCTGTAACCACATACAAACACGGATAGGATAATAATGAGCAATCATGGTGGCCTGTAAACTGTTGTACCTGCAATGGACGTGGGTAGATGTCTAGGGACTTGCATAAAATGCATCAACAGAAGGTGTGAGTTGTAAGGAAACGAAGGAGGTGAATTTATAAGAAAATCTCCGACAGAACAATTAAAATGGACGATCGCATTTAAAGCGGATCCTAATTCCATTGATTATCGGAGAGTCAAATCTTATTAAGAAGATTTTCTTCAAATCCCTTGAAATATGGGAATCAATCATATCTACGTCAAATGATAAGATGAATCTACACTTACTCATTTCACTCTTCTATGTTAACTTCATTCGTACTCTTCATATAAATGGATTGTTTATCCAAATTATTCGCTGATGATAAAACTCTAATTTTCAGCCCGTATGCATCATGAAAACATACTTATTATCATTCACGACCTTTCCACTCAAATTTCGGGACGAAATTTCTTTAACGGGTAGGTACTGTGACAACCCGGAAATTTCCAACCAAATTTAAACTTTAATCTTTATATGTTTCCGACACGATAAGCAATATTTGTTAAGTTAAATTTCAAGAATTTTAAACTATGTTCATACATTCATTCAACCTCGACCAAGTTCCAACGATTCACGAACCATTAAACGAATATGATTATATATGTATATGTGTATATATATTATAACTTGAGACGTAAATAAAATATTAGATTAAATACTTTATATGATTGTATCTGTTTCAAAATGTTTATTAATGGAATTAGAAGATAAGATCAAATGATTGAATTATCAGATATAGTAAATTATGATTACATGTCTCTGTTGAAAGGCCCACGTTGATTTGAGAAATCTTTCCATTTTAACAATATTCGGAAAATGGTAAAGTGATTTATAAATAAGAACAAATTGTCAATCATTGAGAACTAGACAAAGGATAGTGGAAGATTGAATCTCATAAAGACTCGATTGATCTATTTAGTTTCAAACGTACAAAAACGTTTTCAGTTTAAAAAGAACTTTATTATTAAAATGTATATAACTTTTATAAATATCTACAACCACTTTTGACAACTCATTACTTAACTAGTATGATAAAGATAACGATATTTATATTTTATTTTATTAAATATATATAACGATTTAAATTAATATTATATATATTTATACGCGTATTATACGTACATAGTTTTATACTTTTACTATACTTAAACTTTACCTTTACTTTATTTTTACTTTACTTTAACTTTAATAATTCACTTTAATAATTCATACTTTAATAATTAACTTTAATAATTCATACTTTAATAATTCACTTTAATAATTCATACTTTAATAATTCACTTTAATAATTCATACTTTAATAATTCACTTTAATAATTCACTTTAATAATTCATACTTTAATAATTCACTTTAATAATTCAAAAATCTATTATAAATAGAATTCAATAGGTTTCATTATTTCATAGAAACTTGAAAATATTTTTCTCTAAACTCTCTCAATCGATTTACATATATATATTTACTCCATATTATTTCAAGATATTATTAGTATACATAAAATATTACGACGGAGTGCTGTCCGAGTGATTTCGAAATTGTTTTTCGAGTGGGATAAGATTAAGGAAATTATGGGTTATAGCTATGGAGGTGATTGAGTATGGTTCATGGGTATGCTCATGAGGTCAATATAGTGTTTATCATTTCCGTTGCGTCTACGTACCTTCCCTGCAATATTGAATCTCAATATTGATACGTGAGTACTCATAATTTAACTTTTACATACTAATAGTGTATCCCTGACTAGTGCTCGAGTATTTAGGATTATGCATGCTTGTACTTTTGATATTGCCCTTAGACAGGTTAGGTTGAATCTTGAATTAGTTACACTTGCGGTTGAGATAAGGTATAAGATATGCATGTCATTGGAAAGCTAGCGAAAAATTAAGAACTTTTCCTTTAGATATCGAATAGTTTCGAAGAACGGATTAGAAGTTATAATCAATTGAATTTTCGATATTTTTATTAAAAATGATTATTATTATCGTCGTTTTTATCGTCGTTCTAGTTTTATCTTATTATTATCATTATTATTATCTTTATCAATAAAAGGGATTTATCATTAAAAATTGTTATTTTTTTTTATTATTACTATCGTTATTATCGTTAAAGTTATAATTAGTATTATTATTATTATTATCCAATTATTATTATTATTATTATTATTATTATTATTATTATTATACAATTATTATTATTATTATTATTATTATTATTATTATTATTATTATTATTATTATTATTATTATCATTATTAATATATATATATCATTATTTAAAAATGGTTATTGTTACTGTTATTATTATTATTACTATATTATCATTAAGATAATTATTAGTATTATCGTTAATAATGTTATAGTAACTATCATTATTAATATTAGTGTAATTAAAACAAATATTTGTAACACCTAATTATTTTGATTACTATTATTATCATTATTATGAACACGATATAAAAGACGATTAAAAGCTATTAAACGAAACGATTAGGAAATAATGAGTAAGAGTATCATGATAAAATTTAAATATTATAAGATATTGATTTAGATAAAATTATCGTTCTTATTATTTTTATCATTACTATTATTATTAAAAGTATCGTTAGTATTAAAACTATCATTTTAACAAAAATTATCATTTTAATAGAAATGTCATTGTTACTATAAAATATCATTATTATTATTATTTTAAATAGAATTATTATTTTAAAGATAATATTAAAAATTATCGTAAATATTAAAGTTATCATAATTAGAATTATCGTTTTATCATAATGTCATCTTAGTAATTATAAATATTGATATTTTTATAATAATAATTATTATTACAAAATAATACAACTTTTACTTACTATCATTATAGATTTTTTATCAAATAAATATGTGATACAAACATATTTTACTACGTGTAATAACATACTTTAATAATACCTATCATATTATCTTTATGATATTAAATGAACCCTATAAATTTTATTACTTAATATATATAAAAGTATATTTTATTATATAAATTTAATATAAAATTTTATTTATTAATAAATAAATTATATTAGTTACTCTAATAGATCTTTTAAAAATATTTAAAAATATAAAATGACGATATTTAAACTATATATTAATCATGTATAGATTTTTGGAAATTATTTTGAGTCAAATTTACTTTTGTTGACTTTTGTATATTAGTCTCGAGCATTAGGATTGTGGTACACTATGACTTGACCTAATTTGTTAGACAAATATTGACCAACACATAAATATATAATTAATTTAGGTTCGTGAATCCGAGGCCAACCTTGCACTAGTTCAATGACGTTATATGTATTTTTACTACGAAATACAGTATGGTGAGTTTTCATTACTCCCTTTTCATATATATTTTTGGGACTGAGAATACATGCGCTGCTTTTATAAATGTCTTACGATATAGCCACAAGTAATCAAAATTACATTCTATGGTTGAATTATCGAAATCGAATATGCCCCTTTTTATTAAAGTCTGGTAATCTAAGAATTAGGGAACAGACACCCTAATTGACGCGAATCCTAAAGATAGATCTATTGGGCCTAACAAACCCCATCCAAAGTACCGGATGCTTTAGTACTTCGAAATTTATATCATGTCCAAAGGAGGATCCCGGAATGATAGGGGATATTCTTATATGTATCTAGTTAATGTCGGTTACCAGGTGTTCACCATATGAATGATTATTTTTGTCTCTATGCATGGGACGTATATTTATGAGAACTGGAAATGAAATTCTTGTGGTCTATTAAAATGATGGAAATAAATGATTATGATAAACTAATGAACTCACCAACCTTTTGGTTGACACTTTAAAGCATGTTTATTCTCAGGTGTTAAAGAAATCTTCCGCTGTGTATTTGCTCATTTTAAAGATATTACTTGGAGTCTTTCATCGTATATTTCGAAGAACGTTGCATTCGAGTCATTGAGTTCATCAAAGATTATTATTAAATCAATTTATAGTTGGATAGTAGATATTATGAAATGGTATGCATGCCTGTCAATTTTCGATGTAAAGAAAGTTTGTCTTTTAAAAATGAATGCAATGTTTGTAAAATGTATCATATAGAGGTCAATTACCTCGCAATGTAATCAACTATTGTGAATCGTTTATAATGTATATGAATGGGTCCTTTCATCAAATCCAATTCAATCCATACATGGGAAGAATTAGCAACAAGGTTTTTAACCAAATTCTATCCTCTTTCTTTACACAACCGCCTAAGAAATGACATAGTTAAATTCCGTCAAGAAGATAAAAAAATCACTATGTTTAGCTTGGAATAGTTTAAAATCACTCGAGATTCAAAGGAAGACAACGCTTCAAATCAGACTCTTAGCGTACTGGAATCCAGGTCAGAAGAACTCAACCTCGTGCTTCAAAATTTTTCAATTCCTACAAATCAAGAACCAATAATGCCATAACCCAATATAAGGTATCCTTACCCTAGATGGGCCATTACACAACAAAATAAATAAGATAAAAAACATACTTTTTTTAATTAAAGAAACCCCCAACGTACTCTCGGATACTTTTAGCTGATTTTATGACCGAACAAAACATCATAAATCTTTGACTCATAGAATGCCAAAATAAATTTGATGTTCTGATGTAAACTTTTGATGGACTGATAATGAATTTCTAGCGAACTTTAAATAAGTTAACAACTAAACTTGAAACCGAGTATGCATAGTTTGACGCCCTAGTCATTACTAGAGGAGGAAAAGAAACAAATGTTAATATGCCTAAACAAACCAAAGAGAACACTTTTACATCGAATCTTTCTGATATAGAACCTGTGTCAATTGACCTCGTCATCAATTCACCTAGTTTCGTACCGCCTAATGTTCTGGAAGTCATTTTGCGAGCTTGGATACCTTTTCGAGGTAGGCTTAGGAAAGAAAAACAAGAATTACAATTTGCTAAATATTGGGATATTATCAAAAATCTGCATTTGAATGTATGTAGTTAAGGCCTTAGTCGAAATGCCAAATTATGCTAAATTTTCAAAGAATTGCTTACAAATAAAACTAAGTTAATAGAGATAGTTAACCTACCTCTAAGTGAAGAATGTTTGTTAATTTTACAACATGGCATTCCATCAAAGTTACGAGATAATAGATGATTCATTGTACCTTGTTACATGAAAGATGTCCAAATCAGCAATGCTTTGGCAGATCTAGGAGCCACAATAAACTTAATGCCTTACTCACTTTTCAAAAAGTTAGGATTGAAAGATTCAAAACTGACAAGAATGACTCGCGAACAGATCAGTTACTCTCCCCTGTGAAATTTCTTAGGATGTCCTAGTCAGAGTATATAAGTTCGCATTTCCTGTTGATTTCATCATTATGGATATCGAGGAAGACACCAAAGTGCCATTCATCCTTGGTAGAACTTTCATGAAAACTGCTAAGGTCGTGATCGATGTTCATGAAAAGTATTTAAAACTTCGAGTTAGAGCTCAGGAAGTTACCTTCAATGTCGAACAAGTCATGAACCAGCCTTGGGAAGAAGACCTCGGTCTAATAGACTCTTTCCAAGGCATTGTTGACGAACATATGAATGAAACCATGGCCATGTGCATCCAGAACCCATTTTCTGCATAATCACCCCTTGTGCACTCTAAAGTTAATCTCGACACATACTCTACCATCGCTCATCCAGATCAACACCTCTCTCAAATCTACGAAGAAAGTAACCTTGAAGGCACCATTACATGCATAGCACCACTAGAACAAGGCATTCCACTACCTCTATTAAGAAGAAGACCGCATGAAGAAGGCGAATTCATCCAAGCATTCCACGAACCGTAATTATCTGAGGATTGCGAGATTCAACAAGAAAGAATAGAACCATCTTTTAAAATAAAGAAGTTTTAGAAGATGAGTCGCTTAGAAGGACAATTTCAAGAATGAAGGAATAGATAGCATCAGTCACTGCACTTCAAGTATAAGAAGAATCAGAGTTTCAGGATAAGTACGACTTGTTATATAGAAAAGACATCACAAAAATGAAACCATCTATCGAAGAGTCGCCAGAATTAGAACTCAAGGAGTTACCCAAACACCTAGAGTATGCATTCTTACAAGAAAAATCGCAACTCCCACTGATCATCTCTAAAGAAGTCACGCCATATAAAAAGGCGGAATTGATCTAAGTTTTGAAGTCACATAAGAAAGCAATTGCTTGGAAGATCTCGTACGTAAAAGGGATCAGTCCTAACTATTAGACTCACAAGATCTTCATGGAAGACAATTCCAAACCACCAGTTCAGAGACAATGAATGGTGAATCCTAAGATTCAAGAAGTCGTCAAGAAAGAAGTCATCAAATATCTAAATGCCAGTTTTATCTATCCGATCTCCGATTCACCATGGATTAGTCATGTACAAGAAGTACCTAAGAAGTGAGGGATGACCGTTGTCACGAACGAGAATAATGAACTCATACCAACTCAGGAAATCACCGGTTGGAAGGTATGCATAGACTATAGTGAATTAAACGATGCAATCTGGAAAGATCATATTCCTATTCCTTTCATTGATAAAATGTTAGAGAGGTTGTCAGGAAACGAATTCTACTGTTCCCTTGATGGTTTCTCTTTATAATTTAGAATTCTTCTCGATCCGAAGGACCAAGAGAAAACAACATTCACATATCCATATGGAACATTCGCCTACCGTCGTATGCCATTTAGGATATGTAACGCACTAGCCACATTTCATCCATGTATGGTAGCAATCTTCCATGATATGATTGAACGTTGTATGGAAGTCTTCATAGATGACTTCTCTCTCGTTGGAAGTACCTTTGCTTCGTGCCTTTCTAATCTTGAGAAGATGCTCACCCGATGTGAAGAATCAAACATAGTTTTAAATAGGGATAAATGTCACTTCATGGTAAAAGAAGGAATAGTCCTGGGACACATGATTACCAAAAATGGAATCAAAGTCGATAAAGCCAAAGTGGAGAACATAGCTAAGATTCCTCCAGCTACCACAGTGAAAGCCGTTCGGAGCTTCCTCGGACACGAAAGATTCTACCGACGCTTCGTCAAGGACTTTTCGAAGGTCATGAGACCTATCACCCACCACCCCAGTAAAGAAGTTCCATTCATCTACACCGAAGAATATCTACAAGCTTTCAACTACCTGAAAGAACAACTCACGCATGTGCGGATAAATAAAATCTAGAATTTGGTGTAGTATGTAATCGTGACGAGATACTCTAGAAATAAGAGAGAAAATGGTGTTTCGGATAGGTTCGCCGGTAAGTGCTTCAGGTTCTTCGCCAAGAGGGCAATGTGGTGGATGGAAGGGATCACCTTCTTCTTGTCTCCAATGATTAAGGAGGCTACGAACCCATCCCCAATTCATCCAGAATAGATGATGACTAATTGGTTGATCCATTCTGGTCACACTGCTTTCGGAACTTGAGTGGGATTCCATTTCGGAATCCAAGGGACTTGAACTAATGACGAATTCCATTTCGTACGATTGAATAAAGAATTTTTCTATATGAAATGATTTTCCGGCTATCGGGTGGTATTCTAATTATATAGAGCAAAAGGTTTCGTAGATTACGGAGGAATTTACGGAATATGTCAGGCAAAGTTTACAGTAACAGATACGCTAAGATATGAATTAGCAGATACGCTAAGATATGAATTTTGTCTATACACTATTCATGCAATCAATGCAATAAGATGTATCTAGACTAAGAATGATAAGCAGGTAATTTAAGACAAGAATGATGAGCAAAACTTTTGAAATGCAGACACGGTCGAAGTCCAGACTCACTAATGCATCCTAACGACTATCAGTTACACACACTAATGCAGACCTGGTTCGCTAAGACCACCGCTCTGATACCAACTGAAAGGACCCGTTCATATACATTATAAACGATTCACAATAGTTGATTACATCGCGAGGTATTTGACCTCTATATGATACATTTTACAAACATTGCATTCGTTTTTAAAAGACAAATTTTCTTTACAACGAAAGTTGATGGCATGCACACCATTTCATAATACATCCAACTATAATTGGCTTAATAATAATCTTGATGAACTCAATGACTCGAATGCAACGTCTTTCAAAATATGCCATGAATGACTCCAAGTAATATCCTTAAAATGAGCTAATGCACAGCGGAAGATTTCTTTAATACCTGAAAATAAACATGCTTTAACGTGTCAACCAAAAGGTTGGTGAGTTCATAGGTTTATCATAACAATCATTTCAATATATTAATAGACCACAAGATTTCCGTTTATAAATATATGTACACTCGCAAGTGTATAAAAGTATTCTATAAGTTATAGGCACCCGGTAACAAGCCTTAACGTTCATGTTTTACCCTCTGAAGTACACCAGATCAGGTGTGTTTAAAATAACCTCGAAGTACTAAAGCATCTCATAGTCAGGATGGGGTTTGTCAGGCCCAATAGATCTATTTTTAGGATTCGCGCCTACCGTACATAGACAAGTAGTTTAATGTTACCAAGCTAAGGGTATATTTCTGGTTTAAACCCACGTAGAATTAGTTTTAGTACTTGTGCCTATTTCGTAAAACATTTATAAAAACAGCGCATGTATTCTCAGTCCCAAAAATATATATAAAAGGGAGCAAATGAAACTCACAATACTGTATTTCATAGTAAAAATACATAAAACGTCATTTAATAAGTGCAAGGTTGGCCTCGGATTCACGAACGTATCAATATTGAGATTCAATATTGCAGGAAAGTACGTAGACGCAACGGAGATGATAAACACTAGATTGACCTCACGAGCATACCCATGAACCATACCCATCACCTCCATAGCTATAACCAATAATTTCCTTAGCTTCGACTCATTCAAAAAAAACTATTTTGAAATCACTCGGACAGCACTCCGTCGTAATATTTTATGTATACTAATAATATCTTGAAATAATACAGAGCTATATATATATATATATATATATATATATATATATATATATATATATATATATATATATATATATATATATATATATATATATATATATATATATATATATATATATATATATATCAATTGAGAGAGTTTAGAGAAATATATTTTCAAGTTTCTATGAAATAATGAAACCTATTAAATTCTATTTATAATAGATTTTTGAATTATAAAAGTGAATTATTAAAGTATGAATTATTAAAGTGAATTATTAAAGTATGAATTATTAAAGTATGAATTATTAAAGTTAAAGTAATGTAAAAGTAAAGTAAAGGTAAAGTTAAAGTATAGTAAAAGTAAAAAAAAAAACTATGTATGTATAATACGCGTATAAATATATATAATATTAATTTAAATCGTTATATATATTTAATGAAATAAAATATAAATATCGTTATATTTATTATACTGGTTAATTGATGAGTTGTCAAAAGTGATTCTAGATATTTATAAAAGTTATATATGTTTTAATAATAAAGTTCTTTTTAAACTGAAAACGTCTTTGTACGTTTGAAAATAAATTAATAGAATATTATGGAAACCAATTCTCCACTAACTTTTGTCTAACTTTCGTAAATGACACTTTTTGTTTTTATTTATAAATAGCTTTACAAATTATTCTGAATATCGTTAAGAGGAATAGATTTTCTCAAATCATAGTGGACCTCTCAACAGAGACTTGTAATCATAATTCAATGTTTCTGATAATTCAATCATTTAATATATTTTTTTTTCGTCGAAAATCATATTGAAACAAATACGTTCGTGTAAAGTATTATACGTTTAATACTTTATTAATATTCTCAAGTTATAATATATATATACATATACATATCTATTTATATATAACGGTTCGTGAATCGTCGGAATTTGGTCGAGGTTATAATGAATGTATGAACACAGTTTAAAATTCTTGAGATTTAACTTAACAAACTTTGCTTATCGTGTCTGAATAATATAAAGATTAAAGTTTAAATTTGGTCGGAAATTTCCGGGTCGTCACAAAAGGAGCAGAAAACGTCGGAGCAGATCATCTCAGTTGCCTAAAACATCCGTCGATGAAAGATGAACACGATATCAGAGATAGATTCCTGGAAGAACAACTTCTAAGCTTAGTACAAGCTGAAACTGGTTCACAATTCAATCATAATCCTTGTTACACTGACATGGCCAACTATTTTGTTGCAGGAGTAGTCCGAAAAGGAATGAGTATATCACGAAGATGAAAATTCTTCCGAGTTGTCAAACATTATTACTGGGAAGATCCGTACTTGTTCAAAATCTTTCCATACTAAATAACTAGAAGGTGTGTTGACGAAAAACAAGAAATGGGAATACTCCACCAATGTCACCACGGACCAACTGGAGGTCATCACGGGGAAAATCTAACTGCAAGAAAGATCTATGATTCAGGATTCTACTGGCCTACCATATTTGGAGATGCGCAAGATCGATCCAGATTTCAAAGATTTCAAGTTTTGATCACATTCGCTGACATTGAATCAGATTCGCACATGTCAAATATGATGTTCTAACATTCAGATTTGTTTGTAAAGCTCGGCGAAGGTATAATATTATTGTTAGAAAGTAATTCCATAAACAAAACAGCTTAACAACATCAATTATGAAGATTCAAACAATTGTTTAGAGTTCGTGGCTAAAACTCTCATATTCGGTAAATGCAAGCTTGATTATGTGTGTAGTGACCCGAACTTTTCCGAACCTTTCTATGATTATATGTTTAATGAAAACTATATTTACATGATTAAATGTTTCCAACATGTTAAGCAATCAAACTTGTTAAGACTTGGTTAATTGAAACGGAAATTTTGTAAACGTCTGATTACCCAGTTTGACCAATGATTCACGAACGCTATAAGTTGTATATGACATGATGATACATAAATGAATAAAGATATATGTTTAACATGATATAATGATCATCAAGTATCTCATTAAAAATAGTAACAATAAGTTATATACTTAGAAAGGAGACTATTGACGTATGAAACTCGAAACGATACATATAACGATTATCGTTATAACCACGTCTTACTAAATATATATGAAGCATATTAATACATTGTTATATTATATATAACATGATAATATGATAATTAAATATATCATTAAGTGTATTAACAATGAACTACAAAAGTAAAAACAAGACTACTAACTTAAGGATTTCGAAACGAGACATATATGTAACGATTATCGTTGTAACGACATTTAAATGTATATATCATATTAAGATATATTAATATATCATAATATCATGATAATATAATAATTTAAAATCTCATTTGATATTATAAACATTGGGTTAACAACATTTAACAAGATCGTTAACCTAAAGGTTTCAAAACAACACTTACATGTAACGACTAACGATGACTTAACGACTCAGTTAAAATGTATATACATGTAGGGTTTAGTTATGTATTCATACAATTTTGAAAGACCTTCAAGACACTTATCAAAATACTTCTACTTAACAAAAATGCTTACAATTACATCCTCGTTCAGTTTCATCAACAATTCTACTCGTATGCACCCGTATTCGTACTCGTACAATACACAGCTTTTAGATGTATGTACTATTGGTATATACACTCCAATGATCAGCTCTTAGCAGCCCATGTGAGTCATCTAACACATGTGAGAACCATCATTTGGTAACTAGCATGAAATATCTCATAAAATTACAAAAATATGAGTAATCATTCATGACTTATTTACATGAAAACAAAATTACATATCCTTTATATCTAATCCATACACCAACGACCAAAAACACCTACAAACACTTTCATTCTTCAACTTTATTCATATAATTGATCTCTATCAAGTTCTATCTTCAAGTTCTAAGTGTTCTTCATAAATTCTACAAGTTCTAGTTTCATAAAATCAAGAATACTTCCAAGTTTGCTAGCTTACTTCCAATCTTGTAGGGTGATCATCCAACCTCAAGAAATCTTTCTTATTTACAGTAATATATCTTTCTAATATAAGGTAATACTCATATTCAAACTTTGGTTCAATTTGTATAACTATAACAATCTTATTTCGAGTGATGATCTTACTTGAACTTGTTTTCGTGTCATGATTCTGCTTCAAGAACTTCGAGCCATCCAAGGATCCGTTGAAGCTAGATCCATTTTTCTCTTTTCCAGTAGGTTTATCCAAGGAAGTTAAGGTAGTAATGATGTTCATAACATCATTCAATTCATACATGAAAAGCTATCATATTCGAAGTGGTAAACTTGTAATCACTAGAACATAGTTTAGTTAATTCTAAACTTGTTCGCAAATAAAGTTAATCCTTCTAACTACACTTTTAAAATCAACTATACACATGATCTATATCTATATTATATGCTAACTTAATGATTTAAAACCCAGAAACACGATAAACACCATAAAACCGGATTTACGCCGTCGTAGTTACAACCGGGGGCTGTTTTGGTTTGGATAATTACAAACTATGAAAAACTTTGATTTAAAAGCTATACTTCTGGGAAAATGATTTTTCTTATGAACATGAAACCATATCCAAAAATCATGGTTAAACTCAAAGTGAAAGTATGTTTTTCAAAACAGTCATCAAGATGTCATTCTTTCGACGGAAATGACTACCTCTTTCAAAAACGACTTGTAACTTGTATTTCTGACAAGAAACCTATACCTTTTCTATTTAGTTTCATAAATTCAAGTTCAGTACAAAATCGTGGCCGCTTAAATCACTCAAAACGGATTAGAAACGAAGAAATGGCGAGCAAAACAAAATTGGTAAAAACTACTCATTTTAGCTACGTGAAAATTGGTAACAAATCTATTCCAACCATAACTTAATCAACTTGTATTGTATATTATGTAGTCTTGAGATACCATAGACATGTATAAAATGTTTCAACCTATCATGTCGACACATCTATATATATTTCGGAACAACCATAGACATTCTATATGTGAATGTTGGAGTTAGCTATACAGGGTTGAGGTTGATTCCAAAATATATATAGTTTGAGTTGTGATCAATACTGAGATATGTATACACTGGGTCGTGGATTGATTCAAGATAATATATATCGATTTATTTCTGTATATCTAACTGTGGACAACTAGTTGTAGGTTACTAACGAGGACAGCTGACTTAATAAACTTAAAACATTAAAATGTATTAAAAGTGTTGTGAATATATTTTGAACATACTTTAATATATATGTACATATTTGTTATAGGTTCGTGAATCGACCAGTGGCCAAGTCTTACTTCCCGACGAAGTAAAAAATCTGTGAAAAGGAGTTATAGTCCCACTTTTAAAATCTAATATTTTTGGGATGAGAATACATGCAAGTTTTATAAATGATTTACAAAATAGACACAAGTACGTGAAACTACATTCTATGGTTGAATTATCGAAATCGAATATGCCCCTTTTTATTAAGTCTGGTAATCTAAGAATTAGGGAACAGACACCCTAATTGACGCGAATCCTAAAGATAGATCTATTGGGCCTAACAAACCCCATCCAAAGTATCAGATGCTTTAATACTTCGAAATTTATATCATATCCGAAGGGTGTCCCGGAATGATGGGGATATTCTTATATATGCATCTTGTTAATGTCGGTTATCAGGTGTTCACCATATGAATGAATTTTATCTCTATGTATGGGATGTATATTGAAATATGAAACCTTGTGGTCTATTATTATGATTTGATAATATATAGGTTAAACCTATAACTCACCAACATTTTTGTTGACGTTTTAAGCATGTTTATTCTCAGGTGATTATTAAGAGCTTCTGCTGTTGCATACTAAAATAAGGACAAGATTTGGAGTCCATGCTTGTATGATATTATGTAAAAACTGCATTCAAGAAACTTATTTTTGATGTAATATATTCTTATTGTAAACCATTATGTAATGGTCATGTGTAAACGGTATATTTTAGATTATCATTATTTGATAATCTACGTAATTATTTTTAAACCTTTATAGATAAAATAAAGGTTATGGTTGTTTTAAAAATGAATGCAGTCTTTGAAAAACGTCTCATATAGAGGTTAAAACCTCGCGACGAAATCAATTAATATGGAACGTTTATAATCAATATGAACGGGACATTTCAGTTGGTATCTGAGCGTTGGTGTTAGGGAACCAGAAAATTTGCATTAGTATGTCTTATCGAGTTTGTTAGGCTGCATTAGTGAGTCTGGACTTCGACCGTGTTTTCTTTAAAAATGATTGCTTAACATTTTTGTTGGAAACTATATATTTTTAACATGTGAATAATATGTGATATATTAATCTCTTAACGTGCTTGATATTATGTGATAGATGTCTACCTCTAGAACAAGTCACATTGACTCACCTAATAATAATGAAGAGTCAAATGTAAATTGGAATGATTCGTGGACTGATTCACAAGTTCCCGAAGAGGAACCGGAAGAAGAGTCGGAACCGGAAGAAGAATCGGAACCGGAAGAAGAATCGGAACTGGAAGAAGAAATAAAACCAGTGGGGGAAATAATAAAATGGTTAATTAGAAGAAAATCCTCAAACAACCGACCAAAGTTAATTATGGTCAATGGTGTTTCCGCCAAGGAAGCAAAGTATTGGGAGGATTACCAATTTTCGATGAATCGGATCCCGACAAGGATTCCGATGATGTTATAGAAATTACCCCAACACAATTTAATAAGGCAAAAGAGAACAATAAGGGAAAGGGCATAAAAATAGAGAAATTTGATTCCAAACCCGATGAACTTTATATGTATCGTCAACACCCGTATTTCTTAAGTTTTGACAATAACCCGGGAACCTCTAAACCACCAGGTTTTTCTAAACCAATGTGGAAAACGATGGCTCGTATTAGGGGAACATCATATATCCCTAGAAACTTGGCAAAATGAACCAAAACCGAAGAAGAAGAAACGAGCGAGTCGAAATAAGATAGTTGTATTCGTGTGGTGTAATATATGTAATATAGTGTGCTTATGCTTTATGATATATGTAAAAGTTGCTTGTATTAATAAGTATTTTTTTTATGAATTAACTCTTGTCTATTTTACAGTATAAAAACACAAAATGGATAGACAACCCAATATTTTAAGAGATCTACCCGGAGACATGATTGATGAAATCTTGTCTAGAGTTGGTCAGAATTCCTCGGCACAACTATTTAAGGCGAGATCAGTTTGTAAGACATTCGAAGAACGTTACAAGAATGCCTTGGTTTATAAAAGGCTTCCGTTCGAAAGATGGGGGATATCACATTGGGAAATCCATAAGTTATGATGTGTTTACTTTGACGCATATATTGCGGGGAACCCAAGTGCTATTTTACGCAACGGGTTAAGAAATTATTTTGACTCAATATATCATAATATAGGACTTCGTGATTTAGAAAAAGCGGCTAACATGCAACATAAAGAAGCATGTTATGTTTACGGGTTAGTAATGTTCGCTTCTCACCAAAGTGAGAACAAGAACATCGGGCTACAACTATTAAACAAAACGTTCCCACAAGTGACGAAGTCGGTAATTGGGGTAAGAAATGAGGTTTTAAGGTTATTACGAGACTGTTCGTTATTACGTAACCCTCGTCCCTTTGACGACGTTACAACACGCTGTCTTATCAACGGCCATAACGGTTATGTTCCACAAGACCAAGGATGGGAAGTAGTCCTAGTAAAACCAGAATGCATGACTTGTTTCTGGACGTATGAATTACGTGTCTTTATTGCCTTTGCTGAACGACTTGTGTACTAGCTAGAATTATCTTCACAACTATCTTGTATCAAAGTAATTGTGTGCTATATTTCATGCTTTATGTAAAATAAGCGGTATTGTAAGTTTGTAAAATATTGTATAAAAGTTTGAACGCGAAATATTATTATAATCAGTTTTTCATATAGAATTGTAGTAGTTGAATTGTATATTAGATACTAAGTATGAACTTAACGGGTAGGTACTACCCGAATTTAAACTTATAAAATGGTAATAAGAAGAAAAAGCTTTTATAAATGAGTTCATATTATGCTACGAGATACTATTCACTACTCTTAATATTCTGTATGATTAACTTGTTTCATTTGACTATTTTGAAGGAAATGGCACCGACTACTCGACACACCTTGAATATGAGTGAAGAGGAATTTCGTGCCTTTCTTGCTTGAAACATAACCGCAGCACAGGCTGCGCTACATACCAACAATAACGCCGAATCTAGCAATGCAGCTAACGGCGCAAGAAATCGTGTAGGATGCACCTATAAAGAATTCACTGCCTGCAAACCTTTGGAATTTGATGGAACCGAAGGACCGATCGGATTGAAACGGTGGACCGAGAAGGTCGAATCGGTGTTTGCCATAAGTAAGTGTACTGAAGAGGACAAAGTGAAGTACGCTACGCATACCTTCACAGGTTCTGCGTTAACATGGTGGAATACCTATCTAGAGCAAGTGGGACAAGATGATGCTTACGCAATACCGTGGTTAGCATTCAAGCACTTGATGAATGAGAAGTACTGTCCCAGAACCGAGGTCAATAAGCTCAAGACAGAACTTAGAGGGTTACGAACCCAAGGATTTGATATTACCACATACGAAAGACAATTCACAGAATTGTGCCTATTGTGTCCACGAGCGTTCGAAGATGATGAAGAGAAGATCGACGCGTTTGTGAAAGGATTACCAGTAAGAATCCAAGAAGATATAAGTTCACACAAGCCCGCCTCCATACAACAGGCATGTAGAATGGCTCACAAACTAGTGAACTAGATTGAAGAAAGAATTAAAGAACAGACTACTGAAGAGGCCAATGTGAAGCAAGTCAAAAGAAAGTGGGAGGAAAACGGTGATAAGAATCACCAATACAACAACAACAGCAATTACAACAATAATCGCAACAACTATCCCAACAATCGCAACATCAATTGCAACTACAACAAACGGCCCAACAACAACAACAACAACAACAACAACAACAACAACAACAACAATAACAACTATAACAATCATCCCAACAACAATAACAACCGCAACAACAACAATAATCAGAAGCAGCTATACCAAAGGTGTGAAAAGTATCACTCGGGATTCTGCACCAAATTTTGCAACAAGTGTAAAAGAAATGGTCATAGCGCGGCAAATTGTGAGGTCTACAGACCAGGGGTTAACAGAACGAAAGGAACAAATGGTGTCGAAACGAGTAATGGTGGAGCAAGTAGTGTCGGAGCAAGTTATGCCAATGTAGTTTGTTATAAATGTGGAAAACCGGACGACATTATTAGAAATTGCCCGAACCAGGAGAACACGAATGGACAAGGCCGCGAAAGAGTTTTCAATATTAATGCGGCAGAGGCACAGGAAGACCCGGAGCTTGTTACGGGTATTTTTCTTATTGACGATAAATCTGCTTATTTTTTATTTGATTCGGGTGCGGATAGAAGCTATATGAGTAGAGAATTTTGTGCTAAATTAAGTTGCCCATTGGCGCCTTTGGATAATAAATTTTTACTCGAATTAGCAAATGGTAAATTAATTTCAGCAGATAATATATGTCGGAATCGAGAAATTAAACTGGGTAGCGAAATATTTAATATTGATTTGATACCAGTAGAGTTAGGGAGTTTTGATGTAATAGTTGGCATGGACTGGCTGAAGAAGGTGAAAGCAGAGATCGTATATTATAAAATGCAATTCGCATTGTACGAGAAGAAGGAGAACCCTTAATGGTGTATGGAGAAAAGGGCAACACGAAGCTACATCTTATTAGTAATTTGAAGGCACAAAAACTGATAAGGAAAGGTTGCTATGCTGTTCTAGCTCACGTCGAGAAAGTACAAACTGAAGAAAAGAGCATCAATGATGTTCCCATCGCAAAAGAATTTCCCGATGTATTTCTGAAAGAATTACCGGGACTACCTCCACATCGATCTGTTAAATTTCAAATAGATCTTGTACCAGGAGCTGCACCAATAGCTCGTGCTCCTTACAAACTCGCACCCAGCGAGATGAAAGAACTGCAAAGCCAATTACAATAACTTTTAGAGCATGGTTTCATTCGACCAAGCACATCACCGTAGGGAGCTCCTGTTTTGTTTGTCAAGAAGAAAGATGGTACATAAAGGTTATGTATCGACTACCGAGAGTTGAACAAACTTACCATCAAGAACCGCTACCCACTACCGAGAATTGATGACTTATTTGATCAACTACAAGGCTCATCTGTTTATTCAAAGATTGACTTACGTTCCGGGTATCATCAAATGTGGGTGAAAGAAGATGATGTTCCAAAGACTGCTTTCAGAACACGTTATGGTCATTACAAATTTATGGTCATGCCGTTTGGTTTAACTAATGCACCAGCTGTGTTCATGGACCTTATGAACCGAGTGTGTGGCCCATACCTTGACAAGTTTGTCATTGTTTTCATTGATGACATACTTATTTACTCAAAGAATGACCAAGAACACGGTGAACATTTGAGAAAGGTGTTAGAAGTATTGAGGAAGGAAGAATTGTACGCTAAGTTTTCAAAGTGTGCATTTTGGTTGGAAGAAGTTCAATTCCTCGGTCACATAGTGAACAAAGAAGGTATTAAGGTGGATCCGGCACAGATAGAAACTGTTGAAAAGTGGGAAACCCTGAAAACTCCGAAACACATACGCCAGTTTTTAGGACTAGCGGGTTACTACAGAAGGTTCATCCAAGACTTTTCCAGAATAGCAAAACCCTTAATTGCATTAACGCATAAAGGGAAGAAATTTGAATGGAAAGATGAACAAGAGAAAGCGTTTCAATTTTTAAAGAAAAAGTTAACTACGGCACCTATATTGTCATTACCTGAAGGGAATGATGATTTTGTGATATATTGTGACGCCTCAAAGCAAGGTCTCGATTGTGTATTAATGCAACGAATGAAAGTAATTGCTTATGCGTCTAAACAATTGAAGATTCACGAACAGAATTATACGACGCATGATTTGGAATTAGGCGTGGTTGTTTTTGCATTAAAGACTTGGAGGCACTACTTATATGGGGTCAAAAGTATTATATATACTGATCACAAAAGTCTTCAACACATATTTAATCAGAAACAACTGAATATGAGGCAGCGTAGGTGGATTGAATTGTTGAATGATTACGACTTTGAGATTCGTTACCACCCGGGGAAGGCAAATGTGGTAGCCGATGCCTTGAGCAGGAAGGACAGAGAACCCATTCGAGTAAAATCTATGAATATTATGATTCACAATAACCTTACTACTCAAATAAAGGAGGCACAACAAGGAGTTTTAAAAGAGGGAAATTTAAAGGATGAAATACCCAAAGGATCGGAGAAGCATCTTAATATTCGGGAAGACGGAACCCGGTATAGGGCTGAAAGGATTTGGGTACCAAAATTTAGAAATATGAGAGAAATGGTACTTAGAGAAGCTCATAAAACCAGATACTCAATACATCCTGGAACGGGGAAGATGTACAAGGATCTCAAGAAACATTTTTGGTGGCCGGGTATGACAGCCGATGTTGCTAAATACGTAGGAGAATGTTTGACGTGTTCTAAGGTCAAAGCTGAGCATCAGAAACCATCAGGTCTACTTCAACAACCCGAAATCCCGGAATGGAAATGGGAAAACATTACCATGGATTTCATCACTAAATTGCCAAGGACTGCAAGTGGTTTTGATACTATTTGGGTAATAGTTGATCGTCTCACCAAATCAGCACACTTCCTGCCAATAAGAGAAGATGACAAGATGGAGAAGTTAGCACAACTGTATTTGAAGGAAGTCATCTCCAGACATGGAATACCAATCTCTATTATCTCTGATAGGGATGGCAGATTTATTTCAAGATTCTGGCAGACATTACAGCAAGCATTAGGAACTCGTCTAGACATGAGTACTGCCTATCATCCACAAACTGATGGGCAGAGTGAAAGGACGATACAAACGCTTGAAGACATGCTACGAGCATGTGTTATTGATTTTGGAAACAGTTGGGATCGACATCTACCGTTAGCAGAATTTTCCTACAACAACAGCTACCATTCAAGCATTGAGATGGCGCCATTTGAAGCACTTTATGGTAGAAAGTGCAGGCCTCCAATTTGTTGGAGTGAAGTGGGGGATAGACAGATTACGAGTCCGGAGATAATACAAGAGACTACTGAGAAGATCATCCAAATTCAACAACAGTTGAAAACCGCCCAAAGTCGACAAAAGAGCTACGCCGACATTAAAAGAAAAGATATAGAATTTGAAATTGGAGAGATGGTCATGCTTAAGGTTGCACCTTGGAAAGGTGTTGTTCGATTTGGTAAACGAGGGAAATTAAATCCAAGGTATATTGGACCATTCAAGATTATTGATCATGTCGGACCAGTAGCTTACCGACTTGAGTTACCTCAATAACTCGCGGCTGTACATAACACTTTCCACGTCTCGAATTTGAAGAAATGTTTTGCTAAAGAAGACCTCACTATTCCGTTGGACGAAATCCAAATCAATGAAAAACTTCAATTCATTGAAGAACCCGTTGAAATAATGGATCGTGAGGTTAAGAGACTTAAACAAAACAAGATACCGATTGTTAAGGTTCAATGGAATGCTCGTAGAAGACCCGAGTTCACCTGGGAATGAGAAGATCAGATGAAGAAGAAGTACCCGCACTTATTTCCAGAAGATGAGCCAACACCTCCAATCGCTTAAAATTTCGGGACGAAATTTATTTAACGGGTAGGTACTGTAGTGACCCGAACTTTTCCGAACCTTTCTATGATTATATGTTTAATGAAAACTATATTTACATGATTAAATGTTTCCAACATGTTAAGCAATCAAACTTGTTAAGACTTGGTTAATTGAAACGAAAATTTTGTAAACGTCTGATTACCCAGTTTGACCAATGATTCACGAATGCTATAAGTTGTATATGACATGATGATACATAAATGAATAAATATATATGTTTAACATGATATAATGATCATCAAGTATCTCATTAAAAATAGTAACAATAAGTTATATACTTAAAAAGGAGACTATTGACGTATGAAACTCGAAACGATACATATAACGATTATCGTTATAACCACGTCTTACTAAATATATATGAAGCATATTAATACATTGTTATATTATATATAACATGATAATATGATAATTAAATATATCATTAAGTGTATTAACAATGAACTACAAAAGTAAAAACAAGACTACTAACTTAAGGATTTCGAAACGAGACATATATGTAACGATTATCGTTGTAACGACATTTAAATGTATATATCATATTAAGATATATTAATATATTATAATATCATGATAATATAATAATTTAAAATCTCATTTGATATTATAAACATTGGGTTAACAACATTTAACAAGATCGTTAACCTAAAGGTTTCAAAACAACACTTACATGTAACGACTAACGATGACTTAACGACTCAGTTAAAATGTATATACATGTAGTGTTTTAATATGTATTCATACACTTTTGAAAGACTTCAAGATACTTATCAAAATACTTCTACTTAACAAAAATGCTTACAATTACATCCTCGTTCAGTTTCATCAACAATTCTACTCGTATGCACCCGTATTCGTACTCGTACAATACACAGCTTTTAGATGTATGTACTATTGGTATATACACTCCAATGATCAGCTCTTAGCAGCCCATGTGAGTCATCTAACACATGTGGGAACCATCATTTGGCAACTAGCATGAAATATCTCATAAAATTACAAAAATATGAGTAATCATTCATTACTTATTTACATGAAAACAAAATTACATATCCTTTATATCTAATCCATACACCAACGAACAAAAACACCTACAAACACTTTCATTCTTCAACTTTATTCATCTAATTGATCTCTCTCAAGTTCTATCTTCAAGTTCTAAGTGTTCTTCATAAATTCTACAAGTTCTAGTTTCATAAAATCAAGAATACTTCCAAGTTTGCTAGCTTACTTCCAATCTTGTAGGGTGATCATCCAACCTCAAGAAATCTTTCTTATTTACAATAAGATATCTTTCTAATATAAGGTAATACTCATATTCAAACTTTGGTTCAATTTGTATAACTATAACAATCTTATTTTGAGTGATGATCTTACTTGAACTTGTTTTCGTGTCATGATTCTGCTTCAGGAACTTCGAGCCATCCAAGGATCCGTTGAAGCTAGATCCATTTTTCTCTTTTCCAGTAGGTTTATCCAAGGAACTTAAGGTAGTAATGATGTTCATAACATCATTCGATTCATACATGAAAAGCTATCATATTCGAAGTGGTAAACTTGTAATCACTAGAACATAGTTTAGTTAATTCTAAACTTGTTCGCAAATAAAGTTAATCCTTCTAACTTCACTTTTAAAATCAACTATACACATGATTTATATCTATATGATATACTAACTTAATGATTTAAAACCCGGAAACACGATAAACACCATAAAACCGGAATTTACGCCGTCGTAGTTACAACCGGGGGCTGTTTTGGTTTGGATAATTACAAACTATGAAAAACTTTGATTTAAAACCTATACTTCTAGGAAAATGATTTTTCTTATGAACATGAAACCATATCCAAAAATAATGGTTAAACTCAAAGTGAAAGTATGTTTTTCAAAACAGTCATCAAGATGTCGTTCTTTCGACGAAAATGACTACCTCTTTCAAAAATGACTTGTAACTTGTATTTCTGACTATAAACCTATACCTTTTCTGTTTAGTTTCATAAATTCAAGTTCAATACGAAACCTTGGCCGCTTAAATCACTCAAAACGGATTAGAAACGAAGAAATGGCGAGCAAAACAAAATTGGTAAAAACTACTCATTTTAGCTACGTGAAAATTGGTAACAAATCTATTCCAACCATAACTTAATCAACTTGTATTGTATATTATATAGTCTTGAGATACCATAGACACGTATACAATGTTTCGACCTATCATGTCGACACATCTATATATATTTCGGAACAACCATAGACACTCAATATGTGAATGTTGGAGTTAGCTATACAGGGTTGAGGTTGATTCCAAAATTTATATAGTTTGAGTTGTGATCAATACTGAGATATGTATACACTGGGTCGTGGATTGATTCAAGATAATATATATCGATTTATTTCTGTACATCTAACTGTGGACAACTAGTTGTAGGTTACTAACGAGGACAGCTGACTTAATAAACTTAAAACATTAAAATGTATTAAAAGTGTTGTAAATATATTTTGAACATACTTTGATATATGTGTACATATTTGTTATAGGTTCGTGAATTGACCAGTGGCCAAGTCTTACTTCCCGACGAAGTAAAAAATCTGTGAAAGTGAGTTATAGTCCCACTTTTAAAATCTAATATTTTTGGGATGAGAATACATGCAGGTTTTATAAATGATTTACAAAATAGACACAAGTACGTGAAACTACATTCTATGGTTGAATTATCGAAATCGAATATGCCCCTTTTTATTAAGTCTGGTAATCTAAGAATTAGGGAACAGACACCCTAATTGACGCGAATCCTAAAGATAGATCTATTGGGCCTAACAAACCCCATCCAAAGTACCGGATGCTTTAGTAGTTCAAAATTTATATCATATCCGAAGGGTGTCCCGGAATGATGGGGATATTCTTATATATGCATCTTGTTAATGTCGGTTACCAGGTGTTCACCATATGAATGAATTTTATCTCTATGTATGGGATGTATATTGAAATATGAAATCTTGTGGTCTATTATTATGATTTGATAATATATAGGTTAAACCTATAACTCACCAACATTTTTGTTGACGTTTTAAGCATGTTTATTCTCAGGTGATTATTAAGAGCTTCCGCTGTTGCATACTAAAATAAGGACAAGATTTGGAGTCCATGCTTGTATGATTTTATGTAAAAACTGCATTCAAGAAACTTATTTTTGATGTAATATATTCTTATTGTAAACCGTTATGTAATGGTCATGTGTAAACGGTATATTTTAGATTATCATTATTTGATAATCTACGTAATTGTTTTTAAACCTTTATAGATAAAATAAAGGTTATGGTTGTTTTAAAAATGAATGCAGTCTTTGAAAAACGTCTCATATAGAGGTCAAAACCTCGCGACGAAATCAATTAATATGGAACGTTTATAATCAATATGAACGAGACATTTCAATGTGTTCTATTGAAGATTAGTGGATTCAATATTTCTCGTTTAATTTCTAGGCATCATTTTGACGATTTAATTTCATCATTTGGACCTAAGTTGATAATTTGATCAACATTCATACTTGTAACTGCTAGTATGAATCTGCTTCAACTTGAAAATTCAACTAAGGTGTTACTGTTTGAGGTGTGTATTTGATTCAATGACATTCGCTCAAGTGATTCCAAAGGATTTCTGATCAATTCTCATGTTTTCAATCTCAGATTCGCATATTTCAACTACTACGTTTGACATTCGCTCGAAGATTCTGATTCGCACGTTTATTTTTCACTTGTTACTAACTTGTTTCTTTTTGTAGAAAGGGAACCAAATCTCACAACATGTGTTAAGCATACGAATCTCAGTGTTGGTGATTCATAATAGAATCTCACATAATCGAATCTCACATAACTGAATCTGACAAACTGAGAGAATCTCAGTTTTACTGTCAATTCAGTGTTTTACTTGTTTCATTCTGCGAATCTTACACTATCCGAATTAGTATGAGAATCTTATACTTAACAGTGTTATTATCCGATTCTAATAGTATCTGAATCTCTATCACAATCTGATAGTATTCGAATCTTACAGTAAAACCAATTTACTGTGAGAATCTGTTGTTATCATTGAATATTGTTACTGTCTGAATCTACCTCTAAATCTGTCAAAAAGTCTACTTAATATACTTTGATTATTGGATCCGATTTCAACCTCCTGTTCTTTTTTATGGAAAGTATTACCAGTGGCTACAACGTATCACTCATAACATAGACTACAAGGGTGAAAAGGCAAAGTACATCTGTGCTACATTGAAACATGGACCAGTTTATGAGGAACAACTAGAAACTGGATTACCTTTTCGGTCTATGAGCTTACCGGAGATAAATGTTAGCGTGCTCAGGGTGATATTGAGGCAAAGAACATCATCATGTAAGCTATCATGTATGAACTGTTTGAGTATGTTGACAGGAATACATCTGCTAAGGACATATGGGATGAAATCAAAAGACAGCAAAAAGGCTATGACATAACTGAAGTCACCAAATTAAATAAGGCAATTGGTTTTTATGAAGATTTTAAGCAAAAACCTGATGAACTTTCAGAGACACCTACAGACATTTCAATGGTGTACTGAATGAACTGAAGAGATGTAAGATCACTAAGGTGAATGCCGAGATCAAAATTAAGTTTCTGCAAATGCCCAACACTGATTGGTATCCATATGGAACCATCATTCAAGATACCAAGGAGATTGATAAACCGAACATTCATGAGCTTGTCGGTGTCCTTATGCACTATCAACCAACCATGTCTAAACTTCAAGATGAGTGGAAAGAGTCAACTCCAAGTGATCCACTTGCTCTCATTGCTAAGATGAAAAGTCACTCATACACCACTTCAAAAGGCTTTTCAAAGAAAATGATTTTTGAAGATTCCACTGATTCAGAAGATCTTAATATTTTTGAAGTGGCTGATTCTTACCTTGAACTAGTCAAAATGGGTGTAATTTTCACCAAAGCCTCGAACAAGTACAAGTTCAAAGGCAAATCAAGCAATCAACGCAAGAATTTCTCTTCCTCCTCTTACTACAAGAAACCTGCATTCTCAAAACCTCAACCTCAACAATCTAAAGATTCCAAGAAGGAAGATTTACTCAGCTATAATTGTGGTAAAGCTGGTCATTATTCCCGGGAATGCAAAATACCAAAGAAGAAGGATGCAACATACTACAAAAACAAGATTCATGATACGTATAATGATTTGTATCAATAAGGCACATTTTTTTCATATTGACGTCGCTCCTTCTAGAGTATAACCGGCATAAGCGATCTAGGAGGGAGTACCTTCTCTCGGTTCCACTTAAGCAAACCAACCAGAAGTAATTCATATGTACATCCGAGAAGCAATGTCCCGGATAAAAGCTGGTCGGGACTTCACATAAGCCCGAACAGGGTTGTAGGTCGCCCGAACAAGGTTGACCGAGAGGTTACGAACCATATTTTCACATCAAGGCATACTTAGCCAAACAAACCGGTCACCCGACAATCTTTACAAGATCATTAGGAATAGAAATACGAACTGGTTGAAATCTCACCCAGTCAAGAGAATACCGTGAAGAAACATTAGGTAAAATATTTTTACCTAAACCAAGAGCAAGACAGTCGTCTGTCATGCTATAGACGGATCTACCACATTGTTGAAATGTCCCATTCTTATTGATTAAAAACGTTCCATATTAATTGATTTCGTTGCGAGGTTTTGACCTCTATATGAGACGTTTTTCAAAGACTGCATTCATTTTTAAAACAAACCATAACCTTTATTTCATAAATAAAGGTTTAAAAAGCTTTACGTAGATTATCAAATAATGATAATCTAAAATATCCTGTTTACACACGACCATTACATAATGGTTTACAATACAAATATGTTACATCGAAATCAGTTTCTTGAATGCAGTTTTTACACAATATCATACAAACATGGACTCCAAATCTTGTCCTTATTTTAGTATGCAACAGCGGACGCTCTTAGTATTCACCTGAGAATAAACATGCTTTAAACGTCAACAAAAATGTTGGTGAGTTATAGGTTTAACCTATATATATCAAATCATAACAATAGACCACAAGATTTCATATTTCAATACACATCCCATACATAGAGATAAAAATCATTCATATGGTGAACACCTGGTAACCGACATTAACAAGATGCATATATAAGAATATCCCCATCATTCTGGGACACCCTTCGGATATGATATAAATTTCGAAGTACTAAAGCATCCGGTACTTTGGATGGGGTTTGTTAGGCCCAATACATCTATATTTAGGATTCGCGTCAATTAGGGTGTCTGTTCCCTAATTCTTAGATTACCAGACTTAATAAAAAGGGGCATATTCGATTTCGATAATTCAACCATAGAATGTAGTTTCACGTACTTGTGTCTATTTTGTAAATCATTTATAAAACCTGCATGTATTATCATCCCAAAAATATTAGATTTTAAAAGTGGGACTATAACTCACTTTTACAGATTTTTACTTCTTCGGGAAGTAAGACTTGGCCACTGGTTGATTCACGAACCTATAACAATATATACATATATATCAAAGTATGTTCAAAATATATTTACAACACTTTTAATATATTTTGATGTTTTAAGTTTATTAAGTCAGCTGTCCTCGTTAGTAACCTACAACTAGTTGTCCACAGTTAGATGTACAGAAATAAATCAATAAATATTATCTTGAATCAATCCACGACCTAGTGTATACGTATCTCAGTATTGATCACAACTCAAACTATATATATTTTGGAATCAACCTCAACCCTGTATAGCTAACTCCAACATTCACATATAGAGTATCTATGGTTGTTCCGAAATATATATAGATGTGTCGACATGATAGGTCGAAATATTGTATACGTGTCTATGGTATCTCAAGATTACATAATATACAATACAAGTTGATTAAGTTATGGTTGGAATAGATTTTTTACCAATTTTCACGTAGCTAAAATGAGAAAAATTATCCAATCTTGTTTTACCCATAACTTCTTCATTTTAAATCCGTTTTGAGTGAATCAAATTGCTATGGTTTCATATTGAACTCTATTTTATGAATCTAAACAGAAAAGGTATAGGTTTATAGTCAGAAAAATAAGTTACAAGTCGTTTTTGTAAAGGTAGTCATTTCAGTCGAAAGAACGACGTCTAGATGACCATTTTAGAAAACATACTTTCACTTTGAGTTTAACCATAATTTTTGGATATAGTTTCATGTTCATAATAAAAATCATTTTCCCAGAATAACAACTTTTAAATCAAAGTTTATCATAGTTTTTAATTAACTAACCCAAAACAGCCCGCGGTGTTACTACGGCGGCGTAAATCCGGTTTTACGGTGTTTTTCGTGTTTCCAGGTTTTAAATCATTAAGTTATCATATCATATAGATATAGAACATGTGTTTAGTTGATTTTAAAAGTCAAGTTAGAAGGATTAACTTTTATTTGCGAACAAGTTTAGAATTAACTAAACTATGTTCTAGTGATTACAAGTTTAAACCTTCGAATAAGATAGCTTTATATGTATGAATCGAATGATGTTATGAACATCATTACTACCTCAAGTTCTTTGGATAAACCTACTGGAAATAAGAAAAATGGATCTAGCTTCAAAGGATCCTTGGATGGCTTGAAAGTTCTTGAAGCAGAATCATGACACGAAAACAATTTCAAGTAAGATTTCCACTCGAAATAAGATTGTTATAGTTATAGAAATTGAATTAAAGTTTGAATATGATTATTACCTTGTATTATAAAAATAACCTACTGTAAGTAACAAAGGTTTCTTGATCTTGGATGATTACTTGGAATGGATTTAGAAAACTTGGAAGTAAACTTGCAATCTTGGAAGTATTCTTGATTTTATGAAACTAGAACTTTTGGAATTTATGAAGAACACTTAGAACTTGAAGATAGAACTTGAGAGAGATCAATTAGATGAAGAAAATTGAAGAATGAAAGTGTTTGTAGGTGTTTTTGGTCGTTGGTGTATGGATTAGATATAAAGGATATGTAATTTTGTTTTCATGTAAATAAGTCATGAATGATTACTCATATTTTTGTAATTTTATGAGATATTTCATGCTAGTTGCCAAATGATGGTTCCCACATGTGTTAGGTGACTCACATGGGCTGCTAAGAGCTGATCATTGGAGTGTATATACCAATAGTACATACATCTAAAAGCTGTGTATTGTACGAGTACGAATACGGGTGCATACGAGTAGAATTGTTGATGAAACTGAACGAGGATGTAATTTTAAGCATTTTTGTTAAGTAGAAGTATTTTGATAAGTGTATTGAAGTCTTTCAAAAGTGTATGAATACATATTAAAACACTACATGTATATACATTTTAACTGAGTCGTTAAGTCATCGTTAGTCGTTACATGTAAATGTTGTTTTGAAACCTTTAGGTTAACGATCTTGTTGAATGTTGTTAACCCATTGTTTATTATAACAAATGAGATGTTAAATTGTTATATTATCATGATATTATGATATATAATATAACTTAGTATGATATATATATAATTAAATGTCGTTACAATGATAATCGTTACATATATGTCTCGTTTCGAAATCATTAAGTTAGTAGTCTTATTTTTACATATGTATTTCATTGTTAATACACTTAATAATATATTTACTTATCATTTAACATAATTAACCAAGTGTATCAATATCTTAATATGATTCATATGTACCTAGTAAGACGTTGTTATAACGATAATCGTTATATATATCGTTTTCGAGTTTCTTAAATTAATAGTCTCATTTTTATGTATATAACTCATTGTTAAAATACCTAATGAGATACATACTTATAATAAAATCATGTTAACTATATATATAACCATATATATGTCATCGTATAGTTTTTACAAGTTTTAACGTTCGTGAATCACCGGTCAACTTGGGTGGTCAATTGTCTAATCAAGTCTTAACAAGTTTGATTGCTTAACATGTTGGAAACACTTAATCATGTAAATAAAAATTTCATTTAATATATATATAAACATGGAAAAGTTCGGGTCACTACAGTACCTACCCGTTAAATAAATTTCGTCTCGAAATTTTAAGCAATTGGAGGTGTTGACGTATCTTCTGGAAATAAATGCGGGAATTTATTCTTCATCTGATCTTCATGCTCCCAGGTGAACTCGGGTCCTCTACGAGCATTCCATGGAACCTTAACAATCGGTATCTTGTTTTGTTTAAGTCTCTTAACCTCACGATCCATTATTTTGACGGGTTCTTCAATGAATTGAAGTTTTTCATTGATTTGGATTTCGTCCAACGGAATAGTGAGATCTTCTTTAGCAAAACATTTCTTCAAATTTGAGACGTGGAAAGTGTTATGTACAGCCGCGAGTTGTTGAGGTAGCTCCAGTTGGTAAGCTACTGGTCCGACACGATCTATAATCTTGAATGGTCCAATGTACCTTGGATTTAGTTTCCCCCATTTACCAAATCGAACAACGCCTTTCTAAGGTGAAACCTTAAGCATGACCATTTCCCCAATTTCAAACTCTATATCTTTTCTTTTACTGTCCGCGTAGCTCTTTTGTCGACTCTGGGCGGTTTTCAATCTTTGTTGAATTTGGATGATTTTCTCGGTAGTTTCTTGTATTATCTCCGGACCCGTAATCTGTCTATCCCCCACTTCACTCCAACAAATCGAAGACCTGCACTTTCTACCATAAAGTGCTTCAAACGGCGCCATCTCAATGCTTGAATGGTAGCTGTTGTTGTAGGAAAATTCTGCTAACGGTAGACGTCGATCCCAACTGTTTCCGAAATCAATAACACAAGCTCGTAGCATGTCTTCAAGCATTTGTATCGTCCTTTTGCTCTGCCCATCAGTTTTTGGATGATAGGCAGTACTCATGTCTAGACGAGTTCCCAATGCTTGCTGTAATATCTGCCAGAATCTTGAAATAAATCTGCCATCCCTATCAGAGATAATAGAGATTGGTATTCCATGTCTGGAGACGACTTCCTTCAAATACAGTCGTGCTAACTTCTCCATCTTGTCATCTTCTCTTATTGGCAGGAAGTGTGCTGACTTGGTGAGACGATCAACTATTACCCAAATAGTATCATAACCACTTGCAGTCCTTGGCAATTTAGTAATGAAATCCATGGTAATGTTTTCCCATTTCTATTTCGGGATTTCAGGTTATTGTAGTAGATCTGATGGTTTCTGATGTTCAGCTTTGACCTTAGAACACGTCAAACATTCTCCTACATATTTAGCAATATCGGCTTTCATACCTGGCCACCAAAAATGGTTTTTTAAGAACCTTGTACATCTTCCCCGTTCCAGGATGTATTGAGTATCTGGTTTTATGAGCTTCTCTAAGTACCATTTCTCTCATATCTCCAAATTTTGGTACCCAAATTCTTTCAGCCCTATACTGGGTTCCGTCTTCCCGAATATTAAGATGCTTCTCCGATCCTTTGGGTATTTCATCCTTTAAATTTCCCTCTTTTAAAACTCATTGTTGCGCCTCCTTTATTTGAGTAGTAAGGTTAGTGTGAATCATTATATTCATAGATTTTACTCGAATGGGTTCTTTGTCCTTTCTGTTCAAGGCGTCGGCTACCACATTTGCCTTCCCCGGGTGGTAACGAATCTCAAAGTCGTAATCATTTAACAATTCAATCCACCTACGCTGCCTCATATTCAGTTGTTTCTGATTAAATATGTGTTGAAGACTTTTGTGGTCGGTATATATAATACTTTTGACCCCATATAAGTAGTGCCTCCAAGTCTTTAATGCAAAAACAACCGCGCCTAATTCCAAATCATGCGTCGTAAAATTTTACTCGTGAATCTTCAATTGTCTAGACGCATATGCAATCACCTTCGTCCGTTGCATTAATACACAACCGAGACCTTGCTTTGATGCGTCACAATAAATCACAAAATCATCATTCCCTTCAGGCAATGACAATATAGGTGCCGTAGTTAGCTTTTTCTTCAATAATTGAAACGCCTTCTCTTGTTCATCCTTCCATTCAAATTTCTTCCCTTTATGCGTTAATGCAGTCAAGGGTTTTGCTATTTTGGAGAAATCTTGGATGAATCTTCTGTAGTAACCAGCCAATCCTAAAAATTGACGTATATGCTTCAGAGTTTTTGGGGTTTCCCACTTTTCAACGGTTTCGATCTTTGCCGGGTCCACCTGGATACCTTCTTTGTTCACTATGTGACCGAGGAATTGAACTTCTTCCAACCAAAATGCACACTTTGAAAACTTAGCGTACAGTTTTTCTTTCCTCAATACTTCTAGCACTTTTCTCAAATGTTCTTCATGCTCTTGATCATTCTTTGAGTAAATAAGTATGTCATCGATGAAAACAATGACAAACTTGTCAAGATATGGCCCACACACTCGGTTCATAAGGTCCATGAACACAGCTGGTGCGTTAGTCAATCCAAACGGCATAACCATAAACTCGTAATGACCATAACACGTCCTAAAAGCAGTTTTTGGAATATCATCCTCCTTTACTCGCATTTGATGATATCCAGAACGTAAATCGATCTTTGAATAAACCGAAGAGCCTTGTAGTTGATCAAATAAGTCGTCAATTCTCGACAGTGGATAACGGTTTTTGATGGTAAGTTTGTTCAACTCTCTGTAGTCAATACACAACCTAAATGTACCATCCTTCTTCTTGACAAACAAAACAGGAGCTCCCCATGGTGATGTGCTTGGTCGAATGAAACCACGTTCTAATAGTTCTTGCAGTTGGCTTTGCAGTTCTTTCATCTCGCTGGGTGCGAGTCTATAAGGAGCACGAGCTATTGGTGCAGCTCCTGGTACAAGATCTATTTGAAATTCAACAGATCGATGTGGAGGTAGTCCCGGTAATTCTTTCGGAAATACATCGGGAAATTCTTTTGCGACGGGAACATCATTGATGCTCTTTTCTTCAGTTTGTACTTTCTCGACATGTGCTAGAACAGCATAGCAACCTTTTATTATTAGTTTTTGTGCCTTCAAATTACTAATAAGATGTAGCTTCATGTTGCCCTTTTCTCCGTACACCATTAAGGGTTCTCCTTCTTCTCGTACAATGCGAATTGCATTTTTATAACATACGATCTCTGCTTTCACCTTCTTCAGCCAGTCCATGCCAACTATTACATCAAAACTCCCTAACTCTACTGGTATCAAATCAATCTTAAATATTTCGCTACCCAGTTTTATTTCTCGATTCCGGCATATATTATCTGCTGAAATTAATTTACCGTTTGCTAATTCGGGTAAAAATTTACTATCCAACGGCGTCAATGGACAACTTAATTTAGCACAAAAATCTCTACTCATATAGCTTCTATCCGCACCCGAATCAAATAAAACGTAAGCAGATTTATTGTCAATAAAAAACGTACCCGTTGTAGTGACCCGAATTTTTCCATGTTTATATATATTAATTGAGATTGATATTTACATGATTAAATGTTTCCAACATGTTAAGCAATCAAACTTGTTAAGAGTTGATTAATTGAAATATGTTTCATATAGACAATTGACCACCCAAGTTGACCGGTGATTCACGAACGTTAAAACTTGTAAAAACTATATGATGACATATATATGGATATATATATAGTTAACATGATACTATGATAAGTAAACATATCATTAAGTATATTAACAATGAACTACATATGTAAAAACAAGACTACTAACTTAATGATTTTTAAACGAGACATATATGTAACGATTATCGTTGTAAAGACATTTAATGTATATATATCATATTAAGAGATATTCATACATGATAATATCATGATAATATAATAATTTAAAATCTCATTTGATATTATAAACATTGGGTTAACAACATTTAACAAGATCGTTAGCCTAAAGGTTTCAAAACAACACTTACATGTAACGACTAACGATGACTTAACGACTCAGTTAAAATGTATATACATGTAGTGTTTTAATATGTATTTATAAACTTTTGAAAGACTTCAATACACTTATCAAAATACTTCTACTTAACAAAAATGCTTACAATTACATCCTCGTTCAGTTTCATCAACAATTCTACTCGTATGCACCCGTATTCGTACTCGTACAATACACAGCTTTTAGATGTATGTACTATTGGTATATACACTCCAATGATCAGCTCTTAGCAGCCCATGTGAGTCACCTAATACATGTGGGAACCATCATTTGGAAACTAGCATGAAATATCTCATAAAATTACAAAAATATGAGTAATCATTCATGATTTATTTACATGAAAACAAAATTACATATCCTTTATATCTAATCCATACACCAACGACCAAAAACACCTACAAACACTTTCATTCTTCCATTTTCTTCATCTAATTGATCTCTCTCAAGTTCTATCTTCAAGTTCTAAGTGTTCTTCATATATTCTACAAGTTCTAGTTACATAAAATCAAGAATACTTTCAAGTTTGCTAGCTCACTTCCAATCTTGTAAGGTGATCATCCAACCTTAAGAAATCTTTGTTTCTTACAGTAGGTTATCATTCTAATACAAGGTAATAATCATATTCAAACCTTGGTTCAATTTCTATAACTATAACTATAACAATCTTATTTCAAGTGATGATCTTACTTGAATTTGTTTTCGTGTCATGATTCTGCTTCAAGAACTTCGAGCCATCCAAGGATCCGTTGAAGCTAGATCCATTTTTCTCTTTTTCAGTAGGTTTATCCAAGGAACTTAAGGTAGTAATGATGTTCATAACATCATTCGATTCACACATATAAAGCTATCTTATTAGAAGGTTTAAACTTGTAATCACTAGAACATAGTTTAGTTAATTCTAAACTTGTTCGCAAACAAAAGTTAATCCTTCTAACTTGACTTTTAAAATCAACTAAACACATGTTCTATATCTATATGATATGCTAACTTAATGATTTAAAACCTGGAAACACGAAAAACGCCATAAAAATAGATTTACGCCGTCGTAGTAACACCGCGGGCTGTTTTGGGTTAGTTAATTAAAAACTATGATAAACTTTGAATTAAAAGTTGTTATTCTGAGAAAATGATTTTTATTATGAACATGAAACTATATCCAAAAATTATGGTTAAACTCAAAGTGGAAGTATGTTTTCTAAAATTGTCATCTAGACGTCGTTCTTTAGACTGAAATGACTACCTTTACAAAAATGACTTGTAACATATTTTTCTGACTATAAACCTATACTTTTTCGGTTTATATTCATAAAATATAGTTCAATATGAAACCATAGCAATTTTATTCACTCAAAACAGATTTAAAATGAAGAAGTTATGGGTAAAACAAGATTGGATAATTTTTCTCATTTTAGCTACGTGAAAATTGGTAACAAATCTATTCCAACCATAACTTAATCAACTTGTATTGTATATTATGTAATCTTGAGATACCATAGACACGTATACAATGTTTCGACCTATCATGTCGACACATCTATATATATTTCGGAACAACCATAGACACTCTATATGTGAATGTTGGAGTTAGCTATACAGGGTTGAGGTTGATTCCAAAATATATATAGTTTGAGTTATGATCAATACTGAGATACGTATACACTGGGTCGTGGATTGATTCAAGATAATATTTATCGATTTATTTCTATACATCTAACTATGGACAACTAGTTGTAGGTTACTAACGAGGACAGCTGACTTAATAAACTTAAAACATCAAAATATATTAAAAGTGTTGTAAATATATTTTGAACATACTTTGATATATATGTATATATTGTTATAGGTTCGTGAATCAACCAGTGGCCAAGTCTTACTTCCCGACGAAGTAAAAATCTGTGAAAGTGAGTTATAGTCCCACTTTTAAAATCTAATATTTTTGGGATGAGAATACATGCAGGTTTTATAAATGATTTACAAAATAGACACAAGTACGTGAAACTACATTCTATGGTTGAATTATCGAAATCGAATATGCTCCTTTTTATTAAGTCTGGTAATCTAAGAATTAGGGAACAGACACCCTAATTGACGCGAATCCTAAAGATAGATCTATTGGGCCTAACAAACCCCATCCAAAGTACCGGATGCTTTAGTACTTCGAAATTTATATCATATCCGAAGGGTGTCCCGGAATGATGGGGATATTCTTATATATGCATCTTGTTAATGTCGGTTACCAGGTGTTCATCATATGAATGATTTTTATCTCTATGTATGGGATGTGTATTGAAATACGAAATCTTGTGGTCTATTGTTACGATTTGATATATATAGGTTAAACCTATAACTCACCAACATTTTTGTTGACGTTTAAAGCATGTTTATTCTCAGGTGAATACTAAGAGCTTCCGCTGTCGCATACTTAAATAAGGACGAGATTTGGAGTCCATGCTTGTATGATATTGTGTAAAAACTGCATTCAAGAAACTTATTTCGTTGTAACATATTTGTATTGTAAACCATTATGTAATGGTCGTGTGTAAACAGGACTTTAGATTATCATTATTTGATAATCTACGTAAAGTTTTTTAAACCTTTATTGATGAAATAAAGGTTATGGTTTGTTTTAAAATGAATGCAGTGTTTGAAAAACGTCTCATATAGAGGTCAAAACCTCGCAATGAAATCAATTAATATGGAACGTTTTTAATCAATAAGAACGGGACATTTCAGTTGGTATCCGAGCGTTGGTCTTAGAGAACCAGAATTTTACATTAGTGTGTCTTATCGAGTTTGTTAGGATGCATTAGTGATTCTGGACTTCGACCGTGTTTACTTGAAAAATGATTGCTTAACAAATTTTGTTGGAAACTATATATTTTTAACATGTGAATATTATGTGATATATTAATCTCTTAACGCGTTTGATATTATGTGATAGATGTCTACCTCTAGAACAAGTCCCATTGACTCACCTAATAATAATGAAGAGTCAAATGTAAATTGGAAGGATTCGTGGACTGATTCATAAGTTCCCGAAGAGGAACCGGAAGAAGAGTCGGAACCGGAAGAAGAATCGGAACCGGATGAAGAAATAGAACCAGTGGGGAAAATAATAAAACGGTTAAGTAAAAGAAAATCCTCAACCAACCGACCAAGGTTAATTATGGTTAATGGTGTTTCCGCCAAGGAAGCAAAATATTGGGAGGATTACTAATTCTCCGATGAATCGGATTCCGACGAGAATTCCGATGATGTTATAGAAATTACCCCAACTGAATTTAAAAAGACAAAAGAAAATAATAAGGGAAAGGGCATAAAAATAGCGAAATCTAATTCCAACCCCGATGAACTTTATATGAATCGTCAACCCCCGAAGTCCTTAAGTTGTAACAATGACCCGGGAACCTCTAAACCACCAGGTTTTTCTAAACCAATGTGGAAAACGACGGCTCGTATTAGGGGAACATCATATATCCCTAGAAACTTGGCAAAACGAACCAAAACCGAAGAAGAAGAAACAAGCGAGTCGGAATAAGATAGTTGTATTCGTGTGGTGTAATATATGTAATATAGTGTGCTTATGCTTTATGATATATGTAAAAATTGCTTGTATTAATAAGTATTTTTTTTATGAATCTAACTCTTGTCTATTTTACAGTATAAAAACACAAAATGGATAGACAACCCAATATTTTAAGAGACCTACCCGGAGACATGATTGATGAAATCTTGTCTAGAGTCGGTTAGAATTCTTCGGCACAACTATTTAAGGCGAGATCAGTTTGTAAGACATTCGAAGAACGTTCCAAGAATGTCTTGGTTTATAAAAGGCTTTTGTTCGAAACATGGGGGATATCACATTGGGAAATCCATAAGTTACGATGTGTTTACTTTGACGCATATATTGCGGGGAACCCAAATGCTATTTTACGCAATGGGTTAAGAAATTATTTTGACTCAATATATCCGAATATTGGACTTCGTGATTTAGAAAAAGCGGCTAACATGCAACATAAAGAAGCATGTTATGCTTACGGATTAGTAATGTTCGCTTCTCACCAAAGTGAGAACAAGAACATCGGGCTACAACTATTAAACAAAACGTTCCCACAAGTGACGGAGTCGGTAATTGGGGTAAGAAATGAGGTTTTTAGATTGTTACGGGACTGTTGGACAATACGTAACCCTCGTCCCTTTGACGACGTTACAACACGCTGTCTTATCAACGGCCATAACGGTTATATTCCACAAGACCAAGGATGGGAAGTAATCCTAGTAAAACCAGAATACATGACTTGTTTCTGGACGTATGAATTACGTGTCTTTATTGCCTTTGCTGAACGACTTGTGTACTAGCTAGAATTATCTTCACAACCATCTTGTATCAAATTTATTGTGTGCTATATTTTATGCTATATGTAAAATAAGCGGTATTGTAAGTTTGTAAAATATTGTGTAAAAGTTTGAACGCGAAATATTATTATAATCAGTTTTTCATATAGAATTGTAGTAGTTGAATTGTATATTAGCTACTAAGTATGAACTTAACGGGTAGGTACTACCCGAATTTAAACTTATAAAACGCTAATATGAAGAAAAAGCTTTTATAAATGAGTTCATATTATGCTACGAAATACTATTAACTACTCTTAATATTCTGTATGATTAACTTGTTCCATTTGACTATTTTGAAGGAAATGGCACCGACTACTCGACACACCGTGAATATGAATGAAGAGGAATTCCGTACTTTTCTAGCTTCAAACATAGCCGCAGTACAGGCTGCGCTACATACCAACAATAACCTTGGATCTAGCAGTACAGGAAATCGTGTAGGATGCACCTACAAAGAATTCACTGCCTGCAAACCTTTGAAATTTGATGGAACCGAAGGACCGATCGGATTGAAATGGTGGACCGAGAAGGTCGAATCGGTGTTTTCCATAAGTAAGTGTACTGAAGAGGACAAAGTGAAGTACGCTACGCATACCTTCACAGGTTCTGTGTTAACATGGTGGAATACCTATCTAGAACAAGTGGGACAAGATGATGCGTACGCACTACCTTGGTCAGCATTCAAGCACTTGATGAACGAGAAGTACCGTCCCAGAACCGAGGTCAATAAGCTCAAGACAGAACTTAGAGGGTTACGAACCCAAGGATTTGATATTACCACGTACGAAAGACGATTCACAGAATTGTGCCTATTGTGTCCGGGAGCATTCGAAGATGAGGAAGAGAAGATCGACGCATTTGTGAAAGGATTACCGGAAAGAATCCAAGAAGATATAAGTTCGCACGAGCCCACCTCCATACAACAGGCATGTAGAATGGCTCACAAACTAGTGAACCAGATTGAAGAAAGAATTAAAGAACAGACTGCTAAAGAGGCCAATGTGAAGCAAGTCAAAAGAAAGTGGGAGGAAAACGGTGATAAAAATCACCAATACAACAACAACAGCAATTACAACAATAATCGCAACAATTATCCCAACAATCGCAACTACAACAAACGGCTCAACAACAACAACAACAACAACAACAGCAACTACAACAATCATCCCAACAACAATAATAACTGCAACAACAACAACAATCAGAAGCAGCTATGCCAAAGGTGTGAAAAGTATCACTCGGGGTTCTGCACCAAATTTTACAACAAGTGTAAAAGAAATGGTCATAGCGCGGCGAAGTGTGAGGTCTACGGACAGGGGTTAACAGAACGAAAGGAACAAATGGTGTCAGAACGAGTAATGGCGGAGCAAGTAGTGTCGGAGCAAGTTATGCCAATGTAGTTTGTTATAAATGTGGAAAACCGGGCCACATTATTAGAAATTGCCCGAACCAGGAGAACACGAATGGACAAGGCCGCGGAAGAGTTTTCAATATTAATGTGGCAGAGGTACAGGAAGACCCGGAGCTTGTTACGGGTACGTTTCTTATTGACAATAAATCTGCTTACGTTTTATTTGATTCGGGTGCGGATAGAAGCTATATGAGTAGAGATTTTTGTGCTAAATTAAGTTGTCCATTGACGCCTTTGGATAGTAAATTTTTACTCGAATTAGCAAATGGTAAATTAATTTCAGCAGATAATATATGTCGGAATCAAGAAATTAAACTGGTTAGCGAAACATTTAAGATTGATTTGATACCAGTAGAGTTAGGGAGTTTTGATGTGATAATCGGTATGGACTGGTTGAAAGAAGTGAAAGCAGAGATCGTTTGTTACAAAAATGCAATTCGCATTATACGAGAAAAAGGAAAACCCTTAATGGTGTACGGAGAAAAAGGCAACACGAAGCTACATCTTATTAGTAATTTGAAGGCACAAAAACTAATAAGAAAAGGTTGCTATGCTGTTCTAGCACACGTCGAGAAAGTACAAACTGAAGAAAAGAGCATCAATGATGTTCCCATTGCAAAAGAATTTCCCGATGTATTTCCGAAAGAATTACCAGGATTACCCCCACATCGATCTGTTGAATTTCAAATAGATCTTGTACCAGGAGCTGCACCAATAGCTCGTGCTCCTTACAGACTCGTACCCCGCGAGATGAAAGAACTGCAAAGCCAATTACAAGAACTTTTAGAGCGTGGTTTCATTCGACCAAGCACATCACCGTGGGGAGCTCCTGTTTTGTTTGTCAAGAAGAAAGATGGTACATTCAGGTTGTGTATCGACTACCGAGAGTTGAACAAACTTACCATCAAGAACCGCTATCCACTACCGAGAATCGACGACTTATTTAATCAAATACAATGCTTGTCTATTTATTCAAAGATTGAATTACGTTCCGGGTATCATCAAATGCGGGTGAAAGAAGATGATATTCCAAAGACTGCTTTCAGAACACGTTACGGTCATTACGAGTTTATGGTCATGCCGTTTGGTTTAACTAATGCACCAGCTGTGTTCATGGACCTTATGAACCGAGTGTGTGGACCATACCTTGACAAGTTTGTCATTGTTTTCATTGATGACATACTTATTTACTCAAAGAATGACCAAGAACACGGTGAACATTTGAGAAAGGTGTTAGAAGTATTGAGGAAGGAAGAATTGTATGCTAAGTTTTCAAAGTGTGCATTTTGGTTGGAAGAAGTTCAATTCCTCGGTCACATAGTGAACAAAGAAGGTATTAAGGTGGATCCGGCAAAGATAGAAACTGTTGAAAAGTGGGAAACCCCGAAAACTCCGAAACACATACGCCAGTTTTTAGGACTAGCTGGTTACTACAGAAGGTTCATCCAAGACTTTTCCAGAATAGCAAAACCCTTGACTGCATTAACGCATAAAGGGAAGAAATTTGAATGGAATGATGAACAAGAGAAAGCGTTTCAGTTATTGAAGAAAAAGCTAACTACGGCACCTATATTGTCATTTCCTGAAGGGAATGATGATTTTGTGATTTATTGTGATGCATCAAAGCAAGGTCTCGGTTGTGTATTAATGCAACAAACGAAGGTGATTGCTTATGCGTCTAGACAATTGAAGACTCACGAACAAAATTATATGACGCATGATTTGGAATTAGGCGCGGTTGTTTTTGCATTAAAGACTTGGAGGCACTACTTATATGGGGTCAAAAGTATTATATATACCGACCACAAAAGTCTTCAACACATATTTAATCAGAAACAACTGAATATGAGGCAGCGTAGGTGGATTGAATTATTGAATGATTACGACTTTGAGATTCGTTACCACCTGGGGAAGGCAAATGTGGTAGCCGATGCCTTGAGCAGGAAGGACAGAGAACCCATTCGAGTAAAATCTATGAATATAATGATTCATAATAACCTTACTACTCAAATAAAGGAGGCGCAACAAGGAGTTTTAAAAGAGGGAAATTTAAAGGATGAAATACCCAAAGGATCGGAGAAGCATCTTAATATTTGGGAAGACGAAACCCGGTATAGGGCTGAAAGGATTTGGGTACCAAAATTTGGAGATATAAGAGAAATGGTACTTAGAGAAGCTCATAAAACCAGATACTCAATACATCCTGGAACGGGGAAGATGTACAAGGATCTCAAGAAACATTTTTGGTGGCCGGGTATGAAAACCGATGTTGCTAAATACGTAGGAGAATGTTTGACGTGTTCTAAGGTCAAAGCTGAGCATCAGAAACCATCAGGTCTACTTCAACAACCCGAAATCTCAGAATGGAAATGGGAAAACATTACCATGGATTTCATCACTAAATTGCCAAGGACTGCAAGTGGTTTTGATACTATTTGGGTAATAGTTGATCGTCTCACCAAATCAGCACACTTCCTGCCAATAAGAGAAGATGTCAAGATGGAGAAGTTAGCACGACTGTATTTGAAGGAAGTCATCTCCATACATGGAATACCAATCTCTATTATCTCTGATAGGGATGGCAGATTTATTTCAAGATTCAGGCAGACATTACAGCAAGCATTAGGAACTCGTCTAGACATGAGTACTGCCTATCATCCACAAACTGATGGGCAGAGCGAAAGGACGATACAAACGCTTGA
Source organism: Rutidosis leptorrhynchoides (assembly GCF_046630445.1). NCBI lineage: Eukaryota > Viridiplantae > Streptophyta > Magnoliopsida > Asterales > Asteraceae > Rutidosis > Rutidosis leptorrhynchoides. The sequence continues at coordinate 269,072,532 of NC_092335.1, forward strand.
AGACATGCTACGAGCATGTGTTATTGATTTCGGAAACTGTTGGGATCGACATCTACCGTTAGCAGAATTTTCCTACAACAACAGCTACCATTCAAGCATTGAGATGGCGCCGTTTAAAGCACTTTATGGTAGAAAGTGCAGGTCTCCAATTTGTTGGAGTGAAGTGGGGAATAGACAGATTACGGGTCCGGAGATTATACAAGAAACTACCGAGAAGATCATCCAAATTCAACAACGGTTGAAAACCGCCCAAAGTCGACAAAAGAGCTACGCTGACATTAAAAGAAAAGATATAGAATTTGAAATTGGAGAGATGGTCATGCTTAAAGTTGCACCTTGGAAAGGCGTTGTTCGATTTGGTAAACGAGGGAAATTAAATCCAAGGTATATTGGACCATTCAAGATTATTAATCGTGTCGGACCAGTAGCTTACCGACTTGAGTTACCTCAACAACTCGCGGCTGTACATAACACTTTCCACGTCTCGAATTTGAAGAAATGTTTTGCTAAAGAAGATCTCACTATTCCATTAGATGAAATCCAAATCCACGAAAAACTTCAATTCATTGAAGAACCCGTAGAAATAATGGATCGTGAGGTTAAAAGACTTAAGCAAAACAAGATACCAATTGTTAAGGTTCGATGGAATGCTCGTAGAGGACCCGAGTTCACCTGGGAGCATGAAGATCAGATGAAGAAGAAATACCCGCATCTATTTCCAGAAGATTCGTTAACACATTCAACAGCTTAAAATTTCGGGACGAAATTTATTTAACGGGTAGGTACTGTAGTGACCCGAATTTTTCCATGTTTATATATATTAATTGAGATTGATATTTACATGATTAAATGTTTCCAACATGTTAATCAATCAAACTTGTTAAGACTTGATTAATTGAAATATGTTTCATATAGACAATTGACCACCCAAGTTAACCGGTGATTCACGAACGTTAAAACTTGTAAAAACTATATGATGACATATATATGGATATATATATATATAGTTAACATGATACTATGATAAGTAAACATATCATTAAGTATATTAACAATGAACTACATATGTAAAAACAAGACTACTAACTTAATGATTTTTAAACGAGAAATATATGTAACGATTATCGTTGTAAAGACATTTAATGTATATATATCATATTAAGAGATATTCATACATGATAATATAATAATTTAAAATCTCATTTGATATTATAAACATTGGATTAACAACATTTAACAAGATCGTTAACCTAAAGGTTTCAAAACAACACTTACATGTAACGACTAACGATGACTTAACGACTCAGTTAAAATGTATATACATGTAGTGTTTTAATATGTATTTATAAACTTTTAAAAGACTTCAATACACTTATCAAAATACTTCTACTTAACAAAAATGCTTACAATTACATCCTCGTTCAGTTTCATCAACAATTCTACTCGTATGCACCCGTATTCGTACTCGTACAATACACAGCTTTTAGATGTATGTACCATTGGTATATACACTCCAATGATCAGCTCTTAGCAGCCCATGTGAGTCACCTAATACATGTTGGAACCATCATTTGGCAACTAGCATGAAATATCTCATAAAATTACAAAAATATGAGTAATCATTCATGACTTATTTACATGAAATCAAAATTACATATCCTTTATATCTAATCCATACACCAACGACCAAAAACACCTACAACCACTTTCATTCTTCAATTTTCTTCATCTAATTGATCTCTCTCAAGTTCTATCTTCAAGTTCTAAGTGTTCTTCATATATTCTACAAGTTCTAGTTACATAAAATCAAGAATACTTTCAAGTTTGCTAGCTCACTTCCAATCTTGTAAGGTGATCATCCAACCTCAAGAAATCTTTGTTTCTTACAGTAGGTTATCATTCTAATACAAGGTAATAATCATATTCAAACTTTGGTTCAATTTCTATAACTATAACAATCTTATTTCAAGTGATGATCTTACTTGAACTTGTTTTCGTGTCATGATTCTGCTTCAAGAACTTCGAGCCATCCAAGGATCCATTGAAGCTAGATCCATTTTTCTATTTTCCAGTAGGTTTATCCAAGGAACTTAAGGTAGTAATGATGTTCATAACATCATTCGATTCATACATATAAAGCTATCTTATTCGAAGGTTTAAACTTGTAATCACTAGAACATAGTTTAGTTAATTCTAAACTTGTTCGCAAATAAAAGTTAATCCTTCTAACTTGACTTTTAAAGTCAACTAAACACATATTCTATATCTATATGATATGCTAACTTAATGATTTAAAACCTGGAAACACGAAAAACACCGTAAAAACGGATTTACGCCGTCGTAGTAACACCGCGGGCTGTTTTGGGTTAGTTAATTAAAAACTATGATAAACTTTGAATTAAAAGTTGTTATTCTGAAAAAATGATTTTTATTATGAACATGAAACTATATCCAAAAATTATGGTTAAACTCAAAGTGGAAGTATGTTTTCTAAAATTGTCATCTAGACGTCGTTCTTTCGACTGAAATGACTACCTTTACAAAAATGACTTGTAACTTATTTTTCTGACTATAAACCTATACTTTTTTTGTTTAGATTCATAAAATAGAGTCCAATATGAAACCATAGCAATTTGATTCACTCAAAACGGATTTAAAATGAAGAAGTTAGGTTACTAACGAGGACATCTGACTTAATAAACTTAAAACATCAAAATATATTAAAAGTGTTGTAAATATATTTTGAACATACTTTGATATATTTGTATATATTGTTATAGGTTCGTGAATCAACCAGTGGCCAAGTCTTACTTCTCGACGAAGTAAAAATCTGTGAAAGTGAGTTATAGTCCCACTTTTAAAATCTAATATTTTTGGGATGAGAATACATGCAGGTTTTATAAATGATTTACAAAATAAACACAAGTACGTGAAACTACATTCTATGGTTGAATTATCGAAATCGAATATTCCCCTTTTTATTAAGTCTGGTAATCTAAGAATTAGGGAACAGACACCCTATTTGACGCGAATCCTAAAGATAGATCTATTGGGCCTAACAAACCCCATCCAAACTACCGGATGCTTTAGTACTTCGAAATTTATATCATATCCGAAGGGTGTCCCAGAATGATGGGGATATTCTTATATATGCATCTTGTTAATGTCGGTTACCAGGTGTTCACCATGTGAACGATTTTTATCTCTATGTATGGGATGTGTATTGAAATATGAAATCTTGTGGTCTATTATTACGATTTGATATATATAGGTTAAACCTATAACTCACCAACATTTTTGTTGACGTTTAAAGCATGTTTATTCTCAGGTGAATACTAAGAGCTTCCGCTGTTGCATACTTAAATAAGGACGAGATTTGGAGTCCATGCTTGTATGATATTGTGTAAAAACTGCATTCAAGAAACTTATTTCGTTGTAACATATTTGTATTGTAAACCATTATGTAATGGTCGTGTGTAAACAGGATACTTTAGATTATCATTATTTGATAATCTACGTAAAGTTTTTTAAACCTTTATTGATGAAATAAAGGTTATGGTTTGTTTTAAATTGAATGCAGTCTTTGAAAAATGTCTCATATAGAGGTCAAAACCTCGCAACGAAATCAATTAATATGGAACGTTTTTAATCAATAAGAACGGGACATTTCACCCGTAACAAGCTCCGGGTCTTCCTGTGCCTCTGCCGCATTAATATTGAAAACTCTTCCGCGGCCTTTTCCATTCGTGTTTTCCTGGTTCGGGCAATTTCTAATAATGTGGCCCAGTTTTCCACATTTATAACAAACTACATTGGCATAACTTGCTCCGACACTACTTGCTCTGCCATTACTCGTTCCGACACCATTTGTTACTTTCGTTCTGTTAACCCCTGGTCCGTAGACCTCACACTTCGCCGCGCTATGACCATTTCTTTTACACTTGTTGCAAAATTTGGTGCAGAACCCCGAGTGATACTTTTCACACCTTTGGCATAGCTGCTTCTGATTGTTGTTGTTGTTGTGGTTGTTATTGTTGGTGGGATGATTGTTGTAGTTGTTGTTGTTGTTGTTGTTGTTGTTGGGCCGTTTGTTGTAGTTGCGATTGATGTTGCGATTGTTGGAATAATTGTTGCAATTATTATTGTAATTGCTGTTGTTGTTGTATTGGTGATTCTTATCACCATTTTCCTCCCACTTTCTTTTAACTTGCTTCACATTGGCCTCTTGAGCCGTCTGTTCTTTAATTCTTTCCTCAATCTGGTTCACTAGTTTGTGAGCCATTCTACATGTCTGTTGTATAGAGGCGGGTTCTTGTGAACTTATATCTTCTTGGATTCTTTCTGGTAATCCTTTCACAAATGCATCGATCTTCTCTTCCTCATATTCGAACGCTCCCGGACACAATAGGCACAATTCTGTGAATCGTCTTTAGTACGTGGTAATATCAAATCCTTGGGTTCGTAACCCTCTAAGTTCTGTCTTGAGCTTATTGACCTCGGTTCTGGTACGGTACTTCTCGTTCATTAAGTGCTTGAATGCTGACCACGGTAGTGCGTACGCATCATCTTGTCCCACTTGCTCTAGATAGGTATTCCACCATGTTAACGCAGAACCTGTGAAGGTATGCGTAGCGTACTTCACTTTGTCCTCTTCAGTACACTTACTTATGGCAAACACCGATTCGACCTTCTCGGTCCACCGTTTCAATCTGATCGGTCCTTCGGTTCCATCAAATTCCAAAGGTTTGCAGGCAGTGAATTCTTTGTAGGTGCATCCTACACGATTTCCTGTACTGCTAGATCCAAGGTTATTGTTGGTATGTAGCACAGCCTGTACTGCGGCTATGTTTGAAGATAGAAAAGTACGGAATTACTCTTCATTCATATTCACGGTGTGTCGAGTAGTCGGTGCCATTTCCTTCAAAATAGTCAAATGGAACAAGTTAATCATACAGAATATTAAGAGTAGTTAATAGTATTTCGTAGCATAATATGAACTCATTTATAAAAGCTTTTTCTTCATATTAGCATTTTATAAGTTTAAATTCGGGTAGTACCTACCCGTTAAGTTCATACTTAGTAGCTAATATACAATTCAACTACTACAATTCTATATGAAAAACTGATTATAATATTATTTCGCGTTCAAACTTTTATACAATATTTTACAAACTTACAATACCGCTTATTTTACATAAAGCATGAAATATAGCACACAATAACTTTGATACAAGATAGTTGTGAAGATAATTCTAGCTAGTACATAAGTCGTTCAGCAAAGGCAATAAAGACACGTAATTCATACGTCCAGAAATAAGTCATGCATTCTGGTTTTACTAGGACTACTTCCCATCCTTGGTCTTGTGGAACATAAACGTTATGGCCGTTGATAAGACAGCGTGTTGTAACGTCGTCAAAGGGAGGAGGGTTACGTAATGACCAACAGTCTCGTAATAACCTAAAAACCTCATTTCTTACCCCAATTACCGACTCTGTCACTTGTGGGAACGTTTTGTTTAATAGTTGTAGCCCGATGTTCTTTTTCTCACTTTGGTGAGAAGCGAACATTACTAACCCGTAAGCATAGCATGCTTCTTTATGTTGCATGTTAGCCGCTTTTTCTAAATCATGAAGTCCTATATTCGGATACATTGAGTCAAAATAATTTCTTAACCCGTTGCGTAAAATAGCATTTGGGTTCCCCGCAATATATACGTCAAAGTAAACACATCGTAACTTATGGGTTTCCCAATGTGATATCCCCCATCTTTCAAACGAAAGTCTCTTATAAACCAAGACATTCTTGGAACGTTCTTCGAATATCTTACAAACTGATTTTGCCGTAAATAATTGTACCGAAGAATTCTGACCGACTCTAAACAAGATTTCATCAATCATGTCTCCGGGTAGGTCTCTTAAAATATTAGGTTGTCTATCCATTTTGTGTTTTTATACTGTAAAATAGACAAGAGTTAGATTCATAAAAAAAATACTTATTAATACAAGCAATTTTTATATATATCATAAAGCATAAGCACACTATATTACATATATTACACCACACGAATACAACTATCTTATTCCAACTCGCTCGTTTCTTCTTCTTCGGTTTTGGTTCGTTTTGCCAAGTTTCTAGGGATATATGATGTTCCCCTAATACGAGCTGTCGTTTTCCACAACGGTTTAGAAAAACCTGGTGGTTTAGAGGTTCCTGGGTCATTGTTACAACTTAAGGGCTTCGGGGGTTGACGATACATATAAAGTTCATCGGGGTTGAAATTAGATTTCTCTATTTTTATGCCCTTTCCCTTATTATTTTCTTTTGCCTTTTTAAATTCAGTTGGGGTAATTTCTATAACATCATCGAAATTCTCGTCGGAATCCGATTCATCGGAGAATTGGTAATCCTCCCAATATTTTGCTTCCTTGGCGGAAACACCATTGACCATAATTAACCTTGGTCGGTTGGTTGAGGATTTTCTTTTACTTAACCGTTTTATTATTTCCCCCACCGATTCTATTTCCTCCTCCGGTTCCTCCTCTTCCGGTTCTGATTCTTCTTTCGGTTCTGATTCTTCTTCCGGTTCTTCTTCGGGAACTTGTGAATCAGTCCAATATATATTCGACTCTTCATTATTATTAGGTGAGTCAATGGGATTTGTGCTAGAGGTAGACATCTATCACACAATATCAAACATGTTAAGAGATTAATATATCACATAATATATACATGTTAATAATATATAGTTTCCAACAAAAATGTTAAGCAATCATTTTTAAAGAAAACACGGTCAAAGTCCAGACTCACTAATGCATCCTAACAAACTCGATAAGACACACTAATGCAAATTTTCTGGTTCTCTAAGACCAACGCTCGGATACCAACTGAAATGTCCCGTTCTTATTGATTAAAAACGTTCCATATTAATTGATTTCGTTGCGAGATTTTGACCTCTATATGAGACGTTTTTCAAAGACTGCATTCATTTTTAAAACAAACCATAACCTTTATTTCATAAATAAAGGTTTAAAAAGCTTTACGTAGATTATCAAATAATGATAATCTAAAATATCCTGTTTACACACGACCATTACATAATGGTTTACAATACAAATATGTTACATCGAAATCAGTTTCTTGAATGTAGTTTTTACACAATATCATACAAACATGGACTCCAAATCTTGTCCTTATTTTAGTATGCAACAGCGGAAGCTCTTAGTATTCACCTGAGAATAAACATGCTTTAAACGTCAACAAAAATGTTGGTGAGTTATAGGTTTAACCTATATATATCAAATCGTAACAATAGACCACAAGATTTCATATTTCAATACACATCCCATACATAGAGATAAAAATCATTCATATGGTGAACACCTGGTAACCGACATTAACAAGATGCATATATAAGAATATCCCCATCATTCCGGGACACCCTTCGGATATGATATAAATTTCGAAGTACTAAAGCATCCGGTACTTTGAATGGGGTTTGTTAGGCCCAATAGATCTATCTTTAGGATTCGCGTCAATTAGGGTGTCTGTTCCCTAATGAAAGGACCCGTCCTAATCCATTCGGACAAAGTCCACATCGATTATGAACGATTCATAACAGTTGATTACATCGCGAGGTACTTGACCTCTATATAATACATTTTACAAACATTGCATTCATTTTTGAAAAGACAATCTTTCATTACATCTACGGTTGACGACATGCATACCATTTCATAATATATCTTACTATAATTGACTTAATAATAATCTTGATAAACTCAACGACTCGAATGCAACGTCTTTTGAAATATGTCATGAATGACTCCAATTAATATCTCTAAGATGAGCAAAAGCACAACGGAAGATTTCTTTCATACCTGAGAATAAACATGCTTTAAAGTGTCAACCAAAAGGTTGGTGAGTTCATTAGTTTATCATAAACAAATATTTCATAATTTTAATAGACCACAAGATTTCATATTTAAAATTCCCATAAATAAACGTCCCATGCATAGAGACAAAAATATCATTCATATGGATTGAACACCTGGTAACCGACATTAACAATATGCATATAGAATATCCCCATCATTCCGAGATCCTCCTTCGGACATGATATAAATTTCGAAGTACTAAAGCATCCGGTACTTTGGATGGGGCTTGTTGGGCCCGATAGATCTATCTTTAGGATTCGCGTCAATTAGGGTATCTGTTCCTTAATTCTTAGATTACCAGACTAAATAAAAAGGGGCATATTCGATTTCGATAATTCAAGCATAGAATGTAGTTTCACGTACTTGTGTCTATTTTGTAAATCATTTATAAAAATTGCGCATGTATTCTCAGCCCAAAAATATAAAGGGTAAAAAGGCAAATGAAACTCACCTGACAACTTCAGAAATAAATCACAGAGATGTGACCGAAAATCGGAATGCAAGTAACCGTAGACCCCAACCTAGAGAATATATGTTGGTCAATAAGTGTCTAATAAGCTAGGTCAGTCTATAGGGTTCGTATAGTCTTATTGCTCAAGTCCTACTCATAAATTTAGCAAAATTTAGCAAAAGTCAACAAAAGTCAAATTAAGTCAAATGTAAGTCAAACGCAAGTCAAACACAGTCAACATAGTCAACACCAGTCAACAATCTCATAATATTACTCAAGTTGGTCAAATAGTCAAACATAGGTCAAACTTAAGTTATACATTTTTATTTAGTAAAAACAATATTATTTACATATATGTATATGTAGTAACTTTACAGCTGATTTCGGGTCCCACCAAATCCGATATAATACTTTGGGTCGTTACCTTTGGAAAGTATGTCATCCCACCTTTCTATAGACAGTTTATTTGACAAAGACGGAGTTACAGTTTGAAAGTTATGACCTCGCGAAAACAGTCCTTCAAAACACTAAATGCTGAGTTTTGCTGTTGTTAACAGCATTGGATCAGCCCTGATGTTCCATTTTCGTACTCGTTTTAGACCAGTTTAGTCTCGACAAAATCATACATATAACATATCGTTTTAAATCTTGTCGTAAATACTTTCAATATCAATTAATGGTTTTTATCCAAACTTAACCAATTTCAACTTATGAGTCCGCAAAGTAGGCTCGAGAGTCATTTTTGACACTTTTGTTAAAAATGCTAAAACTTTCGGTTAACGATCCAAATTTGAATCCGGCTGACCTGAGTTAACCAAATTTGTATCACAGCTCAAAAATGACATTTTAGATGTGTTGGTGACTTCCGTTTTCCAAAATTATGCATATGGGTCAATTTATTCACGTTTGACCCGAATAGGTCATAAATCTCTCTTTAAACCAAAATAGACCCAAAACTCATTTTTAAAGCACCAAAACTTGCAGGCATACTTAAATCAACATATAGAATTTGTTTACACTGACCGTTATCCATTTTGACATTTTTAGACTCAAACGGGTCAAGTGTCCAAATGGACGGTCCAAGTTCGGGTGTCCATTTTCGCATGCAATTATCTCAAAATCTAGAAACTTTTAAGATACAACACCTATATGAAAACTTAACTACTAATCATGAACTTTTCAAATATAAAATCTACATTTTCCAGAACTTAAGTTAATTAAACATAATGGCCTGTTTAGTTTAGAGTTAACACGTATTGTCACAAATTTTCACACGCGTCATACAAACATCGGACATAATTCATAACACATAAAACATGGTAACATGGAAAACTCCAGATCAAAAGTAGACTCAAAATCAATTCCAAAAAATCCAGCCAGGGCCTCATACGATGTCTACAAGTCGGGTTTCAGAAGAGGTACATTTATGGTTCGCTAAATCAGTTTCTGACTGCGCACCAATCTCGTAATGGCTATAACCGGAGCTAGGGACATGCAAATCAAGCTAGGTCAGTGGTCCTAGTTCAAGGACAAGTCAAATTACCACATATCCTTAAATGAGAAACTTTTGTTTAGCCAATTGGTACAGTTTATTCAATCAAATTGGACATTCTGTTTCAGCTCAACTCAGAAGTTACCAAATCTACGGCCTTAGTGTACACAATGTATCGAGTTTCAGAGGTTTCAATAAACTAGACATTTATCACATAACATACAAAGTTCGATAATCCAGAAGGCCAAGGTCTCAAAAGGTGTACAACTCTTACTATAAAACTATAGGTACATACGTTACAGATTTGGACAGAATGCAGGTTACCATTTCGACAAGCACATTACTCAAGCTTCACAAATACAAATGATGCAAGGCCTAGATGAAACGTTAACTACAACATATGAAATTTTCAGATATGCAAAGTCCTAAATCACTATCATACTTCAAATAAATTTAAAAGTCAGTTTTATAATACTGAGCAAATCAGTTTTTCATATACGATCAATTAAGCATAACGGGAGTATTACAAATCCAAATAGCATGATATCCTAGTCTAAATTGAGTGTTTTTAAATCCTATACACAATTATGATCAGTTTAGAATTCAATTCTATGTCCATTTTTCCAGAATTTGACATAATCACATATTCATCACAAAAACTTCAATCAATCATATCTTAAGCATACGGTAATGAAAATACGCGAATCTAAAGCCTAAAATTATTAATTTTTCGAGAGGATTTTAATTATATCATAATATTTAACATTCAAGAAAACCAAGTTTCTGTAACCACACAAAACAAATTCGGGATTAAACATAAACACATCAAACGAGCAATATAACACATACAATCATGTATAATCATATAGACTTGAGCAATAGACACTATATCTACCCTAATATGTAACAAAAACATGAAAACCCAAAAATTTGAGTTTTTAAAACTTACACAAATCATGAAATTGTTAGTATGGATGTGTAGAGCTCTTCGAGAGGAATCCGAATATATAAACGATTTTATGATCCATCAAGTTTTTAAGGTGTTCTTGAGTGATAAAAGATTGATGATGATGATGAATAGTAGTGGGTGTTCTTGAGAGAAAAATTGGGTGTTTGATAAAATGAATCTGGAATATAGATAGATTAGATAAGGTCACGGGTGTTTTACTGGTTAATCACGGGTATAGATATAACACGGTGTAATAATTAAATAAACTCGGGTATTAAATGTGTAGTCACGGGTTGGTATTTAATTTTTATCTGTTATCTAAAACCCAATGTATTTTAGTTTAATATGATTCAATGATTGGTTAATTTTATATTTATAAAAATTATATATATATCTATATTGTTTTAAACCTTTTAAAATTCTTGACGTCATACCTAGTTGGTGTGTTTCATTATTTATTATATTTTTAATAAGCCTATAATTTATAAAACTCATTTTCGGATCATCGTTTATTTTAAAATCACATAAGTTCCTTTTTAACTCGTTTACTATCAATTGAATGACAATTGAGCGTTACCGTTGTTTACTAAATAACTTCGAAATCACTAAATATATATTCTATACACTTTATTTATATGTATATATACTTTCTAAATAATATTTATTATATATTATTATTATTTACGTAATTAATTCTAACAATTACAATATATAATATTTCATTTTATTATTTACATATATATATATATATATATATATATATATATATATATATATATATATATATATATATATATATATATATATATATAATTATATACATATCTATTTACAAGTAATCGTATTGTGCGTCGTCGGGAAAAGTCAAAGGTCAAATGGATTCATAAAAATAGTTCAAAATTTTTGAGATTCAATTTTACAGACTTTGCTTATCGTGTCGAAATCAAATAAGAATTAAGTTTAAATTTGGTCAGAAATTTCCAGGTCGTCACAGTACCTACCCGTTAAAGAAATTTCGTCCCGAAATTTGAGTGAGGTGGTCATAGCTAACAATAAAAATGTTTTCATGACGAATATGAGTTGATAAATAGAGTTTTATCATCTTTGAGTAATATGGGTAAAACAATTCGATTTTTCGAAGAGCACGAATGAAGCTATCACAAAATAGTGAAATGAGAAAGACAAGTTTCATCATAACTTTTGACTAGTCATGGTTGAATTCCGGAATTCAAGGGATTTAAAGAAAATCTTTGAAATCTATAAGATATGGTTCTTCGTGATTTAAGGAAATTAGGATCTCTATAATTAAACACGGTAATCTTCCTCGATTGCTCTGTCAGATATTTTCACTATAAATTTATCTCTCCCGTTTCATTATTTTCATCATTCCAATACCTTCTTTCTTAGTTCATATTTTCAAAAGATTTTGAAAATGCTTAATCCAATTCTAATCCTTGATATTTTCTTGATTATCGTATCAATCACTCTTCTTTTTCAACTACCACCAGAGGAATATGTTTACTTCAACTATGCTCTAGAAATTATTTTATTTCCCTTCTCCCATGTCTTTATTTTGCTATACGCATTGTTATACACGGTTTTTAATTTCTGTGTTTGTGATCAGCTTTATATTTCCTTTTATATTTCGGAGCTCCATGCTCTTGTTTTCTCTTCCCGACTTTAAGTCAAGTGAATACTGGTCCAGAATTCGTAGGTATAAAGTTTCGATTGATCATAATGTTCTAAGTAGGAAGGATCGTAATAGCACGATTTGATTTGTTATATTACCAGAATTACTGAGGATAGAGCTATCAAGAATATATTTTCTTGATATGTTCGGAGGTTAAGTAGAATGAAAGAGTTATGTAACATGGTACATGATGAGGGTGTGATCTACTGTGAACCATCATCATGTTCCATTAGAAACTCAGCATGACTTACTGTAATATAATCACGTTGGCCTGACGTCATTATATTATACTAACTCATGCTTCAATTTCCAACACTTCTCCAGAATTCATTCATAATTTAAACTCGAATTTCAATGAACTTTAGAAACTAAAATAGTTTCCTTTATGATGTAACATAGATAGCACGAGGAGATAGATAATTTTTGGACAAGAAGAGTTATGAATATATCCTCAGAAATATCGAAGATATTTATGATGATATTTTCAGAATTTCTAAGATCGAAGGTTGATGAAGAAAGATTTTCCACAAGATTTAACATGAGTACAGAGCAAGATATTCTCTAAAAATTTTATCGGATATAGAATTATCTGGATTTTTTTTTTTTTTTTTGAATATAGGGTTTGGTCCTTGTATTTGTCCACTGTCTCCTTCATGGTTTGCTCAATCCGTTTTTCAGTACCAAATTTTCTATTGAGCGTTTCCAACACTCCATTCTTTATTATTAAGCTTCTGGTCATTAGGACCATCTATAGCTTTTGCTGCTTCATCAGCACTCTCATATATGAATCATTGGTTATCAATCCGAGGTATTTTCAAGAGTTTGAAGGGTTTGAATGAAAATTGTAATCGCTAAGATACAAAAGATTGTTTAAGATGAAATCAAGTGGCAACCTTGAGAAAATTATTTAATTGTAGAAGATGTAGCTTATTAACGATATTTTAAATCAGAATGTGTTATAATTGACATCTCCTATTCTTTTAATGCTTTTTAGTTGTCCAAGGTTAGTAGTCTAATAGTCCAATATAAAATCTTAGAATTTAAAATATTTAAGATTTGAAGATGATGAAGAAAATTTTACGTAGTTAATTAATTGGTTACTAATCAATTTTTATTTTATTTATTATTTTCTCCATTATGCCACTTGTCAAATCTTGACTTGGATTTTGATCAACAGAAATTCGTATATGAAATTGAATTGGAATGAAAATAGTTATTCTTTGATGAACGGATACGTATATCTGTGGTTGTAAGTAGGATAGTAAATGACTGTTGAATCGTATTTAAAGAATGTACAGTATAACATGTTAATGTGAAATCTAAATATTCCTCGGGTATTACCTACCCATTAAAATATTTTAACCATTAACAGTTTGTACACAAGAATCTTTGATATACAACGATACGTAGAACGAATATATTCGATGTAGAACGAATATATTCGATGTAGAACGAATATGTAGAACGAAGATAAATGGTGTAGAACATCATGTAGAACAAGATTATGCTTGAGGTACAGATTGTGAGGTTGGGGCTTGTGATGCGGATGTTGAGGCTTGTGTTGTTGGTGGTATTGGTGATGTTGGTACTGATGCTGGTGGTGTTGTTGATGTAGGTGATGTTGCTGAAGCTGGTAATTTTGGCACCATAATTTCCAAAGCCACTACTAGAGCGCGAAGCTTGTTGACTTCTTCTATTACTCTGGGATGATTGGCGGTTTTAACAAGCGGATGAATAAGGTTCAGAGTTTGGGATATCATATAATTTGTTGTGAAATATCCTGGTAATGAGGGTGAATATGGTGTTTCGAATAGGTTCGCCGGTAAGTACTTCAGGTTCTTTGCCAATAGGGCAATATGGTTGGTGAGAGGGATTACTTCTTCTCACCTCCATTGATTAAGTCGACTACGAACCCATTCTCAATTCATCCAGAATTGATGATGGCTGATTGGTTGATTCATTCCGATTACACCACTTTCGAAGCTCGAGTGGAAACCCATATCGAAATCCGAGGAACTTGAACTTGTTGCAGAATTCATCTTACACGGTTAGATAAAAGATTTTTGATATGAAATGATTTTCGGATATCGGATGATATTCTAATTACATAGAATACCTATGTATAGTATAGAAGATTCTGTAGATTACGAAGGGAAATAAGGAAACGTGTCAGATAAAGTCTACAGTAACAGATACGTTAAGATGTAAATTAGCAGATACGCTAAGATATGAATTTTTGTCTATACACTATTCATGCAATCAATGCAGTAAGATATGTCTAGATTAAGAATGATAAGCAAGTGATTCCCCGCAGATAATTTTTGACACGAAATGATAAGCAAAACTTTTGACATGCAGACACGGTCAAAGTCCAGACTCCTAATGCATCTAAACAACTATCAGTTAGACACACTAATGCAAGACCTGGTTCGCTAAGACCACCGCTCTGATACCAACTGAAAGGACCCATCCTAATCCATCCGAACAAAGTCCACATCGATTATGAACGATTCACAACAGTTGATTACATCGCGAGGTACTTGACCTCTATATAATACATTTTACAAACATTGCATTCATTTTTGAAAAGACAATCTTTCATTACATCTACGGTTGACGACATGCATACCATTTCATAATATATCTTACTATAATTGACTTAATAATAATCTTGATAAACTCAACGACTCGAATGCAACGTCTTTTGAAATATGTCATGAATGACTCCAATTAATATCTCTAAGATGAGCAAAAGCACAGCGGAAGATTTCTTTCATACCTGAGAATAAACATGCTTTAAAGTGTCAACCAAAAGGTTTGTGAGTTCATTAGTTTATCATAAACAAACATTTCATAATTTTAATAGACCACAAGATTTCATATTTCCAATTCCCATAAATAAACGTCCCATGCATAGAGACAAAAATATCATTCATATGGATTGAACACCTGGTAACCGACATTAACAATATGCATATAGAATATCCCCATCATTCCGGGATCCTCCTTCGGACATGATATAAATTTCGAAGTACTAAAGCATCCGGTACTTTGGATGGGGCTTGTTGGGCCCGATAGATCTATCTTTAGGATTCGCGTCAATTAGGGTGTCTGTTCCCTAATTCTTAGATTACCAGACTAAATAAAAAGGGGCATATTCGATTTCGATAATTCAACCATAGAATGTAGTTTCACGTACTTGTGTCTATTTTGTAAATTATTTATAAAAATTGCGCATGTATTCTCAGCCCAAAAATATAAAGGGTAAAAAGGCAAATGAAACTCACCTGACAACTTCAGAAATAAATCACAGAGATGTGACCGAAAAACGGAATGCAAGTAACCGTAGACCCCAACCTAGAGAACATATGTTGGTCAATAAGTGTCTAATAAGCTAGGTCGGTCTATAGGGTTCGTATAGTCTTATTGCTCAAGTCCTACTCATAAATTTAACAAAATTTAGCAAAAGTCAACAAAAGTCAAATTAAGTCAAATGTAAGTCAAACGCAAGTCAAACACAGTCAACATAGTCAACACCAGTCAACAATCTCATAATATTACTCAAGTTGGTTAAATAGTCAAACATAGGTCAAACTTAAGTTATACATTTTTATTTAGTAAAAACAATATTATTTACATATATGTATATGTAGTAACTTTATAGCTGATTTCGGGTCCCACCAAATCCGATATAATACTTTGGGTCGTGACCGTTGGAAAGTATGTCATCCCACCTTTCTATAGACAGTTTATTTGACAAAGACGGAGTTACAGTTTGAAAGTTATGACCTCGCGAAAACAGTCCTTCAAAACACTAAATGCTGAGTTTTGCTGTTGTTAACAGCATTGGATCAGCCCTGATGTTCCATTTTCGTACTCGTTTTAGACCAGTTTAGTCTCGACAAAATCATATATATAACATATCGTTTTAAAGCTTGTCGTAAATACTTTCAATATCAATTAATGGTTTTTATCCAAACTTAACCAATTTCAACTTATGAGTCCGCAAAGTAGGCTCGAGAGTCATTTTTGACACTTTTGTTAAAAATGCTAAAACTTTCGGTTAACGATCCAAATTTGAATCCGGCTGACCTGAGTTAACCAAATTTGTATCACAGCTCAAAAATGATATTTTAGATGTGTTGGTGACTTCCGTTTTCCAAAATTATGCATATGGGTCAATTTATTCACGTTTGACCCGAATAGGTCATAAATCTCTCTTTAAACCAAAATAGACCCAAAACTCATTTTTAAAGCACCAAAACTTGCAGGCATACTTAAATCAACATATAGAATTTATTTACGCTGACCGTTATCCATTTTGACATTTTTAGACTCAAACGGGTCAAGTGTCCAAATGGACGGTCCAAGTTCGGGTGTCCATTTTCGCATGCAATTATCTCAAAATCTAGAAACTTTTAAGATACAACACCTATATGAAAACTTAACTACTAATCATGAACTTTTCAAATATAAAATCTACCTTTTCCAGAACTTAAGTTAATTAAACATATTGGCCTGTTTAGTTTAGAGTTAACACGTTTTGTCACAAATTTTCACGCGCGTCATACAAACATCGGACATAATTCATAACACATAAAACATTGTAACATGGAAAACTCCAGATCAAAAGTAGACTCAAAATCGATTCCAAAAAATCCAGCCAGGGCCTCATACGATGTCTACAAGTCGGGTTTCAGAAGAGGTACATTTATGGTTCGCTAAATCAGTTTCTGACTGCGCACCAATCTCGTAATGGCTATAACCGGAGCTAGGGACATGCAAATCAAGCTAGGTCAGTGGTCCTAGTTCAAGGACAAGTCAAATTACCACATATCCTTAAATGAGAAACTTTTGTTTAGCCAATTGGTACAGTTTATTCAATCAAATTGGACATTCTGTTTCAGCTCAATTCAGAAGTTACCAAATCTACGGCCTTAGTGTGCACAATGTATCAGGTTTCAGAGGTTTCAATAAACTAGACATTTATCACATAACATACAAAGTTCGATAATCCAGAAGGCCAAGGTCTCAAAAGGTGTACAAATCTTACTATAAAACTATAGGTACATACGTTACAGATTTGGACAGAATGCAGGTTACCATTTCGACACGCACATTACTCAAGCTTCACAAATCCAAATGATGCAAGGCCTAGATGAAACGTTAACTACAACATATGAAATTTTCAGATATGTAAAGTCCTAAATCACTATCATACTTCAAATAAATTTAAAAGTCAGTTTTATAATACTGAGCAAATCAGTTTTTCATATACGATCAATTAAGCATAACGGGAGTATTACAAATCCAAATAGCATGATATCCTAGTCTAACTTGAGTGTTTTTAAATCCTCTACACAATTATGATCAGTTTAGAATTCAATTCTATGTCCATTTTTCCAGAATTTGACATAATCACATATTCATCACAAAAACTTCAATCAATCATATCTTAAGCATACGGTAATGAAAATACGCGAATCTAAAGCCTAAAATTATTAATTTTTCGAGAGGATTTTAATTATATCATAATATTTAACATTCAAGAAAACCAAGTTTCTGTAACCACACAAAACAAATTCAAGATTAAACATAAACACATCAAACGAGCAATATAACACATACAATCATGTATAATCATATAGACTTGAGCAATAAACACTATATCTACCCTAATATGTAACAAAAACATGAAAACCCAAAAATTTAAGTTTTTAAAACTTACACAAATCATGAAATTGTTGGTATGGATGTGTAGAGCTCTTCGAGAGGAATCCAAATATATAAACGATTTTATGATCCATCAAGTTTTTAAGGTGTTCTTGAGTGATAAAAGATTGATGATGATGATGAATAGTAGTGGGTGTTCTTGAGAGAAAAATTGGGTGTTTGATAAAATGAATCTGGAATATAGATAGATTAGATAAGGTCACGGGTGTTTTACTGGTTAATCACGGGTATAGATATAACACGGTGTAATAATTAAATAAACTCGGGTATTAAATGTGTAGTCACGGGTTGGTATTTAATTTTTATCTGTTATCTAAAACCCAATGTATTTTAGTTTAATATGATTCAATGATTGGTTAATTTTATATTTATAAAAATTATATATATATCTATATTGTTTTAAACCTTTTAAAATTCTTGACGTCATACCTAGTTGGTGTGTTTCATTATTTATTATATTTTTAATAAGCCTATAATTTATAAAACTCATTTTCGGATCATCGTTTATTTTAAAATCACATAAGTTCCTTTTTAACTCGTTTACTATCAATTGAATGACAATTGAGCGTTACCGTTGTTTACTAAATAACTTCAAAATCACTAAATATATATTCTATACACTTTATTTATATGTATATATACTTTCTAAATAATATTTATTATATATTATTATTATTTACGTAATTAATTCTAACAATTACAATATATAATATTTCATTTTATTATTTACATATATATATATATATATATATATATATATATATATATATATATATATATATATATATATAATTATATACATATCTATTTACAAGTAATCGTATTGTACGTCGTCGGGAAAAGTCAAAGGTCAAATGGATTCATAAAAATAGTTCAAAATTTTTGAGATTCAACTTTACAGACTTTGCTTATCGTGTCGAAATCAAATAAGAATTAAGTTTAAATTTGGTCAGAAATTTCCGGGTCGTCACACCTAATTCTTAGATTACCAGACTTAATAAAAAGGGGCATATTCGATTTCGATAATTCAACCATAGAATGTAGTTTCGCGTACTTGTGTCTATTTTGTAAATCATTTATAAAACCTGCATGTATTCTCATCCCAAAAATATTAGATTTTAAAAGTGGGACTATAACTCACTTTCACAGATTTTTACTTCGTCGGGAAGTAAGACTTGGCCATTGGTTGATTCACGAACCTATAACAATCTATATATATATATATATATATATATATATATATATATATATATATATATATATATATATATATATATATATATATATATATATATATATATATATATATATATATATATATATATATATCAAAGTATGTTCAAAATATATTTACAACACTTTTAATATATTTTGATGTTTTAAGTTTATTAAGTCAGCTGTCCTCGTTAGTAACCTACAACTAGTTGTCCACAGTTAGATGTAAAGATATAAATCGATAAATATTATCTTGAATCAGTCCACGACCCAGTGTATACGTATCTCAGTATTGATCACAACTCAAACTATATATATTTTGGAATCAACCTCAACCCTGTATAGCTAACTCCAACATTCACATATAGAGTGTCTATGGTTGTTCCGAAATATATATAGATGTGTCAACATGATAGGTCGAAATATTGTATACGTGTCTATGGTATCTCAAGATTACATAATATACAATACAAGTTGATTAATTTATGGTTGGAATAGATTTGTTACCAATTTTCACGTAGCTAAAATGAGAAAAATTATTCAATCTTGTTTTACCCATAACTTCTTCATTTTAAATCTGTTTTGAGTGAATCAAATTGCTATGGTTTCATATTGAACTCTATTTTATGAATCTAAATAGAAAAAGTATAGGTTTATAGTCAGAAAAATAAGTTACAAGTTGTTTTTGTAAAGGTAGTCATTTCAGTCGAAAGAACGACGTCTAGATGACCATTTTAGAAAACATACTTCCACTTTGAGTTTAACCATAATTTTTGGATATAGTTTCATGTTCATAATAAAAATCATTTTCCCAGAATAACAACTTTTAAATCAAAGTTTATCATAGTTTTTAATTAACTAACCCAAAACAGCCCGCGGTGTTACTACGACGGCGTAAATTCGGTTTTACGGTGTTTTTCGTGTTTCCAGGTTTTAAATCATTAAGTTAGCATATCATATAGATATAGAACATGTGTTTAGTTGATTTTAAAAGTCAAGTTAGAAGGATTAACTTTTATTTGCGAACAAGTTTAGAATTAACTAAACTATGTTCTAGTGATTACAAGTTTAAACCTTCGAATAAGATAGCTTTATATGTATGAATTGAATAATGTTATGAACATCATTACTACCGCAAGTTCCTTGGATAAACCTACTGGAAATAATAAAAATGGATCTAGCTTCAAAGGATCCTTGGATGGCTTGAAAGTTCTTGAAGCAGAATCATGACACGAAAACAATTTCAAGTAAGATTTCCACTCGAAATAAGATTGTTATAGTTATATAAATTGAATTAAAGTTTGAATATGATTATTACCTTGTATTATAAAAATAGCCTACTGTAATTAACAAAGGTTTCTTGATCTTGGATGATTACTTGGAATGGATTTAGAAAACTTGGAAGTAAACTTGCAATCTTGGAAGTATTCTAGATTTTATGAAACTAGAACTTTTGGAATTTATGAAGAACACTTAGAACTTGAAGATAGAACTTGAGAGAGATCAATTAGATGAAGAAAATTGAAGAATGAAAGTGTTTGTAGGTGTTTTTGGTCGTTGGTGTATGGATTAGATATAAAGGATATGTAATTTTGTTTTCATGTAAATAAGTCATGAATGATTACTCATATTTTTGTAATTTTATGAGATATTTCATGCTAGTTGCCAAATGATGGTTCCCACATGTGTTAGGTGACTCACATGGGCTGCTAAGAGCTGATCATTGGAGTGTATATACTAATAGTACATACATCTAAAAGCTGTGTATTGTACGAGTACGAATACGGGTGCATACGAGTAGAATTGTTGATGAAACTGAACGAGGATGTAATTGTAAGCATTTTTGTTAAGTAGAAGTATTTTGATAAGTGTCTTGAAGTCTTTCAAAAGTGTATTAATACATATTAAAACACTACATGTATATACATTTTAACTGAGTCGTTAAGTCATCGTTAGTCGTTACATGTAAATGTTGTTTTGAAACCTTTAGGTTAACGATCTTGTTGAATGTTGTTAACCCATTGTTTATTATAACAAATGAGATGTTAAATTGTTATATTATCAAGATATTATGATATATAATATATCTTAGTATGATATATATACAATTAAATGTCGTTACAACGATAATCGTTACATATATGTCTCGTTTCGAAATCATTAAGTTAGTAGTCTTATTTTTACATATGTATTTCATTGTTAATACACTTAATAATATATTTACTTATCATTTAACATAATTAACCAAGTGTATCAATATCTTAATATGATTCATATGTACCTAGTAATACGTTGTTATAACGATAATCGTTATATATATCGTTTTCGAGTTTCTTAAATTAATAGTCTCATTTTTATGTATATAACTCATTGTTAAAATACCTAATGAGATACATAATTATAATAAAATCATGTTAACTATATATATAACCATATATATGTCATCGTATAGTTTTTACAAGTTTTAACGTTCGTGAATCACCGGTCAACTTGGGTGGTCAATTGTCTAATCAAGTCTTAACAAGTTTGATTGCTTAACATGTTGGAAACACTTAATCATGTAAATAACAATTTCATTTAATATATATATAAACATGGAAAAGTTCGGGTCACTACAGTACCTACCCGTTAAATAAATTTCGTCCCGAAATTTTAAGCAATTGGAGGTGTTGACGTATCTTCTGGAAATAAATGCGGGTATTTCTTCTTCATCTGATCTTCACGCTCCCAGGTAAACTCGGGTCCTCTACGAGCATTTCATCGAACCTTAACAATCGGTATCTTGTTTTGTTTAAGTCTCTTAACCTCACGATCCATTATTTCGACGGGTTCTTCAATGAATTGAAGTTTTTCATTGATTTGGATTTCGTCCAACGGAATAGTGAGATCTTCTTTAGCAAAACATTTCTTCAAATTTGAGACGTGGAAAGTGTTATGTACAGCCGCGAGTTGTTGAGGTAGCTTCAGTTGGTAAGCTACTGGTCCGACACGATCTATAATCTTGAATGGTCCAATGTACCTTGGATTTAGTTTCCCCCGTTTACCAAATCGAACAACGCCTTTCCAAGGTGAAACCTTAAGCATGACCATTTCCCCAATTTCAAACTCTATATCTTTTCTTTTACTGTCCGCGTAGCTCTTTTGTCGACTCTGGGCGGTTTTCAATCTTTGTTGAATTTGGATGATTTTCTCGGTAGTTTCTTGTATTATCTCCGGACCCGTAATCTGTCTATCCCCCACTTCACTCCAACAAATCGGAGACCTGCACTTTCTACCATAAAGTGCTTCAAACGGCGCCATCTCAATGCTTGAATGGTTGCTGTTGTTGTAGGAAAATTCTGCTAACGGTAGATGTCGATCCCAACTGTTTCTGAAATCAATAACACAAGCTCGTAGCATGTCTTCAAGCAATTGTATCGTCCTTTCGCTCTGCCCATCAGTTTATGGATGATAGGCAGTACTCATGTCTAGACGAGTTCCCAATGCTTGCTGTAATGTCTGCCAGAATCTTGAAATAAATCTGCCATCCCTATCAGAGATAATAGAGATTGGTATTCCATGTCTGGAGACGACTTCCTTCAAATACAGTCGTGCTAACTTCTCCATCTTGTCATCTTCTCTTATTGGCAGGAAGTGTGCTGACTTGGTGAGACGATCAACTATTACCCAAATAGTATCATAACCACTT
This sequence comes from Rutidosis leptorrhynchoides, assembly GCF_046630445.1. Classification (NCBI taxonomy): domain Eukaryota; kingdom Viridiplantae; phylum Streptophyta; class Magnoliopsida; order Asterales; family Asteraceae; genus Rutidosis; species Rutidosis leptorrhynchoides. The sequence continues at coordinate 269,095,685 of NC_092335.1, forward strand.
GCAGTCCTTGGCAATTTAGTAATGAAATCCATGGCAATGTTTTCCCATTTCTATTCCGGGATTTCAGGTTATTGAAGTAGACCTGATGATTTCTGATGCTCAGCTTTGACCTTAGAACACGTCAAACATTCTCCTACATATTTAGCAATATCGGCTTTCATACCTGGCCACCAAAAATGTTTTTTAAGATCCTTGTACATCTTCCCCGTTCCAGGATGTATTGAGTATCTGGTTTTATGAGCTTCTTTAAGTACCATTTCTCTCATATCTCTAAATTTTGGTACCCAAATTCTTTCAGCCCTATACCGGGTTCCGTCTTCCCGAATATTAAGATGCTTCTCCGATCCTTTGGGTATTTCATCCTTTAAATTTCCCTCTTTTAAAACTCCTTGTTGCGCCTCCTTTATTTGAGTAGTAAGGTTAGTGTGAATCATTATATTCATAGATTTTACTCGAATGGGTTCTCTGTCCTTTCTACTCAAGGCATCGGCTACCACATTTGCCTTCCCCGGGTGGTAACGAATCTCAAAGTCGTAATCATTCAACAATTCAATCCACCTACGCTGCCTCATATTCAGTTGTTTCTGATTAAATATGTGTTGAAGACTTTTGTGGTCGGTATATATAATACTTTTGACCCCATATAAGTAGTGCCTCCAAGTCTTTAATGCAAAAACAACCGCGCCTAATTCCAAATCATGCGTCGTATAATTTTGCTCGTGAATCTTCAATTGTCTAGACGCATAAGCAATCACCTTCGTCCGTTGCATTAATACACAACCGAGACCTTGCTTTGATGCGTCACAATAAATCACAAAATCATCATTCCCTTCAGGCAATGACAATATAGGTGCCGTAGTTAGCTTTTTCTTCAATAATTGAAACGCCTTCTCTTGTTCATCCTTCCATTTAAATTTCTTCCCTTTATGGGTTAATGCAGTCAAGGGTTTTGCTATTTTGGAGAAATCTTGGATGAATCTTCTGTACTAACCAGCCAATCCTAAAAATTGACATATATGCTTCGGAGTTTTTGGGGTTTCCCACTTTTCAACGGTTTCGATCTTTGCCGGGTCCACCTGGATACCTTCTTTGTTCACTATGTGACCGAGGAATTGAACTTCTTCCAACCAAAATGCACACTTTGAAAACTTAGCGTATAGTTTTTCTTTCCTCAATACTTATAGCACTTTTCTCAAATGTTCTTCGTGCTCTTGATCATTCTTTGAGTAAATAAGTATGTCATCGATGAAAATAATGACAAACTTTTCAAGATATGGCCCACACACTCGGTTCATAAGGTTCATGAACACAGCTGGTGCGTTAGTCAATCCAAACGGCATAACCATAAACTCGTAATGACCATAACACGTCCTAAAAGCAGTTTTTGGAATATCATCCTCCTTTACTCGCATTTGATGATATCCAGAACGTAAATCGATCTTTGAATAAATCGAAGAGCCTTGTAGTTGATCAAATAAGTCGTCAATTCTCGGCAGTGGATAACGGTTTTTGATGGAAAGTTTGTTCAACTCTCTGTAGTCAATACACAACCTAAATGTACCATCCTTCTTCTTGACAAACAAAACAGGAGCTCCCCATGGTGATGTGCTTGGTCGAATGAAACCACGTTCTAATAGTTCTTGCAGTTGGCTTTGCAGTTCTTTCATCTCGCTGGGTGCGAGTCTATAAGGAGCACGAGCTATTGGTGCAGCTCCTGGTACAAGATCTATTTGAAATTCAACAGATCGATGTGGAGGTAGTCCCGGTAATTCTTTCGGAAATACATCGGGAAATTCTTTTGCGACGGGAACATCATTGATGCTCTTTTCTTCAGTTTGTACTTTCTCGACGTGTGCTAGAACAGCATAGCAACCTTTTCGTATTAGTTTTTGTGCCTTCAAATTACTAATAAGATGTAGCTTCATGTTGCCCTTTTCTCCGTACACCATTAAGGGTTCTCCTTCTTCTCGTACAATGCAAATTGCATTTTTATAACATACGATCTCTGCTTTCACCTTCTTCAGCCAGTCCATGCCAACTATTACATCAAAACTCCCTAACTCTATTGGTATCAAATCAATCTTAAATATTTCGCTACCCCGTTTAATTTCTCGATTCCGGCATATATTATCTGCTGAAATTAATTTACCGTTTGCTAATTTGAGTAAAAATTTACTATCCAACGGCGTCAATGAACAACTTAATTTAGCACAAAAATCTCTACTCATATAGCTTCTATCCGCACCCGAATCAAATAAAACGTAAGCAGATTTATTATCAATAAGAAACGTACCCGTAACAAGCTCCGGGTCTTCCTGTGCCTCTGCCGCATTAATATTGAAAACTCTTCCGCGGCCTTGTCCATTCGTGTTCTCCTGGTTCGGGCAATTTCTAATAATGTGGCCCGGTTTTCCACATTTATAACAAACTACATTGGCATAACTTTCTCCGACACTACTTGCTCCGCCATTACTCGTTCCGACACCATTTGTTCCTTTCGTTCTGTTAACCCCTGGTCCATAGACCTCACACTTCGCCGCGCTATGACCATTTCTTTTACACCTGTTGCAAAATTTAGTGCAGAACCCCGAGTGATACTTTTCACACCTTTGGCATAGCTGCTTCTGATTGTTGTTGTTGTTGTGGTTGTTATTGTTGGTGGGATGATTGTTGTAGTTGCTATTGTTGTTGTTGTTGTTGTTGTTGGGCCGTTTGTTGTAGTTGCGATTGATGTTGCGATTGTTGGGATAATTGTTGCGATTATTATTGTAATTGCTGTTGTTGTTGTATTGGTGATTCTTATCACCATTTTCCTCCCACTTTCTTTTGACTTGCTTCACATTGGCTTCTTGAGCCGTCTGTTCTTTAATTCTTTCCTCAATCTGGTTCACTAGTTTGTGAGCCATTCTACATGCCTGTTGTATGGAGGCGGGCTCGTGTGGACTTATATCTTCTTGGATTCTTTCCGGTAATCCTTTCACAAATGCGTCGATCTTCTCTTCCTCATCTTCGAACGCTCCCGGACACAATAGGCACAATTCTGTGAATCGTCTTTCGTACGTGGTAATATAAAATCCTTGGGTTCATAACCCTCTAAGTTCTGTCTTGAGCTTATTGACCTCGGTTATGGGACGGTACTTCTCGTTCATCAAGTGCTTGAATGCTGACCACGGTAGTGCGTACGCATCATCTTGTCCCACTTGCTCTAGATAGGTATTCCACCATGTTAACGCAGAACCTGTGAAGGTATGCGTAGCGTACTTCACTTTGTCCTCTTCAGTACACTTACTTATGGCAAACACTGATTCGACCTTCTCGGTCCACCGTTTCAATCCGATCGGTCCTTCGGTTCCATCAAATTCCAAAGGTTTGCAGGCAGTGAATTCTTTGTAGGTGCATCCTACACGATTTCCTGTACTGCTAGATCCAAGGTTATTGTTGGTATGTAGCGCAGCCTGTACTGCGGCTATGTTTGAAGCTAGAAAAGTACAGAATTTCTCTTCATTCATATTCACGGTATGTCGAGTAGTCGGTGCCATTTCCTTCAAAATAGTCAAATGGAACAAGTTAATCATACAGAATATTAAGAGTAGTTAATAGTATTTCGTAGCATAATATGAACTTATTTATAAAAGCTTTTTCTTCATATTAGCGTTTTATAAGTTTAAATTCGGGTAGTACCTACCCGTTAAGTTCATACTTAGTAGCTAATATACAATTCAACTACTACAATTCTATATGAAAAATTGATTATAATAATATTTCGCATTCAAACTTTTATACAATATTTTACAAACTTACAATACCGCTTATTTTACATAAAGCATGAAATATAGCACACAATAACTTTGATACAAGATAGTTGTGAAGATAATTCTAGCTAGTACGCAAGTCATTCAGCAAAGGCAATAAAGACACGTAATTCATACGTCCAGAAACAAGTCATGCATTCTGGTTTTACTAGGACTACTTCCCATCCTTGGTCTTGTGGAACATAACCGTTATGGCCGTTGATAAGACAGCGTGTTGTAACGTCGTCAAAGGGACGAGGGTTACGTAATGACCAACAGTCTCGTAATAACCTAAAAACCTCATTTCTTACCCCAATTACCGACTCTATCACTTGTGGGAACGTTTTGTTTAATAGTTGTAGCCCGATGTTCTTTTTCTCACTTTGGTGAGAAGCGAACATTACTAACCCGTAAGCATAGCATGCTTCTTTATGTTGCATGTTAGCCACTTTTTCTAAATCATGAAATCCTATATTCGGATACATTGAGTCAAAATAATTTCTTAACCCGTTGCGTAAAATAGCATTTGGGTTCCCCGCAATATATGCGTCAAAGTAAACACATCGTAACTTATGGGTTTCCCAATGTGATATCCATATCTTTCAAACGAAAGTCTCTTATAAACCAAGACATTCTTGAAACATTCTTCGAATGTCTTACAAACTGATTTCGCCGTAAATAGTTGTACCGAAGAATTCTGACCGACTCTAGACAAGATTTCATCAATCATGTCTCCGGGTAGGTCTCTTAAAATATTGGGTTGTCTATCCATTTTGTGTTTTTATACTGTAAAATAGACAAGAGTTAGATTCATAAAAAAATACTTATTAATACAAGCAATTTTTATATATATCATAAAGCATAAGCACACTATATTACATATATTACACCACACGAATACAACTATCTTATTCTGACTCACTCGTTTCTTCTTCTTCGGTTTTGGTTCGTTTTGCCAAGTTTCTAGGGATATATGATGTTCCCCTAATACGAGCTGTCGTTTTCCACAACGGTTAAGAAAAACCTGGTGGTTTAGAGGTTCCCGTGTCATTGTTACAACTTAAGGGCTTCGGGGGTTGACGATACATATAAAGTTCATCGGGGTTGAAATTAGATTTCTCTATTTTTATGCCCTTTCCCTTATTATTTTCTTTTGCCTTTTTAAATTCAGTTGGGGTAATTTCTATAACATCATCGGAATTCTCGTCGGAATCCGATTCATCCGAGAATTGGTAATCCTCCCAATATTTTGCTTCCTTGGCGGAAACACCATTGACCATAATTAACCTTGTTCGGTTGGTTGAGGATTTTCTTTTACTTAACCGTTTTATTATTTCCCCCACCGATTCTATTTCCTCCTCCGGTTCCTCCTTTTTCGGTTCTGATTCTTCTTCCGGTTCTGATTCTTCTTCCGGTTCTTCTTCGGGAACTTGTGAATCAGTCCAATATATATTCGACTCTTCGTTATTATTAGGTGAGTCAATGGGATTTGTGCTAGAGTTAGACATCTATCACACAATATCAAACATGTTAAGAGATTAATATATCACATAATATATACATGTTAATAATATATAGTTTCCAACAAAAATGTTAAGCAATCATTTTTAAAGAAAACACGGTCGAAGTCCAGACTCACTAATGCATCCTAACAAACTCGATAAGACACACTAATGCAAATTTTCTGGTTCTCTAAGACCAACGCTCGGATACCAACTGAAATGTCCCGTTCTTATTGATTAAAAATGTTCCATATTAATTGATTTCGTTGCAAGGTTTTGACCTCTATATTGAAATGTCCCGTTCTTATTGATTAAAAACGTTCCATATTAATTGATTTCGTTGCGAGGTTTTGACCTCTATATGAGACGTTTTTCAAAGACTGCATTTATTTTAAAACAAACCATAACCTTTATTTCATCAATAAAGGTTTAAAAAGCTTTACGTAGATTATCAAATAATGATAATCTAAAATATCATGTTTACACACGACCATTACATAATGGTTTACAATACAAATATGTTACAACAAAATAAGTTTCTTGAATGCAGTTTTTATACAATATCATACAAGCATGGACTCCAAATCTCGTCCTTATTTAAGTATGCGATAGAGGAAGCTCTTAATAATCACCTGAGAATAAACATGCTTAAAACGTCAACAAAAATGTTGGTGAGTTATAGGTTTAACCTATAGATATCAAATCATAATAATAGACCACAAGATTTCATATTTCAATACACATCCCATACATAGAGATAAAAATCATTCATATGGTGAACACCTGGTAACCGACATTAACAAGATGCAAATATATAAGAATATCCCCATCATTCCGGGACACCCTTCGGATATGATATAAATTTCGAAGTACTAAAGCATCCGGTACTTTGGATGGGGTTTGTTAGGCCCAATAGATCTATCTTTAGGATTCGCGTCAATTAGGGTGTCTGTTCCCTAATTCTTAGATTACCAGACTTAATAAAAAGGGGCATATTCGATTTCGATAATTCAACCATAGAATGTAGTTTCACGTACTTGTGTCTATTTTGTAAATCATTTATAAAACCTGCATGTATTCTCATCCCAAAAATATTAGATTTTAAAAGTGGGACTATAACTCATTTTCACAGATTTTTACTTCGTCGGGAAGTAAGACTTGGCCACTGGTTGATTCACGAACCTATAACAATATATACATATATATCAAAGTATGTTTAAAATATATTTACAACACTTTTAATATATTTTGATGTTTTAAGTTTATTAAGTCAGCTGTCCTCGTTAGTAACCTACAACTAGTTGTCCACAGTTAGATGTACAGAAATAAATTGATAAATATTATCTTGAATCAATCCACGACCCAGTGTATACGTATCTCAGTATTGATCACAACTCAAACTATATATATTTTGGAATCAACCTCAACCCTGTATAGCTAACTCCAACATTCACATATAGAGTGTCTATGGTTGTTCCGAAATATATATAGATGTGTCGACATGATAGGTCGAAACATTGTATACGTGTCTATGGTATCTCAAGATTACATAATATACAATACAAGTTAATTAAGTTATGGTTGGAATAGATTTGTTACCAATTTTCACGTAGCTAAAATAAGAAAAATTATCCAATCTTGTTTTACCCATAACTTCTTCATTTTAAATCCGTTTTGAGTGAATAAAATTGCTATGGTTTCATATTGAACTCTATTTTATGAATCTAAACAGAAAAAATATAGGTTTATAGTCGGAAAAATAAGTTACAAGTCATTTTTGTAAAGGTAGTCATTTCAGTCGAAAGAACGACGTCTAGATGACCATTTTAGAAAACATACTTCCACTTTGAGTTTAACCATAATTTTTGGATATAGTTTCATGTTCATAATAAAAATCATTTTCTCATAATAACAACTTTTAAATCAAAGTTTATCATAGTTTTTAATTAACTAACCCAAAACAGCCCGCGGTGTTACTACGACGGCGTAAATCCGGTTTTACGGTGTTTTTCGTGTTTCCAGGTTTTAAATCATTAAGTTAGCATATCATATAGATATAGAACATGTGTTTAGTTGATTTTAAAAGTCAAGTTAGAAGGATTAACTTTTGTTTGCGAACAAGTTTAGAATTAACTAAACTATGTTCTAGTGATTACGAGTTTAAACCTTCGAATAAGATAGTTTTATATATATGAATCGAATGATGTTATGAACATCATTACTACCTCAAGTTTAGTAGGTAAACCTACTGGAAGTGACAATAAATGATCTAGCTTCAAAGGATCTTGGATGGCTTGAAAGTTCTTGAAGTAGGATCATGACACAAAAACAAGTTCAAGTAAGATTTTTACTCGAATTAAGATAGTTTATAGTTATAGAAATTGAATCAAAGTTTGAATATGAATATTACCTTGAATAAGAAAGATAACCTACTATATATAACAAAGGTTTCTTGATCTTAGATGATTACTTGGAATGGATTAGAAAGCTTGGAAGTAAATTAGTAAACTTGAAGGGATTTTTGAAGTGTTCTTGAAGTGTTCTTCCTATGATGATTATAGCTTGATTCTTGAAGTGATTTTTGATGAAGATGATGATTAACTACTGGAAAAATACATTCATAATAGTGTGGGTGTGTTGAGAGAGAATTAGAAAGAGAATTGGAAGTGAAATGGAGTGAATGATGAGTGGTAATTGGTGAGTGGTGAGTGGGGTTAAAAGGAGTTCTAGTTAGTTGACTAGCTCATGGTAGAAGTTAAAATTGATTAGTCATACATGACATAATCAAGAGTGGAATCCCATGCTAGTTCCTATTGGTATATACCCATAGTAAGTACGTTTTGAAGCTGTGTATAATACGGGTAAAAATACGACTAGAATTCTCGATGAAAGAAAAGAATGGGAAAGTAACTGTAACCATTTTCGTTAAGTATGAGTGTTTTGATATATGTCTTGAAGTCTTCCAAAAGTATTTTAATACATCTAAATACACTACATGTATATACATTTTAACTGAGTCGTTAAGTCATCGTTAGTCGTTACATGTAACTGTTGTTTTGAAACCTTTAAGTTAACGATCTCAATTAATGTTGTTAACCCATTGTTTATTATATCTAATGAGATGTTAAATTATTATATTATCATGATATTATGATATATTAATATATCTTAATATGATATATATACATTTAAATTTCGTTACAACGATAATCGTTACATATATGTCTCGTTTCGAAATCCTTAAGTTAGTAGTCTTGTTTTTATGTATATAACTCATTGTTAATATACTTATGGAGATACTTACTTATCATAATCTCATGTTAACCATATGTATATGCATATATATATCGTCATGTCGTTTTTACAAGTTTTTAACGTTCGTGAATCGCCGGTCAATTTGGGTGGTCAATTGTCTATATGAAACATATTTCAATTAATCAAGTCTTAACAAGTTTGATTGCTTAACATGTTTGAAACATTTAATCATGTAAATATCAATCTCAATTAATATATATAAACATGGAAAAGTTCGGGTCACTACATATATGAGACGTTTTTCAAAGACTGCATTCATTTTAAAACAAACCATAACCTTTATTTCATAAATAAAGGTTTAAAAAGCTTTACGTAGATTATCAAATAATGATAATCTAAAATATCCTGTTTACACACGACCATTACATAATGGTTTACAATACAAATATGTTACATCGAAATCAGTTTCTTGAATGCAGTTTTTACACAATATCATTCAAACATGGACTCCAAATCTTGTCCTTATTTTAGTATGCAACAGCGGAAGCTCTTAGTATTCACCTGAGAATAAACATGCTTTAAACGTCAACAAAAATGTTGGTGAGTTATAGGTTTAACCTATATATATCAAATCGTAACAATAGACCACAAGATTTCATATTTCAATACACATCCCATACATAGAGATAAAAATCATTCATATGGTGAACACCTGGTAACCGACATTAACAAGATGCATATATAAGAATATCCCCATCATTCCGGGACACCCTTCGGATATGATATAAATTTCAAAGTACTAAAGCATCCGGTACTTTGAATGGAGTTTGTTAGGCCCAATAGATCTATCTTTAGGATTCGCGTCAATTAGGGTGTCTGTTCCCTAATTCTTAGATTACCAGACTTAATAAAAAGGGGCATATTCGATTTCGATAATTCAACCATAGAATGTAGTTTCACGTACTTGTGTCTATTTTGTAAATCATTTATAAAACCTGCATGTATTCTCATCTCAAAAATATTAGATTTTAAAAGTGGGACTATAACTCACTTTCACAGATTTTTACTTCGTCGGGAAGTAAGACTTGGCCACTGGTTGATTCACGAACCTATAACAATATATACATATATATTAAAGTATGTTCAAAATATATTTACAACACTTTTAATATATTTTGATGTTTTAAGTTTATTAAGTCAGCTGTCCTCGTTAGTAACCTACAACTAGTTGTCCACAGTTAGATGTACAGAAATAAATCGATAAATATTATCTTGAATCAGTCCACGACCCAGTGTATACGTATCTCAGTATTGATCACAACTCAAACTATATATATTTTGGAATCAGTCCACGACCCAGTTTAAACCTTCGAATAAGATAGCTTTATATGTATGAATCGAATGATGTTATGAACATCATTACTACCTCAAGTTCCTTGGATAAACCTACTGAAAATAAGAAAAATGGATCTAGCTTCAAAGGATCCTTGGATGGCTTGAAAGTTCTTGAAGCAGAATCATGACACGAAAACAATTTCAAGTAAGATTTCCACTCGAAATAAGATTGTTATAGTTATATAAATTGAATTAAAGTTTGAATATGATTATTACCTTGTATTATAAAAATAACCTACTGTAAGTAACAAAGGTTTCTTGATCTTGGATGATTACTTGGAATGGATTTAGAAAACTTGGAAGTAAACTTGCAATCTTGGAAGTATTCTTGATTTTATGAAACTAGAACTTTTGGAATTTATGAAGAACACTTAGAACTTGAAGATAGAACTTGAGAGAGATCAATTAGATGAAGAAAATTGAAGAATGAAAGTGTTTGTAGGTGTTTTTGATCATTGGTGTATGGATTAGATATAAAGGATATGTAATTTTGTTTTCATGTAAATAAGTCATGAATGATTACTCATATTTTTGTAATTTTATGAGATATTTCATGCTAGTTGCCAAATGATGGTAACCACATGTGTTAGGTGACTCACATGGGCTGCTAAGAGCTGATCATTGGAGTGTATATACCAATAGTACATACATCTAAAAGCTGTGTATTGTACGAGTACGAATACGGGTGCATACGAGAAGAATTGTTGATGAAACTGAACGAGGATGTAATTGTAAGCATTTTTGTTAAGTAGAAGTATTTTGATAAGTGTCTTGAAGTCTTTCAAAAGTGTTAAATTATAACAAATGAGATGTTAAATTGTTATATTATCATGAAATTATGATATATAATATATCTTAGTATGATATATATACAATTAAATGTCGTTACAACGATAATCGTTACATATATGTCTCGTTTCGAAATCATTAAGTTAGTAGTCTTATTTTTACATATGTATTTCATTGTTAATACACTTAATAATATATTTACTTATCATTTAACATAATTAACTAAGTGTATCAATATCTTAATATGATTCATATGTACCTAGTAAGACGTTGTTATAACGATAATCGTTATATATATCGTTTTCGAGTTTCTTAAATTAATAGTCTCATTTTTATGTATATAACTCATTGTTAAAATACCTAATGAGATACATACTTATAATAAAATCATGTTAACTATATATATAACCATATATATGTCATCATATAGTTTTTACAAGTTTTAACATTCGTGAATCACCGGTCAACTTGGGTGGTCAATTATCTAATCAAGTCTTAACAAGTTTGATTGCTTAACATGTTGGAAACACTTAATCATGTAAATAACAATTTCATTTAATATATATATAAACATGGAAAAGTTCGGGTCACTACAGTTGTCTCGGAACAACTGCACCATTCCAAGGTAGGTTCTCAGTCCTAGAACAAACGCATGATCCCTCTGAACAAATGCACAAATGGGCCATATGCTACGCCAACCCATGAATCTAGGAAATTTATTAGGATCTATTTGTTACGCCAATGAAAGGGACAGGTGCCACATCAGCCCTTGAATCTGGTGAAGTTTGTTATAACCATGAAAGGGACATGTGTCACGTCATCATTCCCTCACAACACCTATAAATACACCCGCATGGTTATTCATTACACAACACTGATTCATTAATGCTACTCTGCCTAAAATTCTTACTGTAGCATTCTCCAACTGAAAATATAACTCCGATTGAGATTCCTGTTGATATCGGAGTTAACATTTACTCTAAGATATTAACTAATTTGATCCAGTTGGGTAAGGTTAATCCCATCATTTATTTTATGCCCTTGAAATCCAGATTTCAAATTGGGGTTTGCACAGTTATTGGAGACAAAACATTCGATCCATTCATTTTCCACATATCAAGCACTCAAATCTAAATTCACTTCATTAATTACGATTTAGTTTTGATCAAATGGTGCCACCAAAAGGTCCGAACAATGCCGTTAAACCAGGCAGCTAAACGGCAAGCAAGAAGGGAACATCCGATGTCATTCCAAACACCTTGAATAAAGAAAATTCACCAAGCACCCCAGAAGCAATCGATTACTCACATTCACTCCGATGAAACTTCAGATGACGAAATGAAGGTTTCTGGTGGTGACGAAGGTGAACGAGAGAAATCACCAACTAGTTGCAGAAGATTGAATCTCAGCATCTCTAGTCCTGAAACCGGTGGTTCAAGTGGAATCGGATCATCCTAGGATGACACTGTAATTATCACCAATATGATCTCAGCTGATGTTGAAAAACAAGTAATCGAGAAGTTGAAGGCCATGTTGGGCGACAGTCCAAACATTGGCAGGCAGACAACAGCTGCAGAGTTCTGACATCATGATGGTTAGCTCTCTGTCGAACATCAGTGCAGGAGGTGATGGTGTTGTAAAGGCTACCGCCAATGCATGGATTACTGAAATCCTTATGCAGGCTGCCCCACCGGCATACAAACATTCTCTGTCGTAACTCGTCGTTCAAGGCACTGCACTTGAGAATCTGTTTGCTATAATAACTAGTAACAAAGCCAAACGACTTATTGAAATGTCGGCTACCAGCCAAAAGCTTTGTGAACGAATTGCTGGTTGCATTCTTTCTGGAAATATCGTTATATCGATTACTTTGGGATTATACAGTGGCACAACTGACCTGAATGATTTCCTGCAAATGTTTGATGTGAAGACCCGTCCTAATCCATCTGAACGAAGTCCATATTAATTATAAACGATTCACAATAGTTGATTACATCGCGAGGTACTTAACCTCTATATGATACGTTTTACAAACATTGCATTCAATTTTAAAAGACAATATTTCTTTACAACGAAAATTGACGGCATGCATACCATTTCAGAATATATCCAACTATAATTGACTTGATAATAATCTTGATGAACTCGACGAATCAAATGCAACGTCTTTTGAAATATGCCATGAATGACTCCAAGTAATGTTTCTAAAACAAGCAAATGCACAGCGGAAGATTTCTTTCGTACCTGAGAATAAACATGCTTTCAAGTGTCAACCAAAAGGCTGGTGAGTTCATTAGTTTAACATAAATAAACATTTCTATCATTTTAGTAGACCACAAGATTTTCATTTCCAGTTCTCATAAATAAACGTCCCATGCATAGAGACAAAATCATTCATATGGATTGAGCACCTGGTAACCGACATTCACAATATATATATAAGAATATCCCCATCATTTCGGGATCCTCCTTCGGACATGATATAAATTTCGAAGTACTAAAGCATCCGGTACTTTGGATGGGGCTTGTTGGGCCCGATAGATCTATCTTTAGGATTCGCGTCAATTAGGGTGTCTGTTCCCTAATTCTTAGATTACCAGACTAAAAAGGGGCATATTCGGTTTAATAATCCAACCATAGAATGTAGTTTCATTTACTCGTGTCTATTTCGTAAAACAGTTATAAAATCAGCGCATGTATTCTCAGCCCAAAAATATAAAGGGTAAAAAAGGCAAATGAAACTCACACATATAAGTATTGTAAAACAGTTAATAAAGTATTTGCATGTATTCTCAGCCCAAAAATGTATATAAAAAGGGAATAATGAAACTCACGCATATAAATATTGTAAAACAGTTAATAAAGCATTTGCATGTATTCTCAGCCCAAAAACATAAAGAGTAAAAGGGCCAAATGAAACTCACACATATAAGTATTGTAAAACAGTTAATAAAGCATTTGCATGTATTCTCAGCCCAAAATGTATATAAAAAGGGAATAATGAAACTCACAATATGATATTTTGTAGTAAAATATGCATACGACGATACTGAACAATGCAGGGTTGGCCTCGGATTCACGAACCTATATCATTTATATATATTAAAACATATAATCGTAATCGAATGAATATATATATTTTTAATGATATACTTGTTAAATTATGTTATATGTGTTAATTATAGTTTTATGTAACTAATTGTTATTTGGTAAAATAATAATAATAAATAAAAGTTGTATTATCTTATGATAATAATAATAGTAATAATACTTATTAATAAAAATAATTATAGTAATAATAACCATGATAATAATAATTTTATTAATAATAATCAAAATAATGATAATAATCATGTATCATGTATATTTATAAATCATGATAATGATATTAATAATAATAATAATAATAGTAATGTTAATGATAATAATGGTAATAATATTAATGGTGATAATAATATTTAGCTTTAATCATAATAATGATGTAATAATGATAATATTAATAATAATAATAATAATAATAATAATAATAATAATAATAATAATAATAATAATAATAATAATAATAATAATAATAAAAGTAATAATAATAATAATAATTAGTAAATAGGAATTCTACCTTAAAGAAGTAATCCTTAAAAAAAATGTCCAAGTCCGGGTTTGAACCCGCGACATCCCGCTAACCCGAAAACAATCCTAACCATTACGCCATTTGTGTTTTTCTGAAATAACCACCATCTTAACTTCTTTTAATCCTTTTTTTCACTTCCTCTTCTTTCTAAAATTAATCGAATTCACCATAATCATAACATCAACATGATCGTCCTATCATCATCCTCTTATCATGATCCTTCATCATCGTACATCGTATTACATCATCATCTTTATTTTATTTTTTTGTTTTATCATCATCACGATCATCATTTAACAACATCATAATCGTATCATCTTTATCGCCAATATCATAATAACGTTCAATTTTTATCCTAATCTACTCGTCATCATCTTCATGCATCATCATTATTGTTTAAATCATAATTATTACTAAACCATCTATAATTATCACTTACGATCATCATCATGTATCTATCTTAACGTTTCCATCATTAACATATTATTCAACCCAACCGAAACATGGATCTCGGCCCATCAATCAATCCTATTTTGTAAATCCAATTAAATCACAATCGATCCAATAACAGCCTAACCCAACAACAGTTTAAATGGCCCAATAAAAGTAGTCCATTTAATAAAAGAAATGGAGCCCAATTAATAATGTCAACAACTCATTCAGGGTAAAAGTCTAGCTCGTCAGTCTAACTTCTTTAAATTCATTTTCCACTAATTACCCAACCATAAGCTTATCATCCCATCCACTATAACCCAAGTGGAAAACAGAAACACAACAGAACGTAACCCACCAATATGCAAACAAATAAAAAAATTAATAGAAACGTAATATGTACACAGCGTCAGTTACTTGTAGCGAAGGAGAATGGTGATTGTTTGGGTACTGTTGTAATAGAAGACCAGCGTAGCAGCAGCAAGTAATACTATAGCAGTAGCAGTTAACGGCTTTTAGTGCTCTTGTTCGATTACAAAACAGGAAACAGCAATGGCAGTCGAGCTGTAGCAGTGTACAGTGATACATACGTGGTGTCTTTGATGTAGTGACCTGAACTTTTCCATGTTTATATATATTAATTGAGATTGATATTTACATGATTAAATGTTTCCAACATGTTAAGCAATCAAACTTTTTAAGACTTGATTAATTGAAATATGTTTCATATAGACAATTGACCACCCAAGTTGACCGGTGATTCACGAACGTTAAAACTTGTAAAAACTATATGATGACATATATATGGATATATATATATAGTTAACATGATACTATGATAAGTAAACATATCATTAAGTATATTAACAATGAACTACATATGTAAAAACAAGACTACTAACTTAATGATTTTTAAACGAGACATATATGTAACGATTATCGTTGTAAAGACATTTAATGTATATATATCATATTAAGAGATATTCATACATGATAATATCATGATAATATAATAATTTAAATTCTCATTTGATATTATAAACATTGGGTTAACAACATTTAACAAGATCGTTAACCTAAAGGTTTCAAAACAACACTTATATGTAACGACTAACGATGACTTAACGACTCAGTTAAAATGTATATACATGTAGTGTTTTAATATGTATTTATACACTTTTGAAAGACTTCAATACACTTATCAAAATACTTCTACTTAACAAAAATGCTTACAATTACATCCTCGTTCAGTTTCATCAACAATTCTACTCGTATGCACCCGTATTCGTACTCGTACAATACTCGTACACTCCAATGATCAGCTCTTAGCAGCCCATGTGAGTTACCTAACACAAGTGGGAACCATCATTTGGCAACTAGCATGAAATATCTCATAAAATTACAAAAATATGAGTAATCATTCATGACTTATTTACATGAAAACAAAATTACATATCCTTTATATCTAATCCATACACCAACGACCAAAAACACCTACAAACACTTTCATTCTTCAATTTTCTTCATCTAATTGATCTCTCTCAAGTTCTATCTTCAAGTTCTAAGTGTTCTTCATATATTCTACAAGTTCTAGTTACATAAAATCAAGAATACTTTCAAGTTTGCTAGCTCACTTCCAATCTTGTAAGGTGATCATCCAACCTCAAGAAATCTTTGTTTCTTACAGTAGGTTATCATTCTAATACAAGGTAATAATCATATTCAAACTTTGGTTCAATTTCTATAACTATAACAATCTTATTTCAAGTGATGATCTTACTTGAACTTGTTTTCGTGTCATGATTCTGCTTCAAGAACTTCGAGCCATCCAAGCATCTGTTGAAGCTAGATCTATTTTTCTCTTTTCCAGTAGGTTTATCCAAGGAACTTAAGGTATTAATGATGTTCATAACATCATTCGATTCATACATATAAAGCTATCTTATTCGAAGGTTTAAACTTGTAATCACTAGAACATAGTTTAGTTAATTCTAAACTTGTTCGCAAACAAAAGTTAATCCTTCTAACTTGACTTTTAAAATAAACTAAACACATGTTCTATATCTATATGATATTCTAACTTAATGATTTAAAACCTGAAGACACGAAAAACACCGTAAAACCGGATTTACGTCGTCGTAGTAACACCGCGGGCTGTTTTGGGTTAGTTAATTAAAAACTATGATAAACTTTGATTTAAAAGTTGTTATTCTGAGAAAATGATTTTTATTATGAACATGAAACTATATCCAAAAATTATGGTTAAACTCAAAGTGTAAGTATGTTTTCTAAAATGGTCATCTAGACGTCGTTCTTTCGACTGAAATGACTACCTTTACAAAAACGACTTGTAACTTATTTTTCCGACTATAAACCTATACTTTTTCTGTTTAGATTCATAAAATAGAGTTCAATATGAAACCATAGCAATTTGATTCACTCAAAACGGATTTAAAATGAAGAAGTTATGGGTAAAACAAGATTGGATAATTTTTCTCATTTTAGCTACATGAAAATTGGTAACAAATCTATTCCAACCATAACTTAATCAACTTGTATTGTATATTATATAATCTTGAGATACCATAGACACGTATACAATGTTTCGACCTATCATGTCGACACATCTATATATATTTCGGAACAACTATAGACACTCTATATGTGAATGTTGGAGTTAGCTATACAGGGTTGAGGTTGATTCCAAAATATATATAGTTTGAGTTGTGATCAATACTGAGATACGTATACACTGGGTCGTGGATTGATTCAAGATAATATTTATCGATTTATTTCTGTACATCTAACTGTGGATAACTAGTTGTAGGTTACTAACGAGGACAGCTGACTTAATAAACTTAAAACATCAAAATATATTAAAAGTGTTGTAAATATATTTTGAACATACTTTGATATATATGTATATATTGTTATAGGTTCGTGAATCAACCAGTGGCCAAGTCTTACTTCCCGACGAAGTAAAAATCTGTGAAAGTGAGTTATAGTCCCACTTTTAAAATCTAATATTTTTGGGATGAGAATACATGCAGGTTTTATAAATGATTTACAAAATAGACACAAGTACGTGAAACTACATTCTATGGTTGAATTATCGAAATCGAATATGCCCCTTTTTATTAAGTCTGGTAATCTAAGAATTAGGGAACAGACACCCTAATTGACGCGAATCCTAAAGATAGATCTATTGGGCCTAACAAACCCCATCCAAAGTACCGGATGCTTTAGTACTTCGAAATTTATATCATATCCGAAGGGTGTTCCGGAATGATGGGGATATTCTTATATATGCATCTTGTTAATGTCAGTTACCAGGTGTTCACCATATGAATTATTTTTATCTCTATGTATGGGATGTGTATTGAAATATGAAATCTTGTGGTCTATTATTATGATTTGATATATATAGGTTAAACCTATAACTCACCAACATTTTTGTTGACGTTTTAAGCATGTTTATTCTCAGGTGATTATTAAGAGCTTCCGCTGTCGCATACTTAAATAAGGACGAGATTTGGAGTCCATGCTTGTATGATATTGTGTAAAAACTGCATTCAAGAAACTTATTTTGTTGTAACATATTTGTATTGTAAACCATTATGTAATGGTCGTGTGTAAACAGGATATTTTAGATTATCATTATTTGATAATCTACGTAAAGCTTTTTAAACCTTTATTGATGAAATAAAGGTTATGGTTTGTTTTAAAATGAATGCAGTCTTTGAAAAACGTCTCATATTGAAAGGATCCGAAACTAATCATCCGGACGTTGTCCATATTGATTACAAACGAATTACAATAGTTGATAACATTGCGAGGTACTTGCCCTCTATATGATACATCTTACAAACGTTGCATTTATTCTTAAAAGGCAATCTATAGTTACATCCAGAATTGACATAATCGCCTGACATTTCATAATATTCAAATGATCTAAACCGCCATTTACTTAATAATAGTCTCTATGAACTTCAATGACTCGAATGCAACGCCTTATGATATAAGTCCTTAATAGCCTCAAGTAGTATCCTTAGTACGAGCTAATGCACAGCGGAAGACTTAATTCATACCTGAGAATAACATGCTTTAAAATGTCAACATAAAGTTGGTGAGATATAGGTTTAATGCCGGCAGCGATATATATATATATATAGACCACAAGATTTCATATATAAACATTTTCATAAAAATATTCTAAGTGGTTGAGCACTTGGTAACCATACTTAACATTCAATCACGTCGCATATTCCCTTTAATATGAAATCTTACTACACCGTACCAAGTGTAGTCACAAAACGAAGTACTGTGCAACCGTTGAATACTGGTCGTCCAGTCCGGTTGGGGTTGTCAGGCCCGATAGATCTATCAACAGGATTCGCGTTTACAATACCGCTGTAAATATTAGTTACCAAGCTACAGGGAAGTATGCCAGTGGTACAACTCAACGTAGAATATATTTTTCAGTTACTTGTGTCCATATCGTAAAACATAAAATACATGTATTCTCATCCCGAAATATTTAGAGTTCAAAAGTGGGACTATATACTCACTGTTGTCTTGAAGATATAAATATTTTGACTTGGTCTTCCGGTTGATATCACGAACCTATCCATATATAATATATCAATATATTTTCATTTTTAAACAATCGTCACATATATATATATACTTGTTATACTTTTAATAATTCCTTAGTCCGTAGTTAGCAGTCCGATGTTAGTAATTCAATTTTAATGGTTCATTTTTAGGTGTTTAATAAACCCCCAATGAAATGAATAAAACCCCCATCGTATATGTATTGGTCGAGATTAATCTTGACCCACGGTACCGGTGTTGTCAAATGACGTGTTGCGTACATAAAGTACCGGTGTTGTCAAATGACGTGTTGCGTACAATCATGGGATCTTATGATTAATCTTCTCGTATTGTTTACGGGTGATCCTGAACCATATAAAATTGAATTATGAGTACATATATATAAAATATCATGTTATCTTAGAAAGATGTGATTTATTTAATTTCTCCCAATTATTTTCGTGGCTAAACTAGTCTTGGATATCCGATTTTGTTTCGGTCATAGTTTCTTCGTTACAACTCCGTTTTTGTTGATTCAACTTGCCATCTCCTTGGATCGAGTCCCTCTTTAAGACTATGAACTGTAAATACCTTAGTATGTATTCAAAATCACACGGCATAGGTGAAACTTTAGTGAAACTTATGAAGTTAAACATTTTTGTTACAAAAATATCATTTAATGACCATTTTTCTAAAAATACCTATACTTTGAATTAAATCATGAAATTTTTATGTGTTAACATATTTATAGTAAAAATCATTTTTCCAGAAAATAAACCTCCAATTCAAAGTTTAAGATGGTTTTTAATTATCCAACCCAAAACAGTCCCCGGTTGCACTCCGACGTCGTAAAAACAGTTTTTAAGGTATTCTTTGAAAAACCAAGTTTTACCTTGTTAAATTAGCATATAATTAAGTTATATTACAGGTCTTGAAGTATTTTAAAAGTTAAGTTAGAAGGATCTATTTAGTTTGCAAACAAGTTTGAAAACTTTCAAACTATGTTCTTGTTGTTAAAATTTTATACCACAAAATAAGATAGCTATATATATATGAATCGAATAAGGTTATGAACATAGTTACTACCTCAAGTTCCTTGGACAAGGTTGCTGTAAAAGAGGAGTAAGAACCTAGAACCAAAAGGGTGATGGAAGTGGATGAAAGATTGGAAGTAAGTTTGTGTTCTTGGAAGGATTTCTTGAAGTGTTTTTGTATGGTTTTCTTATGGTGATTAAGTAAGGTTTTTGAAGCTAAATGATGGGGAAAATGCTTGTAGATGATCAAGTATAAAGTTAAGAGTATTTTGAGAGAGAAATGGGAGTGTAAGTATGAGAAAATGGGGTGAAGAAATGGTGTGCATGCATAAAAACGTTTTTAGTATATAAAGAAAAAAAATGATACCTAACTTTGTTTTCTTGCTAAATAATTCATGCTACTTGACAAATGGTTGGTTCCACATGTTTCTTAATCATTTAAGGCTGCTAAGGAGCAGATTTTTATTGGTATATACCAATAGTAAATACATCTAGAAGCTGCGTATGATACGGGTACATATACCCTAAATATACGTGTAGAAATCTTTGAGAAAACGGAACGAGGATTCAAATATAGCTATCTTTTGTGAATATACTTATATTGTTTTATGTATTTAAGTCCTTAAAAGTGATTAAATACATTACTTATACGTTATATGTATAAACATTATAAGTCATAAGTATTTATATCAAATAACGTTATGTATGGTTATTGTTTTGAAAACTTAAGTTAGTAGTTTCAAAATATACTTATAACTTATTGTTATTAATACAAAATGAGATATTAAAACATCCATAAACCATGTTAAATATGTATATATACATATATATACACAAACGTATAATTATCATATGTTATATAGTTCGTGATATCATCGGTCAAACTAGACGGTCAAACGTTGTGTAAAACTCTTTTCAAAAACATAAGTCTCAACAATTTGGATTGCTTATCATGTTGGTAAGGTTTAATTTATGTAAATATTAATCTTATAAGTATAGAACGATCGAAAAAGTGCGGGTCAACTTTAGGGTTTTTGCTTATCGTGTCGGAACCATATAGAGATTAGAGTTTAAATTTGGTCGGAAATTTCCGGGTCGTTACACATATAGAGGTCAAAACCTCGCAACGAAATCAATTAATATGGAACGTTTTTAATCAATAAGAACGGGACATTTCATTTGATGGAAGTTTATGTGATTTTCGTTCAAAACAAGAAGAGATAACAGTGACCAAGAGGCGAGTAGCATATACGTATAGTTGCAGGTTTGTATGAGGGTTAAGTCTCGAAACATAAACATGCAAGTGGTTGTGTGGTGGGTTACATGAATAAGATGGTGGCGGTTAGAGTGGTGAGGGTGACGGGTTATGGTGATTCCCGGTGGTGATGGTTTAAAGAAGGTAGTGGTTGTCGATCAAAGGTGATTGTGTCGGGTTAAGTTTGTGATGGTGATTAAACATAACAGTAGCATGCAATGAACATGCTTGGGTTATAACCTTTCGAACTGCAGCAATAATGAAGCCAATTGATGGGTTTTCTTCTAAATAAAAAAGCAAGTGGGATGTATGCATATGGGGTGGGCGACCACTATAATTGTGCTCTCTATTTAGACTAATATAATATCTATATAAGATTAAAGACGGGCTCTACAACATGTGTAATTTTATCCATGTGCATAAACTACAACAATCATTTAATTTGGTCAACGAAAATTTCTCTTTTACAATCAACAGCAAACCATTCCGTGATATTTCATTATACTACCGACACTCCCTCTGTTGGCTTTTACTAATAATGGGAGACAAGAATCTAACTTTTATAATTTCACAATATACCAGCTTCCAACACTAACGCAGTAAGGTTATATATCTATATATATAATATATAATATATAATATATAATATATACATAATAAACTAGTACTCCGAATGACATGACAAAATTTAGACCCACAATAATTTATATTCTATATCTATTTTTACTCTATGAACATTTAGTAGAGTTATATACTCAAATAACCGATATGACTTGAAACAATTTTTAGTAAGATAAGTTGTAGATCCGTACTAAAAATTGACGAGTAAAAGTAAAAAAATTCTCATAACTTTATAAAACGACTCATAAAAAGTTTGTCCTTCCCGTGTCCTCCGTCCCAACTAAAATATAAGTAATATTAAAATTTAATATATAACATTTTTAAGAATAATAGTTATTTTATAAACTTAAGATTTTCATAATTTTACTAACATCCGTCCCACTTAGATGGATACATAGATGTTCAAAATTTCATGCATCCGTTTTAACGTATATGTATTCCTCTATGATATTGTCAATTAAAATTGATGGCTAACTATGACACTCATTTTGTACTATATAAATTAATGGTTAATAATTATGGTTGAATACATACGTTGCCCATTGTAACTAACGACTACATGCATCCTTTATTTAAATTGTAAAATATCAAGAGGCAATGATATTAATTTACTCGAAACATTCATACAATAAATTAATGCATTCATTAGTTTATTGATGTTTAATTATTCTAGCGTAAATATATATATATAAAAAAATTAGAAACTTAAAACGTGTAATATATATTTTCAAAAATAATTATATTCAAATTACTTTATATATATTTAAAAATGTTTTAATAATAATAGAAAATTATTATATCACAAAACGTTTTCATATTTTGAAACTTAAGTCATAATATTTTACGATCGAATTTCAAGTTTCTATTATAATATGTTCGTGAATCGTCGAAACTAGTCGAGGTTAAATGAATGTAATGAAAATAGTTCAAAATTTTTGAGACTCGGGATTACAGACTTTTTTTATCGTGTCAACAATATTAAATCGTATCGAGAGTTTGGTTTAAAATTAGTCGAAATTTTCTGGGTCACTACAGTACCTACCCGTTAAAGAAATTTCGTCCCGAAATTTGATCGAGATCATCATGTTTAACAAATAGAATGTTTTTCTGACGAATATGAGCTGATAAATAGAGTTTTATTACTGTTGAGTAATATGGATAAGACAATTCGACTACTCGAAAAGTACGAGTGAAGCTATCACAAAATAGTGAAATGAGTGAAATTAAGATTAGTCTTAACTTTTGACGTAGTCACGATTGATTTCCGGGATTCAAGGAATTTAAAGAAATCTTCGTAATCCATAAAAGATCTGATTAAAGAAATTTTGATTAAATGCGATAACCTGTATCGATTTCTTTGTCTGATATATCCACTATAAATTATTTTCTTCCGTCCCATTATTTTCACCATTCTTATACTTTCTTCCTCAATTCATACTTCCAAAAGATTGTGAAAATGCTTAATCCAGTTCTGATCCTTGACCTTATTCTGACTATCGCAACAATCATTTTCCTTTTCCATCTTCCACCACAGGAATCTGCTTATTTCTACTTTGCCCTTGGGGTTATAGTGTTTTTAATTATCCCGTGTCTTTATGTTGCGATCAACATTGATATACACGGTTTGTAATTTATGGGTTGTTATCGGGCTTTATATATCTCCCCTTATGTTTCGGAGCTCTTTGCCTTTTTATTCTTTTCTCGACCTTTAGTAAAGTGAGTAACGGTCCAGAATTTGTAAGTATGGAGTTTCGAATGAACTTAATGTTTTAACAAGAAAGAACGTAATAGCACAATTTGATTTTCAAATTTATCAACATCACGGAAGATAGAACCATCAAGAATACATTTTCTTGATATGTTCAGAAGTTAAGTAGAATGAAAGAGTTATGTAATATGGTACATGACGACGTTATGATCTGTGAATCATTATGTTCCAATAGAACTTCCAGCATGACTTACTGTAATATAATCACGTTGGCCAAGCGTCATTATATTATACTAACTCATGCTCAAATTCTTAACACTTCTCCAGAATTCATTCATAATTTAAACTCAAATTTATAGAAGGATAGAAACTAAAATAGTTTCTTTTATGATGTAACATAGATAGCACGAGGAGATAGATAATTTCGGATGAAAATATTTATGAAAATATCCTCAGAAATATCGAAGATATTTATGATGATATTTTGGAATTTTCTAAGTTCGAAGATTGATGAAGAAAATTATTCCGCAAGGATTTCAACTAAGTAAAGAGCAGGATATTCGCTAAAGATTTCATCGGATGCAGAATCTTCTAGATCCTTTGAATATAGGGTTTGGTCCTTGTATTTGTCCTCGGTCTCCTTCAGGGTTAGCTCAATCCATTTTTTCAGTAACAAATTTTCTATCAAGCGTTCCCAACCTTCCATTCTTTATTATCAAACTTTTGGCCATTAATACCATCTACAACATGCTGCTTCGTCAGCATTTTCAAAGTTAACGGATCTGGATCATCGGTTATCAAACCGAGGGTTTTCAAGAATATTGAAGGTTTTTAGATGATTAAATGCTGATTGTAATCTTCAAGATACGCAGGATATGAAATCAAGTTACAAAGGATGTTTAAGATTAAATCAAGTGGCAACTTGAAGAATTTTTTTTTTTATTGTAGTAGGTGTAACTTATTAACGATATTTTAAGTTAAAATGTGTTGTAATTACTATTTCCTACTCTTTTAATGCTTTTTAATTGTCCATAATAGTAGTCCAATAGTCCAATAGTTCAATAGTTCAACCAAAACTAGTATATTATAAGGATATAGTCATATAGGAAACAGTTAGCTAGGAATAGTTAGCGTGGATTCTTAACAAAATTTTTCCTCATAGTTAATTTGTTTGTTTCTAACAAATTTTATTTTGTCCAATGTTTTCTTCATTATGCCACTTGTTGGATTCTGATAGGTCAAAATCCAAATATGAAATTGAATGAAAATGGTTATTCTGTGATGAACGGATTCGTACTTCCGTGGTTGTAAGTAGGATAGTGAATGACTATTGAATCAGATTCGAAGAATGTACAGTGTAACTTATTAATGTGAAATTTAAATATTTCTCGGGTATTACCTACCCGTTAAAATATTTTCATCATTAATCGTTTGTACAAACGAATTTTTAATTACAATCTTTATGAAAATATACTTACATATATATTCTCTTCAGATGTAATCATGGATTTAAAGAGTCAATATGATATTAAACTCATTTGATTTACCGTTAGAACAAGAATATATAATCTCTAGAACATTAGAGATTACATAATCGTCATGTCGTAAGAAGATAAATGATGTAGAACGTCATGTAGAACGATGATTATGCTCGAGGTATAGATTGTGATGTTGAGGCGTGTGATGTTGAAACCTGGGTTGTTGGTGCTACTGGTGTTGATGTTTGTAGTACTGTTGGTACAGGTGATGTTGCTGAAGCTGGTACTTTTTACACCATATTATCCAAATTAATTACTCGAGCGCGAAGTTCTTTGACTTCTTGTATTACTCCAGGAGGATTGTCGGTCGGAACGAGCGGATGAATAAGGTTTAGAATTGTGGATAGAATATAATCGTGTCGAGCTATTCTGGAAATGAGGCTGAAAATGGTGTTTCCGATAGGTTCGCCGGTAAGTGCTTCGGGTTCTTCACCAAGAGGTGAATTCGGTTGGTGGAAGGGATCGCCTTCTTCGCGTCTCCATTGATTAAGTCGACTACTAACCCATCAGATGAATTGGGGATGGCTGATTGGTTGATTCATTCTAGTGACGCTGCTTTCGGATTCGTGTCGGAATAGCTGTCGGAATAACTATCGGAATAGCTATCGGAAATTGAGGGACTCGAACTAGTTGAGGGATTCATCTCGTACGATCAGATGAAGAATTTTCGATAAGAAATAGATTATAGGATGTAGATTAGTACCCTGCAATATATAATTTATATATGCATATATAATACTAAAATCCCATAAGTTACGGAGGAATCTACGGAACCTGTCAGGCAAAGGTAACAATAACAGATACGCTAAGATATGAATTTATCTATACACTGTCTATGCAATCATTGCAGTAAGATGTGTCTAGACTAAGAATGATAAGCAGGTAATTTCCTAAGGATGATAAGCAGATGATTTTCGACATGAAATGATAAGCAAAACTTTTGAAATGCAGACACGGTCGAAGTCCAGACTCACTAATGCATCCTAACGACTATCAGTTAGACTCACTAATGCAAGACCTGGTTCGCTAAGACCACCGCTCTGATACCAACTATAAAGACCCGTTCTAATCCATCCGAACGAAGTCCATATTGATTATAAATGATTCACAATAGTTGATTACATCGCGAGGTACTTGACCTCTATATGATACGTTTTACAAACATTGCATTCAATTTTAAAAGACAATCTTTCTTTACAACGAAAATTGACGGCATGCATACCATTTTAGAATATATCCAACTATAATTGACTTGATAATAATCTTGATGAACTCGACGACTCGAATGCAACGTCTTTTGAAATATGCCATGAATGACTCCAAGTAATGTTTCTAAAATAAGCAAATGCACAGCGGAAGATTTCTTTTGTATCTGAGAATAAACATGCTTTCAAGTGTCAATCAAAAGGCTGGTGAGTTCATTAGTTTAACATAAATAAACATTTCCATCATTTTAATAGACCACAAGATTTTCATTTCCAGTTCTCATAAATAAACGTCCCATGCATAGAGACAAAATCATTCATATGGATTGAACACCTAGTAACCGACATTCACAATATGTATATAAGAATATCCTCATCATTCCGGGATCCTCCTTCGGACATGATATAAATTTCGAAGTACTAAAGCATCTGGTACTTTGGATGGGGCTTGTTGGGCCCGATAGATCTATCTTTAGGATTCGCGTCAATTAGGGTGTCTGTTCCCTAATTCTTAGATTACCAGACTAAAAAGGGGCATATTTGATTTAATAATCCAACCATAGAATGTAGTTTCATTTACTCGTGTCTATTTCGTAAAACAGTTATAAAATCAGCGCATGTATTCTCAGCCCAAAAATATAAAGGGTAAAAAAGGCAAATGAAACTCACACATATAAGTATTGTAAAATAGTTAATAAAGCATTTGCATGTATTCTCAGCCCAAAAATGTATATAAAAGGGGAATAATGAAACTCACGCATATAAATATTGTAAAACAGTTAATAAAGCATTTGCATGTATTCTCAGCCCAAAAACATAAAGAGTAAAAGGGGCAAATGAAACTCACACATATAAGTATTGTAAAACAGTTAATAAATCATTTGCATGTATTCTCAGCCCAAAAATGTATATAAAAAGGGAATAATGAAACTCACAATACGATATTTTGTAGTAAAATATGCATACGACGATACTGAACAATGCAGGGTTGGCCTCGGATTCACGAACCTATATCATTTATATATATTAAAACATATAATCGTAATCGAACGAATATATATATATTTTTAATGATATACTTGTTAAATTATGTTATATGTGTTAATTATAGTTTTATGTAACTAATTGTTATTTGGTAAAATAATAATAATAAATAAAAGTTGTATTACCTTATGATAATAATAATAATAGTAATAATACTTATTAATAAAAATAATTATAGTAATAATAACCATGATAATAATAATTTTATTAAGAATAATCAAAATAATGATAATAATCATGTATCATGTATATTTATAAATCATGATAATGATATTAATAATAATAATAGTAATGTTAATGATAATAATGATAATAATATTAATGGTGATAATAATATTTAGCTTTAATCATAATAATGATGTAATAATGATAATATTAATAATAATATTAATAATAATAATAATAATAAAAATAATAATAATAATAATAATAATAATAATAATAATAATAATAAAAGTAATAAAAAAAGTAATAATAATAATAATAATAATAATAATAATAATAATAATAATAATAATAATAATAATAATAATAATAATAATAATAATAATAATAATAATAATAATTAGTAAATAGGAATTCTACCTCAAAGAAGTAATCCTTAAAAAAAATGTCCAAGTCTGGGTTTGAACCCGCGACATCCCGCTAATCCGAAAACAATCCTAACCATTACGCCATTTGTGTTTTTCTGAAATAACCACCATCTTAACTTCTTTTAATCCTTTTTTTTTTCACTTCCTCTTCTTTCTAAAATTAATCGAATTCACCATAATCATAACATCAACATGATCGTCCTATCATCATCCTCTTATCATGATCCTTCATCATCGTACATCGTATTACATCATCATCTTTATTTTTTTATTTTTTTGTTTTATCATCATCACGATCATCATTTAACAACATCATAATCGTATCATCTTTATCGCCAATATCATAATAACGTTCAATTTTTATCCTAATCTACTCGTCATCATCTTCATGCATCATCATTATCGTTTAAATCATAATTATTATTAAACCATCTATAATTATCACTTACGATCATCATCATGTATCTATCTTAACGTTTCCATCATTAACATATTATTCAACCCAACCGAAACATGGATGTCGGCCCATCAATCAATCCTATTTTGTAAATCCAATTAAATCACAATCGGTCCAATAACAGCCTAACCCAACAACAGTTTAAATGGCCCACTAAAAGTAGTCCATTTAATAAAAGAAAAGGAGCCCAATTAATAATGTCAATAACTCATTCAGGGTAAAAGTCTAGCTCGTCAGTCTAACTTCTTTAAATTCGTTTTCCTCTAATTACCCCACCATAAGCTTATCATCCCATCCACTATAACCCAAGTGGAAAACAGAAACACAACAGAACGTAACCCACCAATATGCAAACAAATAAAAAATTAATAGAAACGTAATATGTACACAGCGTCAGTTACTTGTAGCGAAGGAGAATGGTGATTGTTTGGGTACTGTTATAATAGAATACCAGCGTAGCAGCAGCAAGTAATACTATAGCAGTAGCAGTTAACGGCTTTTAGTGCTCTTGTTCGATTACAAAACAGGAAACAGCAATGGCAGTCGAGCTGTAGCAGTGTACAGTGATACATATGTGGTGTCTTTGATGGCAGTTTATGTGATTTTCGTTCAAAACAAGAAGAGATAACAGTGACCAAGAGGCGAGTAGCATATACGTATAGTTGCAGGTTTGTATGAGGGTTAAGTCTTGAAACATAAACATGCAAGTGGTTGTATGGTGGGTTACATGAATTGTAGCGACCCCGACAAATCGTCAAATGACGGCGTCATCTACGTATGGTCCCATTACATGTGTTGTAGGTCTTTATAACAAAGTTTGACCGAAAATATGTCGCATTCATTTCATAAAAGGATGTTTCAATGTTTACAAAAGAAGTTCCCATAACGAGTACATAACAATGGTTAAAGTTTGTATGAAACACATGCGACACAATTTAAAGTAGCCAAAATACGCTCCACGTATGCAATATACTCGACATCCAATGCAAGTATCAAAAAGTATGTGCGGAAGCATGCATCACCTAAGTTCAAGGACCTGAGAAAACATAGAGAATCTGTCAACGAAAACGTTGGTGAAATCATAGTTGTATGCATAAAGTATATTTGTATCACAAGGTTTAGTATAAAACGTTTATCAAGCGCATACATCTCAAAAGATGTGTTTGTATCACGAGCACCCAATTATCAAGCTTAACTGAATCTTACCTCTGCATAATAGTGTTAGAACCTACACTATACATTGAAAGAACATTTCATTCCTTCGAATGAGGGTTCGTTAAACCCGCATGGCCACACAACATAATTTCTCGCTTACACCCTACAAGTGTAACTAATGATAATTGGACTTGAGGTTTTTCGTTCTAACTCGTATGTATCTTTGCTTTTGTATAGTATTCAAAACGTTAAAGTATGAAAAGTATATGTAAGTATGTATTGTATATGTTTTCTCATCCCACGATTTTTAAAGTATAAAAGTGTTTGAAGAGTGGGCTATGATCTCACCTTTGATTGCAAGAGTGTAATAGTACTTCAACAAGTAAATGTGCAAAGAACAATGTTAGTCTCGACCTAAACAAATAGGTTGTATCAATAACGATAGTCACGAAGGGTCAAAGATGTTCAATTAGTCCTATGGCTCGACACGACTCGATTATGTAGCATGTGAAGCAAATTGTCAAGTTTCATGCAAGATACAAGTATAGAATCATGTTAGAAAGATTGCATAATTAATTTGGTTAAGTTTGACTAAAAGTCAAACTTGGTCGGGTCAAAGTCAACGAAAAAGTCAACATGTTCGGGTCGGGTCCCGAACTATTTTTCTATGCTAATTATTCATATACAAGTGTATTAAAACAAGTTTCATGTGAATCGGAGGTCAATAGCTAGTCAAACATTTCGCGTGAAATGGGACAATTTGAGCAGATTCTGGCCAGGCCTATTGGCGCGCCGCGCAGGTATAGGGGCGCACCGCGCCACCCACTGGGCAGGTCTGTTTCTGCTTTTCCACAAGTATGCACGAGCCAAAACCAATTCTAACACAACACTTGACCCGCAAACACTTATAATGTCTATCATACATCGTTGGAAAGGTATTTTGACGAGGGATGCAACTAAACACATATCATCAATCAAATTTCCACTTACAACAACCAAAAACCACAATTAATGTTCCTCATTCAATGCATACAAGTCATAAATGCCATTTAATGATTTGGTAACCAAATTACATGAACAATATGCCGTTTCGAAGGTAATTAAGCATACAACACAACCTAACACTTACAATTAGCATTTCGTGTCATTTAAAGCATCAAAAGTCCATTTCTAGTTCATGAAACCCTAACTCAAATTCACCAAATTTCATAATCAAGTTTAGAAGGTTTCTTTAACCAAACCATACATCATAACGAAGCTAGTAACACTAGGAATAAGATTAAAACATGAACTCTTAGCATCAAACAACATATGAACACTCAAAATTCAAGATTAAGCATGTGAACTTTCAATATGAACTAGTTACATCAAAATAGCAAGAACAAGCATACAAAACACATAATCATACTAGACTTGAGCCATAGACACTAATTAACAACCTTTTAACTCAAAAATCTCAAGAACACATAATATTAGTGATTTTAGAAAGTTACCCAAATTTGATGAAATCGGTATGGAATCGAAGAGGAGATCACGAGGAGTTCAAATATGTAATTTGTTTTGATCGAATCCTTCTTGAACGAATTTGGATGAGGAATTGCTTTTTGATGAATTTAAAGAATGGTGGAAGTATTAGATGAAAAGGAAAAATTAAATGAAGAAATGAGGTGGAAGAGTTTGACTAGTCAAGTGGCTAGTCACCACTTTGGTGTCTTGGCGAAACAAGTCCCTCAAGTTGCAATCGGGTGCGTTAAATTACCTAAAACAAGATAATTGAAACGCGTATTAACGGAAGATGTTATAAACATATAACGGAGTTTAAAATAGTTAAACGGAAAAGTTGACGGAAAAAGGTGGGATGTTACATTACCTACACCTTAAAAGAAATTTCGTCCCGAAATTTAGGTAGGCGTAGTGGTCGTTGTTTCTTCCTCAGAATCTGACGTTTCCGGAACCGGGAATAGATGAGGGTGTTTCTTTCGCATTTGATCTTCTCTTTCCCAAGTAAACTCGGGTCCCCTTTTGGCGTTCCAACGGACCTTAACAATCGGGATCCGGCTTTGTTTCAATTCCTTCTCGACGTAGTCCACAATTTCAACCGGTTCCTCCACAAAATGGAGTTTGTCATTAATAGTAAGTTCCTCGAGAGGAACGACGATATCGGGCTAGGCAAGATATTTCTTCAAGTTAGATACATGAAAAGTAGGATGGACGGAGCTTAGTTGAGGCGGAAGATCCAAACGATTCGCAACGGTTCCAACACGCTCTAAGATTTCGAAAGGACCAACGTATTGCGGATTTAGTTTCCCACGTTTCCCAAAACGGATGACACCTTTCCAAGGTGCGACTTTTAACATGACGCGGTCACCGACTTGAAATTCGAGGTCTTTGCATCTTTTGTCGGTATAGCATTTTTGACGACTCCGGGCCGTCTGAAGCCTATCTCGGATTTGAAGAATCTTCTCGGTGGTTTCGTGAATGAGTTCGGGCCCGGAAATTTGCACGTCACCCACTTCGGCCCAACAAAGAGGAGAGTGACATTTTCGACCATATAACGCTTCAAAAGGTGCGGCCTTAATACTCGCGTGATAACTATTGTTATAAGAGAACTCGGCGAGAGGTAAGTGCTTGTCCCAAGCTTTTCCAAAATCAACAACGCAGGCTCGTAACATATCCTCTAAGGTTTGTATTGTACGTTCACTTTGCCCATCGGTTTGGGGATGATATGCGGTGCTCATGTCCAAACGCGTTCCCAACGCTTCTTGTAACGTACGCCAAAATCTAGAAACGAAACAACCATCTCGGTCGGAGATAATCGATAACGGTACTCCGTGTCGGGCTACAATCTCTTTAATGTAAAGTCGTGCAAGTTTCTCCATTTTGTCGGTTTCTTTCATGGCGAGAAAGTGCGCGGATTTGGTGAGGCGGTCAATAATGACCCAAATTGTATCATAACCGCCCGACGTTTTCGGTAGTTTGGTGATAAAATCCATCGTGATCCTTTCCCACTTCCATTGCGGGATCTCGGGTTGTTGAAGTAACCCGGACGGTCTTTGGTGTTCGGCTTTGACTTTAGCGCAAGTCAAACATTTGGCGACGTATCTAGCAACCTCCTTTTTGATGTTGGGCCACCAATATTGTTCTTTAAGGTCATGGTACATCTTATTGGCGCCGGGATGAATCGAGTATCGCGATTTGTGGGCTTCGTCTAGGATGAGGTTTCGTAGATCGCCATATCTAGGCACCCAAATTTTTCCGGCGTAATATCGAAGCCCGGTCTCCTTAACTTCGAATCGGGAGACGAGAATGTTTAAAAGTTCACGTGCGATGTTGTTGTCCTTAAGAGCTTCATCTTAGGCTACCCGAATTTGGCTATTAAGGTTGGAGTGGATGGTGATATTCAAAGCTCGGACACGAAGAGGCACCGCTCTTTCCTTTCGACTTAAGGCATCGGCCACTACATTTGCCTTCCCGGGGTGGTAACGAAGCTCGCAATTATAATCGTTCAAGGTCTCAATCCATCTTCGTTGTCTCATGTTTAGTTGCTTTTGATCGAAGATATGTTGGAGACTTTTGTGATCGGTAAAGATGGTACTCTTGGTACCAAGAAGATGATGTCTCCATAGCTTAAGTGCAAAGATGACGGCACCGAGTTCAAGATCATGTGTCGTGTAGTTTCGTTCGTGAACCTTGAGTTGTCGAGAGGCATAAGCAATGACTTTCTTTCGGTGCATTAGTACACACCCATAACCGTTTTTCGAGGCATCACAATGTACAACAAAATCATCATTGCCTTCGGGAAGTGACAAGATAGGAGCGGTGGTTAGCTTAGTTTTCAAGATTTGAAAAGAGGTTTCTTGTTCGGATGACCAAATGAACTTTCGGTCCTTGTGAGTTAACGCGGTTAAAGGGCGAGCGATTAAGGAAAAGTCCTTGATGAATTTACGATAGTATCCGGCGAGACCCAAGAATTGACGAATTTGAGTAGGAGTAGTAGGAGCCTCCCATTTACTAATGGCTTCGATTTTCGCGGGATCGACTTTAATGCCTTGATCACTTACAACATGACCGAGGAATTGAACTTCCTTCAACCAAAATTCACACTTGGAGAACTTGGCATAGAGTTGTTCTTTTCTCAAGAGTTCAAGCACGAGTCAGAGATGTTCTTTGTGTTCCTCTTCGCTTTTAGAATAGACCAAAATATCATCGATGAACACGATAACGAATTTGTCGAGGTAAGGTTTGCACACGCGGTTCATGAGATCCATGAACACCGCCGGTGCGTTAGTGAGACCGAAAGGCATGACAAGGAATTCATAACTACCATAACGAGTCCGGAAAGCGGTTTTGGAGACATCTTCCCCCTTAACCCTTAGTTGATGATAACCCGAACGGAGATCGATTTTTGAATATACACGAGAACCTTGTAGTTGATCAAAGAGATCATCGATGCGAGGAAGGGGATATCTGTTCTTAACCGTCAATTTGTTTAGTTCACGATAATCA
Source organism: Rutidosis leptorrhynchoides (assembly GCF_046630445.1). NCBI lineage: Eukaryota > Viridiplantae > Streptophyta > Magnoliopsida > Asterales > Asteraceae > Rutidosis > Rutidosis leptorrhynchoides. The sequence goes on from NC_092335.1 coordinate 269,130,186, forward strand.
ATGCACATTCGTAGGGATCCGTCTTTCTTCTTGACGAACAAAATCGGAGCGCCCCATGGTGAATGGCTAGGTTGAATGAAACCACGGTCAAGTAGCTCTTGGATTTGACTTTGCAATTCTTGTAATTCGGATAGAGCGAGTCTATACGGTGCACGTGCTATGGGTGCGGCTCCTGGAATAAGATCGATTTGAAATTCAACCGGTCGATAAGGTGGAAGACCCGGTAATTCGTCGGGAAATACATCGGAAAAGTCACTAACAATCGGCACATCATCGATGCGCTTTTCATCGGCCTCGACTTTCTTAACGTGAGCAAGAATTGCGAAACAACCCTTACGTAGTAGTTTTCTAACTTTAAGGCACGAAACGAGATTGAGTCCGGTGCAATTTTTGTCGCCATAGACAATCAATGGTTCACCATTCTCGATAGGAATTCGGATTGCGTGAAGATCGCAAAGAATGTGAGATTTATTTTTGACCATCCAATTCATACCGATTATTACATCAAAACTCCCTAGTTCCATGGGTATCAAGTCAATTTCAAATTCATTACCCAAAATGTTTAAAGTACACCCCCGGTAATATGTGTCGGCACTTAAGAGTTTTCCGTCGGCCACTTCGATGGAATAAGTAGTATCTAAGGGGTGTGGTGGAGTGCAAAGAGTAGGAGCCAAAGTCTTAGACACAAAACATTTATCGGCACCCGAATCGAATAAGCAAGTAACATAAGTGTTGTTGAGAAGAAACGTACCCGTGACTAGTTCATTGTCATCCCGGCTTCCTCGGTGTTGATGTTAAAGGCTCGGCCTCGGTTGTTGGGGTTGGCTTTCTTCTTTGGGCATGCATTTCTACAGTGACCCGGTTGGCCACATTCATAACAAACACCCGGTCTTGGTGCATTGGGTCCCTTTTGAGCAACGGGAGCGGTGTTTCTACATTCATCGGCCGAATGGCCACTCTTGTGACACTTGACGCAATACGGCCTTCCACACTCACCCAAAAGATGTTTGTGGCACTTGTTGCAAAACGGTAAAGATCCGGAATAACCCTTCTTGCCGTCGTTGTTGTAAGGCTTCTTAGTGGAGGTGTTGTTGTAGTTGGTTGATGGAGTGGCTTCCCATTTCCTTTTGTTGCCACCCGACTTGTCCTCGGCCTTAGGAGCCGGCACTACGATTTCGTCAACCGTTTCGATTAATTGGCGGGCCATGTTCATAGCGGCTTGATGAGTACCGGGTTTGGATGACATCACCCCTTGTTTGATGCTTTTTGGAAGACCGAGCATGTAGAGCTCAATCCTTTGAGATTCGGGGTTAACAAGATTAGGACACATCAAGGATAGTTCGGCGAAGCGTTGATTATAAGCTTTAAGATCGTTTCCGACCGCTTTCAAAGCACTTAGTTCTTCCTCAAGCTTTCGGGTTTCTTAGCGCGGAAAATATTCAACAATCATCTTTTCCCTTAGATCGGCCCAAGAGAGGGCATGAGCTTCATCGGTACCCACCGATTGAACATAGGTGTTCCACCATGTTAGAGCAATTCCGGAGAAAGTGTGGGTGGAGTATTTGACCTTGTCTTGATCCCGACAACCGCTTATGCTAAAGACGGCCTCGGTTTGTTCAAACCAACGAGTAAGCACAACCGGTCCCCCGGTTCCATCATAAGTGTGGGGTTTGCACCCCATGAAAGCTTTGTAGGAGCACCCTTCGCTAGCGTTACCGGCTCCTTGGTTATTGTTGTTGTGGTTGTTGTTATTGTTGTTGTTAGACGAGTGACCGGCCATGGCCGCATCCACGGCGGTTGTGATGACCCGGGAATTTCCGACCAAATTTAAACATAATCTTATATGATTCGACTCGATAAGCAAAGTCTATTAAACCGAGTCTCATTATGTTTGAACTATTTCATGATAACATTTGACCTTTAACTATTTTCGACGATTCACGAACCTTTAATTGTAACTAAGAATGTAAATATAAATAATTATATATAAAACTAATTATATTAGTATTAATGAACTATTAAGTAATTTTGTTATTATAAAAGATAACATTTAATAACTAAAGATTTTCATTTTGAATATATATAGTATATTGTATATAAATGATTCAAACATATTTTACCAACGTTATCAAAATATTAAATGTACAATGTTATACTTTGTAGTTAATTGTTTAATATACATAATTAATCATCTACTCAACATTTAAAACATGATTTTATATATATGGTAGTATACATATATACATAAATATAACTATATATATATATGATTTTATACATAATTATTATATTATGTATATGTAGAAATTTATAATATATCTATGATGAAATAATGTACTATTTTAATAAATATATATAATACTTACATATATAAAACATTTATATTTTTCATAATTACATACATAAGTATAATATAATTAGTATGTAAATAAATATTATAATATATTTATATTAAAATGCATAAATATATAATATTCAGTATATGTTACAATACATATTACATAATTATTAAATATTACATAATAATAGATGATATTAATAAATTAAATTTAAATACAAATATAGTTGTTGTAGTAATGTTATTTGTATCGTCAGATATCAATATTTGTATTCATAATATCACTTTATATCATATAAAGATGAAATTGGATGTATAAATTAGATTATTATTACTAATATTATTATTATCGATAAAATATTAATATTATCATAATTAGTATGGTATTATTATTATTATTATTATCATTTTTACAATTATTATTATCATTAATATTATATTTATCATTATTATTAATTTTATTAATATTATTAGATATTAATAGTATTGTTATTATATATTATTATTATTAATTAAAAAAAAACAGTAGGGATCTATATTATACGCTTGACCTCTGTATCCTTTATCTCTATTATTATTATTTTTTTTGTTTCTTTCCTGCTCCCAACTCGTGAACCTGTGTTGACATTTTCTCCATTTTTTATCAACCGATCTCTATTATTACAACATGATTATGTATAATTGCAAATCAAATAAAAAGGAAATCCAATGGGATTAAAGAGCACAGCGATATATTTTTTTTTTTCTTCTCTGCACGCTCCAATTTTTTTTTCTCTTAATTCAATTTCGAATAAAGTTTCAAAATCTAAAAATGCAGAAAGGTTAGAAATCTTTCTTTGAATCTATCTGCAAAATCTCAACTCTCAAATCTTTATATCGATCTTGAATTTTGAAGTCAAAGTTTAGTTTAAAAAAAGTCAACAATTGTTCTTGAGACAAATTCGCGTTCGTGTATATGTTTCTGATCAAATTGACGATTCCAGTAGTTTTTATACATGTTTAGAAAACTATTTCGTATTATAAACATTATCTATAATGTTATCTATTACGAAATCAATTTTTTTTTTTGTTCCAAGAACCGACGCTGCAGTAGGCCTTTAGTATTTTTTTATTTTATTTTAGAACCCAAATTATTTTTTTTTCTGTAATGTTTTGAAGCTTTAAAGGGAACCCCGATTTTTTTTTTTTTGGTTATTGATGTTTTTTTGAATCCATGAGACTTGTGGAGAAGAAGAGGAATAGAAGAAAAACAGTTTATATATAAAATTTAAATTCGATATTAGTACAGAGAATCAGAATTGGTGGGATGGTCGAGAGTGTTTGCGTGTGAGCATGTGGTCACGAGATCGAGTCCAAAGGACGGTAGTTTTTTTTTTTTTTTTTGAAACTCTTTTCATGTGAGGTAGTTTTCTTTTCTAATTTTATTATTGTTATTATATATTAATTATTATTAGTATTATTATTATTATTGTGATTGTTTTGATTGTTATTGTTATTGTTATTATTAGTATCATACTTGTTATCATATTTGAAAGTATTATAGACATTACTATTATTATTATGATAGGTATTAATAATATTATTATTAGTAATAAACTTATCATTTTAGTATTTTATCATCATTAGGATTATGATTATGATTATCATTATTATTATTATGAAGGAAATAAAAATATATTATTATCATCAATATTAGAATTTGTACCGGTTTATAAATAATAGTATCATCAGTACATTTACAATTAATAATATCGTATTTATCAGTATCATCATTAATATTTACTAGTATTATTATGATTATCATTTATCATTTTATAAATATTAGAACCCTTATTATTAACATAAGTATGGTATTAGTATTAATATTATTTTAGAGTTATTATTATTAGTATCATTAACAGTTATCATTTTCATTTTTTTTGCTCTTAGTATTATCATTATTAATAAAATTATTATTATTATTAGTAAATCATTATTATCTAAATTATTATTTTAACAAATAAATCTTTTGTACACTATATATATATACTTATGGTATATACTAGGATTGTATTAATAATTCACATAACAAACTAATAAAATTTCATAAATACAATACTAACCACAAATATATGTATATAAATATATTAATGTCACTATTTATATAAACGTAAATCATTATAGATATATATACATAAAATCGATATATATATATATAAAATATAACTTAAAATATAATATAAGTATACGTTTTAAAATAAAGGTTAGAATAAATTCTACAAAACTATAATATATAAATAATACATATTAATAAATGAAATTTTGTAACTTACATTATACGTATTAATATATACACAATTGATATAGGTTCGTGAATCTGAGGCCAACCCTGCATTGTTCAATGACGTCATATGTATTTTTACTACAAAATACAGTATCGTGAGTTTCATTTGCCTTTTTACCCTTTATATTTTTGGGCTGAGAATACATGCGCAACTTTTATAACTGTTTTACGAAATTGACACAAGTACGTGAAACTACATTCTATGGTTGGATTATCGAAGTCGAATATGCCCCTTTTTATTAAGTCTGGTAATCTAAGAATTAGGGAACAGACACCCTAATTGACGCGAATCCTAAAGATAGATCTATCGGGCCCAACAAGCCCCATCCAAAGTACCGGATGTTTTAGTACTTCGAAATTTATATCATGTCCGAAGGAGGATCCCGGAATGATGGGGATATTCTTATATATGCATATTGTTAATGTCGGTTACCAGGTGTTCAATCCATATGAATGATATTTTTGTCTCTATGCATGGGACGTATGTTTATGAGAAATGGAAATCTGAAATCTTGTGGTCTATTAAAATGATGGAAACGATTGTTTAAGTTAAACTAATGAACTCACCAACCTTTTGGTTGACACTTTAAAGCATGTTTATTCTCAGGTACGAAAGAAATCTTCCGCTGTGTATTTGCTCATTTTATAGATATTACTTGGAGTCATTCATGGCATATTTCAAAAGACGTTGCATTCGAGTCGTCGAGTTCATCAAGATTATTATCAAGTCAATTATAGTTGGATATATTATGAAATGGTATGCATGTCTGTCAACTTTCGATGTAATGAAATTTTGTCTTTTCAAAAACGAATGCAATGTTTGTAAAATGTATCATATAGAGGTCAAGTACCTCGCGATGTAATCAACTGTTGTGAATCGTTTATAATCGATATGGACTTCGTCGGGATGGATTAGGACGGGTCTTCACAGTTGGTATCAGAGCGGTGGTCTTAGCGAACCAGGTCTTGCATTAGTGAGTCTAACTGTTAGTCGTAAGAATGCATTAATGAGTCTGGACTTCGACCGTGTTTGCATGTCAAAAGTTTTGCTTATCATTTAGTGTCGAAAAATTATTTGCTTATCATCCTTAAAGTCTAAGACACGTCTTACTGCCTTTATTGCATAGACAGTGTATAGTTAAATTCATATCTTAGCGTATCTGTTATTGTTACCTTTGCCTGACAGCTTCCGTAGATTCCTCCGTAGTTTATGGGATTTTAGTATTATATATGCATATGTAAATTATGTATTGCAGGGTACTAATCTACATCCTATAATCTATTTCTTATCGAAAATCCTTCATCTGATCGTACGAGATGAATGCCTCAACCAGTTCGAGTCCATCAGATTTCGATAGCTATTTCGATAGTTATTCCGACAGCTATTTCGATATGGATTTCCACTCGAGCTCCGAAAGCAGAGTAACCGGAATGAATCGATCAATTAGCCATCATCTATTCTGAATGAATTGGAGATGGGTTCGTAGTCGACTTAATCAATGGAAACGCGAAGAAGGCGATCATTTCCACTAACCAAATTCACCTCTTGACAATGAACCTAAAACGTTTACCGGCGAACCTGTTCGAGACACCATTTTCTCTCTCATTTCCAAAGTATCTCATCACGATCATATACTATCTCAGATTCTAAACCTCCTTCATCCGCTCGTCCGAACCGACAATCATCCCGGTGTAATAGAAGAAGTTAACGAACTTCGCGCATAAGTTGTAGTCTTGAAAAATATGGTGCAAAACGTACCAGCTTCATCCAAATCACCGGCACCAACAGCACCACCAACAACCCAAATTTCAATATCACATGCCTCAACATCTCAATCTATACCTCGAGTATAATCATCATTCTACATGACATTCTACATCAGTTATCTTCGTTCGACATGGTGATTATGTAATCTCTAATGTTTTAGAGATTATTTATTCTAGTTCCAACTGAAAACTAAATGAGTTTAATATCATGTTAACTCATTAAATTCATGATTACATCTGAAGAAAATATATATGTATATATGTTTTCATAAAGATTGTAATTAAAAATTCTTTTGTACAAACTGTTAATAATAAAAATATTTTAACGGGTAGGTAATACCCGAGGAATATTTAAATTTCACATTAATAAGTTACACTGTATATTCTTCGAATCTGATTCAACAGTTATTCACTATCCTATTTACAACCACCGGGATACTTATCCGTTCACCAAAGAATAACTATTTTCATTCAAATTCAATTTCATATTTGAATTTTGACCTATCAGAATCCAACAAGTGGCATAATGAAGAAATAATGGACACAATAAAAATTGATTAGAAACAGACTAATTAACAATATTAAATTTTATTAAGAAACCACGCTAACAAAATCCTAGCTAACTGTTCCTAGCTAACTGTTAATTCCGTATTACATTTTATTTATCGCAATTTATTTATCGCAATTTATTTTATCGCAATTTATATTCTCGCAATTTTATTTATTGTCATTTAATTTCTGTTATTTACTTTACGCACTTTATTTATCGTCATTTAATTTCTGTTATTTATTTTACGCACTTTAAATATCGGGACACGTATACAAGGTTTTGACATATCATATCGACACATCTATATATATTATTTGGAATCACCATAGACACTCTATATGCAGTAATGATCGAGTTCTCTATACAGGGTTGAGGTTGATTTTATAATAATATATATACTTTGAGTTGTGATCGAGTCTGAGACATGTACACGGGTCACGATACGTATTAATTAATTCAAATATTATATATTAAACTATATATGAATGATTGCACTGTCAACTGTGGACTATCGACTGTGGACTAATAACATTGGACAATTAAAATGAATTAAAATATTGAATATAACATATGAAACTAAACAATTCTTCAAGTTTGCCACTTGATTTCGTCTTAAACCTCATTTGTATCTTCACGATTACATTCTGCGTTCAAACCTTTCATGATTTTTGAAAACACCTCAATCGATAGGATGAATCAACCGCACTTCATCTACGGAAGGAAAGATTTATGCATATAGTTATGCACCTGAGAAACTCTCGGCAATTGAGTAAAAGTTCAACACGTAGCCGCGTCAGATCCTTTGGCATTTATTAACAAAAACAACTTTGCGATCCCTTTTCAAAATTAGCCAATTTTGTCACAGCTCCAACAAGTCAACTTCGACTTTTCGTACGAAACAACCTTATTATAACGTTTATATATACGCGTGCTCTTTTATTGTTACCAGGTAACCTTTCATATTCCATCATATTACCATCAGCGTTTAATCATCTAAAAACACAATTCTCCTGAAACCACCTCGGATTAATAACCGATGATTCAGATATCATAGCATTAAATGCAGAGGAAACATAAAAATGGTAGATGGTCTAAACGGACAAAAGTTTGATGATAAAGAAAGGAGTGTTAGGAACGCTCGATAAAAAATTGGGTATTGAAAAACAGATTGAGTTACCCATGAAGGAGACCAAGGACAAATACAAGGACCAAATCATATATTCAAAGGATTCAGGTAATTCTGGATCCGTTGAAATCTTTAGAGAATATCTTGCTCCGAAGTCATGTTAAAATCTTGCGGAAAATCTTTCTCCATCAACCGTCGATATTTTCATAAATATTCTCGTCCGAAATTATATACCTCTTCGTGCTTCCTGTGTATCAATATATTGGAAACATTCAATAGAAAATATAGTACCGAAAAGCAGATTATGCGAAACTATGAAGAAAGCCGTGGATAAATCACAAAGAATAAGTTTGACTTCAAAGAATCCAAATAATTCAATGTCTGCTAAAGTCTATAGTGAATAACTTGCTCCTTACTCTAAACCCTTGCAGACAATAGTTTCTATCATCCTCTGATCTTAGATATTCTGAGATATTATCGTACCTTTCATTATAAATATCCTCCATATTTCTGGAGATATTTTTATAACTATTCTTATCTGAAATCATTAATCTTTTCGTGCTATCAGTATTACATCATATAGAAACTGTTAGTTTCTATATTCTGTAAATTTTCAAGCTTAAAATATGAATGTTATTGTAGTAATGATGGGAACTGATGCATGAGTTAGTATAATATAATGACACTTGATCAACGTGATTATATTACAGTAAGTCATGCTGAGTTTCTAAATGAAACGTGATGATTCACAGATCATAACGTCATCATGTGCCATGTTACATAACTCTTTCATCCTACTTAACTCCGTAACAAATCAAGAAAATGTATTCTTGATGGTTCTATCTTCCGTGATGTTGATAAATTTGAAAATCAAATCGTGCTATCACGTTCCTTCATGCTTAGAACATTATAATCATTCGAAACTCTATATCTATAAATTCTGGACCATTATTCGCTTGACTTGAAGTCGGGAAGAGAAAACAAAAGCATAGAGCTTTGAAATATAAGGGAGAATATAAAGTCCGATAACAACACATAAATTACAAACCGTGTATATCAATGTTTATCGCAACATAAAGACACGGGAGAATTAAAAACATTATAATCCCGAGGGCGAAGTAGAAGAAAGCAGATTCCTCTGGTGGAAGTTGGAAAAGGAGAATGATTGTTGCGATAGTAAGGATGAGGACAAGGATCAGAACTGGATTAATCATTTTCAGAATCTTTTGGATGTATGAACTAAGAAAGAAAGTATAAGAATGGTGAGAATAATGGAAAGGAAGAGCTTAATTTATACTGGAAATATCAGACGTAGTAATCGGGGCAGATCACCGTATTTAATTAAAGAGATCTTAATTTCCATAAATCCCGAAGAATCAGATTTTATAGATCTTCAAGATTTTCTTTAAATCCCTTAAATTCCGGAATTCAACCAAGGCAATGTCAAAAGTTAAGACGCGCCTTATTTTCTAAATTCAAACCTGACTACGTCAAAAGTTAAAAACAAATCTTTGTTTCTCATTTCATCCTTTTGTGAATAGCTTCATTCGCACTCTTCGAATAATCGAATTATTTTTATCCATATTACTCAATGATGATAAAACTCAAGTTATCAACTCATATTCGTCAGGAAAACATATTTATTGTTAGCTATGACGACCTCACTCAAATTTCGGGACGAAATTTCTTTAACGGGTAGGTACTGTGATGACCCGGGAATTTCCGACCAAATTTAAACATAATCTTATATGATTCGACTCGATAAGCAAAGTCTATTAAACCGAGTCTCATTATGTTTGAACTATTTCATGATAACATTTGACCTTTAACTATTTCCGACGATTCACGAACCTTTAATTGTAACTACGAATGTAAATATAAATAATTATATATAAAACTAATTATATTAGTATTAATGAACTATTAAGTAATTTTGTTATTATAAAAGATAACATTTAATAACTAAAGATTTTCATTTTGAATATATATAGTATATTGTATATAAATGATTCAAACATATTTTACCAACGTTATCAAAATATTAAATGTACAATGTTATACTTTGTAGTTAATTGTTTAATATACATAATTAATCATCTACTCAACATTTAAAACATGATTTTATATATATGGTAGTATACATATATACATAAATATAACTATATATATATATGATTTTATACATAATTATTATATTATGTATATGTAGAAATTTATAATATATCTATGATGAAATAATGTACTATTTTAATAAATATATATAATACTTACATATATAAAACATTTATATTTTTCATAATTACATACATAAGTATAATATAATTAGTATGTAAATAAATATTATAATATATTTATATTAAAATGCATAAATATATAATATTCAGTATATGTTACAATACATATTACATAATTATTAAATATTACATAATAATAGATGATATTAATAAATTAAATTTAAATACAAATATAGTTGTTGTAGTAATGTTATTTGTATCGTCAGATATCAATATTTGTATTCATAATATCACTTTATATCATATAAAGATGAAATTGGATGTATAAATTAGATTATTATTACTAATATTATTATTATCGATAAAATATTAATATTATCATAATTAGTATGGTATTATTATTATTATTATTATCATTTTTACAATTATTATTATCATTAATATTATATTTATCATTATTATTAATTTTATTAATATTATTAGATATTAATAGTATTGTTATTATATATTATTATTATTAATTAAAAAAAAACAGTAGGGATCTATATTATACGCTTGACCTCTGTATCCTTTATCTCTATTATTATTATTTTTTTTGTTTCTTTCCTGCTCCCAACTCGTGAACCTGTGTTGACATTTTCTCCATTTTTTATCAACCGATCTCTATTATTACAACATGATTATGTATAATTGCAAATCAAATAAAAAGGAAATCCAATGGGATTAAAGAGCACAGCGATATATTTTTTTTTTCTTCTCTGCACGCTCCAATTTTTTTTTCTCTTAATTCAATTTCGAATAAAGTTTCAAAATCTAAAAATGCAGAAAGGTTAGAAATCTTTCTTTGAATCTATCTGCAAAATCTCAACTCTCAAATCTTTATATCGATCTTGAATTTTGAAGTCAAAGTTTAGTTTAAAAAAAGTCAACAATTGTTCTTGAGACAAATTCGCGTTCGTGTATATGTTTCTGATCAAATTGACGATTCCAGTAGTTTTTATACATGTTTAGAAAACTATTTCGTATTATAAACATTATCTATAATGTTATCTATTACGAAATCAATTTTTTTTTTTGTTCCAAGAACCGACGCTGCAGTAGGCCTTTAGTATTTTTTTATTTTATTTTAGAACCCAAATTATTTTTTTTTCTGTAATGTTTTGAAGCTTTAAAGGGAACCCCGATTTTTTTTTTTTTGGTTATTGATGTTTTTTTGAATCCATGAGACTTGTGGAGAAGAAGAGGAATAGAAGAAAAACAGTTTATATATAAAATTTAAATTCGATATTAGTACAGAGAATCAGAATTGGTGGGATGGTCGAGAGTGTTTGCGTGTGAGCATGTGGTCACGAGATCGAGTCCAAAGGACGGTAGTTTTTTTTTTTTTTTTTGAAACTCTTTTCATGTGAGGTAGTTTTCTTTTCTAATTTTATTATTGTTATTATATATTAATTATTATTAGTATTATTATTATTATTGTGATTGTTTTGATTGTTATTGTTATTGTTATTATTAGTATCATACTTGTTATCATATTTGAAAGTATTATAGACATTACTATTATTATTATGATAGGTATTAATAATATTATTATTAGTAATAAACTTATCATTTTAGTATTTTATCATCATTAGGATTATGATTATGATTATCATTATTATTATTATGAAGGAAATAAAAATATATTATTATCATCAATATTAGAATTTGTACCGGTTTATAAATAATAGTATCATCAGTACATTTACAATTAATAATATCGTATTTATCAGTATCATCATTAATATTTACTAGTATTATTATGATTATCATTTATCATTTTATAAATATTAGAACCCTTATTATTAACATAAGTATGGTATTAGTATTAATATTATTTTAGAGTTATTATTATTAGTATCATTAACAGTTATCATTTTCATTTTTTTTGCTCTTAGTATTATCATTATTAATAAAATTATTATTATTATTAGTAAATCATTATTATCTAAATTATTATTTTAACAAATAAATCTTTTGTACACTATATATATATACTTATGGTATATACTAGGATTGTATTAATAATTCACATAACAAACTAATAAAATTTCATAAATACAATACTAACCACAAATATATGTATATAAATATATTAATGTCACTATTTATATAAACGTAAATCATTATAGATATATATACATAAAATCGATATATATATATATAAAATATAACTTAAAATATAATATAAGTATACGTTTTAAAATAAAGGTTAGAATAAATTCTACAAAACTATAATATATAAATAATACATATTAATAAATGAAATTTTGTAACTTACATTATACGTATTAATATATACACAATTGATATAGGTTCGTGAATCTGAGGCCAACCCTGCATTGTTCAATGACGTCATATGTATTTTTACTACAAAATACAGTATCGTGAGTTTCATTTGCCTTTTTACCCTTTATATTTTTGGGCTGAGAATACATGCGCAACTTTTATAACTGTTTTACGAAATTGACACAAGTACGTGAAACTACATTCTATGGTTGGATTATCGAAGTCGAATATGCCCCTTTTTATTAAGTCTGGTAATCTAAGAATTAGGGAACAGACACCCTAATTGACGCGAATCCTAAAGATAGATCTATCGGGCCCAACAAGCCCCATCCAAAGTACCGGATGTTTTAGTACTTCGAAATTTATATCATGTCCGAAGGAGGATCCCGGAATGATGGGGATATTCTTATATATGCATATTGTTAATGTCGGTTACCAGGTGTTCAATCCATATGAATGATATTTTTGTCTCTATGCATGGGACGTATGTTTATGAGAAATGGAAATCTGAAATCTTGTGGTCTATTAAAATGATGGAAACGATTGTTTAAGTTAAACTAATGAACTCACCAACCTTTTGGTTGACACTTTAAAGCATGTTTATTCTCAGGTACGAAAGAAATCTTCCGCTGTGTATTTGCTCATTTTATAGATATTACTTGGAGTCATTCATGGCATATTTCAAAAGACGTTGCATTCGAGTCGTCGAGTTCATCAAGATTATTATCAAGTCAATTATAGTTGGATATATTATGAAATGGTATGCATGTCTGTCAACTTTCGATGTAATGAAATTTTGTCTTTTCAAAAACGAATGCAATGTTTGTAAAATGTATCATATAGAGGTCAAGTACCTCGCGATGTAATCAACTGTTGTGAATCGTTTATAATCGATATGGACTTCGTCCGGGTGGATTAGGACGGGTCTTCACAGCGGTGGCTATCATGCGTTGCAAAGCTTGTTCGGGAGTTTCATTGCGTCGTACACGGCGAGGAGGCATTGTTCCTTCAAAACAAAAGAATACCGTTGGTTAGTATTCTAAATAATACTAACCGTGATATGGAATAAAGATAAAGAGAAAATTATCCTTGACTCGCCTTAAATTCTTTATGTCATAATGTCGGTATGTTCATATGAGTCACCGTAATATAATTTCCGGGAATTATATTACCCTAATTCATATGTGCATTCGACATTACATCATATAGTCAAGGTGGCGTGACAATTAAATTATACAACTCAAGATTTAGATAGAATAAGAGTAGATATGAGTAGAAGAGTTAGAGTATAAATGCACAATTTGCCAAGTAATTCCTATGTCAAGTCTATATGCCGGTTGTAGTCTAGACTCACCAATGTACCCTATGACTCGGGGTCGACACCAATGAACTCTAAATCCCTACAACCAAGGCTCTGATACCACTTGTAGCGACCCCGACAAATTGTCAAATGACGGCGTCATCTACGTATGGTCCCATTACATGTGTCGTAGGTCTTTATAACAAAGTTTGACCGAAAATATGTCGCATTCATTTCATAAAAGGATGTTTCAATGTTTACAAAAGAAGTTCCCATAACGAGTACATAACAATGGTTAAAGTTTGTATGAAACACATGCGACACAATTTAAAGTAGCCAAAATACGCTCCACGTATGCAATATACTCGACATCCAATGCAAGTATCGAAAAGTATGTGCGGAAGCATGCATCACCTAAGTTCAAGGACCTGAGAAAACATAGAGAATCTGTCAACGAAAACGTTGGTGAAATCATAGTTGTATGCATAAAGTATATTTGTATCACAAGGTTTAGTATAAAACGTTTATCAAGCGTATACATCTCAAAAGATGTGTTTGTATCACGAGCACCCAATTATCAAGCTTAACTGAATCTTACCTCTGCATAATAGTGTTAGAACCTACACTATACATTGAAAGAACGTTTCATTCCTTCGAATGAGGGTTCGTTAAACCCGCATGGCCACACAACATAATTTCTCGCTTACACCCTACAAGTGTAACTAATGATAATTGGACTTGAGGCTTTTCGTTCTAACTCGTATGTATCTTTGCTTTTGTATAGTATTCAAAACGTTAAAGTATGAAAAGTATATGTAAGTATGTATTGTATATGTTTTCTCATCCCACGATTTTTAAAGTATAAAAGTGTTTGAAGAGTGGACTATGATCTCACCTTTGATTGCAAGAGTGTAATAGTACTTCAACAAGTAAACGTGCAAAGAACAATGCTAGTCTCGACCTAAACAAATAGGTTGTATCAATAACGATAGTCACGAAGGGTCAAAGATGTTCAATTAGTCCTATGGCTCGACACGACTCGATTATGTAGCATGTGAAGCAAATTGTCAAGTTTCATGCAAGATACAAGTATAGAATCATGTTAGAAAGATTGCATAATTAATTTGGTTAAGTTTGACAAAAAGTCAAACTTGGTCGGGTCAAAGTCAACGAAAAAGTCAACATGTTCGGGTCGGGTCCCGGACTATTTTTCTATGCTAATTATTCATATACAAGTGTATTAGAACAAGTTTCATGTGAATCGGAGGTCAATAGCTAGTCAAACATTTCGCGTGAAATGGGACAATTTGAGCAGATTCTGGCCAGGCCTATTGGCGCGCCGCGCAGGTATAGGGGCGCGCCGCGCCACCCACTGGGCAGGTCTGTTTCTGCTTTTCCACAAGTATGCACGAGCCAAAACCAATTCTAACACAACACTTGACCCGCAAACACTTATAATGTCTATCATACATCGTTGGAAAGGTATTTTGACGAGGGATGCAACTAAACACATATCATCAATCAAATTTCCACTTACAACAACCAAAAACCACAATTAATGTTCCTCATTCAATGCATACAAGTCATAAATGCCATTTAATGATTTGGTAACCAAATTACATGAACAATATGCCGTTTCGAAGGTAATTAAGCATACAACACAACCTAACACTTACAATTAGCATTTCGTGTCATTTAAAGCATCAAAAGTCCATTTCTAGTTCATGAAACCCTAACTCAAATTCACCAAATTTCATAATCAAGTTTAGAAGGTTTCTTTAACCAAACCATACATCATAACGAAGCTAGTAACACTAGGAATAAGATTAAAACATGAACTCTTAGCATCAAACAACATATGAACACTCAAAATTCAAGATTAAGCATGTGAACTTTCAATATGAACTAGTTACATCAAAATAGCAAGAACAAGCATACAAAACACATAATCATACTAGACTTGAGCCATAGACACTAATTAACAACCTTTTAACTCAAAAATCTCAAGAACACATAATATTAGTGATTTTAGAAAGTTACCCAAATTTGATGAAATCGGTATGGAATCGAATAGGAGATCACGAGGAGTTCAAATATGTAATTTGTTTTGATCGAATCCTTCTTGAACAAATTTGGATGAGGAATTGCTTTTTGATGAATTTAAAGAATGGTGGAAGTATTAGATGAAAAGGAAAAATTAAATGAAGAAATGAGGTGGAAGAGTTTGACTAGTCAAGTGGCTAGTCACCACTTTGGTGTCTTGGCGAAACAAGTCCCTCAAGTTGCAATCGGGTGCGTTAAATTACCTAAAACAAGATAATTGAAACGCGTATTAACGGAAGATGTTATAAACATATAACGGAGTTTAAAATAGTTAAACGGAAAAGTTGACGGAAAAAGGTGGGATGTTACATGAATAAGATGGTGGCGGTTAGAGTGGTGAGGGTGACGGGTTATGGTGATTCCCGGTGGTGATGGTTTAAAGAAGGTAGTGGTTGTCGATCAAAGGTGATTGTGTCGGGTTAAGTTTGTGATGGTGGTTAAACATAACAGTAGCATGCAATGAACATGCTTGGGTTATAACCTTTCGAACTGCAGCAATAATGAAGCCAATTGATGGGTTTTCTTCTAAATAAAAAAGCAAGTGGGATGTATGCATATGGGGTGGGCGACCACTATAATTGTGCTCTCTATTTAGACTAATATAATATCTATATAAGATTAAAGACGGGCTCTACAACATGTGTAATTTTATCCATGTGCATAAACTACAACAATCATTTAATTTGGTCAACGAAAATTTCTCTTTTACAATCAACAGCAAACCATTCCGTGATATTTCATTATACTACCGACACTCCCTCTATTGGCTTTTACTAATAATGGGAGACAAGAATCTAACTTTTATAATTTCACAATATACCAGCTTCCAACACTAATGCAGTAAGGTTATATATCTACATATAATATATAATATATACATAATAAACTAGTACTCCGAATGACATGACAAAATTTAGACCCACAATAATTTATATTTTATATCTATTTTTACTCTATGAACTTTTAGTAGAGTTATATACTCAAATAACCGATATGACTTGAAACAATTTTTAGTAAGATAAGTTGTAGATCCGTACTAAAAATTGACGAGTAAAAGTAAAAAAATTCTCATAACTTTATAAAACGACTCATAAAAAGTTTGTCCTTCCCGTGTCCTCCGTCCCAATTAAAATATAAGTAATATTAAAATTTAATATATAACATTTTTAAGAATAATAGTTATTTTATAAACTTAAGATTTTCATAATTTTACTAACATCCATCCCACTTAGATGGATACATAGATGTTCAAAATTTCATGCATCCGTTTTAACGTATATGTATTCCTCTATGATATTGTCAATTAAAATTGATGGCTAACTATGACACTCATTTTGTACTATATAAATTAATGGTTAATAATTATGGTTGAATACATGCGTTGCCCATTGTAACTAACGACTACATGCATCCTTTATTTAAATTGTAAAATATCAAGAGGCAATGATATTAAATTACTCGAAACATTCATACAATAAATTAATGCATTCATTAGTTTATTGATGTTTAATTATTCTAGCGTAAATATATATATATATATATATATACATATATATATATATATATATATATATATATATATATATAAAATTAGAAACTTAAAACGTGTAATATATATTTTCAAAAATAATTATATTCAAATTACTTTATATATATTTAAAAACGTTTTAATAATAATAGAAAATTATTATATCGCAAAACGTTTTCATATTTTGAAACTTAAGTCATAATATTTTACGATCGAATTTCAAGTTTCTATTATAATATGTTCATGAATCTTCAAAACTGGTCGAGGTTAAATGAATGTAATGAAAATAGTTCAAAAATTTTGAGACTCGGGATTACAGACTTTTCTTATCGTGTCAACAATATTAAATCGTATCGAGAGTTTGGTTTAAAATTAGTCGAAATTTTCCGGGTCACTACATTTGAGGCTGCTATGAAGACCCAACATTGGAGTGATGAGGTGACATACCATATTTTGCTGACTGTCTTACAGTCTGCTTCCAGAGAATGGTTCACCAAACTGCCACCTAACGGCATCACATGCTTCATAGATATACGAGAGAAGTTTCTCATGCAATATCAGAACCTTCGAGGGTCAAGCTCACGCACATGTAGGATCACGAAATACTAATGTATCGGGGGGATGGAATTTGAAAACTTCATCACCAGATACATGTTGGAATGTCAAAAAATCTCAGGCCTCCCAAAAACACAGCAGATTTCGGGGTTCATAACATGCCTGGACAAAAAAGAGCCCCCATCACTCGTGGCTAAACTCCATTGGAACATCCCGAATACCTTTGATGATGCCGTAATGGTAGCAAGACAATATCAACATTCTGGACACGAGAGGCAAGACAGATATCACCGGGACGAGAAGAAGCGAGATGATGACAGTCGAAACAAAAGCCGGCACCGGCATGACGGTGGCCGGCGAAGCGACAACCCTCGTAGAAGTCACAACAGCCACAGAAAAAGCCATGACATCCACAAGCATGACAAAAGCAGTACGAGGCCATATGATAAGGGATCTTTAATAGATAGCCTGACCGAAACCCCAAGAGAGATACTACTGACGGAGCTGGTAAAAGAAAAATTCACCCCGCATGCACCAATGGAAAAAAGGGACTACCAAAAATCAGACAAGTACTGTAAATTCCATGAGGACAGCAGCATTGACACTAATGAATGCAAAGCATCGATGCGCAAAATTATTGCAATAATTAAAGCTGGTGAACTCAACCATTTATTGCAGGGTCAAAAATTCAAAAAGGCTGATCCAAACAAAACAGTCAGCTGGCAGAAAGAAGATTGGAAGAAGCGTGAAAAGGAGAGGACAAAGTGGTAATCAACATGATCAACGTGGAAGAGAAAGAGCACTTCACACGCTATTCCTGGAAGGATACTGTGATTACTTTTCCAAAGCTGACGGGACGAGACTCCCGAGAAGAACCAGTGGTGATAGACTGACTAATATATGGTTTTCGCGTCCAAGAGATTTACACCGACACAGGAAGTGAAGTTGATATTCTATACGCCCATTGCCTTTCCTAGCTCCCAAAATGTGTTGGAAGGAAAAAGAGGTAATCTAACGCAACCATGTCCGGATTCACGGGGTCCACCAAACAACCCGTTGGCAAGCTCAAGGCAACAGTCATCATGGTACTCAGCCCTATCTCCGAAGTGAAGTCATAGACTTTTACGTCATTAAATCTGTAACCACCATGAATTTCATTTTGGGAAGAAAATGTTTCAAGAAGTTTGGTGTAATAGCCTCCACCGCTCACAGTTTGCTTAAATTCCCAACCCGGCAAGGTGTGGCAAGTCAAATCTACCCGGAAGCCCTTCCCAAGAGCAATGAACAAACAAGGAAGACTGTACATCAGAACAGGGGGAACGGAGCATATCCTGGAAGAAGAACATGTGTCAGTCCTTAAAAGATTAACTTACTTAGAGCCACCAACACACTCAACTAGGGAAAAAAACTGCCACCAACTATGAAACAGGGCAGGATAGCGTCGGTAAGTATCATCGGTCAGAATGGGAAGAACATTTTATGACAGCCATACATGCTGTGAACGACTACTCAAGTCCGACACACAAGCGTTCCAAGCCAGGAAGTTATGAGAGCTCTAACCGGGACAACACACCGGCTAAAGGAAATAAAAGTGGCTAGATGTCACACTAGAGCTTAGACGGGTATCCTGGTTGAAACTAATCACTTCAACCAAGGATATCTTGATATTTGTGTTTTTCTTTTTCAAATAAGAAACACTTTATGTCTTTTTAAAGATGAATAAAATGCTTATCTGTTTACAATAACTTTGTTATGGTATAACGTTATTCACATAAAAAGTAACCGTCTAGTGGCAGACGAATTCAGCCATCCAATTAAGTCCCATACGAGTTACTTGTACCCCCTTCAGAGGTGATTGTCTAGCCCTTGTTGGTACAAGTTTATACTGATAAATGACAAAAGAAAAGATGGCATACAAACATCTGATTGCACAGTGTACACACCAAAACTAATATAAATGTAGTCTAGACCTACATATGAAGACACGAACTAGTTCGAATAAAAGGCAACCATCACATTGATAATTCGCAACATACAATGTTAATTACATGAATTTATTACAAAATATCTCAAAAGATAAAGACAAAAGTGTGTGCAACATCTATACTATACATCGCTAAAACTCGTACTCCAACACATATTGCATGGTAGTAGAGTCGGAGGCACAAATTCCTCAAAACCGGTAAACTGAAACTCCGACAATGCCTGCTCGGCAGCCTATAACTCCCGAACAGCACCCGAGATAACCTTCCCAGCTATATCAGGGTGAAGGGTAACTTCACCCCCAACAGGATGCTTCGGCATCAAACGCACTTCCTGCAGGAAGCTCGCCGACCCATAAGTCTTCACATAGGTATCAAAGGGTACCTTCACAGTGCCGGAATTAATAGTCTTCTTTAGCACATAAGGCAAGGCAGCCTGCAAACTCTTACATTCGGCCATCGCCACATCCTTCAGCAGGGAGGCAGAGGATATTTCCTTATCCTTCTGTGCCAGTTTCTCTGCCTGCTGTTGCACCAACTTTTCAGCAGCCTTCAACCTTTTCTCCAAATCCTTAACAACAGCCTCCCGGGCCTTGCCCGCCTCATCCTCCTGGGCAAAACTATCCAGCAGAAACGCATTCAACGTCACAACTGCCTGGGCACGAGCAACCTTTGCCTGATCTTGGGAGAGGGCAGCAACAGTTTGCAGCATAGTGGAAGAAGATCCCTTCTCCAGGGCATCCTTGCAACTGTCATAATCAATATCCAGCTGGGAGAAAGCTCGGATGATGTTGTCACCAATGGGGACGTCAAAAGTAGAATCATCGAAGTTCTCCAGCGTGTACCTGTACTGACCACCCTCCTCCTCATCCTCAACCATGATGTGCTTCGTCGAGGCACCACCATCGTCACTAGCAGATGAGCCTATCAGAATTGCGAATATAACATATTGTCATTGTACGGTACATATCACAGTACATGGATAAGTATGTCGAAGCGTGCAAATTATCTTTGGCGTGTTTGGCTCTTAGCTGGGGAAGCTCCTTAATCTTCCTCTTGATAACCGACTGTTCCTCCGTAATAGTTGGTAGAGGAAGGACCAAGTTGGAACCATCCCTAGTGTTTTATTCCAGATCTTGGGGAACAACATCCGGCTCACCTTCCAACTTAACAGCAACCCGGTCAAACTACAGGTCATCAAGATCGTCGAAAGCCTTGGCATTGCTGAATTCTATCACTATTACAAACAAATAGACATAGTTAGCACAAAAACCGCGCAAAAGCATTACAAATGGCTAGGATCAGTCGCCACCTTCTCCATCAAGACGGATGACAGGCTTGAAATTTGCATCCGGCCATTGATGGCTGACTCCTAACAAGCATGGCCTCCGGGTACAGCCGTTGAGGGAAGTTGAAATTTGAGATGGCAAAGATACATGCCTTCTCGAAATCGTTTAACACCGGAACCTTATTGGCTACTTCTTCACTTTGTCTGCCCACTCGCACAAGGCAACAAACTGTTCCGGCAGCTCCTCTCTGCCAACATAAAAGAAAGACTCTTGACATTCCTTCGACGAGGTATCCATGTCACCAGTAAAGGAGAGGAATCCCCCTCGCTTGATGGTGAACCAACCCACCTCAGACCTCGATTCGGTGAAGCAATAGCGAAACATGGGGACAGTAGGGAGAATGTGATAGTAGTTAAGGTACATCTCTCACATTACCAATTTCTGGTATGCATTAGGGTGTAACTGGGCAGGCACTATTTTATAGTGCAAAAAAATTGGTACAAAAATTCAGAATAGGGCAACCGGAAGTTGCCCACTGTAATAGCTGCACCATACATGGTCACCATGTTTGGTGGAGGTTTATGGGCACGATGATTGGCATCAGGAACTGCTAACACGTAATTGGCTAAAAAAGGGTACTTCACCAATAACTCATGAAGATAGTCATCGTAGACCCGACTCATAATATTATCAATATCTACAAAAGCCCTAGAAGATGATTCAGCAACATCTACGCTAGTGGAAGTGGAAGACTGGTCCGCCATTTATCAATAAAAATCCACGATAAAATGAAGGACGGAAGAAGAAAAGAGAAAGAGTTACCTTTTTCGTGTAAAATTTGTTTTTAGTTTTTGGCAAAGGAAGCGTTTGCAGATACAAAGATTGTAAAAAATGAGAAGTATGGAGGCGATGGGTATTTGTAGGTTTAAAGAAAATTGATACGGCGGTCGAATTAGAGATACATCTCTAAAAAAGTCATGATTAAAATTGCAAAACGCTGTCCCTTGGAATCGTTTCAAAAAGTTGAAAAATGGAAAGAAAAAAAACACAAAAGGGGGGGCGTGCCTGCAAAAAACTGTCTTTTCAACCTGACGAGCATTTAATGAACGTCCAATCAGCAATGTGGGTTCATTCTCGAGTTTGGTAAAGGCAACCATTCCAGTTACCATCACCAAAGTGGAGAGACTTGATGATACACATAATGAT
The DNA here is from genome assembly GCF_046630445.1 of Rutidosis leptorrhynchoides. Classification (NCBI taxonomy): domain Eukaryota; kingdom Viridiplantae; phylum Streptophyta; class Magnoliopsida; order Asterales; family Asteraceae; genus Rutidosis; species Rutidosis leptorrhynchoides. The sequence goes on from NC_092335.1 coordinate 269,152,815, forward strand.
TTGTATCAATAAGGCACATTTTTCCATATTGACGACGCTCCGTCTGGAGTATAACTGGTATAAGCGATCTAGGAGGGAGTACGTTCTCTCGGCTCCACTTAAGAAAACCAGCCAGAGGTTTATTCATATGCACGTCCGGGAAGCAATGTGCCGGATAAAATCTGGCCGGGACTTCACATAAGCCGGAACAAGTGTGTAGGTCACCAGCGCCACTTACCAGGGTACAAAGCACCGAAAGGTTACAAACCATATTTTCACATCAAGGCCTAATTAGACAAACACACCGTTCACCCGACAATCATTACAAGATTATAACGAATAGAAATACGAACCGATTACAATCTTACCCGCTCAAGAGAATACCGTGAAGAAACACTTGGAATGAACTTTAAGTAAAATCTTTTTAACTAAACCAAGAGCAAGATAGTCATCTGTCATGCTATAGACGGATCCACCATAGCATCTCGGAACAATTACACCATTCCAAGGTTAAAATGGTTAAAACACTTGGAATGAACTTTAATTGATTTCTACTCATGATTCAAGGAGGAGTTAACAATTTTCTTTAGAAAGATTAAAATGGTGATTTACTTTATTGTATATCACATTTTGAGGGAGAGAAAGGAGAAAAAAAGACATTAAATTTTATTTTTGAAAAGTAAATACATAAAAACTTGTGTTTTAATTGCTAAATTTCACTTTGGCTTGTATACATCTCTGTATGCAACGCATTTAACACTTGGTATCACTGAAACTTTATGCATTGTTCAAAATCAATACGTAAAAATTTTATTTTTGAAAAATCCTAAAAATTGGAAAAGATTTAAAACCCAAAAAGATTTGATTTTTCTTGAATAAATGTTAAATTTTAACATTTATCCAAATCTGACAGCAAACAGTTGAGATTCGGATGTTCTCAAAACTCATATTCTCTCAATCTTATTTTAAATGGAAAAATGAAAAACTTGTGATTTTATATATTTGGATGATCCAAAGTTTGTGTGAAAATTGAATTAATGGACTTCATAAATTGAACATTCGGTTAAAAATCCCATTCGGTGAAACTATAAATATTGATTCGCACGGCCCAATTTAAACATTGGATTCGGACAATAAATATTGAAGTCAAAGAGTCAAACATTTACCTTTTTCAATATTCTCTCAACTTTAAGCATCCGAATCTGATACAAAAGTGCGAATCTGAGTCAACTTCGACAAAAATCTATGATATCTTTCGATTTTAATCAAGTTTTAATTAAAAATGAATAGATCTGAATCGTTCATGATTAAATAAAACTAGTATTGTTAATGTATTCATGATCAATTAACAAAATGAGTCCAATTTTGAAACATACGAATCTGATGCAAGTATTCGATTTAAATGCTTGAACAGATTCATACACTTTAAAGTTTTTTAATTGTGATTAATTAATGACTGATAAGTGGATCTAGGACAAACACAACTTAGATTGCATGATTAATTAGAGATTTGATGATTTTATGATAAGTGAATCTGATAAGTCTTGTATCCGAATCTCATACTTAGTAAAGCATGTGAATCTGTTCAATTTCTAATTGTAACCGAATATGATAATGGTTTAAAAGGTAACATGATTAGATTAACATGATTAGATTAACATGATTACAAGTATATGATTATTCTGATGTGTGTGAATCTGACAGAGTTAACTTGAATATGAGAGATTCTCATATATCCGAATCTGATAAATTGTTTAGGTTTAAACACTTTATTCATATTTCTTGTATCAGAATTTCATGCATGCGAATCTAGTTCATGAGTTAAAATTGTTAAATGATGTTAAGTCCGAATTAGACCTAAAAGTCAGATTCTCTCATGACTGAATCTGATCTTTTCATGAATGATTGCAAAGTGCTGTTTGATTTGGATCTTGTGTTTAATAAATCTTGAAGTGTCCGAATCTAGTTTGTTGAAATATCATGTATATTGATGAGAATATGAATTTGCATGATTAACATGATTACATAAGGATAAATGGACTTCTTGATTTGTGTGTAAATATTTTTGGAATAAAAGTTTTTAAAAGCTAGAAAATCCATAAAAACTTGAAAATTTTGAAAAATCATAAAAGAATTTCAAGGAAGATAAGAATAAAGACATTGATTATTCATAACATCTTGTGGTCTTATATTCTTATCAAGTAGCAAATGACGAACAATCACTTTATCACTTCTGCAACAAACATCCCAGGCAACTATTGGTTGGTCATTCTTGAAAGACATCAGATTTGAGGTGTTCAACAACCAGTCTATCCGATTTGTTGAGGAAACTCTTCCATCACCTACAAACCCTCAAGGAGAATCTGATCATTTCTCTTTTAATCTAAGAGGTGTTCAAGGAAAGAGGATAATCACTAAGGCTAACTTCAGAAGGATATCTAACCTTCCAGTTGTTAACAATCCTCTAGTTCTTCCATCTAACTCTTTAATGCTAAACTCATTCTTTAATTTGAGGTATAATGGTGATAGGAGTACTTCCTTAAGGTTCTTCTAGAAGAAGTTCCTTCACTATGCACTACAAGAAAGCTGTCATCTTAGGACCCTTAATTATAGTACCTCGGTAAATAAGGGTCCTAAGCAACCTAAAAATACGGCGGGGCAATTTTTAGATAGTCCCATATGATAAATGCAAAAGTAGTGGTGTCCGAAAACGTGATAAGCTTATAAACTGGAGTCCTAAAAAGCTAAATAGGACACATGATTTTTGGGTCCTATTATTAGATCCGCTTATAAATATGTGTCCTAAAAATGTGTTAATATGACACATAATTTGTTGGTATCCTATTATCATATGTTTTATAGAACACTTAGAAGGTGAGTCGCACTATGAGAAAAGATTCTATATGATGGGACACATGATTTTTGGGTCATATTATCATAGGTGTTCATAAGACACTTGATATGTTAATTTCATAAACATGATTTTTGGGTCCTACTATCATAGGTGTTCATAGGACTCTTGAATATGTTCATTATATGTGAAATACACTTTAAATAGCACATTTATTTGTGAGTCTTATTATACTACAACGTGTTGGGTCACTTTTATAATAAGGTCATATCATTTCTATTATTTTATAAAACATTAACAATTCTCTAAGACATAGGAGTTTTTGGGTCCTAATAACCATATGACTTAATAGGACACTTCAAATTGTGGATTCTACAAAAGGACTTTATAATACTTCTAAATGTTTCTTGTCTTATTAGTTGCTAATGTAATAGGACAATTGTATTAAGGTTCTATGATAGAATACTTGTAGGACCTAAGATCTCATGAATACCATGAATGTGAGAATTAACCACATGAATGCTAGAGAGAAATGGTCAAATAGTCAAACTATCATTCCACGGCTCTCTTGAATACATTACATAATGGTGGCTAAGCTTGTGACTAAGGAAGGCTTGGTGTTCTATATATAGCCCTCATCTATAGAACACCTCCCTTACAATCTTAGGGATATAGTTAGCTCTTTCTAGGGACATAACAATCTCCCCCTAAGAGATAACTATGCCTCAAAGATTGCACACTAATTACAATGAGATTAACTATTGCTAACTAACTCCCCACCCCCTCCCCCCGAATGATGTACGACCATTGAAGTAGATCTTTGAAACTTCGAGTTTTTCTACCTTCAATGGTCTTTGAGTTTGCACAGAGGAATGCACATGATCTTTACATTCATCATTGCATCACTTCATGTTGATGAAGACATGAATTCTTGGAAGCTCTCTGATAGTGCTCCAAATGAACATATATTTAGTAGCAATATCGTTCCAATATGTAAAGTTTTTAAATGTAATTTCCTTATTTTTAGTTGTAATAGTTAAATAAATAAGTGCGAAGACGAAAGACGCAAATCGCTCGAAAATGAAGATTTAAAGACAAAAACGAAGATTTGAAAGACCAAAACGTCCAAAAAGCTCAAATGTACAAGATACAATTCAAAAGGTTCAATTTATTGATGAGAAACGTCTAAAAATGACAAGAGTACAAGTTACAAAACGCAAAGTACAAGATATTAAATTATACGAAAGGACGTTCGAAAATCCGGAACCGGGACATGAACCAACTCTCAACGCTCGACGCAACGGTGTAAAAATTACGAGTCAACTATGCACAAGAATATAATATAATATTTAAATAATTCATAATAAGAATAATATTAAATAATAAAAAGTTGTTAATTGAGCATAGTTAAGGGGTCATAAGTGAAAATTTCAATTCAAAATTCGTCTATAAAAGAAAACGAATTTTGATCGATTTTATATCCCATTTTCCAATCTCTCTCTCTCGTATATGTAATAAAAATATATATAATTTTAATTTTAATTTTAATTTTAATTATGATTTAATTTAGTTATGGTACAAATGATTTACGGGTTTTAAGTCAAAACTCTGTCCGTGCAACGCTACGCGATTAATCACCACTGTAAGCTATGTTCTTCCTTTTTAATTTAATGTCTCGTAACTAAGTTATTATTATGCTTATTTGAGCCGAAGTAATCGTGATGTTAGGCTAAAATATTAAGATGGGGTTATTGAACTTTGGACCATAATTAAGGTTTGGGCAAAAGACCGACACTTGTGGAAATTGGACTATTGACTATTAATAGATGGGGGGTATTGTCTAATTGAGTGACAACTCATTGGAATCTATCGAACCTATCTTCAAATTAATTAACCTAATAATTAATAATGATTATGGTTGTCCTATTTAGTGACGTTCATATGGAATCTATTATAATCATTTAATTAATCAATTGGGTTGGGTAATTGATTATTCATTCTGATCAAGTGGATGAATTAATATTCATAAACTAATTAAAACAGGGGTGGATTACATACAGTGATAACTGGTGTAATTGTTGACAGAAGTGATAACTGCGTCACAGTTTAAATCCTTAATCAGTTGGAATATTTGACTTCGGGTATAATGTAGTGACCCGAACTTTTCCATGTTTATATATATTAATTGAGATTGATATTTACAAGATTAAATGTTTCCAACATGTTAAGCAATCAAACTTGTTAAGACTTGATTAATTGAAATATGTTTCATATAGACAATTGACCACCCAAGTTGACCGGCGATTCACGAACGTTAAAACTTGTAAAAACGACATGACGATATATATATGGATATACATATGGTTAACATGAGATTATGATAAGTAAGTATCTCCATAAGTATATTAACAATGAGTTATATACATATAAACAAGACTACTAACTTAAGGATTTCGAAACGAGACATATATGTAACGATTATCGTTGTAACGACATTTAAATGTATATATATCATATTAAGATATATTAATATATCATAATATCATGATAATATAATAATTTAACATCTCATTAGATATAATAAACAATGGGTTAACAACATTAATTGAGATCGTTAACTTAAAGGTTTCAAAACAACACTTACATGTAACGACTAACGATGACTTAACGACTCAGTTAAAATGTATATACATGTAGTGTATTTAGATGTATTAAAATACTTTTGGAAGACTTCAAGACATATATCAAAACAGTCATACTTAACGAAAATGGTTACAGTTACTTTCCCATTCTTTTCTTTCATCAAGAATTCTAGTCGTATTTTTACCCGTATTATACACAGCTTCAAAATGTACTTACTATGGGTATATACCAATAGGAACTAGCATGGGATTCCACTCTTGATTATGTCATGTATGACTAATCAATTTTAACTTCTACCATGAGCTAGTCAACTAACTAGAACTCCTTTTAACCCCACTCACCACTCACCAATTAACACTCATCATTCACTCCATTTCACTTCCAAATCTCTTTCTAATTCTCTCTCAACACACCCACACTATTATGAACGTATTTTTCCAGTAGTTAATCATCATCTTCATCAAAAATCACTTCAATAATCAAGCTATAATCATCATAGGAAGAACACTTCAAGAACACTTCAAAAATCCCTTCAAGTTTACTAATTTACTTCCAAGCTTTCTAATCCATTCCAAGTAATCATCTAAGATCAAGAAACCTTTGTTATATACAGTAGGTTATCTTTCTTATTCAAGGTAATATTCATATTCAAACTTTGATTCAATTTCTATAACTATAAACTATCTTAATTCGAGTAAAAATCTTACTTGAACTTGTTTTTGTGTCATGATCCTACTTCAAGAACTTTCAAGCCATCCAAGATCCTTTGAAGCTAGATCATTTCTTATCACTTCCAGTAGGTTTACCTACTAAACTTGAGGTAGTAATGATGTTCATAACATCATTTGATTAATATATATAAAACTATCTTATTCGAAGGTTTAAACTCGTAATCACTAGAACATAGTTTAGTTAATTCTAAACTTGTTCGCAAACAAAAGTTAATCCTTCTAACTTGACTTTTAAAATTAACTAAACACATGTTCTATATCTATATGATATGCTAACTTAATGATTTAAAACCTGGAAACACGAAAAACACCGTAAAACCGGAATTACGCCGTCGTAGCAACACCGCGGGCTGTTTTGGGTTAGTTAATTAAAAACTATGATAAACTTTGATTTAAAAGTTGTTATTCTGAGAAAATGATTTTTATTATGAACATGAAACTATATCCAAAAATTATGGTTAAACTCAAAGTGGAAGTATGTTTTCTAAAATGGTCATCTAGACGTCGTTCTTTCGACTGAAATGACTACCTTTACAAAAACGACTTGTAACTTATTTTTCCGACTATAAACCTATACTTTTTCTGTTTAGATTCATAAAATAGAGTTCAATATGAAACCATAGTAATTTGATTCACTCAAAACGGATTTAAAATGAAGAAGTTATGGGTAAAACAAGATTGGATAATTTTTCTCATTTTAGCTACGTGAAAATTGGTAACAAATCTATTCCAACCATAACTTAATCAACTTGTATTGTATATTATGTAATCTTGAGATACCATAGACACGTATACAATGTTTCGACCTATCATGTCGACACATCTATATATATTTCGGAACAACCATAGACACTATATGTGAATGTTGGAGTTAGCTATACAGGGTTGAGGTTGATTCCAAAATATATATAGTTTGAGTTGTGATCAATACTGAGATACGTATACACTGGGTCGTGGATTGATTCAAGATAATATTTATCGATTTATTTCTGTACATCTAACTGTGGACAACTAGTTGTAGGTTACTAACGAGGACAGCTGACTTAATAAACTTAAAACATCAAAATATATTAAAAGTGTTGTAAATATATTTTGAACATACTTTGATATACATGTATATATTGTTATAGGTTCGTGAATCAACCAGTGGCCAAGTCTTACTTCCCGACGAAGTAAAAATCTGTGAAAGTGAGTTATAGTCCCACTTTTAAAATCTAATATTTTTGGGATGAGAATACATGCAGGTTTTATAAATGATTTACAAAATAGACACAAGTACGTGAAACTACATTCTATGGTTGAATTATCGAAATCGAATATGCCCCTTTTTATTAAGTCTGGTAATCTAAGAATTAGGGAACAGACACCCTAATTGACGCGAATCCTAAAGATAGATCTATTGGGCCTAACAAACCCCATCCAAAGTACCGGATGCTTTAGTACTTCGAAATTTATATCATATCCGAAGGGTGTCCCGGAATGATGGGGATATTCTTATATATGCATCTTGTTAATGTCGGTTACCAGGTGTTCACCATATGAATGATTTTTATCTCTATGTATGGGATGTGTATTGAAATATGAAATCTTGTGGTCTATTGTTACGATTTGATATATATAGGTTAAACCTATAACTCACCAACATTTTTGTTGACGTTTAAAGCATGTTTATTCTCAGGTGAATACTAAGAGCTTCCGCTGTTGCATACTAAAATAAGGACAAGATTTGGAGTCCATGTTTGTATGATATTGTGTAAAAACTGCATTCAAGAAACTGATTTCGATGTAACATATTTGTATTGTAAACCATTATGTAATGGTCGTGTGTAAACAGGATATTTTAGATTATCATTATTTGATAATCTACGTAAAGTTTTTTTTAAAACCTTTATCTATGAAATAAAGGTTATGGTTTGTTTTAAAAATGAATGCAGTCTTTGAAAAACGTCTCATATAGAGGTCAAAACCTCGCAACGAAATCAATTAATATGGAACGTTTTTAATCAATAAGAACGGGACATTTCAGTTGGTATCCGAGCGTTGGTCTTAGAGAACCAGAAAATTTGCATTAGTGTGTCTTATCGAGTTTGTTAGGATGCATTAGTGAGTCTGGACTTCGACCGTGTTTTCTTTAAAAATGATTGCTTAACATTTTTGTTGGAAACTATATATTTTTAACATATGAATATTATGTGATATATTAATCTCTTAACGTGTTTGAAATTATGTGATAGATGTCTACCTCTAGAACAAGTCCCATTGACTCACCTAATAATAATGAAGAGTCAAATGTAAATTGGAATGATTTGTGGACTGATTCACAAGTTCCCGAAGAGGAACCGGAAGAAGAGTCGGAACCGGAAGAAGAATCGGAACCGGAAGAAGAATCGGAACCGGATGAAGAAATAGAACCGGTGGGGGAAATAATAAAACGGTTAAGTAAAAGAAAATCCTCAACCAACCGACCAAAGTTAATTATGGTCAATGGTGTTTCCGCCAAGGAAGCAAAATATTGGGAGGATTACCAATTCTCCGATGAATCGGATTCCGACGAGAATTCCGATGATGTTATAGAAATTACCCCAACTGAATTTAAAAAGGCAAAAGAAAATAATAAGGGAAAGGGCATAAAAATAGAGAAATCTAATTCCAACCCCGATGAACTTTATATGTATCGTCAACCCCCGAAGTCCTTAAGTTGTAACAATGACCCGGGAACCTCTAAACCACCAGGTTTTTCTAAACCAATGTGGACAACGACGGCTCGTATTAGGGGAACATCATATATCCCTAGAAACTTGGCAAAACGAACCAAAACCGAAGAAGAAGAAACGAGCGAGTCGGAATAAGATAGTTGTATTCGTGTGGTGTAATATATGTAATATAGTGTTCTTATGCTTTATGATATATGTAAAAATTGCTTGTATTAATAAGTATTTTTTTTATGAATCTAACTCTTGTCTATTTTACAGTTTAAAAACACAAAATGGATAGACAACCCAATATTTTAAGAGACCTACCCGGAGACATGATTGATGAAATTTTGTCTAGAGTCGGCCAGAATTCTTCGGCACAACTATTTAAGGCGAGATCAGTTTGTAAGACATTCGAAGAACGTTCCAAGAATGTCTTGGTTTATAAGAGACTTTCGTTTGAAAGATGGGGGATATCACATTGGGAAACCCATAAGTTACGATGTGTTTACTTTGACGCATATATTGCGGGGAACCCAAATGCTATTTTACGCAACGGGTTAAGAAATTATTTTGACTCAATATATCCGAATATTGGACTTCGTGATTTAGAAAAAGCGGCTAACATGCAACATAAAGAAGCATGTTATGCTTACGGATTAGTAATGTTCGCTTCTCACCAAAGTGAGAACAAGAACATCGGGCTACAACTATTAAACAAAACGTTTCCACAAGTGACGGAGTCGGTAATTGGGGTAAGAAATGAGGTTTTTAGATTGTTACGGGACTGTTGGACATTACGTAACCCTCGTCCCTTTGATGACGTTACAACACGCTGTCTTATCAACGGCCATAACGGTTATGTTGCACAAGACCAAGGATGGGAAGTAGTCCTAGTAAAACCAGAATGCATGACTTGTTTCTGGACGTATGAATTACGTGTCTTTATTGCCTTTGCTGAACGACTTGTGTACTAGCTAGAATTATCTTCACAACTATCTTGTATCAAAGTTATTGTGTGCTATATTTCATGCTTTATGTAAAATAAGCGGTATTGTAAGTTTGTAAAATATTGTATAAAAGTTTGAACGCGAAATATTATTATAATCAGTTTTTCATATAGAATTGTAGTAGTTGAATTGTATATTAGCTACTAAGTATGAACTTAACGGGTAGGTACTACCCGAATTTAAATTTATAAAACGCTAATATGAAGAAAAAGCTTTTATAAATGAGTTCATATTATGCTACGAAATACTATTAACTACTCTTAATATTCTGTATGATTAACTTGTTCCATTTGACTATTTTTGAAGGAAATGGCACCGACTACTCGACATACCGTGAATATGAATGAAGAGGAATTCCGTACTTTTCTAGCTTCAAACATAGCCGCAGTACAGGCTGCGCTACATACCAACAATAACCTTGGATCTAGCAGTACAGGAAATCGTGTAGGATGCACCTACAAAGAATTCACTGCCTGTAAACCTTTGGAATTTGATGGAACCGAAGGACCGAACGGATTGAAACGGTGGACCGAGAAGGTCGAATCGGTGTTTGCCATAAGTAAGTGTACTGAAGAGGACAAAGTGAAGTACGCTACGCATACCTTCACAGGTTCTGCGTTAACATGGTGGAATACTTATCTAGAGCAAGTGGGACAAGACGATGCGTACGCACTACCGTGGTCAGCATTCAAGCACTTGATGAACGAGAAGTACCGTCCGAGAACCGAGGTCAATAAGCTCAAGACAGAACTTAGAGGGTTACGAACCCAAGGATTTGATATTACCACGTACGAAAGACGATTCACAGAATTGTGCCTATTGTGTCCGGGAGCATTCGAAGATGAGGAAGAGAAGATCGACGCATTTGTGAAAGGATTACCGGAAAGAATCTAAGAAGATATAAGTTCACACGAGCCCGCCTCCATACAACAGGCATGTAGAATGGCTCACAAACTCGTGAACCAGATTGAAGAAAGAATTAAAGAACAGACTGCTGAAGAGGCTAATGTGAAGCAAGTCAAAAGAAAGTGGGAGGAAAACGGTGATAAGAATCACCAATACAACAACAACAGCAATTACAACAATAATCGCAACAATTATCCCAACAATCGCAACATCAATCGCAACTACAACAAACGGCCCAACAACAACAACAATAATAACAACAGCAACTACAACAATCATCCCAACAACAATAATAACCGCAACAACAACAACAATCAGAAGCAGCTATGCCAAAGGTGTGAAAAGAATCACTCGGGGTTCTGCACCAAATTTTGCAACAAGTGTAAAAGAAATGGTCATAGCGCGGCGAAGTGTGAGGTCTACGGACCAGGGGTTAATAGAACGAAAGGAACAAATGGTGTCGGAACGAGTAATGGCGGAGCAAGTAGTGTCGGAGCAAGTTATGCCAATGTAGTTTGTTATAAATGTGGAAAACCGGGCCACATTATTAGAAATTGCCCGAACCAGGAGAACACGAATGGACAAGGCCGTGGAAGAGTTTTCAATATTAATGCGGCAGAGGCACAGGAAGACCCGGAGCTTGTTACGGGTACGTTTCTTATTGACAATAAATCTGCTTACGTTTTATTTGATTCGGGTGCGGATAGAAGCTATATGAGTAGAGATTTTTGTGCTAAATTAAGTTGTCCATTGACACCTTTGGATAGTAAATTTTTACTCGAATTAGCAAATGGTAAATTAATTTCAGCAGATAATATATGTCGGAATCAAGAAATTAAACTGGTTAGCGAAACATTTAAGATTGATTTGATACCAGTAGAGTTAGGGAGTTTTGATGTGATAATCGGTATGGACTGGTTGAAAGAAGTGAAAGCGGAGATCGTTTGTTACAAAAATGCAATTCGCATTATACGAGAAAAAGGAAAACCCTTAATGGTGTACGGAGAAAAGGGCAACACGAAGTTACATCTTATTAGTAATTTGAAGGCACGAAAACTAATAAGAAAAGGTTGCTATGCTGTTCTAGCACACGTCGAGAAAGTACAAACTGAAGAAAAGAGCATCAATGATGTTCCCGTCGCAAAAGAATTTCCTGATGTATTTCCGAAAGAATTACCGGGATTACCCCCACATCGATCCGTTGAATTTCAAATAGATCTTGTACCAGGAGCTGCACCAATAGCTCGTGCTCCTTACAGACTCGCACCCAGCGAGATGAAAGAACTGCAAAGCCAATTACAAGAACTTTTAGAGCGTGGTTTCATTCGACCAAGCACATCACCGTGGGGAGCTCCTGTTTTGTTTGTCAAGAAGAAAGATGGTACATTCAGGTTGTGTATCGACTACCGAGAGTTGAACAAACTTACCATCAAGAACCGCTACCCACTACCGAGAATCGACGACTTATTTGATCAACTACAAGGCTCGTCTGTTTATTCAAAGATTGACTTACGTTCCGGGTATCATCAAATGCGGGTGAAAGAAGATGATATTCCAAAGACTGCTTTCAGAACACGTTACGGTCATTACGAGTTTATGGTCATGCCGTTTGGTTTAACTAATGCACCAGCTGTGTTCATGGACCTTATGAACCGAGTGTGTGGACCATACCTTGACAAGTTTGTCATTGTTTTCATTGATGACATACTTATTTACTCAAAGAATGACCAAGAACACGGTGAACATTTGAGAAAGGTGTTAGAAGTATTGAGGAAGGAAGAATTGTACGCTAAGTTTTCAAAGTGTGCATTTTGGTTGGAAGAAGTTCAATTCCTCGGTCACATAGTGAACAAAGAAGGTATTAAGGTGGATCCGGCAAAGATAGAAACTGTTGAAAAGTGGGAAACCCCAAAAACTCCAAAACACATACGCCAGTTTTTAGGACTAGCTGGTTACTACAGAAGGTTCATCCAAGACTTTTCCAGAATAGCAAAACCCTTGACTGCATTAACGCATAAAGGGAAGAAATTTGAATGGAAGGATGAACAAGAGAAAGCGTTTCAGTTATTGAAGAAAAAGCTAACTACGGCACCTATATTGTCATTGCCTGAAGGGAATGATGATTTTGTGATTTATTGTGACGCATCAAAGCAAGGTCTCGGTTGTGTATTAATGCAACGAACGAAGGTGATTGCTTATGCCTCTAGACAATTGAAGATTCACGAGCAAAATTATACGACGCATGATTTGGAATTAGGCGCGGTTGTTTTTGCATTAAAGACTTGGAGGCACTACTTATATGGGGTCAAAAGTATTATATATACCGACCACAAAAGTCTTCAACACATATTTAATCAGAAACAACTGAATATGAGGCAGCGTAGGTGGATTGAATTGTTGAATGATTACGACTTTGAGATTCGTTACCACCCGGGGAAGGCAAATGTGGTAGCCGATGCCTTGAGCAGGAAGGACAGAGAACCCATTCGAGTAAAATCTATGAATATAATGATTCATAATAACCTTACTACTCAAATAAAGGAGGCGCAACAAGGAGTTTTAAAAGAGGGAAATTTAAAGGATGAAATACCCAAAGGATCGGAGAAGCATCTTAATATTCGGGAAGACGGAACCCGGTATAGGGCTGAAAGGATTTGGGTACCAAAATTTGGAGATATGAGAGAAATGGTACTTAGAGAAGCTCATAAAACCAGATACTCAATACATCCTGGAACGGGGAAGATGTACAAGGATCTCAAGAAACATTTTTGGTGGCCGGGTATGAAAGTCGATGTTGCTAAATACGTGGGAGAATGTTTGACGTGTTCTAAGGTCAAAGCAGAGCATCAGAAACCATCAGGTCTACTTCAACAACCCGAAATCCCGGAATGGAAATGGGAAAACATTACCATGGATTTCATCACTAAATTGCCAAGGACTGCAAGTGGTTTTGATACTATTTGGGTAATAGTTGATCGTCTCACCAAATCAGCACACTTCCTGCCAATAAGAGAAGATGACAAGATGGAGAAGTTAGCACGACTGTATTTGAAGGAAGTCGTCTCCAGACATGGAATACCAATCTCTATTATCTCTGAAAGGGATGGCAGATTTATTTCAAGATTCTGGCAGACATTACAGCAAGCATTAGGAACTCGTCTAGATATGAGTACTGCCTATCATCCACAAACTGATGGGCAGAGTGAAAGGACGATACAAACGCTTGAAGATATGCTACGAGCATGTGTTATTGATTTCGGAAACAGTTGGGATCGACATCTACCGTTAGCAGAATTTTCCTACAACAACAGCTACCATTCAAGCATTGAAATGGCGCCGTTTGAAGCACTTTATGGTAGAAAGTGCAGGTCTCCAATTTGTTGGAGTGAAGTGGGGGATAGACAGATTACGGGTCCGGAGATTATACAAGAAACTACCGAGAAGATCATCCAAATTCAACAACGGTTGAAAACCGCCCAAAGTCGACAAAAGAGCTACGCTGACATTAAAAGAAAAGATATAGAATTTGAAATTGGAGAGATGGTCATGCTTAAAGTTGCACCTTGGAAAGGCGTTGTTCGATTTGGTAAACGAGGGAAATTAAATCCAAGGTATATTGGACCATTCAAGATTATTGATCGTGTCGGACCAGTAGCTTACCGACTTGAGTTACCTCAACAACTCGCGGCTGTACATAACACTTTCCACGTCTCGAATTTGAAGAAATGTTTTGCTAAAGAAGATCTCACTATTCCGTTAGATTAAATCCAAATCAACGAAAAACTCCAATTCATCGAAGAACCCGTCGAAATAATGGATCGTGAGGTTAAAAGACTTAAGCAAAACAAGATACCAATTGTTAAGGTTCGATGGAATGCTCGTAGAGGACCCGAGTTCACCTGGGAGCGTGAAGATCAGATGAAGAAGAAATACCCGCATATATTTCCAGAAGATTCGTCAACACCTTCAACATCTTAAAATTTCGGGACGAAATTTATTTAACGGGTAGGTACTGTAGTGACCCGAACTTTTCCATGTTTATATATATTAATTGAGATTGATATTTACAAGATTAAATGTTTCCAACATGTTAAGCAATCAAACTTGTTAAGACTTGATTAATTGAAATATGTTTCATATAGACAATTGACCACCCAAGTTGACCGGCGATTCACGAACGTTAAAACTTGTAAAAACGACATGACGATATATATATGGATATACATATGGTTAACATGAGATTATGATAAGTAAGTATCTCCATAAGTATATTAACAATGAGTTATATACATATAAACAAGACTACTAACTTAAGGATTTCGAAACGAGACATATATGTAACGATTATCGTTGTAACGACATTTAAATGTATATATATCATATTAAGATATATTAATATATCATAATATCATGATAATATAATAATTTAACATCTCATTAGATATAATAAACAATGGGTTAACAACATTAATTGAGATCGTTAACTTAAAGGTTTCAAAACAACACTTACATGTAACGACTAACGATGACTTAACGACTCAGTTAAAATGTATATACATGTAGTGTATTTAGATGTATTAAAATACTTTTGGAAGACTTCAAGACATATATCAAAACAGTCATACTTAACGAAAATGGTTACAGTTACTTTCCCATTCTTTTCTTTCATCAAGAATTCTAGTCGTATTTTTACCCGTATTATACACAGCTTCAAAATGTACTTACTATGGGTATATACCAATAGGAACTAGCATGGGATTCCACTCTTGATTATGTCATGTATGACTAATCAATTTTAACTTCTACCATGAGCTAGTCAACTAACTAGAACTCCTTTTAACCCCACTCACCACTCACCAATTAACACTCATCATTCACTCCATTTCACTTCCAAATCTCTTTCTAATTCTCTCTCAACACACCCACACTATTATGAACGTATTTTTTCAGTAGTTAATCATCATCTTCATCAAAAATCACTTCAATAATCAAGCTATAATCATCATAGGAAGAACACTTCAAGAACACTTCAAAAATCCCTTCAAGTTTACTAATTTACTTCCAAGCTTTCTAATCCATTCCAAGTAATCATCTAAGATCAAGAAACCTTTGTTATATACAGTAGGTTATCTTTCTTATTCAAGGTAATATTCATATTCAAACTTTGATTCAATTTCTATAACTATAAACTATCTTAATTCGAGTAAAAATCTTACTTGAACTTGTTTTTGTGTCATGATCCTACTTCAAGAACTTTCAAGCCATCCAAGATCCTTTGAAGCTAGATCATTTCTTATCACTTCCAGTAGGTTTACCTACTAAACTTGAGGTAGTAATGATGTTCATAACATCATTTGATTAATATATATAAAACTATCTTATTCGAAGGTTTAAACTCGTAATCACTAGAACATAGTTTAGTTAATTCTAAACTTGTTCGCAAACAAAAGTTAATCCTTCTAACTTGACTTTTAAAATTAACTAAACACATGTTCTATATCTATATGATATGCTAACTTAATGATTTAAAACCTGGAAACACGAAAAACACCGTAAAACCGGAATTACGCCGTCGTAGCAACACCGCGGGCTGTTTTGGGTTAGTTAATTAAAAACTATGATAAACTTTGATTTAAAAGTTGTTATTCTGAGAAAATGATTTTTATTATGAACATGAAACTATATCCAAAAATTATGGTTAAACTCAAAGTGGAAGTATGTTTTCTAAAATGGTCATCTAGACGTCGTTCTTTCGACTGAAATGACTACCTTTACAAAAACGACTTGTAACTTATTTTTCCGACTATAAACCTATACTTTTTCTGTTTAGGTTCATAAAATAGAGTTCAATATGAAACCATAGTAATTTGATTCACTCAAAACGGATTTAAAATGAAGAAGTTATGGGTAAAACAAGATTGGATAATTTTTCTCATTTTAGCTACGTGAAAATTGGTAACAAATCTATTCCAACCATAACTTAATCAACTTGTATTGTATATTATGTAATCTTGAGATACCATAGACACGTATACAATGTTTCGACCTATCATGTCGACACATCTATATATATTTCGGAACAACCATAGACACTATATGTGAATGTTGGAGTTAGCTATACAGGGTTGAGGTTGATTCCAAAATATATATAGTTTGAGTTGTGATCAATACTGAGATACGTATACACTGGGTCGTGGATTGATTCAAGATAATATTTATCGATTTATTTCTGTACATCTAACTGTGGACAACTAGTTGTAGGTTACTAACGAGGACAGCTGACTTAATAAACTTAAAACATCAAAATATATTAAAAGTGTTGTAAATATATTTTGAACATACTTTGATATACATGTATATATTGTTATAGGTTCGTGAATCAACCAGTGGCCAAGTCTTACTTCCCGACGAAGTAAAAATCTGTGAAAGTGAGTTATAGTCCCACTTTTAAAATCTAATATTTTTGGGATGAGAATACATGCAGGTTTTATAAATGATTTACAAAATAGACACAAGTACGTGAAACTACATTCTATGGTTGAATTATCGAAATCGAATATGCCCCTTTTTATTAAGTCTGGTAATCTAAGAATTAGGGAACAGACACCCTAATTGACGCGAATCCTAAAGATAGATCTATTGGGCCTAACAAACCCCATCCAAAGTACCGGATGCTTTAGTACTTCGAAATTTATATCATATCCGAAGGGTGTCCCGGAATGATGGGGATATTCTTATATATGCATCTTGTTAATGTCGGTTACCAGGTGTTCACCATATGAATGATTTTTATCTCTATGTATGGGATGTGTATTGAAATATGAAATCTTGTGGTCTATTGTTACGATTTGATATATATAGGTTAAACCTATAACTCACCAACATTTTTGTTGACGTTTAAAGCATGTTTATTCTCAGGTGAATACTAAGAGCTTCCGCTGTTGCATACTAAAATAAGGACAAGATTTGGAGTCCATGTTTGTATGATATTGTGTAAAAACTGCATTCAAGAAACTGATTTCGATGTAACATATTTGTATTGTAAACCATTATGTAATGGTCGTGTGTAAACAGGATATTTTAGATTATCATTATTTGATAATCTACGTAAAGTTTTTTTTAAAACCTTTATCTATGAAATAAAGGTTATGGTTTGTTTTAAAAATGAATGCAGTCTTTGAAAAACGTCTCATATAGAGGTCAAAACCTCGCAACGAAATCAATTAATATGGAACGTTTTTAATCAATAAGAACGGGACATTTCATATAAGGGTAATTTGACGAGGATACTCGCACTTTATATTTATGACCGATGGACTATTATGGACAAAAACCAGATAGACGTATCAAATAAACCAGGACAAAGGACAATTAACCCATGGTAATAAATTAAAATCAACACGTCAAACATCATGATTACGGAAGTTTAAATAAGCATAATTCTTTTATTATATTTCTCATCGTATCTTTATTTACTGTCATTTTATTACTCGCAATTTTATTTACTGTCATTTTATTTATTGTCATTATTTTACGCACTTTAATTATCGTCATTTATCTTTACGCTTAAAATATAGAATCGACAAACCGGTCATTAAACGGTAAAACCCCTCTTTTATAATAATATTACTACTTATATAATTATATATATTTTGTATAAATATAGTTAAAAATATAGTAAGTATCACCAGCTCCCTGTGGAATGAACCGGACTTACTAAAAACTACACTACTCTACGATTAGGTACACTGCCTATAGTGTTGTAGCAAGGTTTAAGTATATCCATTCTATAAATAAATAAATATCTTGTGTAAAATTGTATCATATTTAATAGTATTTCCTGCTAAAATTAATAACTATTTTATATACACCTCGCATAACATCAAGTATTTTTGGCGCCGCTGCCGGGGATTCGGCGAAACACTATATTTTATAAATATATTTGTATATCATTTTTAGAAAAACAATATAAAAAAAAACCAAAAATATAAAAAGAAAAACAAAAATTTATATATTTTTAAGAGTTTTTTTTTAAAAAAGTTTTATAAAGTTTCTTTATTTTTATTTTAGTTTATAAAAATATAAGTTTTATTTAAATATTTTGTATTTATATAAAAACAGAAAATTAGAAAAACAGAAATAAAAAAAAAAAAAAAAAAAAAAAACTCTCGGGCCCGAACACTGTAGCAGCCCAGCTCCTGGCCCGAAACCCTACCTCATGCGATCGCATGAGATTTTAACTTCCAAACCATGCGATCGCATGGCTTGAGTTGACAGGCCTGGTAACCTCAGCCGACAGTTTAGGGTTTTAATTAATTTATAATTATTAATATTATAACCCTAATTAGGTTAGTTTATTTAATTATTAGTTTTAGTTTTATTTAATTAATTTGTATTTTTAGTTTAATTAGTTTTAATAAATTATAAAACTAATACTTTTATAAAATAAATAATATAAAAATAATATTTTTATAAAAATTGTACTTTTTACAACTTTAAGATTATTTTTATATTTTGTACCTTTTTATTTGTTGTAGCATAACTTTTGTATTTTTAGCTCATATTTAATTTTAAACTTAGTTTTTGCGATAGTTATTTTTACTCCTAGATTTTTAGGCTTTGCCGTAGAATTCCTTAAGTGCTTTTTCTTTAGACTAAGATTTAGGTGCTTTAGAATTTTGCGACGCCTTTTTAAGTTTTAGTTTCTTTTTAAGTTATTTCCATTTGGGATTTAGTTTCTCCTGTAAGCTTTAATATTTTTAGACCTTTTACTATGTATCAATTATCATTCCAATTAGTAATTTCAATTTGCGATTATAATTTTAAGTTAGTTGTAGTAATAAGGTTAGGTTAGTAAAGTATTTTTAAGTTTTTATAAGTTTCTTTTATTTTTCCGTCACCTTTTATTTTTCAACCATTTTTTTTTTCTTTTTCGACCTTTTACGACGAACTCTTTTTCTCTCTTATTTCTCGCTATTCTAGTTTTAGGACTTAGAATTTTTTCTACTTCTTATCTAAATTTCTTAAAATTTCGAAAATTTATTTTAAGTGGTTAAATTAATAGACATCAAAATTTTCTGGTTCGTAGTAATAGTTGGATTTGTACGTGGACCGGGTTATTGGAGCCAAACAGTCCTCAATTATATTGAGACCAAACGAATCCTGCCCCTCTGCTGCATCTTTTGGCTATTCGAAACGTGGGCAAAATCAGAAAAGTCTATTGATTGGATAACTTATTATAATTTTTCTTTCCTTTTAAAAACTAATAGGATATTCAGTGAATGCACCGAGCAAGACGTTCACCACCTTTTGTACGTTCACCACCTGTAACTCGATCAAGACATCTAGCAAATATTGTCGCCGTTGATTTTTCTTTAGAATCGTCATCTAGTCGAACAAGAACTCCAACTCAAATTTTCGATAATCCATCTTTTGAACCCGACTTCACAATTAAGAACCCGGAGCATATTCAAGGACAATTCCAAGATCTTGAACCACTAATTATTCCTCCTGAGCCACAAACCATTAAATCAGAATCCTCTAGTGATTCGTATTCAACAAATTCAATTATGGAAGTAACGGAACCTCTAAGTATGGAAGATCGAATGAGAGCCACACGCACGGGCCAAGGTCACGCCATTATTAAGCCAGAAGTTAATGCGCCAGATTATGAAATCAAAGGACAAATTCTACACATGGTAACTAACCAATGCCAATTCAGTGGTGCACCGAATGAAGATCCTAACGAACACTTTCGTACGTTTAAAAGAATTTGTACACTATTCAAAATCCGAGAAGTGGAAGATGAGCAGATCTATCTCATGTTGTTTCCCTGGACTTTAAAGGGAGAAGCCAAAGATTGGTTAGAATCGTTACCTGAAGGGGCGATTGACACATGGGATGTTTTAGTTGAAAAATTTCTTAAACAATTCTTTCCGGCATCTAAAGCCGTGAGACTTCAAGGAGAAATTGTTACGTTCGCGCAAAAGCCAAATGAAACATTATATGAGGCGTGGACAAGATTCGGAAGGATGTTGAGAGGATGTCCTCAACACGGTTTAGACACTTACCAAATAGTACAAATATTCTACCAAGGTGTCAACGTTGCTACACGAAAATACATCGACATAACAGCTGGTGGTTCCATTATGAAGAAAACCGCAACTGAAGCTTACAAAATTATTGATAACACAGCCTCCCACTCGCATGAGTGGCACCAAGAAAAAGATATTTTTCGTTCATCTAAAGTGGCTAGAGCCGATTCTAGCCATGACTTTGATTCCGTTTCAGCAAAAATAGATGCTTTCGAAAGACGAATGAAAAAGATGAATAAAGATATTCACGCAATACGAATCAGTTGTGAGCTATGCGGTGGACCACACTTATTGAAAGATTGTCACATTGAACCAACATTGGAACAACGAGAGAATGTTTCCTATATGAACCAAAGGCCTGGAAATAATTATCAAAATAATTATCAACCGCCAAAGCTAAACTTCAATCGAAATCAAAACATTCTTTACAATCCAAAAGGACCCGAAAATAACTGGTATAACCAACAAGGTCCGAATAACCAACCAACTCAAAACAAAACTTTCAATCAACAAAGACCTGGCTTATATAAACCACAACAACAAACCGAAGAGAAAAAGTCAAATATAGAAGACGTGGTATTCAAGCTAGTTGAATCTCAAACACAATTTATTGAAACTCAAACCCAAACGAACGAGAGGTTTGATCAGTCATTAAGAACTCAACAAGCTTCCATTTTGAATCTAGAAAAACACGTAGGTACTCTTGCTAGCATGATGAGTGAGAGGGAACAAGGAAAGCTACCGAGTAATACTGAAGTAAATCCTCGGAAAGAGAATGTTAATATGGTGTCAACAAATTCTGAAAAACCAGCTCCAGAAGATGGGAAGGTTTTAGATGTGAGTAACAATGAAGAAGTTACATCACCACCACCACCCGAGTATGTAAAGCCAGTGGTGACACCATACAAACCACCCATCCCGTTTCCAAGAAAAGGAGTTGAGTATGAGCAAGTAATAAGTAATAAAGATTGTGATACTTCTGGAAAGAAGAAGAAGAAAAAGAATAAGAAAGTACAAGAAACAAAAGACGTAGAAGTAAACCCGGTGAATACAGTTCCACCAAAACCTCCACCTAGGGTAGGTGATCCGGGTGAATTTATTGTTCCTTGTCTACTTAGTGATTGTGTCATGTATGATGCACTAGCAGATTTAGGTGCAAGTGTAAGTGTTATGCCTCTTTCCTTATATAAGAGATTAGGTGTAGGTAAGTTAAGTCCAACGGATATGAGTGTTCGACTCTTTGATCAAACCATTAAGCACCCAGTTGGAATTGCTGACAACCTACCCGTTCAAGTAGGCAATTTAACCTTTCTAGTCGAATTTATTGTCATTGACATAGAAGAGGACCCAAACATTCCTCTAATTTTAGGTCGGCCATTCTTAGCGTCCACCAAGGCGTTATTTGATGTAGGAAATAGAAGAATGACACTTAAAAGTGGTGACAAATCGATCACCTTTATGATTCGAAAGTCTAAATCTCCACCAGCCAAAACCGTTGAACCAGTAAAAACAATTGGTAAGAACCATGTGCTTTTACCAACTCCAACGGTAATACTTAGCAATAATGAAACGCCTAAGTGTGGGGAAAATGAAGTAACACCTAATGAT
Source organism: Rutidosis leptorrhynchoides (assembly GCF_046630445.1). Lineage (NCBI taxonomy): Eukaryota > Viridiplantae > Streptophyta > Magnoliopsida > Asterales > Asteraceae > Rutidosis > Rutidosis leptorrhynchoides. Next base: position 269,175,330 of record NC_092335.1, read on the forward strand.
GACATGATAACAAAGAACCCCGTTGTTGATACGAAATTAAATGATCCCGTTATTAATAGTTCAATAAAGAAACTTATTAAACGGATTCGCGATGCTAGAACCAAGGGGAACTTTAAGTTATGTAACCGGTTAGTATCCAATCTATCACCTAAAGAAAAGGAGAAACTAGTTGAAATTGTGGATATTACACAGGAATCCGACCAATGGCTTAAAGAAAAAGTCACGGATATGCAAGTTGATTATGGACCAAGAGAAATTAACGATGAAGTTAATCACAATTTTGACACCACGGCTACCTAAGTGTGGGGAGATTCAAATGTTCTAAAAAGAAAATGCTGTTTGGAGTTAGTTGTTCTGTTCTCGTGTAGTTCCGAGAATGGAATTCGATTGGTCTTTTCCGCTAGCAGACACTAAAGAACTAGTTTTCTCCCTCCATTCTGAATCTTTTTATTTAGTAGGTTTTATATAAAATTAATATGCTTTTTAAATTTATGTTTTGAATGATTTTAAAAACAAAAATTTACTTTATTTCATTAAGTTTAAAAAATGATTTCTAAAATTCGTCATGAGTTAAAGACTAGGTCGTTGAGCCGAAATTGCTTTACCCGAGGGCGGGGCGACAAATTTTGTTATCATTTAATTTTATTGATCTAAAGTATTCAAAAAAAAAAAAAAATTATATTAATTTTTGAACGTAGGGGTTATATACCAAACTTCAAAAATATGTATATATGTTTGTATTTTATGTTATGTACACAACAGGGTAAAACAGCGCATTTTCAAAGACTGTCATTAAGTTCAACAAAAAGCTACTAATTTTGATGACAAGGCGCAAAATATCAAATGTGATGTAAAATAATATGCTTACAAACTGGGTATTTTTAATCACTTTTCTACACTAATCACCCTCATGAATTTATAATTATAGTCTGATTTCATGCAAATGAGGGCATTGCATGATCTCAAGTGTGGGGAAGGATTATAAATTCTCTCGGGTTTACACTTAGTTTATTTGCCAAATTTTGTGAAAATTTGAAAAATTTTCAACTAAATGAACTCAAAATCATGTTTATACATATTTATGAACGATGAAAACTAGGTGATAATACCGAAATTATCGTTACCTCGAAAAGGACATAAATTGAGAAACACCCTAAAATGCTTGAATTCATTTAAAATGAAATAGAAGAAAATAAAAAGGCAAAGAAAGAAACTAAGTGTGGGAAGAATGTACCAAGTTATTCAATTTAAAACATATATCACATATTTTTGTACAAGATTATTGCAGGTACTTTTGCTTTGGACGATACTAATCAGTTTTACCCGGTTTACTGTAATACATTTGAAAGAAAGATGGATCTACACGATGAATCAATTCCATCATTAAAAGGAAGTAAAGTCTTCCGAAAAAGACACGCGCTTCTTGATTTAGGTCATGAAGTTGTCGTCCAGACCAGCTGTAGGTTGACGAAAAATCTAGAAAAGTCATCACTAAAATCGGCTGGAAATCCACGGACCTCAGCATCAAACAGGGTCGCCAAGTGGTCAGATTTATCCTAACCATGAGAAGGATTTATCTCGTACAATGGGGAGGCACCGTGCAAATTAGCTTGATAAGACTAATGAATCAGATCCCCAGAAAAGGATAATCTCCTTAAAATATTAAAAATCAGCTTTTAAGTCTGATATTACTCAATCCTTGAGATTGACCTTAAAGATTGAGAATTCAAACTCATGGAATTCGATGATATCTAAACTCGAGCTTGAACGAGAAAATATTTTGATCAAAAATACAAACCGATTTGTTTTCTGAAACCCATTTTCAATGCGTTCATTACCATTGAACGTAAAATCCTAGGAATTCACCTGGAATTCATTAGGTCACCTGAACCAAATCGGGTGTCAACCGTAAGAACGGTGGTTGCATAGCATGGTCGGAGACAGGACCTTGTGCCAGACCGAAAAATTATAGGATGATCTTTACTATCGCTCCTACCAAGGATAGTTCTAGCATCCGACACGTTAAAAGACCATAATCATCTGCATGTCACGGGACATTGCCTTAACAGTTTCTTGTTCATCGCTTTCCTTTACAACCGGACGGTAGTTTACCGAAAGGTAATATACGGGACAAATAAACTGGATGTGTGCTTTCCGATACAGGGATAGCAGTGGATTACACGAGCCTAAAAGTTTTTAGCCAATCTATTGATCCACAAATATATTTTGCAACACCAATGGTGGATCAAATCGGAAAACTTATCTAGGGTAAAAGCTAGAATGAATTTTCAAAAAGATCAAATGTTTTCATAAAGATCCAATTTTCCTAAAGGATCTACATTTTTATAGTCATGTGGGACTGTAAACCGCCTTTCAAATGTGCACTTTGCTTTGGAAACCGAAAGTAAATCGGCTATTTGATTGCAAGTGTCGTTGACCTAAATCCGAGGCAACTGTGGATGACACACCCACCTTTAACCATCATTACTGTCATTGTTTATACCGCTATATCAAAATCACTGATGTACAAAATGTGATGAATAAAAAAGTGATTCATGTATGTTTTTATTTCAAGTTCTGTATTGCTTGAGGACAAGTAACGCTCAAGTGTGGGGATATTTGATAGTGCTCCAAATGAACATATATTTAGTAGCAATATCGTTCCAATATGTAAAGTTTTTAAATGTAATTTCCTTATTTTTAGTTGTAATAGTTAAATAAATAAGTGCGAAGACGAAAGACGCAAATCGCTCGAAAATGAAGATTTAAAGACAAAAACGAAGATTTGAAAGACCAAAACGTCCAAAAAGCTCAAATGTACAAGATACAATTCAAAAGGTTCAATTTATTGATGAGAAACGTCTAAAAATGACAAGAGTACAAGTTACAAAACGCAAAGTACAAGATATTAAATTATACGAAAGGACGTTCGAAAATCCGGAACCGGGACATGAACCAACTCTCAACGCTCGACGCAACGGTGTAAAAATTACGAGTCAACTATGCACAAGAATATAATATAATATTTAAATAATTCATAATAAGAATAATATTAAATAATAAAAAGTTGTTAATTGAGCATAGTTAAGGGGTCATAAGTGAAAATTTCAATTCAAAATTCGTCTATAAAAGAAAACGAATTTTGATCGATTTTATATCCCATTTTCCAATCTCTCTCTCTCGTATATGTAATAAAAATATATATAATTTTAATTTTAATTTTAATTTTAATTATGATTTAATTTAGTTATGGTACAAATGATTTACGGGTTTTAAGTCAAAACTCTGTCCGTGCAACGCTACGCGATTAATCACCACTGTAAGCTATGTTCTTCCTTTTTAATTTAATGTCTCGTAACTAAGTTATTATTATGCTTATTTGAGCCGAAGTAATCGTGATGTTAGGCTAAAATATTAAGATGGGGTTATTGAACTTTGGACCATAATTAAGGTTTGGGCAAAAGACCAACACTTGTGGAAATTGGACTATTGACTATTAATAGATGGGGGGTATTGTCTAATTGAGTGACAACTCATTGGAATCTGTCGAACCTATCTTCAAATTAATTAACCTAATAATTAATAATGATTATGGTTGTCCTATTTAGTGACGTTCATATGGAATCTGTTATAATCATTTAATTAATCAATTGGGTTGGGTAATTGATTATTCATTCTGATCAAGTGGATGAATTAATATTCATAAACTAATTAAAACAGGGGTGGATTACATACAGTGATAACTGGTGTAATTGTTGACAGAAGTGATAACTGCGTCACAGTTTAAATCCTTAATCAGTTGGAATATTTGACTTCGGGTATAAGGGTAATTTGACGAGGATACTCGCACTTTATATTTATGACCGATGGACTATTATGGACAAAAACCAGATAGACGTATCAAATAAACCAGGACAAAGGACAATTAACCCATGGTAATAAATTAAAATCAACACGTCAAACATCATGATTACGGAAGTTTAAATAAGCATAATTCTTTTATTATATTTCTCATCGTATCTTTATTTACTGTCATTTTATTACTCGCAATTTTATTTACTGTCATTTTATTTATTGTCATTATTTTACGCACTTTAATTATCGTCATTTATCTTTACGCTTAAAATATAGAATCGACAAACCGGTCATTAAACGGTAAAACCCCTCTTTTATAATAATATTACTACTTATATAATTATATATATTTTGTATAAATATAGTTAAAAATATAGTAAGTATCACCAGCTCCCTGTGGAACGAACCGGACTTACTAAAAACTACACTACTCTACGATTAGGTACACTGCCTATAGTGTTGTAGCAAGGTTTAGGTATATCCCATCCGTAAATTAATAAAACTTGTGTCATATTTTGTAGTATTTTATATTAAAAATAATACTATTTCGTACCCTCACGCTACCACATCACTCTCCCTAATATCTCATTAAAGAACAATTCTAATCTCAATTAGAGTATTTGATATTGAAGACAGTAAGGAAAGATCTTCTTTGAATACTTTTAGCTCCCCCCCCAACACTTGTCTTGATTAGTAAGATAAAAACTAGAGAAACTCTCCTTCAAAGTATATGGGGCACGGCCGATCAAGTTTGATTTCAATCAAACTCATGATCGTCTCATAAATCCTATAGATCGTTAGCTCCTTCGAAGTTCCTAACGTCTCAAATACTCCCCCAAGGATGTGAAAGTCGCTTTCGTTTTCCTTCGCTCACTAGTCAAATAAGTAATGCTCTGATTTTGTCTCTTTATAGTCTGAGTCCAATACCGTATGTGTATTGAAGTCATAATGTTAAACTCGAGTCCCATACTGAGTGTATGGAAGTCATAATGTTAAGGCCGAGTCCCATACTGAGTGTATGGAAGTCATAATCATTGAAGTATCACTCACCTTGATTAGAAAGATCAAACATACTACTAATGAATGTTGATCAATCCTTAATTAGCGATGTTACTTAATTACGAATTGAGTGCAATAAGATTATAATGGAGGATGGAATGTTTGATGATTATTTTGGGCCCCGATGATCGTCTTTCACTTTAACTATCAAGTGATCAACCACCCCGACCCGGTCTTGATTGTTAATTAGCATAATTCACCTTTGCGCGATGTAAAAATCCCTTGGGCAAGATCACAAGTAGAAATTACAAAGGCCTGGGCAAAATGGCAGAGAATCAACAACCCATAAATGAGAGGCCATGCTCCCTATTTATATTATTCGAGATATCCGCGGTCTGCGAATTACCTAACCATCCGCGGAAATTCAGTGGATTAAACCGCAGTCTCTTATTAACGCGGAAACATAACTGCTGCACTTTATTTTCAGCGAATATTGCATATCTTGGCTTTAGGGTCCGCGTAATTCTACTCTTGGCCTGTAGCAAATAAAATATACATATACAACGCTATGTATATGATCAAGTCTCCCCAGTTTATTATGATACATTTTCGCGAAGCAAATGTATCATGATAAACTCTAAAAATAAAGAAGTGCTTATTAAAATATTTCACAAGCAATATTTTATAATTTTTACCGTGCATTTATTACCGTTGTTTTTATTAGGCCCAACGCGTAATTACAACGGTAACTTTTGCCATTCTGTCAAATCAATACGCTGTAACGGTTAGAAATTTACCGTTTACACGTTGCGGTAATTTCAGCCGTTTAAATGTAATGATTACCCTTTCCACTTGCTCGCCCTAATTCCAATTATAAATAGCTGAATAATCCACATAAAAACTTTACGTTTTCTCGCTCGATTTCATTTTCAATCAAATTCATCTAATCACAATCGTACCAAGCAATTAATGAATCCAACCTTTAATTTCTTCAATTCCAACTTCCGATTTATTTTCCTTATTACAAATGGCGTCGTCTTCATCTACGCATACTCCTGGGGGTTATGTTTCCTATATGATGGAATCAAAACTCCGAACCCTACAAGAGTGGCATTCACCACTTGCCCAATTTGTTCCTACCGCACCCGCAGCTGAACAACGGGCTGACACTCCCCCTAAGGGGATGATTTCTGTTTATGAGGCTGCCATCTCACAGGGCAACCTTCGATTTCCACTGACTCAATTCTTCCGCAGTGTATGTGAGTATTATAAGATTGCTGTGGCACAATTGCATCCGAATGCGGTTAATAAAATTGTGCTGTTCGAGATGTACTGCAATGTCACCAACGTACAACCGCTACTAAACGTGTTTCGCACGTGTAACAGTCTGATTTTATACAATATGGGATGGTTTTCATTCCACAGCAAACTGGGTATAATGATTTCGCCAAAAGACTCAATCGGCAACTGGCGCGGTTCTTTCTTTTATATTAATGACACCGCGAATGTGGACAGCAACATACCAAAAACATGGTGTACAGAACTTGATCCCAACCTCAATGTAAAACCTGTACTTGATGATCTTGAGCATGATATTCTCAAGACACTCAAAAACGTAGGCCTAATTCTGCGAGCTTATTTGAATGTACCGCTGTACATCGGCAGAGTTTCAATTCAATGGCCATGGAGCGACTATGACGCGCTTTTGGTTGACCAGGCAAAAAATGGTATTACGCTTAAACTTATCGCATAATACTTTTCATAATTTTCGCAGTATATTTTTGCTTCACATAACACTATATGTTTATATTTTCGCAGTGATTGCCCTTGACCTTGTCATGAGGTCTGCCGATATCAGTAGGATCAGCCCGGCTCGTCGCCTAAAAAATGGCGACAGCGAGATTATACTTATTGATGAGCCAATCATCAATACATGTTATATTACTGGTGGCGAGGACAGCGGCAAACGAAAAGTTGTGGAAGGTGCCACCACTCCACGTAAAAGACGACTACGGTCTCTTTCTGAACAAGAAACAAGTAAGCGATTGCTAAGTTCGCAGTATTCATTCATTATGCGCTTTTTTATTTTAGCATAGATTCACTACATTTGTTTATCTGGTAATAGTTGTTCTTTCAGAGTCATCCGCTGAAACCACCCCGCTCTACAACATCAGGGGGAGCATCCCTACAGATGTTCTTGAAGAGCCTGATCGCGAAAATTTATCACTTCCTTCGGATGCAGAAGCATCTAATCGAGAAGAGGAAGGAGAAGATGATGCGGAAGAAACCGCAGCAGCAGAACTGGCCAATCAACTATACCGCAAACTTTACAAATTTATCCCAAAGGATACAAAAGAGCAATACCGCAATTTATCATATCCTGAAGCTGCAAGGCAACGATTGCATAATTGCTATAACGCGATTTGTCTTACTGTAGACAGTATGGAGTGTTACACCGAAATGTCTGATGAATATGATAATGTTGTGAAGATTGCCAACGCTAGCGAGAGAAAAGCGCAAAGGGCGAAGGCGCGGTTAAAGAAGGCTGCGGAAGAGAACGCCATTCTCAAAAAGAGGGCGGAATCTGCGGAACAAAATTTCGCACAGCTGGTCAAGTATCTCCCAACTTTCGCAGATAAAGTGATGGACTCCAATCCAGTCACTGAAAAATTTCAAGCGTATGCCCAAGCAGCAAAACTTGCCACCCGCTGTGAGTGGTATGATTTATTATGCAAGCTTGGCGATCTTTCTCAACCTCTACCTTCTGACATGGTGAAAGAAATATGCGCCACAGATGATGCTCGCGAAGCACTCGAGAGAGCGAAGAAGGAGGTCGAGAAAGTTAGCATACCTGCCCTGGAGGAACTTAGTCAGCGCGAGGGCGTTTCATTCGCAGATATTGAAGCATTAGAGTTTTAAATTTGGCTTAGCTAGCTTTTGAATGTATTCTCGCAATCTTGAATTGCGTTTTTTGTAACGACCCGCGTTGTTTACACGCTTAATATTAATGACTTAATAACAATTCGCAGTTGCAACTTCTTTTATTTATATAGCGCTTTACATTATCATATATTCATAATTCAGACTTGCCCTTTGTAATTTCCGCATTTGCTATTGTGCACATAACAAAGCGTACTTTATACGAAACAATCTTTTAATCATTATGAATCTTCTAAGTCCGACAAATCGATCCTTAGGCAAATTTAGAATTGCGAAGCATCTAAGTATTGGCAAGATCAAATACTTAGGAAATTTTATCCTTTCGCAATTAGTAACACAAGTGGGCAATTTCATCACTTTGTTTTTAACAAATTATTTCGCAATGCATTTCTGCATTATAGTAACATTTAAGTAGGTCATGTTTAGCGAAAACCATGCAACCTTACTTAAAGTATCCGCAGAACAAACATTAACTTAGTGTTATAAAAGATAAGTAATTGTATTCTGCGAAATTATCCCTACGTGTGGCCACATGCAATGCATTCGCTTTGTTAAAGAAACAACTACTAACACTGAAATTAACTTTGTCACATTCATTATTGTTTCGCTTTACAAGGTTCAAAAATAAACGCATCAATCATATTCGCATTATTATATCATACATTGATGAAGTTTGCCTTAGCATCTCATTATAACTTTTAAGATTTCGCACTTATTCAGGATTAACTGAATGTCCTTCAAGACCCATATTCACATTTACCATTATCATAGCACAGAATGGCTCCATCTCCGCAGAAATTAGCGTGCCAATTCTTTTATTTGCAGAAAATTTAACCATGCCATGTATAGTAGAAGGAATAGCGCCAAACATGCGCAGAGCAGTGCGCCCAGTATCATATTGAATCGCGATTGATTTCGTATTATGTACATATTCAATAAAGCTTGGCGCCTTAGCGACTCATCGCTGTCATCAACTAGCTCCATTTGCAATTCCAACTGGCCAACAGGCCAGGATGACTCTCCTGAGAACCCAGCAAGTGAAACCGTAGTAGGTTTCATCAAAGCTTGAATGTTCGCGGGCAACTTGCTAAAACATTGTTCGTACATGACATCGACACTGCTACCAATATCCACATGTACCTTCATTATCATTATACCAGTGTTCGCAATGCGGCATGAAACCACCACAGGTTCATCAACATCCGCGGTTAAGCTTGTAGGAGGAAAAGTAATGGAGGGGTACCTCCAACTTACAATATGCTCAGAAATTTGAAGTACTGACAGTTCGCCCTGCACTTCCACAAAATTAATTACTTGAATTCCGCGCTGATTTTCTTTCTTATTCACCATCTTTACCCCCAGATTTCTCACTGCGGGAGCCTTTCGCTCAACCGCATTTGATGCATTTGAGGTGTTAGCTTCTGTAGGCATTATAATCGCATTTGCAGTGTTCTGTGCGATTAAATGGTCCAGCTTGCCTTGCTCGTATGCTTCTGCAATGAATTCCGCCAAATCTCTACAGCGGTTAGTGTCATGACCATAATCATCATGGAAAACACAAAACTTTGACCGATCGCGCCTGCTATTCTCTCCCAAAGGCTGCGGATCAGGGAAAGACTTAGCGACTCTTTCTTGTAACAAAATTTCCTTAGGCATTTTTGTTAGCATCTGAATGATATTGAAAGATTCATTGTTCCACTTTCGCGTAGAATAGCGATCACGACGGCCATACCCATAGTTATCATTTTGCCCTTGAAACCTGTCATTTCGCGGGTATGCACCGCCGCTGTTTTTTCGCGGAAAACTTGGTCCACGATAATTGTCACTGTTACCATCACGAAAAGAATCATTGTCATCTCGCCAACTTTTGTCTCTACCCCACCCACATGCAGGGGTTATAGTGCTATCCTCTCCACTGCGGAGATAATCATATGTTTCCTGTTGAACTTTAGCAAAAGTGTGCGGGACATCTCTTCGCAGCCTTCGCACCAGAGTTGGATGTCGCTGCGGATTAATAGCATGCAAAAATCCAGAGATTTTTTGATCTTCATGCAGGCTTGGAATCTTTTGAGATTCGTAGATGTACCGCGTAAGTAACGCATTCAAGGTTTCCTGGTTGCCTTGTTTAATATCGTGACATTCGATATGTGTCTTTTTCTGCTGTAGTAGATTCTGGAATTGTATCAAAAAAATTTCGAGAAGATCAACAAAGCCAATAATACTGCGAGATTGCAGACTATGAAACCACTCCCTTGCTGACCCTTGAAAAGCCATGGGGAACACTCTACACGCAACTGGTTCATCCCAATTATAGGTGCTTACCACCCCTTCAAAGCGTTGCAGAAAATCTAAGGGATCGGTTAAATCTGAATAAACTCCCAGAGTTGCCAGCACGATCGGCGGAGAAACAATTGGATAGTCAGAAATATGCTGGGCAAACTTGTCCGCAGCAGTAGTGATTTCTGTTGCCTTCTTTGTGCGAGTATCTGTGTTCTCCGCACAAAACTTGGTAATCATGTCTTGCAAAAAATTTGGCTGATCAAACTTATGTTGCATTGATTTTGGCGCAATGCTTCTGAAAGCATCTGACAAAAAAATTTGAGCATTTTCTCTGCGGGCAGCATCATATGCTTCACCTTCTTCTCCATAACGAGGGAAAGGTGTTGGTGGGCGTTTTCGCTTAATATGTGGAACTTTAACAAATTCTTCCACACTATCCGAATCATCAGAAAATTCGCTTTCCTCTCTTGGCGCCTTAGCCATTTTTGAGTTATATACAGAATTCAAATTAACGCGCTCTTCTGCATTATCACTATCACTATCGTTTCGCTCAATAACTAGGCTATCGACCTATGATTCTGAATCATTTAACGGCCATAGGTAGGTTCGCGGTATGCAGGACTCGCGACTACATTTAGCATCTTTCTTAGCCTGTTCAATGGCGGTGCCACCAATTTTTTCAGTTCGCAGACTAGATTTTCCAGCCAAAGCCCTCATTTGCTTTCCTTCAGTAATTGTTTCATCGCGATTTTGCAGCAAAGTTCTGCGCGCAATCATTTTCTCAGCAGCAATTTCTGGCTGCGAATCACTAGCGTTGTTTACAGTGGATGTTTTTGCAATCGGTTCTTGAACCGATTTTCCCGCGGTTATACTAGCATTTGTTTGTAACGGAAATATCACGACGTTCTGCTAATTGCCGGGCAGTTCATCAGCATTCGCAGAAATGCCAGTTTGCTTTGCATTTGTCATCGTGACTGTCAAGCAGATCAACTGATTGCGTATTCAAAAATTACCTGTAAATCATCACAACAAAAACACGATTGAAATTAAACCGATGAATTAGTTGTTTGATGGCTTGAAACAAAAAATTTTCAGTTTAGTTTGTAAAACGTGTCCCACGGATGGCGCCAATTGATTAATCCTTAATTAGCGATGTTACTTAATTACGGATTGAGTGCAATAAGATTATAATGGAGGATGGAATGTTTGATGATTATTTTGGGCCCCGATGATCGTCTTTCACTTTAACTATCAAGTGATCAACCACCCCGACCCGGTCTTGATTGTTAATTAGCATAATTCACCTTTGCGCGATGTAAAAATCCCTTGGGCAAGATCACAAGTGGAAATTACAAAGGCCTGGGCAAAATGGCAGAGAATCAACAACCCATAAATGAGAGGCCATGCTCCCTATTTATATTATTCGAGATATCCGCGGTCTGCGAATTACCTAACCATCCGCGGAAATTCAGCGGATTAAACCGCAGTCTCTTATTAACGCGGAAACATAACTGCTGCACTTTATTTTCAGCGAATATTGCATATCTTGGCTTTAGGGTCCGCGTAATTCTACTCTTGACCTGTAGCAAATAAAATATACATATACAACGCTATGTATATGATCAAATGTCCTTCTTCAAAGCGCTCGTGGGCTTTCAATCATGTATAGCAAGACTCTCACCTACTTGAACTATGCATGACCTCGGAATCCATACATAACGTGTGTTCAAATCTTTATGAGACCCCCTTTGGATTAAGGAATCCAATAACGTCTCGTGAAGTGGCTCTTCTTGGCATTCACAGAAAGATGATTCAACCCCAATGAAGACGGTGTTTCACTTTTTCTTGTCTTTCACTTCCCTTTCAAATTAAGTAATAATTCATACGGACATCAACCATGTTCCTTTTGCCCCCCCACAATGATGCTTACATGAAATAAGAGCGTCATTGTTTAAAAATGGTTGATGTAATCAGCAATTCCCCAAAATATCGCAAATAATGTGTGTGAGAAAATCCGTGTGAATCCGAGCCTCGAAAATAGTGAATAAATATGCTTTGGAGGTCCAGATTCGGTAAGGGACCAGTCCTGAAAATTCTGTTAAAAGTCAGGGGCTAGAACTGCCAAAATTTGAGTATGATTCAGTCAGGGACTGCTCTTGCAACATTCTAAAACTTGACAGGGACTGAATTTGAAACTTTTGAAAATTTCATGTCAAATTCAGTAATGGGTTTATGACAGATTCTGTAAGCCCAATTAAATTGAACAGCCCAATAAACCTTGAATCAAATGGAGCTTAGTCTAGTAAGAATCCAATTCGGTTCGGCTCAAAAATATATTTAGGTCCATCAAGCAAATAAGAACAATACCGAATCTGAATCTTTGTTCCATTAATTATACATTTTCTATTTGTGGGTCAAAATGCCCGCCTCCCATTGGTCCAAATCTTACTATTCACCACTTTTGTCCTCCCAAATTTTTTTTTTCTTTTAGCTGATTTATAATAGGTTTTGAAATTTTTTTTTTTTTTTTACCTTTGTGGGATGCTTTCTAACAAAATGCTCTTTAAAAGGGCTATTTTACTCAAATGAGTATTTGGGCTTAAATACGTTGGGCTCATTTTTTGTTGTCTTTTTTTTTTTTTTTTTTTGTAAATTCAGGAAACAAAAACCGACCAGTTTTCTTTTCAACCATGCCTTCTTCTCCATGCTTTCTCCCTTACCTTATATCTCACCTCGTTTACTCTTTCTTCACTCAAAACTCAAATGTTACTGACCAAAACATCTCATCTCTCTCGGATGTAAAATATCTATCTCAGATCTAAAATCATCGATTACTGAAATATCCGATTAATAGCAAACTGAAATCAGTAATCGAAATTGATCGGAAGTTGCAAAATTAAACTATTGGAATATGAGACGAAGACCAGGAATCGGTGGTTTACAAACTGCTGCGGATGCTAGGGTTCGTATAAATTTCATGTCTTTTATTTATATTTACATACAATTGTAAATTTATCTCTTGCTGAATCTATCAATCGAATATTAAACTATGTTTTCATCAGGATCAATATCGATTACTAGGAGAAAATGTAGCAAAATTGAGAACAGATCCTATGAAACAACAGCTTTCCACGTTTCGTTCTCAATTAGAAGACTTTGCTCGTAAACACAAGGTATGTAACATTAGAATGTTTGTGGTGGGTCGTGGACCAGCTGTATGTACTCTTTATTCATTCAGGTGTAGTTTCTGTATATAATATTCATTCTAATTATTATGATTTGTGATAAAACTTAATCACCAGATTGAAATTTTAGTTGACATTCATATTAATCGATTTTTTTTTTCTTTTTTGTTCTTTTTGTCAAGAATGTTAATGAAGGTGCTGCAAAGGTTCTAATGTTAACAAGTCATTGCATTTGAACCCTCCCTTTTAGCTAATAATACGTGCTATTATTAAAACTCCCTCAAATTGGTTCACAACTAAAAGTGACGTACTCAAGTGAATGGGTTAGAATTGCCACCTCGACCTCAACATCAACATCAACATCAACATTTAAATGTGTTGTATATAAAGATTCTGGTTGATGGCTACAGAATGCCAAAATGGTACAAAAAGTTCTTTTAGGGGTCCGATGCCTGATGGTCAAATGTGTTGTATATAAAGATTCTGGTTGATGGTTGAATCTCCAAGAAGCAGGGAATTCGATAATGAGGTCACGTTTGGTGTGTGTCAACTCAACTCAACTCACTTATTTATGGATCTCATTTTTTTTTATTTTTTTTTTGTACTTTCTATTAATTAAAATCAAAAGAAGGGATGATCAGTGTCAATTTGTTGAATATCTATCTAAATCTAAATCTAAAGGTGTGTTGTCTGATGTAGGTTTTCTGTTTATCTGTGAGTTGGTCAGAAGGTGCCACAATTCTTCTTCGTCTTTACATCGGCCAATCTTGACTATAATACTACTGATAAAACAATAAAAAGATTCATCTGATGATACTGGAAGAAGAGACAACCCGTTTCTACATGTACAAACAAAAGATAAGTAAGTGCCATCACAAAAGATGGTGCCTACTATTAAAACCAACCTGGTCTTTAAGTTTCAACACCCAAATTGATTTCTGACTTCGCCAAGTAAGTGCAAGACTCAATCTTTTTTGCTTATTAAACCTTGATACACTATCTTTTTGGTGTAATCTTTAGGTATATAATGTTTATTTGCTACTTGACATTTTTTGAGATTGAAAGCTTTAAATATGATCTCAGAACTTTGAAATGGACAAAGATGACCAGTACATGTTTCCACATTTCATCTGTCACTCGCCCATCTTGCCATCTTTGTTCTTATGCTTATTCTATTTGACTATATCTGGCATACTGCAGTTAAACTTGGCCGAAGATTGTACCAAGATTGTATTGTACTATTATATAATTTTTGTCATTTCTCAGTAGTATAATAAATTAATAGAGAACGAACAGGTTAAAACATTATGTTGTATGTCAGTAGTCTGGTATTTTCATTTTGTTTGCTACTTTTGACTTTATCGAATGATATCATACATCCCTTTGTAGGTCGTATTTTGGAAGTGGATCTCTTTGAAGATGTTGGGCATGGTAACTCAGAGGTCCGTGTATCATTGTTCGATTGAGGGTACGTTATGTTCATATTTTTTGGATTGATAATGATTGCTTAGTTCATAGAGGGTACGGAGTATAATTTAAAAATTGTGTGACATTTGTTTGGTATAGGGACTAAGATTTTGTTAATTATTTGTATTACTCTATTATAGGGAAATGGGTAAAAAAGATTGTTGAGGCAACAAAGGGCAATAATATACAACAAATATGTGACAACAATGTAAGTTAATTAAATATCATCGATCGTTGGTTATGTTAATTATTTGTATTTCTTTATTTTCGTTGTTAAGATGAATAATTATTTATCAAAAATTCAATGATAATTAAGGGTCAAATTAGGGTTATAATAGGTTGTAAAGTCATAATGGGTCAGCATGGTTATAATGGGTTTTGAAAGTCATAATGGGTCATAATTGGTCATAATGGATTATAATGGGTTTTAAAAGTTAAACTAGGGTTATAAAAATTATATTAGGGTTATAATGGGTCTTAAAAGTCTTAATGGGTCAGCATGATTAAAAGTCATAATGGGTCATAATTGGTCATAATGGATTATAATGGGTATTAAAAGTTAAATTAGGGTTATAAAAATTATATTAGGGTTATAATGGGTCTTAAAAGTCTTAATGGGTCAACATGATTAAAGTGGGTTATAATCGGTTTTCAAAGTCAAATTAGGGTTAACATGGGTTTTAAAAGTAAAATTAAGGTTATACTGGGTTATAATGTGTTTTAGAAGTCATTATGAGTTGACGTAGTTTTTGAATGCAGATTTGGGTAATAGTACTTTATCAGCTAAAAACACCCCGTCAGATACCTTTATTTGACCTATGATATAAATAGAGCGAACAACGTTAAACTCCACTAATAAAATTCATATGGCTCGCTCTTAAATTATTTTGCTAAAACGATCAGCCGAAAGACACTCCTTTTGGTTTCCTTTTGGATACTCATGTTGTATGCTTATTTAGTTCTACTGATACTTGTGTATGTATATATCTTATTGTTTCAGGTTGGGTTATGAACCGGACTATTTCTTAAAAATAGTAGTAATGGAATTATCTTTTTGCAGTGTCATTTTATTTCTGATAGCCATCACATTTTATGTGACTTGGTGGTTCATTGATTTCGTCGATGGATTCTTCTACTACCCAGTCTATTATGTTCGTGGGACTAATACATTTGGTCAGTGTTCATCTTCGCACGCACGGACGCACGTACGCACGCTCGCTTTTAATTTTAGTTTTTGCCCAATTTGTTACATCATAGAAATAACTACTGATCAAATTTTCGGAACCTTGAAGAACACGATTTCATGTCCAGGTTGGATACATACTTAAAAAAGTATATAGCTTACCAACAATGACAAGACAATTGACGTATGCTTCATGTGTTTATAGTGCGAAAACCACAATGATGTGTTGCTGTTTATAGCAATTGCCTCAATCCACAATTTGTCCATGTCCAGTTAACTGTAGTGTTTGTAGCATCTACAAAGTATGTTATTATGTATGTCAAACTTTGTATCTATGTGCCCAGTTTGTTAATCTTTGATTGGTATTTTGTTGTCTAAGGCTTAGATATATTGGTTCTCCGAAGGATGAATGCATAGTAAACGATATACGTATAAACAATATCATTGTGCCTTGCTACATAAAGTTAATGCATAATCAATACACGTTGCTGCTCAAAGTCGCAGGAAATTTTGAGCAGCAACGCGCGCCTCTCTATCCCTGCACTGCTTTGTCATGTAAATACGATGTGCGGTAAATAACTATCGTAATCGCATAGAATTATCATTCGATACGTAGTCAATAACCATTGTAATCGCATACAATTGTCAGTAGCGTAGCGCGCACCCAAATCTTGTTCTCATCATCAACCTTTACTAAATCATGTACAGTATCCAATCATCCAACAATTAAAGTCAAGACCGAATCTTCATTACCGATTCTGAAAGAACTGAATACCGAATCAGAAATAATAACCGCCATACCGAATCTCATACCACAATTATACCGAATATGTTCATACCTGATGAATATTGAATTTTAAAATTCATCAAACTAATAAATTGAGGCTGAAAATTATTGAAAACAGATTCCTATAGTAGCGATTTTCATATTTTGAGAGAGATTAACGAGCAAAAACCACTTCAGAACTCAGATTTGGTGAAGAACAGTAGTTTGAAGATGATGAACACTTGAGAAATTGATTTTTCGATCTAGATGTTTTTAGGAATCGAATCCTTCATGAAAAATGTCACAAATCACCTTTCTATTGCTCGACAATCATTAAATCAACCTGAAACAACATGTGCATTTCGAATTTGAATTATATTCATACGGTTGACTTTGCAATCCAAACCTTTGACTTCTAGATCTCGAATTATGTGATGTTAATCAGTCCAAATTGAAGTTACGAGCAGCTTGAGCGAGCTTCAAGGAACGCAAATCATTGAGTAATTTGATTTGATTGTTGCTAAACCACTCCATGAACCTCAACACTCGTCGAACTCAAAAACACATATGTTCGTCAATTTTCTGATCTGATTATTGTAGTTAGCCTCGTAGTGAAAATAGAATGAGCTGTGGAAGATATTTATAATCATGTTGTTGTTCTCAATTCATGTGAATAAGCATCATCTAGTAAATTGATAATTTGAGCATGATGAAGATGATAAAGTCACGAGCACTGTAGCAGTTTGAAATAAAAATGAATATGAGAATTTTGTAATTTGTTGTTGTGAATCAGAAATATGTTTATGAATGATGTTGTGAATTTGTTTGTGAAATTTGTGTTGTGATATTTGATTTTGAATAAGTTTCGTTTTAGATCTAAACTAGTCCGGACTGGTCCGCGCATTGTGGCGGGGGCTTTCGGCCCACGTATTCATATTTAACGTAGCGTTGTGTATTTTGAGAGGAGAACACGACACATGTGTTAAGCGCCGTTTTAGATGCCGTTGTGTTAAGCGTTTTTTAAAAAGTACCGGTTTCGAACGTAGTTAGTTTTATTTTTTTCAATAAATTTTTTCGAGTGTAACGGTGCTGTAGGAAAAATTTAACTCGCGGCGAGCAGAAAGATACGGACTGTCGTTGTGTTTAACGTTTTTTTAAAAGTGTCCGTTTTGAACGTGGTTAGTTTCGTTTTGTTCATAAAATTATTTTGAGTCTGACGCTGCCGTCGAAAAAATTTAACTCGTGGCGAGCGGAAAGATACAGGTTGTCGTTGTTTTTAGCGTTTTTTTTTTAAATTGTCCGTTTCGCGTATAGTTAGTCCCGCTGGGTTCGTAAGATTTTTCGTAATTGAACGGTGGTCTCGAAAAAATTTAACTCGCACCGAGCGAGAAGATAGGGCCCGTTATAAATTCGGGTGGAATTAGTTTTTTTTTTATTTTAAAAAAATTATATGTTTACACTTTTAACCCCTAAGAAAGTGTAAAGTTGAGGGGTCTTTGGGTAAATATAGGCGAAGTTGAGGGACCGGGTGTAATGTGAACGCAGAATCAAAACTACAATCTAATTTAACTAAAACTACAAGAAATCCCACCACATTTAGTATATAAGGGTTAATTTGAATTGAATGTGAGATTCGGTTAAGATAGAAAAGAATTCGGTTTGGAAGAATTTTTGAAAAATTTTGAAGATCTTCATATCTTCATGAAGAAGATGATGAAGATTTGAAAGTTTGAGGTTGAAGGTTTGAAGATGTATGTGTTTGATGCTTGAAGGTTTGAAGGTGGAGGGAAAACATTCATGAATATTCATAAGGATCTCCTTCATCATATGAAGGCCATAGCTCTAATATTAATGGTATGATCTAAGATCTCATGAATACCGTGGATGTGATCCCTAACCACATGAATGCTAGAGAGAAATGGTCAAATAGTCAAACTATCATTCCACGGCTCTCTTGAATACATTACATAACGGTGGCTAAGCTTGTGACTAAGGGAGGCTTGGTGTTCTATATATAGCCCTCATCTATACAACACATCCCTTACAATCTTTTGAATATAGTTAGCTCTTTCTAGGGACCTAACAATACTTTAAATATATGTTATAAAATTGGTGTCCTAAAAAAACATTATAATATGACGATTATGTATTTGAAGTCCTAATTATCATATGACTATATAGGACTCTTAAATTGTGATTGCATAAAAATAGACTTATTAAGACATTATCTTGTTAGTGTCTCTTATGTGGTTATTTAATAGAACGCAAGATAATAAGGTCATATTAAATGGAAGGACATATTAGGATCTTTATTATTTAAGTCGTATTTTTCACTTTCGTTCACAAAAATGCATTCAACTATTATATAAGTGAACCCCCATTCGATATTCAAAAGCATTAATAGTGTAGTGGTTTGTCTCTTATCTTTCCAACTAATTGACCTGCGTAAAAAATCCCACTTTCGTCCTTTTTGTTTTAAAAATTAAAAATGTCAACAATTTGTGTCCACCTGTAAATAAATACTTGGCCAAGAATTGAACTTCTTTAAATGGGCTCGGGTGTGTTCTAATGCAAAGAGGTAAAGTCATCGCTTACGCCTCTCGACAATTAAAGGAACACAAAAAGAGATATCCGACTCATGATCTTGGATTGACGGCGGTGGTTCATGCGTTGAAAATTTGGCGTCACTACTTGTATGGTGTCAAGTGTACGATTTATTCGGATCATAAAAGTCTAAAGCATCTCTTTGACCAACGAGATTTGAATTATCGTCAACGTAGATGGATGGATGTGGTAAAGGATTATGATTGTGAGATACTTTACCATCCGAGTAAGGCGAATGTGGTCACGGATGCTTTGAGTCTAAAGAGTCAACGTCCGGCGATACGAGTAGGATCGTTACGCATGATTATTACTAATGATTTTCTTCTAAAGCTTGGTGAAATTCAAATTGAAGCTTTTGTTAACAACAAGCATGAAGAACGAATCGTGGGGCAAACGGAGTCCATTACTTTAGGTCCGCATGGTTTGTTGTCCTTTCGAGGAAGAGTGTGGGTGCCTAGAATGGGAGATTTCCGACGAGTGCTACTTGATAAAGCACATAAGTCAAAGTATTCCATTCATCCGGGCGCGACGAAAATGTATCTTGATTTTTAAGAAAGAGTATTGGTGGCCGGGCATGAAACGTGATGTTGTTAAGTATGTTGAGCAATGCGTCACGTGTTTGCAAGTTAAGGCTGAGCATCAAAAGCCGTATGGTATGTTACAACCGTTATAAATTCCAAAATGGAAATGGGAGCACATTACCATGGATTTCATTACAAAGTTACCAAAGACGGCAAGGACCCAATTGGATACGATTTGGGTGATAGTTGATCGATTGACGAAAAGTGCGTTGTTTCTTCCCATTCGGAAAACGATATCGTCGGAGACTTTTTCAAATTTGTTTATCAAAGAGGTGATATCGAGACACGGGGTTCCTATATCTATTGCTTCGGATCGGGATACTCGTTTCACATCTCGGTTTTGGGAAAAGTTTCATGAAGATATGGGTACACATTTGAGAATGAGCACGGCGTACCATCCTCAAATGGACGGTCAAACCGAACGTACGAATCAAACATTGAAGGATATGTTACGGGCGTGTATTATCGATTTCGGTGGTAGTTGGGATGAGCACTTGCCCTTGGTGGAATTCTCGTACAACAATAGTTATCATGCTAGTATTGGAATGCCACCTTATGAGATGCTTTATGGGCGTAGGTGTCGAACTCCGATTTGTTGGGGTGAAGTGGGACAAAGGGAAATCGGGAGTACCGATTTGGTTTTTGTAACGACCCGGCTTTTTCGACTTGCTTTTGTGCTTTGTGCTTTCACGAAACTGCGTATATGTGCGCACTGAGCTAGTTTATGCTCTGGAATCTTATTTAATGATTAATTACTTTCATTAATATCTTACAAATTTGCTATTAAGTGTGTAATCACTTAACTTGATCCCCGAAAACTTTTACGACCGTTGGTGTCACTTGACGTTTGAAACGAGCTATGTATTTCGGTACACGTTTAACTTTGGTCATAATCGGAATATTATGACTACGAAACACTAATTGTTATTTTATAATAACAATTACGTGGGTTTTTGGATGCTTAATTACGTTTAGTAATTTACTAGAGCACACTAGTTAGTCTTGTTGGACTTTCTACCTTGTTGGACTTTAGCCCACCCTACACTAGCTAGTGGACTATTTAATTAGCCCAATTTAAATAAGTTAGTGATCTATATTAATGTAAGACAAATGCCCATTTATTAGAGGGAACATACTAGCATTTTTGTTAAGCATTATCCATAATGTTGCATGGGATCCTAACATAAGCACCTACTTTAGACAACCATTAACCAAAAAGCAAAAAGGTGCCCCCTTGTCCCCCCACCAACTCACGGCCACCATCACCCTCCCACCTCCTCACCACCTATAAATACAAGCCTTATTTCACTCATTTCACACTTGATCTCATTTGCAATTTACACACACTTACTCTCTAATTTTCTCTCTAGTCTTTTTCACTATAAAAAGTGTAAGTTTTGATTTTTTTTTCTTCTTCTTCTTCCCTTCATCTACACGACATCATCATCATCATTTTATGGATCTAGCTTTTAGCTTTTGATCTTGTTATATCTTAAAGATTCAAACTTGGGTTTGAATCCTTCAAGAACAAGGAAGATTCAAGCTTTCTAGCTTTGAATCTTCACTTATTTTGTAGATCTAAATCTTTTTAGCTTTAATCTTGTTATTTTGTTATAAAGATTCAAACTTGTGTTTGTAATCTTCATGTATCTTAAAGATCCAAGCTTTATGCTTCAAGATCTTTAAGAACACTAAAGATCCAAGCTTTTTAGCTTAGGGTTTCATTATTATGTTAAAGATTTTAGCTTTTTAGCTTATGGTCTCATTACTTTCATTATTATGTTAAAGATCTTAGCTTTCTAGCTTATGGTCTCATTAATCTTGTAAAGATCCAAGCTTTCTAGCTTAGGATTTTCTTAATACTTGAGATCTAAGTTATTATTGTAGATCTCACTTACTTGGAACCTTTTTGTGTTTGTTGTGATGATAAAGATTAAGTCTTCATCATCACATATGATATAGATGCATGAACTTGTGTAAAATGGACAAAGGTTGAAGCTTTATTGGATTCATGAAATAAAGAGGCAATTTTGATGTTCAAAACTTGTAGAATAATAGATTTTACCCTTAGTTGTGTGTTGATGGTTGAACCTTGGTTAAAGTGATGATAAAACATTAAAGAGTTGTACACTTGAAGCTTACAAGCATCAAGGATGAGAACCGTGATGAGCATCAAGCACCAAGAACCTCACCGGAGCACTTGTTTGCTGTTTTTCGGGGTCTGATCAGACTCCTGGGATTCTGAAAATTGTTTTTCAGATAGTTCGTTTCGAGTAGATGACTTTTCGTTTAGGCCTCGACTCAATCCGATATACGGTTTAGGATTTATGGCCTTCCGAAAGTCACTACGCCCTTGTAACGTTGTGCTGGAATTTCTGACCTACTCGCACTTAAACCGTCGCCACGGTCAAACATAGACGTGTTAGGTTCTGAAAATTGGTCAGCGGTTAGAGGACTCACATACGGAGCCATAGCCACTGACTACACATCTTTTCGATTTGTATAGAGGTCGTAATAGCTGTCCGAAGTCAGCCTTTTGTTTCGATCTCTATTCTTGTTAAACTTGCCTTAGTGTTGCTGAATGATGATAATGATAATGTCGATGATGACAATTAAACTTAATTTATTCACTTTTAACCTTTTGGGAAAACATACTGACCTAGTGACCCTTGACTTAGGTTGACGACCTTTCGGACCGACTTACTACCTGCATACGTTTCGTATCGACTTTTACTGCTTATTCACTGTGAGTTATAGCTTCCCTTTTTACTTATACTATTTTTGGGACTGAGAATACATGCGCTTTTTATGTTTTACAAACTAGAAACGAGTACTTAAACTTTACATATGTGTGGGTTATATAACGGCATAAACTTTTCCCTTAGCACGGTAACGTTTAATCATTGGTTTTTGAACCGGTGAACTCGAATATTAGATATGGATCCATAGGGTTTGACATACCCACCCGGGCTAGTCGCGCTAGCATTTAACGGGTGTTTGATACTTCGAGGACATACACACTCGCCAAGTGTACTTTTAGGGGGTATTACTATTACGTTAAGTTAGTTACCGGGTGTCCACGGATAAGCATATACTTTTCATACTGTTTTGAATATGATAACTTGTGGTCTACATTACTTTACTGATTACAAACTATAGCTCACCAACATTCTTGTTGACTTTTAAGCGTGTATTTCTCAGGTGCTTAGACGATGTTGCTTCCGCTGTTAGACTTGCTGTCATGGTGTTATAGAATTGCTGTTACGGACCTGCTGTGTTAGATTTCCGCTGCATTACTTAGAGATGTCTCAATCATGAAACGTTTATCTTGCATTCGTAAATAAGTTATTTTCAAATAATGACTTTGTAACGACCTTTGTGTCACGTTATCTTTTGTAAACGCTATCTTTTTACGAATGCAAAACTGGTTTTCAAACAGCATGTAGTACTTGACCGTGTAAAGATCCTGTTGTTGACGAATCGTACACGATGGTTTTGTACGGGGCGTCACATTTGGTATCAGAGCATTGGTTGTAGGGAATTAGGTTGCATTAGTGAGTCTAGACTAGACCGAGTAGGATTCACTAATAGGACTAATCTACAACTTGCTCGTTTACTTGTTTCTGCGGAACCTGCTGCATGCTACTGTGTTATATTACTGCTTGTTACTGCTTACTACTACTGCATGCCACTTCTTACTTCTACTGCTGTATGAACTTGCTGCATGCTACCGTTTCCTTTTACTACTATGTAAACTCGCTGTATGCTTTTGCTTATTCTCGCTACTGCATGCTACTATCTGCTTTTAGCATGTTACTTCGGTATGATACTGTTACTATTGCCATGCTGCGTACTACTGTAGACGATCTAGGCTGCTGTAGTTGTTATGCCTGATTATGCTCTTGCTACATGTCTTCTATTCACTGAACCGACCTGGAGAACTTATCTTTCCTAGTTCACATGTTTTTCTGAACCCTGACCGCTCGACTAACCCTAAGGATTAGTATTGTAATCTACCTGTTACTACCATTCCACCGTTCCGGAGATCGAAACATTACTTTACGCAATCTAAGAGGAGTACCCCTCGGATTACACGCCCACTAAGGTTGATCCTCGGAGGAGGAGATATGCGAGGACTTGTCGGAGTAACCGCACCCCGAGCTCACCCTAATTAGCCACGTACAACGTATGAACATTAGAAGGATGTTCAATTTCTGTAAGATGACTCGTATCGCATACACTTTCATGACCGTCACTTATCTCTTTCATCCTTCAACGCTGCTCGACCATCTAACGACACTTCTGGACTTAGGTCCCCAACACTCTTAGGCATTGGAGAAGTCGGGAGGACATCTCCTTTCACAAGGTCAGAGTGCCTTCTACTGATGCTCGGCCATACCCAAAGACTTGGGAGTCGCCTCAAGACATATCGTATTACTACTTGCTACACGTACAACTCGACGCGAGACCCAGATTGAATTTCTAGAAAGGAACCTAACGACATTACCTGAACCCGAACATTTTGAAGAAATTTCGGGACATTTAGGCATTGGTGCATGACCTACGAAACCTACGCACCCACACCGAGAAACCGTGAGATTAATTATGTAGATTTTGTTTTGAGATAGCATAGATAAAGCACCCTTAGATGAAATTGAGTAGAACTCGAAGTGATCACGTTACATTAACCATATGGAGTGATATTGGAATGAATGTACGATTTAGTACAATATAATGACGCCAGGCCAGCATAATTATGTCGAAGTAAATCATGCAGAAGTCTCAATTTCACTATATAAGGGAGATGAAGCGATTCAAAGGAAATTTTGGTAGGAACCACTTGAGTCTACGCATTATGGTCTGTTAGAGGTAGGGAAAGAATAACCACTTAGCCCAGATACTGTACAAGAAGGGCCTTGATTGCAGAATTGATAACCCGAAAATCTGTTATAGATATAGACATCCAGGACATTTAAGGAAAACGTTCTCAAATAAGAAAAACTTTGGACTTACTTGCGGTAGAGCAATCGTTATGGAGACTCGCATGGATCCTGATTATAGTTAGGGGACGATTCGTCACAACGTTTTATTTTCTCGAGGTTGTTTATTACTAGAGCGATAGAAACCTTATATCTAAGGACCTTAGTGTTATGACTAATAAGCCATTAACAACCATGAGGGTTAAGTATTCTATAGGACAAGCAAATGGTAAGCTGGCAGAGATAGAGGAATAATTTAAGGTAGTACCTTAAAATTAACAGGTGGGTCATTTGGAGATGACCTCATGTCAACAAAACTTGGAAGTTTTAAAGTAGTAGTTGGAAAGGATTAGTTACCTATGCACAAGCAAATGTTATTTGAGAAGTTTGATAGAATTTTCCACGGTAGTATAATAAGATTTAGTTGGAATGAACCTTAAGATTAACCTAACACCCATCAATTTGAGAAGCTTGATGTAATAGCTGGAATGGACTTTAGGATTAACCTAATACTCATCAAGTTAGGAAGCTTTGATGAAATAGTTGGAACGGACTGGCTTTCAAGGATGAAAGTGAAAAGATTATTCGTATACCTCGAGAGAATGGTGAACCATTAATAGTTTACGAGGAGAGGAGTAGCCGAAGCTAAACCTTATTAGTTGCATGAAGGCACAAAAGGTCAAATCCGAATACCAAAAGCCATCTGGATTACTTCAACAGCCCGAAATTCCACAATGGAAATGGGAATGAATAACAATGGATTTCATCACGAAGCTACCAAAAACGGTAGGCGGTTAGGACACTATCTGGGTTATTATCGACCATCTCACCAAATCTACTCACTTTCTAGCCATAAATGAAACCGATGCAGTGGATAAACATGCACAACGATACATAAAGGAAATTGTATCCCGTCACTCCAGCGATTAAAATTCTATATTAAAGACTACCCAAGAGTATTATTTGATACTCATTCTTACACGACTCTGAATCCTAACTTATTCCGAGAGATTTCTTATTTGATGATAATCACACCATCATCCTTCTTACTTCGATATTAGTCATACCAATTCGAAATTTTCCAAAATCAATGGGTAGTTAATTCCCATCCTCATGCTCTCCCTTTCGTATCTCACTTATAAGCAACAACTTTACACTTAAGCATTTTTGGTCGAAAGACTTATGCCCTACCAATAGTCATCAACCACCTTTAAACTCAATGGTTTTTATTACCTCAAAGATCACCCGAAATTTTCAAAATCTTTTACTCAATCCTTACCAATCTTTTTCCAACTTGTAACCTCCGAAATATGAAAATTTTGTTTGCCAAAATTTTTCACACACTATTTTACGGTATGATCCCCTCAAAGTTTTATAAAAGTAAATTTTTTTTTATTTGCCATTCGTTCAAATTTTTGAAATCGTATATGTTATATAAAATAAAGTAAATGATTACTTATCTTTGACAAATACATATGAAATTTTACTTTCACTTTTACAAATTAAATCTTTTATTCAAAAAAAAAATATATCTTACTTTGAATGGTACGTGTTGTACATAACCCCAGTTTACTAAGAACTCCGTTTCTTTTCTTACGTTGTCACCTTAAACGATTTCTATAAAATTTTCGTTGCTTATTATATAAAATTTTTCGTTGCTTATTCGTATCCAAGCCATCATGAAGAATGATAACCGTCGAAATTGAGAAATTCATGTGTGTGTGTATGTGTGTGTGTGTGTGTATGTGATGAAGGCACTTACTACCACGTCATGCAGAGCCTTCGGGCATCCACTAACACTTAAACCATTCAAAGCTATTACGTTACCCCATGGATCTTATTTGCCACGCCTGTTGGAACGATGCTCTTTCTTACATAACTCGAGGTCCTGACTTATTCCAAGAGATTCTCATCTAGCGATATTAACACCATCAGTATTCCGACTTTAGTATTAGTCATAACCTGTTTGACATTTTGTAAAGTCAAGAAGTGATTAACCTCTCATCCTCATGCTCTATCCTTCATACCTCACTTTTCAGCAACGGCTTCACACGTGAACATTGTTTTGGCCCAAAGACTTGTGTCCTGATAATTATCAAAACTACATTTAATTCATTAGTTTTCATTACCTAGTGACATGTCACCCGATGATTCAAAGATTTTTCACTCGATCTTTTTCAACTCGTAACCTCTAAAATGCGAAAAACTATGTTTATCAAAAATTTTACACGTTTATTGTGCGGTCCTCACGAGATTTATGGATAAATGAAAGTAATAATTTTTTTTTCTATCACTTATGCGATTTATAAAATCATATATGTATGTATATAATTAAGTTAATAAATTTACCCTTACTTATTTTGGTTAGTACATACTAAGTTATGCCTTCATTTTTTTTTATTTTAAAAATCACTCCTTTATTGAGTTGTTCAACTTAAGTCAAATAGTTTTGTGCAAAATGGTACATGTTGTACATACTTCTAAATTTACTAGGAACTTCGTTCCGTTTATGTTGTCACATCAACCGTTTAAATGTTTTTCAAAACTTCCTTGGTTGATTTTATTAAAGGCTTTCGTATTAGACTACACCATGTATGGATCACACTTCTTCTCGTCCTCCGTTAGGGATGAAGCTTACTATTAAGATTTTTGTTAAAAACTCTTGAGCCACCTTGAATGGCAATTTTACAAAATTTTTTAAGAAGTCTTTGCGCTCATGAAATGTTCCTTTTAAGGTTAGACATGGCAAAAACGCTGGCCGATAAATCAGTTTTCTGGGACCCACTCAGTGGTCACCCTATCGAAGGAAAGACACTAGGCGGGTTTCTACTCTCAATGTTTCACGACTAATCGCAACACCCTCGTAAACATCATCTCTATGAATCAGTATATGGAGGCACAAGAAATCATTTTTGGAGATTCTTTTCACTTAGAGTAAACCATTCTTTAGGACCAAGAGTTCACGTATCTTCTCATCCGCGCATCCCCTTAAGTATAAGGATAAATTCAGAACAAATCGCTCAAAGAGTTCACTCTCGTTCAAAGATCACACCTTTCATGCGATTCTCTTTCAGAAATGTAATATAGGATACTTTAAGAATCTATGAATCTTGTTATCCTCTTAGAAGGGACTGCTTATAACATCTATGACACTGATGTGGTTACTCTATATATTCCTTCCTTCGTTGGTTGCAAGTATATGTTGCTCTAAGTTAATGTTAACCCTACTTCAACATGTAACTGAAAGGATAAGGTTACATTATGGAACTTGCTTTCATTCCATCTAAGGATAAGATCACCTGCAGTATGGTAAACTGGGTGATATCCTTCATTGTTCGCTCAGACCGTCCTGAAGACACTATAAATAATTATGGCTTGCACTGCATATAAGTTCGATTAGTCACTTTCAGCTCAAATTTCAATTCATTTGGTCAAATGAGACGTTCTTAAATATCGGGTTCTCTATGCCTAAGGTCTCCTTCTGAAACTAAGGGATTAGTAAAATCCGAGGCTAACACTATCAAGATATCAAATCGCATGGTTATGATCACCATGATTTCCAATCTACCTGTCAGCTTGGTATTGCGACATAAGTGCTCGATGTTTTAGATGAGCTTGGTAACGTTCATGATGCATTTCATGCATCCAGCCTACTGAAGATGCCTGTAAGGCTAAAAACATCATCTTTCCTTTTGTGGGTATATATTCGGATGACATATTCATGTTAACCAGAAACGAAAATAATCTATTTATCTCTTAGGACAAGAGACTTAATTAATGGCAAATACCTATTCTTACTTTTATACGCCGAAGTACCTTTCAAGATAAATAGTTCACTTCTGAGCCCACGAGTCCCTCGGAACTTTGATACGCTCCTTCTTATTCAAACACGGCACCATTGTTGGTCACTCCTCAAAATTTCGGGACGAAATTTTCTTTAACAGATGGGTAATGTAACGACTCGGCTTTTTCAACTTGCTTTTGTGCTTTGTGCTTTCACGAAACTGCGTATATGTGTGTACTGAGCTAGTTTATGCTCTGGGATCTTATTTAATGATTAATTACTTTCAGTAATATCTTACAATGTGCTATTAAGTGTGTAATCACTTAACTTGATCCCCGAAAGCTTTTACGACCGTTGGTGTCACTTGACTTTTGAAACGAGCTATGTATTTCAGTACATATTTAACTTTGTCATAATCGGAATATTATGACTACGAAACACTAATTGTTATTTTATAATAACAATTACGTGGGTTTTTGGATGCTTAATTACGCTTAGTAATTTACTAGAGCACACTAGTTAGTCTTGTTGGACTTTCTACCTTGTTGGACTTTAGCCCACCCTACACTAGCTAGTGGACTATTTAATTAGCCCAGTTTAAATAAGTTAGTGACCCATATTAATGTAAGACAAATGCCCATTTATTAGAGGGAACATACTAGCATTTTTGTTAAGCATTATCCTTAATGTTGCACGAGATACTAACATAAGCACCTACTTTAGACAACCATTAACCAAAAAGCAAAAAGGTGTCCCCCTTGTCCCCCCCACCAACTCACGACCACCATCACCCTCCCACCTCCTCACCACCTATAAATACAAGCCTCATTTCACACTTGATCTCATTTGCAACTTACACACACTTACTCTCTAATTTTCTCTCTAGTCTTTCTCACTCTAAAAAGTGTAAGTTTTGATTTTTTTTCTTCTTCTTCTTCCCTTCATCTACACGACATCATCATCATCATTTTATGGATCTAGCTTTTAGCTTTTGAGCTTGTTATATCTTAAAGATTCAAACTTGGGTTTGAATCCTTCAAGAACATAGAAGATTCAGGCTTTCTAGCTTTGAATCTTCACTTATTTTGTAGATCTAAATATTTTTAGCTTTAATCTTGTTATTTTGTTATAAAGATTCAAACTTGTGTTTATAATCTTCATGTATCTTAAAGATCCAAGCTTTATGCTTCAAGATCTTCAAGAACACTAAAGATCCAAGCTTTTTAGCTTAGGGTTTCATTATTATGTTAAAGATCTTAGCTTTTTAGCTTATGGTCTCATTACTTTCATTATTATGTTAAAGATCTTAGCTTTCTAGCTTATGGTCTCATTAATCTTGTAAAGATCCAAGCTTTTTAGCTTAGGGTTTTCTTAATACTTGAGATCTAAGTTATTATTGTAGATCTCACTTACTTGGAACCTTTTTGTGTTTGTTGTGATGATAAAGATTAAGTCTTCATCATCACATATGATATAGATGCATGAACTTGTGTAAAATGGACAAAGGTTGAAGCTTTATTGGATTCATGCAATAAAGAGACAATCTTGATGTTCAAAACTTGTAGAATAATAGATTTTACCCTTAGTTGTGTGTTGATGGTTGAACCTTGGTCAAAGTGATGCTAAAACATCAAAGAGTTGTACACTTGAAGCTTACAAGCATCAAGGATGAGAACCGTGATGAACATCAAGCACCAAGAACCACACTGGAGCATTTGTTTGCTGTTTTTTGGGGTCTGATCAGACTCCTGGGCTTCTGGAAAATTGATTTTCAGATAGTTCATTTCTAGTAGATGACTTTTCGTTTAGGCGTCGACTCAATCCGATATACGGTTTAGGATTTATGGCCTTCCGAAAGTCACTACGCCCTTGTAACGTTGTGCTGGAATTTCTTACCTACTCGCACTTAAACTGTCGCCACGGTCAAACAAAGACGAGTTAGGTTCTAAAAATTGGTCAACGGTTAGAGGACTCACATACAGAGCCATAGCCACTTACTAAGCATCTTTTCGATTTTTATAGAGGTCGTAATAGCTATCCGAATCAGCCTTTTGTTTCGATCTCTATTCTTGTTAAACTTGCCTTAGTGTTGCTGAATGATGATGATAATGATAATGATGATGTCGATGATTACACTTAAACTTAATTTATTCACTTTTAACCTTTTGGGAAAACATACTGACCTAGTGACCTTTGACTTAGGTTGACGACCTTTCGGACCGACTTACTACCTGCATACGTTTCATATTGACTTTTACTGCTTATTCACTGTGAGTTATAGCTTCCCTTTTTTACTTATACTATTTTTGGGACTGAGAATACATGCGCTTTTTATGTTTTACATACTAGACATGAGTACTTAAACTTTACATATGTGTGGGTTATATAACGGTGTAAACTTTTCCCTTAGCACGGTAACGTTTAATCATTGGTTTTTGAACCGGTGAACGCGAATATTAGATATGGATCCATAGGGTTTGACATCCCCACCCGAGCTAGTCGCGCTAGCATTTAACGGGTGTTTGATACTTCGAGGACATACACACTCGCCAAGTGTACTTTTAGGGGGTATTACTATTACGTTAAGTTAGTTACCGGGTGTCCACGGATAAGCATATACTTTTCATACTGTTTTGAATACGATAACTTGTGGTCTACATTACTTTACTGATTACAAACTATAGCTCACCAACATTCGTGTTGACTCTTAAGCGTGTATTTCTCAGGTGCTTTGACGATGTTGCTTCCGCTGTTAGACTTGCTGTCTTGGTGTTATAGACTTGCTGTTACGGACCTGCTGTGTTAGATTTCCGCTGCATTACTTAGAGATGTCTCAATCATGAAACTTTTATCTTACATTCGTAACTTATGTTATTTTCAAATAATGACTTTGTAACGACCTTTGTGTCACGTTATCTTTTGTAAACGCTATCTTTTTATTAATGCAAAACTGGTTTTCAAACATCATGTAGTACTTGACCGTGTAAAGATCCTGTTGTTGACGAATCGTACACGATGGTTTTGTACGGGGCGTCACAGTTTTAGAGACGAATAGTAAGATTGAGATGATTCGGACTCATTTGAAAGCGGCTCAAGATAGACAAAAGTCGTATGCCGATAAGCGTAGATGACCGATTGAGTTCCAAGAAGGTGACATGGTGATGCTTAAGGTTTCTCCATGGAAGGATATTATTCGATTTTGAAAGCGGGAAAGTTAGCTCCTCGGTTTATTGGGCCATTTAAAATTTTAGCTCGGGTTGGCGAAGTTGCGTATCGTTTGGAATTACCCAAAGAGCTTGCGGGTATCCATAATACATTTCATGTTTTCCATCTACGTAAGTGTCTTGCGGATGATTCTTCATGGGTGCCATTAGACGAGATTGAGCTAAACAACAAGTTAGAGTATGTTGAGGAGCCGATTGCTATACTCGATGAAAAGGTGAAAAGGTTGAGAAATAAAAAAGTGAGAACTTTCAAAGTTCAATGGCGTCGTAGTAAAGGTTCCGAGTTTATGTGGGAACCCGAAGAGTTTGTGTTAGTATATCTTCTCTCTTGTCATACGGCTTGGATAGCGAGGATGCGCTCCGATTCAAGTGGGGGAGAGTTGTTAGACCCGATTATTTATTTTACAGAGATGTAAATAGGGTACATAAAGTGTGGATAGCAGTGTGTATATAAACAGGGGTCAGAACCTATTCAGACCACTAGTGCGCGCATGGTTAAGGGTGAGCGTGGCGCACTCCTCCTGCTGACAGATTCCTGTTTTTAATTTAAATTGAACGTGGGGCATTTTGGTCTTTTCACTTGAGGCCGGATTTAAGCCATAAAAAGGCTGGTTGGAGTCTTTAGTTCACATCCACCAACCTTATCATCTCTCCCATTCAATTTCTAGAGTGAGAAACCCATAGAGAGAGAGAGAAAGCTCAAATCAAGGAGGAAGAAGTTGATTTCTGGTCAAAGCGCGTGTATTAAAGTTGTTCATCGATCCACTAGCTACGTTTTGATTGTGGTGGTATGTCCTAACTTTGATTTCCTTACTTTAATGTATATAAGGGTTAGGGTTTGGGTAAATGGTGAACATAAAACCCATATTTGGTGATTTTGTGTGTTCTTGGGTAAGATTGAGTCATGAGGACTCAATAGTAACTAACCTAGGGTTTCAAAGTGTTAATTGGTGGTTATGAGTCTTAAAAGGTTAATTAATCACTAGCACACTTCGTTGTTATGTGAATGGGTGTTACTTGGATTAGTGGATGACCCGAATTGAGTGTGTTGACTTTAAATGGTCAAATGGGTAATGATTAACCTAGTTGGGAAAGATGGGTATGAAATTCCCCAATTTGGTATTAGTTAGTGTTGTTGGACCTTAATCACTAGCTTTTAGTGATTTATGATGGTCTTGACCTTAAATGGACGGTTTTGGTATAAATGGGTCATTTAATGCATTTAAGTCATTAAATGCACGTGATCGAATGGTTGGTGTTTAGTCCAACTAGTTTGTGTGTTGATTGAGTACTTAATGTATTAGGTACTTTACTTTGAAGCTTGCGGAAGTATAAAACCGTCACCGAATCGTTAAGGTGAGTGGTGTTAGTACGATTTTCCGTATAACGGCTGTAAGGTACTAGTACAGAGAATAACTGCTTAGCGTGTGGCGTATAATGTTGATTGTTGTTTGCCCTCGAGAAATAATCTCTGCAGACCCGGAACACATATGTAAGATCTGTGGGGTGGCCTCAATCAATCTGAGGATCAATCTGAAGTTGATTCATATAGCGCGTTACTGCTAAGCGGCTAATATATGTTTAGAGTGAGAAAGAACTGTGTGAGAGAGAAAGTGTACTTCTCTCTGACTGAAGTTCAGAATTATGATGTGAAATGTGGTGACCCAGGAGGTCTATTTATAGGCGTAGAATGTCCGAAATTCACGGGATACACGTGTCAATCACTGAATGGTTCTGTTACGTGAAGTATCCTGAATGTCGTTGGCGTGTGCTGACGTGGCTGCGTGCCGTTCACGCGCTGAGTTAAAGGGTTTATGCATAGAAGCTGCCTGCAGGGCTTATACTTGACACTGGGCGGCCTGCTGGACGCAGGGCGGCCTGCTGGACGCTGGGCGGCAAACTCTGAAAACTGCCAAATTTCATTATGTCTTGTGCTCTTTGATCGAGTTTTTGTATGAAAATGATGTTTTTATGCGTGTATCTCCTAGGATACACCATTAAGTCCCCCCCAGTTTAATGTCTTTATTTTTGTAAAAAATAAAGTCATTAAACTAAAAATAAAAGATGCCTTTTTCCTTTAAAAAACAAAACTGCTGTAGCCGTCTGATTTTCCTGCTCTGACGTCATTTCATCAATTATGAATTTGCCCCCAAAATCTTTCTGATTTATTTTCAAAATTCAAATTGTTTTGTTCATTTAATCTGATCCATACACGTGTCTCAATCTCATCCCTTTGTCATCCATCAGTTGAATTATAAATAAGCCGTTCCTCTTTTCTGTTTCCGCTTCCGAAAACCATTCGTTTGCTTTGAAGATAACTACAATTTATCATTTTAGCGAAGCTATTAAGTACATGGTTAGTGCAATTATTCATTACTCATCTTCTTAATCTGTTTATTTGTTTACTACCATGGCCGAATCCAGCAGCACCTCATCTCAAAGAGATAACCGAGATGTGAGCACTATTCCGTCGAGTATCACTGAAGCCAAAATAGATAGACTATGTATAGATCATAGGAACCTTAGTTTGTTGAACCCCATGGTTCCTTCTCTTAATGATAGGGCAAACAAACCTCCAAAAAAGATGATTACACTGTATAAGCTTCAACTTGCAATAGGTAACCTTCGTATTCCTCCCACCACTTTCTTGCAAGAACTTCTATCTCATTATGGGATTGGCTTTAGTTAAAGTCACCCATTTGGTTTGCAAAAAATTGTACTTTTTGAATTGTACTGTAATGCTGTTGGGAAAATTCCAAGTATAAATGTTTTTCACGAGTTGTTTAGAACTCGATTGGTGAGTAAATGCTGGTACACTTTTGACTGTAAAGCTAATAAGGCCTTTACCGGAACGAAAGAAACCTCCTTGAAAAGATGGAAAGAACCATTCTTTTTTGTTAATGAAAGAGTTATACAGGACAATTGGGCAAACATTCGAAAGTGGAGGAAAACTAAAATAGGAATAAGTAAAACAATTGTTGAAGAGTGGAAATCTTTGGAACTACCACAACGTTCATATGCTGATAACGAAGCCATTTTAGCACGTTGTGGGATGAGTGATAATTGGCGTGCTGGATTTGTACCAGTGCTGCACTGGAAAGGCTGTGGTAGGCAATTTAAAAATATGCCTTATTTGCACTATGTCATTGTAGAATGCATTCTTATTGTTATGCATTTAATGTATCTGGTTTTTGCAGAGGAAGAGATGCAGGTCTTTAAAGTATTTAAGAAGGCCAATCTGGATTCTCTTACCGTTACTGAACGGCCAAAGACTGATACTGAACTAGAGGCCGATAAGGCGAAAGACACTATTTTTAAAGAGCAACTGAATAGCCCTGAACGGCCTACGGAAGGCGGTAATAATGATACTGCACAGCCCTCTTCATCTGATGTGGAAATTACTGAGACTAATCGAAAACCGCCTACCGCTAAGAAAACTGAGAAACGCACAAAGAGTCTATGGAAGCGTGCAACTGGCAATGCTTCTCAACAAGCAAAGAAAAGGAGTATGTTTTCAATATTGTCTTTTGCCTTGACATAATATGTATAATATGTGTTAATGCTTATTCTGGAAAGTTGGTTATTTTGAATGCAGAACCAAATTTGTCAACAGGTGGTGATGAAACCACTGCTAGTAGTGAGAAGAGTGGTAAAGCTGTTAATGCAGAAGATGATAATGATGAAGAAGGAGAGGATGAAAGAACTGATGAGGATAACATTGTCAAAACTCCTCCCTTCACCAATCCAATAACTTCCACAAAAATAGGTACAATACAGTCTTCATCATCTTCTCAACCGCCTTCCGTTGTCCCTCTAGCCGGCTTAAGAAGCTTTGTAGAAAATCCTGTTAACAAATCTGACAACTTGTTAATTTTCTGAAGGTACATTTCACCAGTTGACTCATGAAAAATCCATTTGTATTGACTATTTTGTTTGTGATTTCTGAATATGTAATTTATTTTTGTAGGGAAAATATGATTGCTGATCTTTCGACATCCTTATCTGCAATGACCCTTAAACAAAGTTGCCAATCAACTGCTGCATCACTGGTGCTTCTGAATCAGCATGTTCTTCATAGCCTGAAAATGCAAGAGGCTCAATCAAGTCTTGTCAATAATACTCTCTAGAATGCCAGCAAATTGAAAAGGATGGAAGTTGAGCTAAAAGATGTTAATCTGAAGTGGAAAACAGCAGTAGATTTAGCGCAAAAGAAGGAAGAGGCACTCCAATCAATTGAGAAAAAATGTGTTGCTGAAAGGACTGAAAAAGAGAAAATGATGGAGGAGAAGGATGAATTATTGAAGGAAGTTGAAAAAGTTGGTTGAACAAGAAAAGTGTCGTGCTGATGAGAAAACTATTGCTACTACTGCTTCAGAGAAGAATTTTATTGATTTAAAGAATGGGATTCCTGCTCTTGTGCATAGGGTGTTGAGCTCTCCTCTTGTTGGTCAGACTTTTCATAGATATCTGGAGGCATCGACAGAGAGTGACCTCTCAGATGCTATGGTGGAAATTTTGAATGCTCTTCCCATAAGACCTGACCCTTTACCAACTGCAATCTCAAAATATATCAAACCTGATGCTAATGCCAAGCTGCAAGTAGCCATCAATGAAGTTACCTCTCTGAAGATTAACTCTTTAGAAGTAGTATGTGCTAGGGAAGATGTGTCTGTTAAGGACATCTTGGATGTGCCTATTTGAAAAGATAACTAATATGTAATAACAATGTGCATCATCTTTACACTGATATTATGTATATATCCAGCTTTTTTGGTTAATGTTGGTATTTTTGCTGTTTTCCATGATTGACGCATCACCGCTATATGGTTTAACCATTAAAAGCTTGTTAAAAAGCTTAGATTTGCATATATCATATGAAATGATTTTTATCTTAAACTGATTTTTGAATTTGTACATGAGTTGAACTGTCATCCGTTATCCGCTGTTCGTAATGCATAATTCCTCTTTATGAATCAGAGGTGTACTGCTACATAAATGGTATTATGTATATAAGCTTATTAAAATTGTACATCTGTTTTGTATTTCCATTTAGTCAAAACAAGTTATGTAGAACGTTGTTATTGCTGTAATGAATATATTGAACAATTTATCCATTCTCCATTCTGTATCAGAGCATATGTTTTGTAAAGAAGGTTTTTGAGATTTCTCATATTGCTTTGTGAAATAGGATATGAATGAATCATAATATTTTTATGCAATAGAGATTGATAAATTTAATATAGAAATTTTTGTTTACGGAATTAACAGTGTTCCGTTTAGCGTGTTGCGCTCAGGTGTTGTGCGGCTTACAAAATTCCCTTGTATTTCAATTTTTTCTGTTTTCAAAATATAAATGGATTTATACCGTTGTGATAAACCATTCTATATGTCATGACATTATGAGATCTTTAGTTTTGCCTTGGTGCCCTCTAGCGAAGTAAACACTTTACGCTAGCCGATCCCTTGTTTCTATAATGTTAACACAAGAGCCTCTACCATCGGGGGCATAAAAATGCCTTGCCTTATGTGGGTAGGAATGAATGCCATGCTTTACATTCGTAACGCGTAATGCTGTGCGTAAGAAAAATTTAAAATTTTATTGATAATACTGTCACACATACAACATTTTTGTGTAATATCTTCGCATGGGGTGATCAAGTCCCAATTAGAAAATTACAAAAAGTGTATTGTGTTGTTGCCTGAACTGATGAAAATTAAAAATGTGATAAAAACTGTTCTGCGAGATTCATGCTATTATACTATCTTCCGTGTACCGTGTTGCGTCCTGCTTTCAATGTTGCCACTTTTTAGGTGGTTTGAAGTACCCGTTCACATCATTTCTACTGAACAACTGCCTTGATGATTCCCCCCTGACAAAATTCCCTGGAGTTTCATGAACAACCGATCTCTCCCTTGGTGGTCCAACATATTCAGAGTGTATTACTGTTACACCGTTTGGTGTTGGGAACTGCAATTCTGCATGCGGTGTAGAGGTAATTGCTCCGAATTTACGAAGGGTCCGTCTACCGAACAACGCACTGAACCGTGATCTACCATCAAGAACTGTAAAGTCTACAATTTCTGTACGGACTAAAGGGTGTGTTCCCAGTGTGACATCCAGTTTCACTTTACCAACTGTTCTTATTGATTCACCCGTGATACCAACAATCTTTAAGTTCATGTAGCATAGCCGATCCTTCACACTGAACGGATATTCCTTAAAACAATGCAAATATAAAATATCTGCCTCACTACCTGTATCAATATAAATTCGTGTGATGTTTCTGTTTGCAATTACTGCTGAAATGACCACATGCTCTTCTGACAAATGCCAATTTGGAATGGTATGAAAGATGATTGGAGCGTACATCCAGCTCTTCGTCCTGCATTCTCAGTCTGGTTCATTTTCCTACTCATCATTCCATACGACCTTGATGTGCATTTCTGGAGTTGGATCCCTTTCATCATTCCATTCTTCCCTTCTGTTCCAGTCACGTCGTCCACCGTGACGCACTTTTCCCTGCCAAGTAAAACGTTTGTTTGGATCATTTTGTCGATACTTTTTTCCTGGCAAAAGATGATTTAGCTCGCCAGCCTTGATCTTTGCAATGATCTCTCTTATTAATGACTTGCAAATATCTGTTTCATGTCCATATGCCTCATGGAAGTCACACCACTTATCACTCTGTGGTCCCTGACGCTCTTCCATCGGCGGTGGAGGGTGAAATGATTCCTTAATTGGCTCTGTGAACAAGATTTCTTTTGGAGTTTTTGTTAATGCCATAATAAGTGGATGCCTGTCTAATGGCTTTCGATGGTGATAATTGTCATTTGGATGATTATTTCCTCTCCAACCGCTCTGCTGTTGCTGGTAATTATTGTCATAGCCCTGTTGCCTCTGATAATTGTCATTCCTGTTCCGCTCTCCGCCTTGCTGCCTGAAATTTCTCTGATAATTATCCATTCTTGGATATCCTATTTCACCTGCTCGTAAATGCTTCTGAGCAATACCCAACGCTTGATGCAATATCTTTGGAATATCATAACGCAAAGCATGAATTAGTCGTCCAAAACGTCGCTGATCCAGACAAAATATAAATCCTGAAACAAGCTGAGACTCTGGTATGTCTGGTATTTTCTGACATTCAATGGTATAACGCTTCATGAAATCACTCAATGATTCATTCTGACGCATTGTTATCTCATGTGCATCAAGATGTGACAACGTGCAGCTTCTCAAACTCTGATACTGCATCACGAACTTTGCCCTCAAATCAAGAAAACTGGTAATACTCCTTGGTGGCAAACTAGCAAACCACTCGCGTGCCATTTTTTGCAGTACCATTGGAAACACGTGACACGCAGTTTCATCTTCCCAATGCTGTAACCTTATAACACCTTCAAACATAGTCAAAAAATCCTCTGGATCTGTTGTACCATCATAAACACCGATTGATGGAATTCCTAAATTTCTTGGTAATGGATAATCTGCAATTCGAGGAATAAAACACTGTGTTGATTCTGCCATTGCTGGTGGTTTGATAGCTTCATCACCAGTAATCAAAGCAAACAAATTATCCACAGCTGTTGCTCGGATGGCTGGTTGTGCTAATTTTTGCTTAAATCGTGATGGCGCTGTTTTAGTTAAAATTCCATCCAATAACTTGCTTGCCATTTCTTCAGTCATAAAGAACTGTTCACCTTCTTCTTGAAAATTCCAATCATTGTCCAAAAAACCTTCATCACTGTGTTGATTGTCCGTATCATCAACTAAGGCATTCAGCTGATTGAATAGCTTGGACAATTGTGATTTGGAAATTGACTTTCCTTTGCTGTTATGCCTAGCGTTCACATCAGAAGTCTTCTTGAAAGAGACATTATGTGTTCCTCACCTGGCCTTCCACATTCCTGTGCTGGAACCTCCCATCAATGGTTTTCTCAATCGTGGTATGGTTTCATGAACTTGACCATCTGCTGTGTCAGTGTTCAAATGATCTTCTTCTTCAACAGAAGTCTCTTCAAGAGTTAACTGATCAACTGGTATATTTTCAATGAGGTTTTCATTGACTGGCTCAAGTGTTGTTTTTGATGAGGTTGTTTCAGTTGCCTTCGTTCTCTTGGTAGTTTTGGTGGTCTTTGAGACGGGTGGCGCCATCTGTTAGTACGATTTTCCGTATAACGGCTGTAAGGTACTAGTACAGAGAATAACTGCTTAGCGTGTGGCGTATAATGTTGATTGTTGTTTGCCCTTGAGAAATAATCTCTGCAGACCCGAAACACAGATGTAAGATCTGTGGGGTGGCCTCAATCAATCTGAGGATCAATCTGAAGTTGATCCGTATAGCGCGTTACTGCTAAGCGGCTAATATATATTTAGAGTGAGAAAGAACTGTGTGTGAGAGAAAGTGTACTTCTCTCTGACTGAAGTTCAGAATTATGATGTGAAATGTGGTGACCCAGGGGGTCTATTTATAGGCGTAGAATGTCCAAAATTCACTGGATACACGTGTCAATCACTAAATGGTTCTGTTACGTGAAGTATCCTGAATGTCGGTGGTATGTGCTGACGTGGCTGTGTGCCGTTCATGCGTTGAGTTAAAGGGCTTATGCATAGAAGCTTCCTGCAGGGCATATGCTTGACGTTGAGCGGCCTGCTGGACGCTGGGCGGCAAACTCTGAAAAATGCCAAATTTCATTATGTCTTGTGCTCTTTGATCGAGTTTTTTTGTATGAAAATGATGTTTTTATGCGTGTATCTCCTAGGATACACCATTAAGTGGAATAATTATGCATGTATGTATATAATGTATTTATTTGTGTGGCGTGAAATGTGGGGTAGTCGCGATGTTAAGACACCACATAATACGTAACGAGTGGGTTAGTCGCGGTGTTAAGACACCACTCCGGAGATTAATGGAATGCGGGGTAGTCGCGTGTTAAGACACCACATAATATGTAATGAGTGGGTTAGTCGCGGTGTTAAGATGCCACTCCGGGATTTAATGACATGTGGGTTAGTTGTGGTGTTAAGACACCACAATGTCATAGAGGGTGGGTTAGTCGTGGTGTTAAGATACCACCCGGGGGTAAGTGATACGCGGTGTTAAGTACACTAATGGATGTTGCGAACTCCGATGGTCTTTGCAAGAACCATCTCCTTGTATGAATGGTTAACCACGGTTATGTGTTGTAGTATAGCATATCATATTGTTCGTGTTATATGCTATCGTTTGTGCTAGCTCGTGATATCGTAGATTTAGCGTTGTACGTTGAAATGGTACGCTAATTTAAAATGCTAGCGTGTATGAGGTATTTGTGTAAGTGATTGCAAGTAAGTAGGTTATATATGTATATGTATAACTATTGCATTCACTAAGCGTTAGCTTACCCTCTCGTTGTTTACCTTTTTAGGCTCCGGCGTGGACAAGCGCAAATGTATCCGTTTGGATTAGTAGTGGCTCTCGAGGATTTAGCTTTTGAAAGATCGACCAAGATTTGGGTAGTTTAACCCCCAAACACCATGCTCAAAGTGTCGTTTGGAATTTAAACTAATGTGGTCGAAACTTATATTTTGTACGAAACTCGTAATTCGGACGTATGTGGGCCCGGTGTCGTAAAACTTGTTTTATTATTGGAATGTGTTAGTTTTACTTATTATAATGTATTGTGAAAAGCGTTTCGTCTAAAAGTGTTCGGAAGTGGGAGATCTTTAAACGAAAATTGGAAAATTTGGACAGAGGCTGCCAGGCCTTATGCGCGCCGTGCACATAAGGGGCTGCGCGCCGCGCACCCCACTGTTGTATAAAAAAAAATCGCGTGATTGGTTGGATAATGGGTTGGGTCGTTACATTTTTAGAACTAGAGTTTGTTTATTTTTTTTATTTTTTTATTTTTTATGATGAAGATATGAGCGGAGGAGATTGGAGATGGAGGTATTCTTGAAGATGATGAAGGAAATGGTAGGATTAGATAAAAGTTAATGAAAAAATTTAATAGATGTTAAGTCTAGGGACCAATTACGAATTTTTTTCTACACAGATACCTTTTCTACAAGTGATTTTCTAATGTTATTATGAGTAAGAGATATTTAATTTGTGACATATATAAATATGAATGTGAACTTTTTTTATGTGACGAATAAAGTATTAGATATAATTATATTATATTATATTATATTATATTATATAATAATAATATAATAATAATAATAATAATAATAATAATAATAATAATAATAATAATAATAATAATAATAATAATAATAATAATAATATAACACAATTATCATATTATCTATTAGACAAAAGTTATGAATAGTATCGAGGGCATTTTTGTAATTCCACTTTTTTTTTAAAAAGGTCCCCACACTTTGTTCAAAAATTAAAATTGACCCCCCAAACAGGGGTTAAAGTGTCAAATCAACATTTTCATAAAAAAACCTTAAATAAACTTCACTCAAATATTCAACGGGTCATATTTTCTCGCGCGCAACGAGTTAAATTTTTCCAACAACATCGTTAAGCTCGAAAAAAAATTACGAACACAATGTTGCTAACTATATGCAAAACGGACGCTTTTTAAAAAACGCTAAATATTTGAGTCCACCTTTTATACACGTTGATTTTTTCCTCACGGGCTCCGTAACTATTTTCATCTATATATTAACAACATATACATATGGGTCTTATTATTTTTTTAAAAAGTTATTAGTAATTTTTTTGATATTACTCATTAAATATTCTATTCTTAAATCATACGGAGTGTTAATATAAGCTAACGAGTTAATTGCGTTAAATTTTAAAAAGTCAACAACTCCATAGCGAAACGCGAAACTACACATATATTGTTAATTTAAGATAATAATGGTGTATCCTATCGTATACACGCATAAAGACACAATATTTGCATGAAAATAGCAACATGAACACTGGGAACAACAGTTTTGTGAAACTGTCCGTCCAGCGTTCTTCACTGTGCAGGCTGCTTCCGTCACGCGTAAGCCCTGAAGGCCGCCTAGTGCTTAAGCCCTGACCGGAGAGCATCACATTCAGCATAAATTTCGAATCAAGAATAACAGAACGTATCATCATCTGACACGTGTCCCCGAACTATCCGGTGGATCTATCACTATAAATAGACCCCTTGGGTCGTCATTCTACATATTCAGACACTCTGACAACTTATGAGCAAAGACTTCACCTTTCTCTCTCACATAGTACTTTCTCTCACTAGAACTCATCCGGCTAGTAGCTCAGCGCTCGGCGGACAAAAGATTGATTAAGCCACCCTACAAGTTTCTGTACTTGTGAACCGGGTCTGCAGGGGTTATTTCCCCAGGGTGAACATCAATCGGCAACACTCCCCCACTTTTAGTTAGATACTTCTAGTGTTGTGCTAATACACTAAGCCTTACCTCATAAGGAAATAGGTATCAACAATGGCGCCATCTATTATCAAAACGAATCATCTCACCGATACTGACAAAGAAGGCGAGGATAAAGAATTAGTACCCATAGGTGTAGGCATGATACATCCATGGAAAGCTGAACAACGGAGGAAGGCAGAAGTGTTGGAAGATTGGAAAGAACAATTAATAACGTTTCCTTCTATGTTTAACACAAATTCGTCCGATGGTCCAGTAATTATAGAAGCACGAGTTTCTAATTGCAAAATAGGCAATATTTATACTGACACAGTAGCCGGAGCAGATATTATGTATGAACATTGCTTCATACAGCTCCCTAAATACGTACAAGAGATGATGAAGGAAACATATGTGCCGTTAGCAAGTTTTACAAGTGAATCATCTTGGTCTGAAGGAAGTATTCTTCTTGAAGTAGTTT
Source organism: Rutidosis leptorrhynchoides (assembly GCF_046630445.1). Taxonomy (NCBI): domain Eukaryota; kingdom Viridiplantae; phylum Streptophyta; class Magnoliopsida; order Asterales; family Asteraceae; genus Rutidosis; species Rutidosis leptorrhynchoides. The sequence continues at coordinate 269,219,020 of NC_092335.1, forward strand.
TGGGCATGCCACCCCTTAAACGCACAGCAAACATCGAGTTTCTGGTGGTAAAAGCTAATTCACAATACAATATAATTTTGGGAAGAACTGCCTTGATGACGTTTGGGGCTGTGACATCAACTGTGCACGGCATGATGAAATTTCCAACGCCTGGCAGAATAGCAACGTTATACGCAGAACGGCAGAAGTCAATTGAGTGTTCTCAAGTAACAAAAGAAACAATTAAGCCAATAATACATGATGATGGGTCAATCTCGCCAAATCTACAATTCCCAGATCAAAAGATCATAATTGGGCATACGTTATCTATGGCATGTAAAGAAAAGTTATACAACATTTTGGCAACGAATTTAGATGTCTTTGCATGGCAACTGTCTAATATGACCGGTGTTCCAAGAGAAATTGTAGAACATAGGTTAAATGTGAATCCTAATATACATCCTGTTTGTCAAAAGAAACGGGGCATGGCGCCAGAACGAAGCACATTCCTTCGTGATGAGGTACGAAGTTTGGTGGATGCTGGAATCTTGCGAGAGGTCAAATATCAGACGTGGGTGGCCAATCCAGTCATGGTAAGGAAGCCAGACAACTCATGGCGGATGTGTGTAGATTTCACAGATATCAATAAAGTATGCCCAAAGGATAATTATCCTTTACCTGAAATAGATTGGAAGGTTGAATCATTGGCAGGATATCGATTTAAATGTTTTTTAGATGCAGCTAAGGGGTATCATCAAATACCTATGGCCTTAAAAGATGAAGACAAAACGGCTTTTCACACGACGGAAGGCATATTCTGTTACATGAAAATGCCTTTTGGTTTGAAGAATGCAGGAGCAACATATCAACAACTTATTGATATGTCGTTTAAGGATCAAATTGGGCGAAATTTGGAGGCTTATGTCGACGACATCGTCATAAAAAGTCATACTGAAGAACAGATGTTGCAAGATATACAAGAGACTTTTGCATCTTTGCGAAAAATCAATATGAAGTTAAATCCCAAGAAGTGTACGTTAGGCGTAGAAGACGGAAAATTTTTAGGTCATATTGTTACAGAACGGGGTATTGAAGCTAATCCTAAGAAAATTCAAGCAATTGAAGACATGAAATCGCCGGCCAGCAAAAAGGATGTTCAAAGATTAAACGGATGTTTAGCAGCATTAACAAGATTTTTATCCAAAGCAGCTGAAAAGTCACTTCCATTCATGAAGGTGTTAAAAAGTTGTCTCAATAAAAAAGATTTTGTATGGACGGCGGAAGCCGAAGGAGCATTTCAGGAAGTCGAGCAATTATTGAAAACATTACTTATGTTAACAGCACCAAAAGAAGGGGAAACTTTGATTCTATATTTGGATGTCTCAAAAGAAGCAATTAGTTCTGTCTTAATTGCAGAACGGAATGGCGTGCAAATGCCTATATATTTTGTTAGCAAAGTATTGCAGCTCAGTGAAACGAATTATCCACTAATTCACCGCATGGTTTATGCCCTTGTGCATACTGCACGACGTTTACGAAGGTGTTTTCAAGGTCATCCTATCTTGGTGTTAACAGACCAACCGCTAAAACAAATACTCCGGCGTCCAGAGTCATCTGGCCGTCTAGCGAAATGGGCCATTGAATTGTGCGAATATGAAATCAATTTTGCTCTCAGAAATGCGGTTAAAGGATAGATATTGCCAGATTTTCTTCTGGAAGCAAATGAAAAAGTGGAATATGACAATGAAATGGCATCACAACAGCACGTTTGGGAATTGCACACTGATGGGGCCTCCAGTGAAGAAGGAACAGGTGCATGACTGGTTCTAATAAGTCCAGATGGGGAAGAGTATACCTATGCATTGAAATTTTGTTTTTATGCGTCCAACAATGAAGTAGAATATGAGGCATTATTCTCCGACTTGAGCATAGCAGTAGAAATGGGCATAACAAACCTAAGGGCATATGTTGATTCTCAAATTGTGGCCCAGCAAGTTAATGGAACGTTTGATGCAAGAGATACATCAATGAGGCAGTATGTAAAGTTAGTAGAAGCAATTTCAAAGAAATTTGATAATCTAGAGGTCATTCAAATCCCTCGAAATAAGAACAAGAAGGCTGACGTCTTAAGCAAGTTAGCTACTTTAACCTTTTATCATTTGCACAAGCGAGTGTTAGTTGAGGAACTTAAGGAAAAGTCAATACATAAAAAACCAATTATGGCGATAGTTGAAAGTTCCAAGGAAACTTGGATGACTCCATATTTGAGGTATTTGTATGACGGAGGGTTACCCATTGACAAGGCGGAAGCCAGAAGGATAAGAGCAACGACACCAATGTATGAAGTAGATAAAGGTGTTCTTTATCGAAAGTCTTACAATGGTCCGATGTTAAGGTGTTTAACCAATGATGAAGCATTGAAAGTGGTCAAGGAGATGCATGAAGTAGTTTGTTCTCAACACTCCAGCTTCCGTACTGTGGCATCACGAATTATGCGACAAAGATATTTTTGGCCTTTCCTTTATCGAGATGTTGCAGAGATCATAAAAACATGTGAGAACTGTCAGAGGCATGGTACGGTTCAGCGTCTTCCGAAGTATGACTTGATACCAGTGTCATCCGCTTGGCCGTTCTGCAAATGGGCGATTGATATTGTGGGACCATTCAACAGAAGAAGTACAGGTAATGCTAAGTTCTTAGTAGTAGCAATTGATTTTTTCACACAGTGGGTTGAAGCAAAGGCTTTAGCAAATATTACAAGAGAAAATGTTAAGAAGTTTGTCTGGCATGATATCGTGTGCCGTTATGGGGTTCCAAATGAAATAGTCAGTGACAACGGCAAGCAATTTGCAGAGAATCCATTTCGAAGTTGGTGTGAGGAGCTAGGAATAAAGCAAAACTTTACATCTGTTGCTCATCCTCAAGCGAATGGACAAGTAGAGGTTACTAACAAAGAAATTGTTGCTGGCATTAAGGCACGGTTGGGATTAAGTCAAACTGGTTGGGTAGACGAACTACCAAATGTACTATGGGCACACCGGACAACTCCAAAGCAGAGCACGGGGGAAAAACCCTTCAGTCTAGTATACGGTACATAAGCAGTAATACCAGCCGAAATATGTGTTCCAATACAACGCATTATGGCATTTGATATTGAAGCTAATTCTGAAGCATTAAGGGAAAATCTCAACTTACTGGAAGAAAGAAGATTGATGGCCGCCATCCGACAAGCAGATCACAAGCATAAGATGGCAAAATATTACAACAAGAAAGTGAAGCATACACAATTTGAAGTTGGTGATTTGGTGCTACGAGATAATGAGGCAAGCAGGAAAGTTGGCACCAAAATGGGAAGGACCTTATAAGATCACAAAAGTAAACCAGAATGGGTCATACATGCTTCCTACGCCATCCGGCGAGCAATATGAAAGAGCTTGGAATGCAATGAATTTAAAGAAATTTTATGCGTAGTACTATATGCATGGGCAGCTTGATCACCTGTCAAATGCATGAGATATAGTCATGAATGTAAAAATTTCTTTATGAATATGAATAACAGCAATTATACTTATGGCAATATCTTTCATAAATTTTATCCGGCCAAGGATTTTTTTAGCCCAGGTGTCACATAGCTGTGTGTCATCCCTACCTGCAGAAAGAAAGATAACCTTTCGGTGGTAGAAGCACAATCATATTCAAAATGGTTGTATCGATAGTGAGACATGTAGAACTCACTAAAGCATCGAAGCATTAAAACAAATCTACAAATGTCATGACACAACAATTATACACAACAATACAAAGCAAAACGGATAATGGACTACGACGTACTGCAAACTATTTGAAGGCAAAAATAATTTGCAATTTTTTCTCATAAATTTCATGACGGAAAGCGTGTAACGGAAAACATAATTTCAGTATTAAAAGGCATAGTGGTGGCGAAGTAAAATATCAATACCTTGTACATATTTAACTCAGAAAGTGTTCATAAACTAAGGCATCTTCATAGCAATTACAGCAAATATAGAATTAAAAGTTATGCAAGACATATATACATGAAAGCATAATATTTCATTCATTTTGAGGGGTATAATTTAATATGTCGTCAATGGTTACATTTACATTTTTACAAAGGTTTTCAAGATCAGAAAATTTCATATTTTCTATTAAGGCACCGGCTGCATTAGCTTCTATGACAGCATTTTTGTTGATCTTTGATGTAATTACTTCAGGCAACGGATTTGGAAGATCTGGTAGTTTTCTCTTCATAAAATTGAAAAAATTCAACCTTTCAGCAGACTTCACAAGGTGGACAAACTCACGTATCCTGTGAGATAACGCTTGACAGTTAAAAATACGGTTCATAAGAGCAGGAATCTCAGCAATCATACATTTTTCATTCTCTTCTTTAGCCTTAAGCTGTTCTTTCAGAGCATTATTCTCCTTTACTAATTTTTCAATCCTGCTCAAATGTTGCTTTTCTCTGAGTGATAGTTCTTTCACTTGTTTACTAAATTCTCCCCTCTAAGTCCTGCAGTTTAAAAAATTCCTCTTCATCGTATCATAATCTCTCTTTAAGGTTGTAGCCACTTGTTCCAGCTGGTTTATTTTTGTGACGACCCGGAAATTTCCGACCAAATTTAAACTAAATCTTTATATGGTTCCGACACGATAAACAAAGTCTGTAATGTTGAGACTCAAAAATTTTGAACTATTTCATACACTCGTTTGACTTTCGACCATTCCCGACGATTCACGAACAACTATTTGTAAATAGATAACATATATATTTAAATAAGTATTTATAATTCGAAATATAATTTAGAATATTATATTTAATTATTAGAATTTATATTGTAAAATAAATAAAATAAAATGCGATGTAATGGAAACTATATTTAAGAATATATAGATATATATAAATATGTATATAAATATTACTTGTAAATATATAAAAGTTATATTAAATCTATTTGTTTAAAAAATATATAATATATTTGTTTTAGTAATTAAACTTGCTATTTTAAAACTGTTTATATATAGAAAGGGAATAAATGATTTCGAGCTTAATTATTAAACGTCAGTAATACTCGGTTGACATTTCGTTAGCGTTCATATAGATTTAACATGAGTTTATGAAGGATTAAAATAAAAGTTGAACTGTAAATCAATTACGAAGATTTTAAATTTGTTAAAAGTATTTTTATTTTTTTAAGTTTAAATATTAGTACTCCGTACATATAAATCGGAACAGAAAATAAATAATTCTCAAACCTTTTTGATAAGGTTTCAAACAGGTAATGAGTGAAATAATTAAATATGTTTAATCTAAAAATTTGGGATTTTTAGGAAAATTTCTATCTGTAAACTGTTTAGCAACAGACACGAAATCCAGTCCGGAAAGGGAAAGTTAAAACATTATTAGAGGCGGCTCTCCTGTTGGAATACTGTTTCCTTTAATTCAATGATTCGTTTAATAAGTATTATTATATGAATATTATTAATAATATTATATTAATAAATTATATCGACGAACCTGTTCATAATACCATTTTCTCTCTTATTCACCCACTCGTCCGAACCACCAATCATCCCAGAGTAATAGAAGAAGTTAGCGAGCTTCGCGCTCGGGTACTAGCTTTAGAGAATATGGTGCAAAGGTTACAAGCACCAGCAGCAGCACCGACAGCAACAGTACCATTACCACCAACAACAACATCTGCATCCCACACCTCGACATCACAATCTGTACCTCGAGCATCTAAGTCGTACGCACCATAGATACCAAGGAGTACTAATAAAAATCAACGATGAAGTATTGATTCATAACTTCATTAGAGAACTATTAGGCGGCAATTATGTAATCTCTAAAGTTTTAGAGATTATTTATTCTAGTTCCAACAAAAAAAATCAAATGAGTTTAATATCATATTAACTCATTAAATCCATGATTATATCTGAAGAAAATATATATGTATATATATTTTCATAATAGATTGTAATTAAAAATACTTTCGTACAAACTGTTAATGGTGAAAATATTTTAACGGGTAGGTAATACCTGAGGAATATTTAGATTTCACATTAATAAGTTACACTGTACATTCTTCGAATCTGATTCAATAGTCACTTACTATCCTACTTACATCCACCGATATACGTATCCATTCACCGCAGAATAACCATTTTCATTCAATTTCATATTTGGATTTTGACCTATCAGAATCCAACAAGTGGCATAATGAAGAAAACATTTGACAAAATAAAATTTATTAGAAACAGACAAATTAACTATGAGAAATTTTGTTAAGAATCCACGCTAACAAAATTCTAGCTAACTGTTCCTAGCTAACTGTTAATTCCTTATTACATTTTATTTATCGCAATTTATTTATCATAATTTATTTATCGCAATTTTAATTCTCGCAATTTTATTTATCGTCATTTAATTTATGTTATTTATTTTACGCACTTTATTTATCGTCATTTAAATACTGTTATTTACGCACTTTAAATATCGGGACACGTATACAAGGTTTTGACATATCATATCGACGTATCTATATATATTATTTGGAATAACCATAGACACTCTATATGCAGTAATGCTTGAGTTAGTTATACAGGGTTGATGTTGATTCTATAATAATATATATACTTTGAGTTGTGATCGGGTCTGAGACATGTACACGGGTCACGATACGTATTAATTAATTCGAATATTATATATTAAGATATATATGAATTATTAGACTGTTAACTGTGGACTATCAACTGTGGACTACTAACATTGGACAATTAAAATAAATTAAAATACTGATTATAACATATGAAACTAAACATTTCTTTAAGTTTGCCACTTGATTTCATCCTAAACCTCATTTATATCTTGACGATTACAATCTGCGTTCAAACCTTTCATGATTCTTGAAAACACCTCGATCGAGAGGATGAACCAACTGTACTTCATCTACAAAAGAAAAGATTGATGCATATAGTTATGCATCTGAAAACACTCAGAACCTGAGTAAACGTTTAAAACGTATCTGTGCTAGCTCCTTTGGCGTTGTTATTACCGAAAATAACTTTGCAATCCCTTTCCAAAGTAGCCAATTTTGTCATAGCTCCAACAAGTCAACTTCGACTTTTTATTCGGATTAGCCTTATTATAACTTTGATATATAAGTTTGCTTTTCGTCATCGTTAACAGGGAACCGTTTATATTCCACCACATTAGCAGTAAACTTACCAACAACTTCATTACTAATTGACTTAAGTCTCTCCGAAGAACCATTATATTTGTTCATTTAAAACTCTGTCATATACTCATCCGCATCTTGTAATGAGAATTGCCATATCAATCACCGGGAATTAGCAATCAGTATTTTGAAATCTCGCAGCATGTCTACATCAAAAGTTATATGTATACATATAACATTTATCTCTTAGAATTATGATCTTCCATTTTGAAACTCTGAAAAACACCCATTCTGCGAATCAATACTAGTAATGATTGAAAAATCTGAATGAAGCAACAACAAAAAAATCGTAAACGACCTTAACCGTCAGAAATTTAATGATAAAGAATGGAGTGTTGGAAACACTCAATGGAAAATTTGTACTGGAAAAATGGATTGAGAAAACCATGAAGGAGACTCTGAACAAATCACAAGGACTAAACTTGTACATAAAGAATCCTGATGATTCTATTTCTGATGAAATCTTTAGCGAATACCTTACTTCATAATCGCTCTAAATCATCGTGAATGAATTTCTTCATCACAATTTGATTCTGAAATTCTAAGATATTATCGTATCTTTATTTATTAATATCCTCAATATTTCTGAAGATATCTTCATAAATATTCTTGTCCGATATTAATTATCTATCCGCTCTATCTATGTTATATCATAAAAGAAACTGTTTTAGTTTCTAACCTTCTGAAAAATTCGAATTTGAAATATGAATGTTATTGAAGTAGTGTTGGGAACTGAAGCATGAGTTAGTATAATATAATGACACTTGATCAACGTGATTATATTACAGTAAGTCATGCTGAGTCTCTAATGAAACATGATGATTCACAGACCCTACCGTCATCATGTGCCATGTTACACGACTCTTACATTCTATCTAATCTCCAAACATATCTTCTTGATAGTTCTATTTTTTTGGATATTCTGGTAATTTTACAAATCAAGATCGTGCCATTACAATTTCCTTCTTAGAACATTAACTATGTTCATTTCGAAATCCATACCTACGAATTCTGGACCATTACTTGCTGTACTTAAAATCAAGGAAAGAAAAGTATAGAAGTGATGAAGATAATGGAACGGTAGAGGTAAATTTATAATGGAAGTATCCGACAGAGCAATTGAGGCAGATGACCGCATTTAATTAAAGGGATCCTAATTTCCTTAATTACCGAAATTTAACATGACTACGTCAAAAATTAAATCTCTATCTCAATCTTTTGTGATAGCTTCACTCGTACACTTCAAATAATTGAATTGTTTTATCCATGTTACTCAATGATGATGAAACTCTATTTATCAACTCATTTTCGTCATGAAAACATTTTTATTGTTAGCCATGACGACCTCCATCAAATTTCAGGACGAAATTTCTTTAACGGGTAGGTACTGTGACGACTCGGAAATTTCTGACCAAATTTAAACTAAATCTTTATATGGTTCCGACACGATAAGCAAAGTCTGTAATGTTGAGACTCAAAAATTTTGAACTATTTCATACACTCGTTTGACTTTCGACCATTTCCGACGATTCACGAACAACTATTTATAAATAGATAACATATATATTTAAATAGGTATTTATAATTCGAAATATAATTTAGAATATTATATAATTTAATTATTAAAATTTATATTGTAAAATAAATAAAATAAAATGCGATGTAATGGAAACTATATTTAAGAATATATAGATATATATAAATATGTATATAAATATTACTTGTAAATATATAAAGTTATATTAAATCTAGTTGTTTAAAAAATATATAATATATTTGTTCTAGTAATTAAACTTGCTATTTTAAAACTGTTTATATATAGAAAGGGAATAAATGATTTCGAGTTTAATTAGTAAACGTCAGTAATACTCGGTTGACATTTTGTTAGCGTTCATATAGATTTAACATGAGTTTATGAAGGATGAAAATAAAAGTTGAACTGTAAATCGATTACGAAGATTTTAAATTTGTTAAAAGTATTTTTATTTTTTTAAGTTTAAATATTAGTACTCCGTACATATAAATCGGAACAGAAAATAAATAATTCTCGAACCTTTTTGATCAGGTTTCAAACAGGTAATGAGTGAAATAATTAAATATGTTTAATCTAAAAATTTGGGATTTTTAGGAAAATTTCTATTTGTAAACTGTTTAGCAACAGACACGAAATCCAGTCCGGAAAGGGAAAGTTAAAACATTATTAGAGGCGGCTATCCTGTTGGAATACAGTTTCCTTTAATTCAATGAATCGTTTAATAAGTATTATTATATGAATATTATTATTAATATTATATTAATAAATTATATATATATGTAGGTTACATATACTCATACATACAGATAGATTGATAACTCGACACCACCATTATCGACTACCCTTCAAGCCGCCATCCTACCACCATCCTTCCACCTATCACCGTAACCACCTTCCAACACCGATAACCACCCTCTACAACCTCCGTGAACCACCCACCTCACCACCTAAACCGATCACTTCTTCCACCACCGAACACCCACACCACCGGGAACCACCGTCACCCAACACCCATAATCACCTCGCCATTTCACCATGAACCGCCACCTTCCATCTCTCTCTTTCTCTCTCTCGTCCACCTTTCTCTCTCTTAACTATGTTCGAAGACCCACCTCACCATAACCAAAATCACTGTTGCTCGCTATTTTCTCTTTTCAACCAACCACCACGACACCACAATCCTAATTGCTCGCTAGTCACTATTTCTGTTCGAAGATCCATACAACAGTGATGAAGAGGATGAAAGAAAATTACATGTTTCGTGTAGATAATACGCGTTCTACGTAATTTAGTTGCAAAGTTTTGCGTAATTCCTATGATGATAATACTAGTGGTTGCTGTACGAATTGCTCCTGTTTCTATGTATGTTCCTGGTAAACAACGGTGATGATGATGTCAAAGATAATGATGATGATAAGTGATGTTACAGTATTATAAGATGCATAATGATGATTATAAAATGATAATCGTGATAAAGAATGATGATAGTTTAGGATGGGTTAGATGATAATGATTTCGTTAAGATGAAGCGATGATGATGATGGTTTTGATGAAGAAGATGAATCAGAAATATTAGTTAAAAAAAAATTAAGTTGATAATTAAATCAGAAAAGTAGCAGCGGTGTAACGGTTTGGGGTGTTTGTATATGATCGAGAGATCCCTGGTTCGAAACTAGCCTGCGACTGCATATTTATTTTTGTTAATGAAGCTGGGCTGTTGTGAAAGTGAGGTGTTAGGCCATGTTTTCAATTGGGTCGTGATTAATTATTTGAGCCGAGTCCTTTTGCTGTTGTTGGGCTGCTGTTAAATTTAGGCCGAAAGGAACGGTTTAAATAAATATGGTATACGGTTTAAATTAGTAAACCAAAGACAAAAGGATGGTTTGGGTTGTTGTTTGGTTAGCTAGAGGTCGTGGGTTCGAGCCCGGGCATGGGCGTTATTTTTTTTAAGACTTATTACATTAAGGTAGCTTTTCTATTATTTTTATTATTATCATTATTATTATTATTAGTAGAATTATCAATATTATTAAAAGTATCAATTTTTTATATTATTATTATTATCATGATTTTAATTACAATTATGATTATTAGTATTATTATTATTGTTATCACTAATATTATTAACATTCCTAGATTATCATTAAATAATATTATTATCATTAGTAATAAGATTATTATTATTATTATTACTAGGTATTAAGTATTATTATCAAAAGTATTGTTTTCATTATCATTATTATTGATATTAATATTATTACAAAGATTACTAATATTATTATTATCATTCCTATTAAAATTATCATTTTCAAAAGTATCCTTTTTATTATCACTATTAATTTTTATCATTATCATTATTATTATTATTATTATTATTATTATTATTATTATTATTATTATTATTATTATTATTATCATTATTATTATCACTAATATTGTTATTATTACAAAGAAATATTATTTTACAAAATACATTACAAATATATTAATATTACATATTACTAGATTTTTATAAATATAACAACATTTACTATATATATATATAAAATATATTAATTAATATAAATATATATACTTATCAATATAAACCTTGAGATAAATTTCTATTTTTAATATATTATGATAAATGATAAATATTATATTATTAAATTACTCTAATAAGTATTTACTATATTAATAAATGTATTATATAAATAGATATTAACTACTTAAAGTATATAGGATAAATATAACTTATTTAGTAATACGATATGTAAATTATTAATATATAAACTTGTTAGTTGTTATTATATGTTTTAATATATATAAATGATATAGGTTCGTGAATCCGAGGCCAACCCTACACTTGTTCAATGTTGACATATGTATTTTACTACAAAATACAGTATTGTTAGTTTCATTTGCTCCCATTTTAAATGCTTTTGCAATATATATTTTTGGGACTGAGAATACATGCGCTGCTTTTATAAATGTTTTACGAAATAGACACAAGTAATCAAAACTACATTCTATGGTTGGATTATTGAAATCGAATATGCCCCTTTTTAGCTTGGTAGCCTAAGAATTAGGGAAATGGCCCCTAATTGATGCGAATCCTAAAGATAGATCTATGGACCATGACATGTCCCATTCGGGTTACGAATGCTTTAGTACTTCGATTATCATGTTCGATGAGAGTCCCAGAATGATGGGGATATTCTATATGCATCCTGTTAGTTCGGTTATCAAGCGTTCACCATATGAATGATTTTTATCTCTATGCAGTTTACGAAATGCCTGATATGAGATGATGTTTATGAGAAACGAAATGAAAATCTTGTAGTCTATTAAATTAATGAAAATGATTGTTTCTAATAAACTAATGAACTCACCAACCTTTTGGTTGACACTTTAAAGCATGTTTATTCTCAGGTATGAAAGAAATCTTCCGCTTTGCATTTGCTCATTTTAGAGATATTACTTGGAGTCATTCATGACATATTTCAAAAGACGTTGCATTCGAGTCGTTGAGTTCATCAAGATTATTATTAAGTCAATTATAGTTGGATATATTATGAAATGGTATGCATATCGTCAACTCTCATTGTAAAGAAAGATTGTCTTTTAAAATCGAATGCAATGTTTGTAAAATGTATCATATAGAGGTCATGTACCTCACGATGTAACCAAATGTAATGTATTCGTCCATATGGATTAGGACGGGTCATTATAATTTTCTCCTTTTCAGCAGAAAGTTTCTCACTTGTGGGAATTTCATTATTTTCAAATTCGGATAAGCGTTGAAGGTCATTCAGCCCAGAAGCAATATTGAGGATAATACTTTGTGCTTCAACCTTCTTAGCATCTACACCAGACAGGTTATTGAAAAATTGGGATAGTGATGGACATACCATGGAATTCAGATAACTCATAAAACCCTCATAAGAGTGTGGTGGTCCTTTGAGAAAGGAAGAAAGAATATCTGTGTCAAGGTTGGGAAGAATAATTTATTTTTGAGAAGAACTAGTGCCAGCTTCTTATTGAACGGATGACAGAACATTTTGACCAGTTCTTATTCTCTTGGCGTTAGATGGAAGAGTTGCTAGTGTATTATCTTGGTGTGATGCAGTAGCTGTTGGAGATAAAGGGAAATTGTTACGTATAAAAGAGTTTCAATAGGACTCACAAGACTTCAAAGGTGGCATAATGTATAAAGCAGGGTTTGAATTATAAAATCCACCAGTACTGGGTCTAAAAGAAAACAAATACAGGTTTTGGTTTAGTATTTCACATAATTCGGTGTTATCATTATCATTACCCGAGGCACGCCGTTCTCTAGAAGCAGTTCGGTTCATACCTATGTCTATTTCTTCTTCTTCTTCTTCCTCCTCCCTTGCAGCATCCTTTTCAAGAATGGGGGTATCGTCAATAATTTTCTGTGTGGTGAATTTAAGTTATGGATAAGACGACGAGCGCATAGCGTAAGTGGACTAATTTATGCAAAGTTTACATAGTCAAAGTGATTAGTTGGATACGCAGAAAGAAGAATGTTATTAGCATACATGGTAAAAATAAACTCTTACTCTTTCTCCCAAGAAGGACACAACCATAGCCTTGCGTAATATCCCAATCTTGGCATACGGATATCAATGAAAGCATATGTTCCCCATATTTGACATCGTTGATCTGTTCGGCTTTCAGTTTTCTAAACAAAGCACTCTCTTTGCTATTTAACCTTGGAAATGTAACTGATACGGGATGAATGTGTTTACGCCAAAAACGCACAGATGAGTATTTGTTAGCAATTGCGTCTTCATTTATGATGATAAAAGAATGATGCCAATCATGGCAGGGATGATTAAGTGCAGGTCTCAAAAATCCATCAACTTTACTAAATGTAAACCAAACTTTTTCGTACGATGCTATGCGTACCAAAGAGCAAAAAATCTGAACAGACGGCACTATGTTACTCGCATGACAATACATCTCAAATATGAGAATTTTTCGAATAGATGCTGGTTCAAATTGGCCAACAGCAACTCCATAAAACTTACAAACTTCTAAGAAGAATGGTATAAATGGCAGTCGCAAGCAATAATTGAAAAATGCATAGCCATAGACATCAACCTTACCAGGAGGTGGCAAACATGCTCTAGCACTAATTGAGGGAATTGTCGGCTCGGCACCAGCTAATCTTGGAAAACGTTGCAATAGCAGTGTCAAGTATTTGTCATTCACTAAACTGCGAGTAATTGTAACGTCTTTTATGGTCGCCATTAAGGTCTTAATGAAACAGGAAGTGCAGAGGATATTAATGGTGAAAGATGAAGATTGGTAAGAAAAAGCTGTAAAAGTGAAGTTCGATTAGGGTTGTTCGATAGTTAAAAAGGAAAGAAGGACGTGACAGCTATGACTGATGGTAATTTTGGGGGCTTTATTTTCACCCACACACGTGTATGGTCAGAATCCATTCGATAAATGTGATGACCCGTCCAAATCTATAAGGACGAATACAATAACATATGATTACATTGCGAGGTATTTGACCTCTATATGATACGTTTTAGAAAATATTTCATTCGTTTCATAAAAAGCACACCATTATTATTCATAATGCATGTTTTAAACAAGTAGGCGATTATTTAAGAAATAATCCCGTTAATACATTGGTTTTCAAATACTACACACGTGACATAACAGTCGAATATAATACATGACAAAAGTTTTATTGAATGCAACACTTCATTTAAACAAAAGCATGAGACTCCATGCACAGCTAGCTCAGATAATGCAACAGCAGAAGACTTTCTTAAGAACCTGAGAATAAACATGCTTAAACAGTCAATAGAAAGGTTGGTGAGATATATAGGTTTAGCATCGATATAAATATAGACCACAAGATTTCATAGTTATAAATATATATACACTCGCAAGTGTATAAAAGTATTCTATAAGTTGTTGAGCGCTTCGGTATAAGTTGTTGAGCGCTTCGGTAACCATACTTAACCATTAATGTAGCATATTCCCTTTATTATGAAATCTCACTACACTGTACCAAGTGTAGTAAAAACGAAGTACTATGCAACCGTTTACGATACTAGAGTGACTAGCCCGGTTGGGGTTGTCAAACCCGATAGATCTATCAATAGGATTCGCGCTTACATGTTCTTAAAACATGTAAATATTAGTTACCAAGCTATGAGGGAAGATATGCAATGTGGTACAACTCAACGTAGAATATATTTTAAGTACTTGTGTCCATGGCATAAAACATAAAATGCATGTATTCTCATCCCAAAATATTTTTAGAGTTTAAAAATGAGACTATATACTCACGGTAGTAAAAGTATATTAATAATAAATTTTTAGCTTATTAAAGATATGGCCGTCGTCCTTGGATTCACGAACCTATAATAATAATAATGATTCAGATAATAATACGACATGTGAATAAAATAAAATAAGTTCATAGAATACTTATATATTAATTTTTAACATTTTTATGTTAGTAGTCCTTTGTTAGTAGTCAAAATAGTCCGAAATGTCCAACAGTCCAATAATCGGTATATATATAATCTTAGAATTACCCCCACGACGTATTCATCAACCCAGAGACATATTGTATACGTATTATCTTAGAATTTATCAAAACGTATTGTATACTTATTGTCTTAGGATTTATCAAAACGTATTGTATACTTATTGTCATGGAATGTACCAAGATTATTATATATATATACAATCTCGAAATTAAATAAGATTATAATATTTTGTTATACTAATGATAACATGTCCAAATATATATATAGGATATAGGAAAATTTAGCAAGGATATGGTTAATATAGTTTTTACAATATAAATTTCGTCCATACAACATTAATTTTGGCAGATTTTGTTTTTCTCGCCAAATATTCATTACAACTCCGTTTAAAGTGAATCAAATTGCTATGGATTCCTTAAGAAGTTAATTTTTCAAAAAAAATTCGAAAATTTTAGCCCATGTATTAATATTCAGAGTTTTACCCCCTTTTTTTGCCGGTGGACAGATTTGGAAGAATCCCGGCACCCACCCAATATATGATTTTTGATAAAATACTTCCACTTTGTCTAAAATCATGAAAAAAATACTGGAAGTCTTATTTACATATATTAACATATTTCCAAAGTCTTAGTCTCGAACTAAAAGTCTAAGATTGGTTTTTAATTCTCAACCCAAAACAGCCCGCTTTTTATTGAATGGAGATTAAACGATATATGTTAAGTTTCAAGGTGTTCTTCATATGTACAAGTTATAAGTTCTTATATTAACTTAATATAACATCATAATACATATAAATAAGTGTTATTAGAGTTAAGTTAAAAAGATTAGATTAGTTCTTCAAACAAGTTTAGAATTAACTAAACTATGTTCTAGTTTATAAACTCTTATATAGATAGCTATAAACATATGAATTGAACAAGAGTTGAAGTAGAGTTTTTTTACCTCAAGTTTAGAATGTAAAGTTGCTGGAAGGAGTAGTAGAACAAAACTTGAGAGAGTTCTTGCAAGTGTGTGTGAAAATTGGAAGTAAAATTTGGAAAATAAATGTGTAAAAATGAGTTAGAAATGGTGCTTATTTATAGGCTTGAAAATTTGGTTTTTAGTGAAAATATCTAAGATAAGTTAAAATGTATTAAGTCATGGATGACATATTAAATAGATTAGGTCATGGATGATGATAATGCTAAAAACGAACATATATTTCATAGCATTATTCCTCAAGAAAGATAAGCTTTTAGTTGCAATTGTTCTATTTACAAGTGATATTCGGTTAAATAATAAAAGGTGAAGACAAAAGATAGATTCGACGAATTGAAGACGCAAACAACCAAAAAGCTCAAAAGTACAAAATAGAATCAAAGAGGTTCCAATTATTGATAAGAAACGTCTCAGAATTACAAGAGTACAAGATTCAAAACGCAAAGTACAAGATATTAAATTGTACGCAAAGACGTTCGAAAATCCGGAACCGGGACCAGAGTCAACTCTCAACGCTCGACGCAACGAACTAAAAATTACAAGTTAACTATGTATATAAATATAATATAATATATAATTAATTATATAAATTATATATATATATATATATATATATATATATATATATATATATATATATATATATATATATATATATATATATATATATATATATATATATATATATTATATTTATATATTAAAACCGTCGGCAGACTAGGATCCAAACTTGTGTGAGCTGGTTTTACGAACTCCGCGACTTGCGGAGTTTGTAGTGGAAAAATGCCGCGACTCGCGGAGAGACCCTGGACAAAAATGCCTATAAAAGCCAGCGCATTCTGAACGTAAAATATATCTTTTTCTTCTTCTCTCATCAAACGTATTATATATATATATATATATATATATATATATATATATATATATATATTATAATTTTAATTTTAATTTTAATTTTAATTCTAATAATAAGGGTATGTTAGCGAATGTTGTAAGGGTGTAAGTCAAAATTCTGTCCGTGTAACGCTACGCTATTTTTAATCATTGTAAGTTATGTTCAACCTTTTTAATTTAATGTCTCGTAGCTAAGTTATTATTATGCTTATTTAATATCGAAGTAATCATGATGTTGGGCTAATTACTAAAATTGGGTAATTGGGCTTTGTACCATAATTGGGGTTTGGACAAAAGAACGACACTTGTGGAAATTAGACTATGGGCTATTAATGGGCTTTATATTTGTTTAACTAAATGATAGTTTGTTAATTTTAATATAAAGATTTACAATTGGACGTCCATATAAATAACCATATACACTCGATCGGACACGATGGGCGGGGTATTTATATGTACGAATAATCGTTCATTTAACCGGACACGGGAATGGATTAATAGTCACTAGAATTATTAAAACAGGGGTGAAATTATGTACAAGGACACTTGGCATAATTGATAACAAAGTATTAAAACCTTGGGTTACACGCAGTCGATATCCTGGTGTAATTATTAAACAAAGGATTAAAACCTTGTTACAGTTTAAGTCCCCAATTAGTTGGAATATTTGACTTCGGGTATAAGGATAATTTGATGAGGATACTCGCATTTTATATTTATGACTGATGGACTGTTATGGACAAAAACCAGACGGACATATTGAATAATCCAGGACAAAGGACAATTAACCCATGGGCATAAAACTAAAATCAACACGTCAAACATCATGATTACGGAAGTTTAAATAAGCATAATTATTTTATTTCATATTTAATTTCCTTTATTTTACATTTAATTGCACTTCTAATTATCGCACTTTTATTTATTGTCATTGTATTTAATTGCACTTTTAATTATCGCAATTTTATTTTATCGCACTTTTATTTATCGCAATTTCATTATCGTTATTTACTTTACGCTTTAAATTTAGTTATATTTATTTTTAATATTTTACATTAGGTTTTAACTGCGACTAAAGTTTTAAAATCGACAAACCGGTCATTAAACGGTAAAAACCCCCCTTTATAATAATAATATTACTTATTTATATATTTGTATTTTTATAAATTAAAACTAATATAGCGTTAAGCTTTGTTTAAAGATTTTTCCCTGTGGAACGAACCGGACTTACTAAAAACTACACTACTGTACGATTAGGTACACTGCCTATAAGTGTTGTAGCAAGGTTTAAGTATATCCATTCTATAAATAAATAAATATCTTGTGTAAAATTGTATCGTATTCAATAGTTTTTTCTTGTAAAATATAAGCTATTTTATATACACCTTGCATAACATCAAGTATTTTTTGGCACCGCTGCCGGGGAACGCCGAAGCGAAACGCCACACATAAAAAAAAAGATTTTTTATTAAGTTTTATTTAGTTTTTGTAAAAATACATTTTTTTTAAATATCAAAAATATAAAAAATTAAAACCGAAAAAAAAAATATATATATATAAATCTATTTTTAAGATTTTTATAAAATTATAAAGTATTTCTATTTTTATTTTAGTTTTTAAAACATAAGTTTTTATTTAATTTATATAAATATTTTATTTAATTATTAAAACAGAAAATAAAAAAAATAAAAAAAACCGAAACTTGTCCAAACTTGACCTGTTTCTGAACTGAAACTGCACCCTCCGCGACCCGTGGAGTTTTTGACCTGGGTTCACCGCGACTCGCGGAGCCACCCTGACACGCGTGTCCAGAACCCTAATCTTGCATTAATTACGGGGTATAATTGAAGGTTCTTCGTATGCCCGAGAGACATATTAAATTAATGTGGCTAATGTGTTATGATCCAAGTCGGGTCATACCCAATAACAAGCTTACCGACACCTTATATGTATTTAATCTTAGCGATTGGATCGTTGATTAAATACGCGACACTTGAACTTTAAGAAAATGGCTTTCTTAAATTATTACTTGATGTATATTTATATGAATCATGGAATAATTTATATGATATGGATTTAATTATTTATAGGTTAAATAATTAATTAATTATGTTACATTTTATAAAATAGGTTTTATAAATGATGTAAACATAATAAATAAAATGGAAGTTTTATAAAATGTATTTTATAAATTAAGTTTTATAAAATGTAATTTTATAAAATAAATCTATTTTATTTAATATTAGTAGTGGCCTTGGAGTTGTGCATACACATGCTAGAGATGCCATTCCTTTGGTCATGCTTTTCCATATATCCATATACATGTTCCTTGACTTCTTGGAACAACATACATGCAATATACTTAAAAAAAAACTGCACCAAACTCCTCCCAACTGCTGCTGTCCAGCAGTGACTTTTAGGGAAGAAAAGAGGGTTCAAAGTTTGGTTTTTGCAAGTATAATTCAAGTGTTTATAAATCCTAACTAAGGCTAGGTGTTGGTGCATAAGTTTGGGGTATAACTACTTGAGGTTTCATCCATTTGAAGCTCTATTCTTCATCATCATCTTCATCATCAACTACATAGCTTGGAGAAGGTATAATCTCTTATCTATCTTGTAGTTTGTAAGTATGTTTCACAACTTGATCCTAATTGGGATTTAACTTTAATTGGTTAAAGTTTAACAAGTCTAAAATTGGTAATTAACATGCTTCTGCTTTCTTAATTCTTAAAATGGTTTAAGTATATTATGAACTTGTTAAATCCCAACAATAATTTATTATAATTAAATTAAAACCCTAATTAAGTTTTTAATTTTTAATTAGTTAATTTAGTTTTATTAATTAATTTATGTATTTAGTTTAATTAGTTTAATTAAATTGTAAAATTAATAGTTTTAATAAATAAATAATATAAAAATAATATTTTTATAAAAATTGTACTTTTTACAACTTTTAGTATATTTTTATTTTGTCTCCTTTTTATCTGTTTTAGCGTAATTTTTATATTTTTCGTTCGTATTTAGTTTTAAGACTTAGTTTTTGCCATAGTTATTTTTATTTCTAGATTTTTAGGCTTTGCCGTAAAATCCCTTAAGTGCTTTTTCTTTAGACTAAGATATAAGTGCTTTAGAATTTTGCGACACCTTTTTAAGTTTTAGTTCCTTTTTAAGTTATTTCCATTTGGGATATAGTTTTACTTGTAAGCTTTAATATTTTTAGATGCAAATTTTAATTTTTAGTTTTTAGTTCCTTTTTAAGTTTCGACGCGCTACTTTCTTATTTTTATTTTTCGACGCCTTTTACCTATGTATGAATTATCATTCCAATTAGTAATCTCAATTTGCAATTTTAATTTTAAGTTAGTGATAATAATAAGGTTGGGTTAGTCGAGTGTTTTTAAAGTTTTATAAGTCACTCTTTTTCTTTCTTATTTTTCGACGCCTTTTATTTTTCAACCCTTTTCTTTTTCGACCTTTTCCGACGCGCTCTTTTATTTTCTTTCTTATCTCTCGCCATTCTAGTTTTTAGGACATAGATTTTTATTCTACTTCTTATCTAAATTTCTTAAAATTACGAAAATTTATTTTAAGTGGTTAAATTGATAGACATCAAAATTTTCTGGTTCGTAGTAATAGTTGGATTTGTACGTGGACCGGGTTATTGGAGCCAAACAGTACTCAATTATATTGAGACCAAACGAATTCTGCCCCTCTGCTGCATCTTTTGGCTATTCGAACGTGGGCAAAATCAGAAAAGTCTATTAATTGGATAACTTATATAATTTTTCTTTCCTTTTAAAAACTAATAGGATATTCAGTGAATGCACCGAGCAAAACGTTCACCACCTTTTGTACGTTCACCACCTGTACCTCGATCAAGACATCTAGCTAATATTGTCGCCGTTGATTTTTCTTTAGAATCGTCATCCAGTCGACCAAGTACTCCAATTCAAATTTCCGATAATCCATTTTTTGAACCCGACCTCACAATTGAGAATTCGGAGAATATTCAGGGACAATTCATAGATCCTGAACCATTAATTTTTCCTCTGGAACCACCAATCATTCAAACAGAGATTGTTGAGGAACGAACCATCAAATCAGAATCCTCTAGTGATTCAGATTCAACAAATTCAATCATGGAAAATCTGGAACCTCTAAGTATGGAAGACCGAATGAGAGCTAAACGCACTGGCGAAGGTCACGCAATTACTCATCCTGACATTAATGCGCCAGATTATGAAATCAAAGGACAAATTCTACATATGGTGACTAATCAATGCCAATTTAGTGGTGCGCCGAAGGAAGATCCAAATGAACATCTTCGTACCTTTAATAGGATCTGCACACTATTTAAAATCCGAGAAGTTGAGGATGAACAGATATATCTCATGTTATTTCCCTGGACTTTAAAGGGAGAAGCCAAAGATTTGTTGGAATCATTACCTGAAGGGGCGATTGATATATGGCACGTTTTAGTTGAAAAATTTCTTAAACAATTCTTTCCGACATCTAAAGCCGTAAGACTTCAAGGAGAAATTGTTACGTTCACACAGAAACCGAATGAAACTCTATATGAGGCGTGGACAAGATTTGGAAAGTTATTAAGAGGATGTCCGTAACATGGTTTAGACACCTGTCAAATAGTACAAATATTCTACCAAGGATGCGACATCACTACAAGAAAAGACATAGATATAGCAGCTGGTGGTTCCATTATGAAGAAAACCGAAACTGATGCTTACAAAATTATTGATAACACTGCTTCCCACTCACATGAGTGGCATCAAGAAAAAGATATCGTTAGATCATCTAAAGCAGCTAGAGCCGATTCTAGCCATGACTTAGATTCCATTTCAGCAAAGATAGATGCTGTCGAGAGATGAATGGAAAAGATGACTAAGGATATACAATCAATACGAATTAGTTGTGAGCAGTGTGGAGGACCACATTTGACAAAAGATTGTCTTAGTATTGAGCTAACAATGGAACAAAGAGAGAATATTTCATACATAAACCAAAGGCCTGGAAATAATTATCAGAATAATTATCAACCGCCGATACTAATTTACAATCAAAACCAGAACTATAACCGAAATATTCCATACAACAACCAACAAGGTCCTAGTAATCAACAAGTATCCAATAATACTTACAACCAGCAAAGACCTATAACATTATTAACGACAACTAGAAAATGGCAATTTAATTGGTTAAATTATAACATTATTAACGACATGCAAAACGTCAATTTAAATGGTTAAATTAAAAATGGCTAAAAGGACATTAATAATCGGTTATTAAGAACATGATAAGGATCATATATATATATATATATATATATATATATATATATATATATATATATATATATATATATATATATATATATATATATATATATATATATATATATATATATATATATATATATATATATATATATATATATATATATATATATATATAATGGTTTATATCAAGTAATTGGCTAAAATTACAAGACTTGAAAATGGATTTCAAATGAACCATACACTAAATGCATGTTGGTGTATGGCATAAATGTTTTCGTAAACTAGAATTAACGAAAACTTAAAATCCCTTAATCGACAAGGTAAACAAGTTTAACGCCATCCTTTTGTGGGACACTTAAACATAGTAGGGAACTCATAAATGGGATAAAGGTCACCTAACCGTTATGAGCTAACTAATATGGTTAAGGTAAAATTCGCATGCTTGTGGGATAAAGGTCACCTAACCACTTGTATGTTAATTTTACATGTTTACACAAGTAGAACGACTTGATTTGGGAATCATGAACTTAGGGTCACCGAAGCATGAGGAACAAATAGGCGTTGATGGGATAAATATGCCATGCAAAAGGATTGCATGATCTCATAATTTAGAAGTTGCAAAAGGATTGCAATTATCATATAATGACTACCTAGCTAAATCAAATGACGGGATAAAGGTCACCTAACCGAAATTTGGTTTACCGTTGGATTCTAAAATTTAATATATATATCAATTGGATTTAAAGGGTATTGATTGTTAAATTTAAAATCGATACTTAAATGAACTTTGTTAAATTTTGTAGATGGCCGCCAATAACAACAACATGCAAAACGCACCTATTAACTTGAACAACCTATCGTTAAGGTCTCTCCTCGAGAAAGACAAACTCAACCATACGAACTTTATGGATTGGTTCCGCAATCTTAGGATTGTCCTCAAACTTAAGGATAAGGCGTATGTGTTGGAAGACCCCATTCCCGATCAGCCCGATGAGGATGATACGGAAGGCATGGCTTATTGGGATAAGTATTGCGCCAATTCGGTGCAAGTCGCTTGCCTAATGCTTGGGACTATGATACCCGAACTCCAAAAGTATTTCGAGCATCATACTGCATACGACATGATCACGCAATTGAAGGAGATGTTCCTTCAACAAGCTCGTGTCGAGCGCTTTGAAACGGTCCGAGCGCTTCATGCATGTCGTATGGATGACTCCCAATCTGTTTCATCTTATGTCCTTAAGATGAAAAGCCTCATTGATCGCGCAAACCGTCTTAATCTAAACATATCTAATGAGCTTGCCACGGATCTTATCCTAAACTCCTTGTCAAAGAGGTTTGACCAATTTGTAATTAATTACAATATGAATGGGATGGATAAGACCATTGGCGAACTTCATGGCATGCTTAGAACGGCGGAAACTAGCATGGGTAAGAGGGCTTTACCCGTGCTAATGGTCAATGATGGTGGGTCCAAAGGTAATAACACCTCTAAGCCAAAGGTGGCTAAGAGGAAAGGACCCGCCCATCAAGGCAAGGGAAAGGGGAGGATGGTTACCCCAACCAAAAACAAGAACAAGAAGCAAAAGGTTGCCGGACAAGCAAATCCCAAGGAAGACCCGTGCTTCGGTTGCGGTGAAATGGGTCACTGGAAACGCAACTGCCCGGTCTACCTTAAGGAGTTGAAGGAAAAGAGGGATGCGGGGCAAACCTCAGGTAATATATATATGGTATATATAGAGCTTAGTATTACTTCTTCTAATACATGGGTATTAGACACTGGATGTAGAACTCACATTTGCAATTCTTTGCAGGGGTTCAAAAGAAGTAGCAAGCAAGCGGGAACATCAAGTCTCTTTATGGGTAATGGAGCCAAAGTGAAAGTGAAGGCTCAAGGAGACTTTGTATTAAAGCTTCCAAGTGGTTTGGAACTTATTTTGAACAATGTTTTGTATGCACCAGATTTATGTCGAAACATTATTTCAGTTTCCCGTTTAAAACAATGTGGTTTTTATCTTAATTTTGTTAATGATGATATCCACGTTTATTTAGATAATGTATTCTATTTTAAGGCTTCGCCTTCAAATGGAATTTATGAATTGGTTCGTGATGAAACATCATCTAGTAGCTCAATATACCATACTAGCACCAAGAAACTCAAAAGG
Source organism: Rutidosis leptorrhynchoides (assembly GCF_046630445.1). Taxonomy (NCBI): domain Eukaryota; kingdom Viridiplantae; phylum Streptophyta; class Magnoliopsida; order Asterales; family Asteraceae; genus Rutidosis; species Rutidosis leptorrhynchoides. The sequence goes on from NC_092335.1 coordinate 269,243,644, forward strand.
GATTTGAGTGATTCCTACTTATGGCATTGTCGCCTTGGTCACATAAACAAGAACCGAATGCATACACTTCAAAAGAATGGACTTTTGAAATCAAATGAACTAGAATCGTTTGATGTATGTGAGTCTTGTTTACAAGGCAAAATGACTAAATCACCTTTCAAAGGGACCTATGAAAGGGCTAAGGACTTATTGGGATTAATACATTCGGATGTATGTGGACCCTTTAAGCCCATAACTAGGAATGGTGAAAGATACTTCGTTACTTTCATTGATGACTTCAGCCGTTTCGGATATGTGTACTTGTTAAAACATAAGGACGAAACTTTTGAAGCATTCAAAGAGTATCAAAATGAAGTACAAAATCAACTCAATAAGACAATCAAGGTACTTCGTACCGATAGAGGAGGTGAATACCTAAGCGATGCTTTCCAAGATCATCTTAGAAGTTGTGGGATTATCTCACAACTCACTCCTCCTGGAACACCTCAACTGAATGGAGTTTCCGAAAGGAGGAACCGAACCCTAATGGATATGGTTCGATCTATGATGGCTAGAAGCTCGTTACCTCTATCATTTTGGGGTTATTGTCTATGCTCCGCGGCTCGTATTTTAAATATGGCCCCAACCAAGAAAGTGGAACGAACACCTCATGAGATGTGGTTTGGAAAACCTCCATATCTATCATACTTAAAGGTATGGGGATGTGAAGCTTACCCTAAGCGTTACGTCCCTAATAAGTTGAATGCTCGATCCACGAAGTGTATCTTCATAGGATATCCCAAGGATGATATGGGATATTATTTCTATGATCCATCCGAGCAGAATGTATTTGTTGCTCGGAAGGCGGAATTCCTTGAAACTAAGTTCCTAATGGAAGGAAATAGTGAAAGGAAGATAGATCTTGAGGAGGTTCAAGATCAAGTAGATGATACACAATTGGCTGACACTAGCACTCAACATGAAAATGTTGAGAGTGATCAAATGGATGATCAAAATACATAAGACGTTCGCAGATTTGGTAGGATTAGTAATCCTCCTGAGAGATATGGGTTTCTCATGGATGGTTGCTATGTGGTTGATTTGGATGAGCCAACAAACTACCATGATGCTTTATCAAGGATTGATAAGGATAAATGGCAGGAAGCCATGAACGCTGAGATGCAATCCATGTATGACAACCAAGTTTGGGAACTTGTTGAACAACCTACTGGCTCAAGGCTAGTTGATTGTAAATGGCTTTTCAAAATGAAAACCGACATACATGGAAACTTGGATACATATAAAGCTAGACTTGTAGCAAAAGGTTTCACTCAAACTCAAGGGGTTGACTATGATGAAACTTTTTCGCCTGTGGCAATGCTAAAGTCTATTAGGATATTACTTGCCATTGCTGCTCATTATGATTATGAAATATGGCAAATGGATGTCAAGACCGCTTTCCTAAATGGACATCTTGAGGAAGATGTCTATATGGTTCAGCCTGAAGGTTTTGTTGATCCGAAGTGTCCTAAAAGGGTATGCAAGTTAAAGAAGTCAATCTACGGATTGAAACAAGCATCTAGAATGTGGAATCATCGTTTTAATGAGGAAGCCAAGAAATTTGGCTTCATTAAAAATGGTGATGAAGCTTGTGTATACAAGAAGGCTAGTGGGAGCACAATCATGTTCCTTGTACTATATGTGGATGATATATTGTTATTTGGAAATGATATTCCGGAAATGCAAAGTGTTAAAACTTGGCTAAGTAAATGCTTCTCCATTAAGGATCTTGGAGAAGCACAATATGTCTTGGGGATTGGGATCTACAGGGATAGATCCAAGAAATTGATAGGTTTGAATCAAAGTGCATACATTGAAAAGATCTTGAAAAGGTTCAAGATGGAGAACTCTAAGAAAGGTTTAGTACCTATTCAAAGAGGAACACTCCTTAGTTCATCTCAGTGTCCCACCACGAAAGATGAACAGGAGAGAATGAAGAAAGTCCCATATGCGTCTGCTATTGGGTCAATCATGTATGCAATGATATGCACTAGACCGGATGTGTCATGCGCTCTTAGCCTGACAAGTAGATACCAGAATAACCCAGGAAACAGTCATTGGATTGCGGTTAAAAGTATATTGAAATACCTTAGGAGGACTAAAGATATGTTTCTTATATACGGGTCTGGTGAGGAGGAACTCGATGTAAAAGGTTATGTGACGACCCGGAAATTTTGACCAAATTTAAACCTAACCTTTATATGTTTCCGACACGATAAGCAGAATTTGTAATGTTGAATCTCAAAAAGTTTGGAACTGCATTCATGTAATCAATTACCCTTTGACCGTGTTCGACGATTCACGAACAATTATGTGTATATAGATATGTATATATAATATATAATAACTGAAAACATTAACAAAGTATTTGATATATATGATACTTTACATGAACGTATTTGTTTCGATATATTTATCGACAGAATTAAGAGATAATATCAAATGATTGAATTATCAGATACATTATGATATGATTACGGGCCAATGTTATGAGGTCCACTGTAATTTAAGAAATCTATTCTTTTTGACAATATTCGGAAAATGGTAAAGTGATCTATAAGTAGGAACGTGGAGTGTAAATAACTTAGATGTTGGATATCGACAAGTTAAGTAACTCGACATTTTTCATTAAGATGATTTTATAAGTTTATTAAACCTTTGGACTTTGTCCCATGCTTCACCAACAGACTGTAATTTAAAAACTTGAAACCTATTATGAATATATATAATTCTACTTTTCTAATATGTTTTATGATATAACGATTTAAATTAATATTAAATATATTTATACGCGTATTATACGTACATAGTTTTATACTTTTACTATACTTTAACTTTACCTTTACTTTACTTTTACTTTACTTTTACTTTACTTTAACTTTAATAATTTACTTTAATAATTCACTTTAATAATTCATACTTTAATAATTCACTTTAATAATTCATACTTTAATAATTCACTTTAATAATTCATACTTTAATAATTCACTTTAATAATTCATACTTTAATAATTCACTTTAATAATTCATACTTTAATAATTCACTTTAATAATTCAAAAATCTATTATAAATAGAATTCAATAGGTTTCATTATTTGATAGAAACTTGAAAATATATTTCTCTAAACTCTCTCAATCGAATTACATATATATATTTACTTAGTATTATTTCAAGATATTATTAGTATACATAAAATACTACGACGGAGTTATATTCAGACGATTTCAAAATAAGTTTTCAAACGGGATAGAGCTAAGGAAATTATGGGTTATAGCTATGGAGGTTATGGGTATTGTTCGAGGGTATTGCTCGTGAGGTCAACCTAACGTTTATCATTTTCGTTGCGTCTACGTACTTTCCTGCAATATTGAATCACAATATTGATACGTTCGTGAATCCGAGATAAACCCTGCACTTGTTCAGTGCCGTCATATACATAATTGCTACGAAATACAGTATTGTGAGTTTCATTTGCTCCCTTTTTAATTGCTTTTACAATATATATTTTTGGGTTGAGAATACATGCGCTGTTTTATAAATGTTTTACGAAATAGACACAAGTACTAAAACTAATTCTACGTGGGTTTAAACCAGAAATATACCCTTAGCTTAGTAACATTAAACTACTTGTCTATGTACGGTAGGCGCGAATCCTAAAGATAGATCTATTGGGCCTGACAAACCCCATCCTGACTATGGGATGCTTTAGTACTTCGAGGTTATATTAAACACACCTGATCTGGTGTACTTCAGAGGGTAAAACATGAACGTTAAGGCTTGTTACCGGGTGCCTACAACTTATAGAATACTTTTATACACTTGCGAGTGTACATATATTTATAAACAAAAATCTTGTGGTCTATTACTATTACAGAAATGATTGATTATGATAAACTAATGAACTCACCAACCTTTTGGTTGACACTTTAAAGCATGTTTATTCTCAGGTATTAAAGAAATCTTCCGCTGTGCATTAGCTCATTTTAAGGATATTACTTGGAGTCATTCATGACATACTTTAAAAGACGTTGCATTCGAGTCGTTGAGTTCATCAAGATTAATATTAAGTCAATTATAGTTGGATGTAATATGAAATGGTATGCATGCCGTCAATTTTAGATGTAAAGAAAGTTTGTCTTTTAAAAACGAATGCAATGTTTATAAAACGTATCATATAGAGGTCAAATACCTCGTGATGTAATTAACTATTGTGAATCATTTATAATGTATATGAACAGGTCCTTTCAGTTGGTATCAGAGCCAGGTTCTCTTAGCGAACCAGGTCTTGCATTAGTGTGTCTAACTGATAGTTGTTAAGATGCATTAGTGAGTCTGGACTTCGACCGTGTCTGCATGCCAAAAGTTTTGCTTATCATTTTTAGTCGGAAATCATCTACTTACCATCCTTAGGAAATTACCTGCTTATCATTCTTAAGTCTAGACGCGTTTTCCTACATTTATTGCATAATAATGTATAGACAAATTCTTATCTTAGCATATCTGTTACTGTGAACTTTGATTGACATCTTTCAAAGATTCCTCCGTAATTTATGGGATTTTGGTATTATATATACATATGTAAATTATGTATTGAAGAATACCAAATCTAAATTCTACAATCTATTTCATACCAAAAATTCTTTCCCTGATCATACAAGATGGATCCCTCAACCAGTTCGAATTCCTCGGATTCCGACAGCTATGCCGATATGGATTTCCACATGAGCTCCGAAAGCAGCGTGACCGGAATGGATCAAGTAATTAGCCATCATCTATTTTGGATGAATTGGGGATGGGTTCGTAATCTACTTAACCATTGGAGACAAGAAGAAGGTGATCCCTTTCATCCACCACATTGCCCTCTTGACAATGAACCTGAAGCACTTACCGGCGAACCTGTCCGAAACACCATTTTCTCTCTCATTTCCAGAGTATCTCGTCATGATTATATACTACACCAAATTCTAGATCTTATCTATCCGCTCGTCCAAACCGACAATCACCCCGGTGTAATAGAAGAAGTCAACGAGCTTCGCGCTCGGGTAGTGGCTTTGGAGAATATGGTGCAAAGGTTACAAACACCAGCAGCAGCACCAGCAGCATAACCAGTACAACCATCAACAACATCAACAGTACCATTACCACCACCAACAACAACCGCATCGCAAACCTCAACTTCACAATCTGTCCCACGAGCATCGATGTCATACGCCATGTAGATACCAAGGAATACCACAACGATGAAGTATTGATTCATAACTTCATTGGGGAAATATTCTACGACGATTATGTAATTTCTAAAGTTTAGAAATTATCTATCCTAGCCTTAACCATAAATCAAATGAGTTTAATTTAATATTAACTCATTAAATCTATATTACATCTGAAGAAATATACACATATATACTTACATAAAGACTGTAATAAAATTCTTTTGTACAAAATATTAATTGTGAAATATTTTTTTAACGGGTAGGTAATACCCGAGAGATATATAAATTCACAATTAATATGTTACATTCTTCGAATCTGATTCAGCAAATCATCCATTATACTCCCTACTTTCACAACAATATACATTCTTTTATAGAAATCAAAACAACCATACTCATTCAAAATCTAATTACATATTCTGATTTTGAAATCTCAGAATCCGATTCAAGATATAACCGAAATCATCACTCTTAGATTTCTACATCTTTCAAAACTATAATTTGACTTCAAAACTGTCCTAGAACCTCATTTCTATTCATGGAACTCACAAAAATATTTGTATCATTCAAAATCTTAGAACATCATATGTATATTAACAATTACAATATGTGTTCAAACACTTCGAAATTCTTAAAGACATGCGAGATGATGATCCAACCACACATTACCCACTGTCATGCACCTGAAAAGCTCTCGAAACCAAAGTTATAGTTTAACACGTATCCGTGTCAGATCCTTTGATATTTATTACCAAATATAATTTTTCAATCTCTTTTCAAAAATAGACAGTTTTGTCATAGCTTCAACAAATCACCTTCATTTGTTTATACGAATAAACCTTATTATAACAATTACCCCTTCATCATTGTTACCGGGAAACCTTTCATATCTCGCCACATTAGCAGTAAACTTATCAACAACTTCATTAACCTTCGACTTAAGCCTCTCCGAAAAGCCACTATACTTATTCATTAAAACCCCATCATGTACTCACCTACATCCTGTAACAATAATTGTCACACCAACTACTGGGAATTAGCAATCAGTATTTTGAATTTCGCGACAGTTTTATGTCAAAAGTTATATGTATACATATAACGTCTATCTCCTAGACTTACATACTTCGAATGTGAATTTTCTGAAAAACATCCCAAACTATGAACTAGTTCTCCGAAATTGGAAAAAATGCTGATGAAGTAGCAAAAACTGTAAACGACTTTAATAGTCAAAAGTTTGATGATAAAGAATAGTATGGTGGTAAAGCTGAGAAAAAGAGAAGGTTTGAAACTTAGAAACGGATTGATCAGACCATGAAGGAGGCTGTGGACAAATCACAAAGACTAAACCTGCCTTCAAAGGATCTAAATGATTCAGTGTCTACTGAAATCGTTAGCAAACACCTTACTTCTTATTCTAAACCTTCACAGACAAATCTTCTTCATCATCCATCTATGTTAAGAATTCTAAGATATCATCGTATCTTTTATTATAAATATCTTCGATATTCCTGAAGATATTTTCAAAACTATTCTTATCCGAAATCTTCTATCTATTCGCAATATCTGCATTACAACATAAAAAGAAACTGTGTTAGTATCTAAATTCTGAAGAAGAAAAAAATTCGAATTTAAAATAGGAATGTTTTTGAAGTAGTGTTGGGAACTGAAGCATGAGTTAGTATAATATAATGACACTTGATCAATGTGATTATATTACAGTAAGTCATACTGAGTTTCTAATGGAACGTGATGATTCACAGAACATACCGTCATCATGTACTATTTACACGACTCTTACATTCTACCCAATTTCCAAACATATTAAGAACATATCATCTTGATAGCTCTATATTTTCAGATATTCTGGTAATTTGCCAAATCAAGATCGTGCCATTACGATTTTCTTCTTGGAACATTAACTATGGTCATCCAAAAATTCATATCTACAAATTCTGGACCATTATCCGCTTGACTTAAGGTCGGGAAGAAAAAACGAAAGCATGAAGCTCCGAAATATAATGGAGAATGTAAAGCCCGATAACAACCCCGAAATTACAAACCTTGTATATCAATGCGTATAGCAATATAAAGACACGGGAGAATGAAAAACACAATAACCCCAAGGTAATGGTAGAAGAAAATAACTTCCTCCGGTGGTAGATGAAAAAGAAGAATGACAGATATGAAAGTTAAGAGTATATCAAGAATCAATACTGGATGAAGCATATTAACGAATGCTTTAAAGTATGAATTGGGGAGAAAGACTAGAAGGTGTGAGCTGTGGAAATAAAGAAATGAAGGGGGTGGATTTATAGTAAAATATCAGACAGAGAAATCGAGACAGATTATTGCATTTAATCAAATAAGATCCTGATTTTCTTAATCGCCGAAGAACCAAATCTTATTGCAAAGATTTTCTTTAAATTCCATGAATTCCGAAAATCAATCATAACTACGTCGTCGGTTAAAACGAATATACGTTTACTCATTTCACTCTCTTGCGATAGCTTCACGTATACTCTTCGCGTAATCAAATTGCTTTATCTATATTACTCAATGATGATAAAACTCTATTTATCAACTCATATTCGTCATGAAAACATTTTTAAAGTTAGCCATGACGACCTCGATCAAATTTCGAGACGAAATTTCTTTAACGGGTAGGTACTGTGACGGCCCGGAAATTTTGACCAAATTTAAACCTAACCTTTATATGTTTCCGACACGATAAGCAGAATTTGTAATGTTGAATCTCAAAAAGTTGGGAACTGCATTCATGTAATCAATTACCCTTTGACCGTGTTCGACGATTCACGAACAATTATGTGTATATAGATATGTATATATAATATATAATAACTGAAAACATTAACAAAGTATTTGATATATATGATACTTTACATGAACGTATTTGTTTCGATATATTTATCGACAGAATTAAGAGATAATATCAAATGATTGAATTATCAGATACATTATGATATGATTACGGGCCAATGTTATGAGGTCCACTGTAATTTAAGAAATCTATTCTTTTTGACAATATTCGGAAAATGGTAAAGTGATCTATAAGTAGGAACGTGGAGTGTAAATAACTTAGATGTTGGATATCGACAAGTTAAGTAACTCGACATTTTTCATTAAGATGATTTTATACGTTTATTAAACCTTTGGACTTTGTCCCATGCTTCACCAACAGACTGTAATTTAAAAACTTGAAACCTATTATGAATATATATAATTCTACTTTTCTAATATGTTTTATGATATAACGATTTAAATTAATATTAAATATATTTATACGCGTATTATACGTACATAGTTTTATACTTTTACTATACTTTAACTTTACCTTTACTTTACTTTTACTTTACTTTTACTTTACTTTAACTTTAATAATTCACTTTAATAATTCACTTTAATAATTCATACTTTAATAATTCACTTTAATAATTCATACTTTAATAATTCACTTTAATAATTCATACTTTAATAAATCACTTTAATAATTCATACTTTAATAATTCATACTTTAATAATTCACTTTAATAATTCATACTTTAATAATTCACTTTAATAATTCAAAAATATATTATAAATAGAATTCAATAGGTTTCATTATTTGATAGAAACTTGAAAATATATTTCTCTAAACTCTTTCAATCGAATTACATATATATATTTACTTAGTATTATTTCAAGATATTATTAGTATACATAAAATACTACGACGGAGTTATATTCAGACGATTTCAAAATAAGTTTTCAAACGGGATAGAGCTAAGGAAATTATGGGTTATAGCTATGGAGGTTATGGGTATTGTTCGAGGGTATTGCTCGTGAGGTCAACCTAAGATACCACATGTCATAACCCATCCTTAACCATAAGAACGAGTTAGATAACGTATGATTTCATTGCGAGGTATTGACCTCTATATGCGACATTTTTAAAAGAACAACTGCATATATTTTACATTACATACCATAACTCTTATTTTAATACAAGCTTTAGACAATAAAAAGATGATTATAGTTTAGCGATAATCTTAGACTTACAAACTTTACATGTGATGATAACAATACGATTTCTAGCATATTTTACATTACAATTCCTCGGATATGCAGTTTTATTTTTGACACAAATATGCATACTCAAGATCTTGCTTAAATTCAACATGTTGCAGCGGAAGCTTTTAGTTATCACCTGAGAATAAACATGCTTAAAACGTCAACATAAAGTTGGTGAGATATAGGTTTAATGCCGGCAGCAATATATATATATAGACCATAAGATTTCATATATAAACATTTTAATAAAAATATTCTAAGTGGTTGAGCACTTGGTAACCATACTTAACATTTAATCACGTCGCATATTCCCTTTATTATGAAATCTTACTACACCGTACCAAGTATAGTCACGAAACGAAGTACTGTGCAACCGTTGAATACTGGTCGTCCAGTCCGGTTGGGGTTGTCAGGCCCGATAGATCTATCAACAGGATTCGCGTTTACAATACCGCTGTAAATAGTAGTTACAAAGCTACAGGGAAGTATGCCAGTGGTACAACTCAACGTAGAATATATTTTTCAGTTACTTGTGTCCATATCGTAAAACATAAAATACATGTATTCTCATCCCGAAATATTTAGAGTTTAAAAGTGGGACTATATACTCACTTTTGCCTTGAAGATATATATATTTTGACTTGGTCTCCGGTTGATATCACGAACCTATCCATATATAATATATCAATATATTTTCATTTTAAACAATCGTCACGTATATATATACTTATAATACTTTTAATGTCTTCTTAGTCCGTAGTTAGCAATTCAATTTTAATGGTTCATATTTAGGTGTTTAATAAATAAATAAACCCCCATCGAAATAAATAAAACCCCCATCGTAATCGTATTGGTCGGGATTAATCTTGACCCACGGTACCGGTGTTGTCAAATGACGTGTTGCGTACGTGCATGAGGTCTTATGATTAATCTTCTCGTGTTGTTTACGGGTGATCCTGAAATATATAAAATTAAATTATGAGTACATATATATAAAATATCATGTTATTTTAGAAAGATGTGATTTATTTAATTTTTCTCCAATTATTTTCGTGGCTAAACTAGTTTTGGATATCCAATCTCGTTTTGGTCATAGTTTCTTCGTTACAACTCCGTTTTCGTTGGTTCAACTTGCCACTTCCTTGGATCGAGTCCTTCTTTAAGAATATGAACTGTAAATACCTTAGTTTGTATTCGAAATCACAGGTCATAGGTCAAACTTTGGTGAAACTTATGAAGTTAATCATTTTCCCTTATGTAAACAACATTAAATGATTATTTTTCTAAAAATACTTATACTTTGAGTTAAATCATGAAATTTTTATGTGTTATCATATTCATAGTAAATATCATTTTTCCAGAAAATAAACCTCCAATTCAAGGTTCAAAATAGTTTTTAATTATCCAACCCAAAACAGCCCCCGGTTGCACTCCGACGTCGTAAATTCAGTTTTTAAGGTGTTCTTTGAAAAACCAAGTTATACCTTGTTAAATTAGCATATATTTATAATATATTAAAGGTCTTTAAGTATTTTAAAAGTTAAGTTAGAAGGATCTATTTAGTTTGCAAACAAGTTTGAAATCATTCAAACTATGTTCTTGTTGTTAAAATTGTATACCATAAAATAAGATAGCTATATATATATGAATCGAATAAGGTTATGAACAAAGTTACTACCTCAAGTTACTTGGACAAGATTGCTGTAAAAGAAAAGTAAAAACCTAGAACCAAAAGAGTGATGGAATTGGATGAAAGATTGGAAGCAACTTAAGACATAAACTTGAATTGAAAGTTGTATTTTTGTAGTGTTTTTGTTTGATCTTGTTATGGTGGTGTTTAAGGTGATTCTTGAGAGGATTTTTGCTGGAGTTCTTAGAGAGACATGATGCTAGTAAGTGTGTGTGTTTAGCTAGAAAATGGAAGTGAAAATGAATCAAAATGGAGTACTCCTCACCCTCATTAAAAACGTGAATGGGGGGAGACAAGAACAAATTTCAAGTTTGTTATTTTGTAAACTTAGTCATACTTGCTTCCAAATTCTAATTACCTTATACCTAGGGTAGTAACAAGGGCTGGTTAGGTGGTGATTTGATGTGTATATACCAATAGTAAATACGTATAGAAGCTAGGTATGATACGAGTACATATATTCTAGATATACGTATAGAATTCTTGTGAAAATGGAACGAGGATTCAAATATAGCTATCTTTTGTGAATATACTTATATGGTTTTATGTATTTAAGTCCTTAAAAAGTGATTAAATACATTATATATACGATATATGTATAAACATTATAGGTCATAAGTATTTATGTCAAATAACGTTACGTATGGTTATCGTTTTGAAAACTTAAGTTAGTAGTTTCAAAATATACTTATAACTTATTGTTATTAATACAAAATAAGATATTAAAACATCCATAAATCATGTTAAATATGTATATTTACATATATATACAAAAACATATAATTATCATATATTATATAGTTCGTGATATCATCAGTCAAACTAGACGGTCAAACGTTGTGTAAAACTCTTTTCGAAAACATAAGTTTCAACAATTTGGATTGCTTATCACATGTCATAACCCGTCCTTAACCATAAGAACGAGTTAGATAACGTATGATTTCATTGCGAGGTATTGACCTCTATATGCGACATTTTTAAAAGAACAACTGCATATATTTTACATTACATACCATAACTCTTATTTTAATACAAGCTTTAGACAATAAAAAGATGATTATCGTTTAGCGATAATCTTAGACTTACAAACTTTACATGTGATGATAACAATACGATTTCTAGCATATTTTACATTACAATTCCTCGGATATGCAGTTTTATTTTTGACACAAATATGCATACTCAAGATCTTGCTTAAATTCAACATGTTGCAGCGGAAGCTTTTAGTTATCACCTGAGAATAAACATGCTTAAAACGTCAACATAAAGTTGGTGAGATATAGGTTTAATGCCGGCAGCAATATATATATATATAGACCACAAGATTTCATATATAAACATTTTAATAAAAATATTCTAAGTGGTTGAGCACTTGGTAACCATACTTAACATTTAATCACGTCGCATATTCCCTTTATTATGAAATCTTACTACACCGTACCAAGTATAGTCACGAAACGAAGTACTGTGCAACCGTTGAATACTGGTCGTCCAGTCCGGTTGGGGTTGTCAGGCCCGATAGATCTATCAACAGGATTCGCGTTTACAATACCGCTGTAAATAGTAGTTACCAAGCTACAGGGAAGTATGCCAGTGGTACAACTCAACGTAGAATATATTTTTCAGTTACTTGTGTCCATATCGTAAAACATAAAATACATGTATTCTCATCCCGAAATATTTAGAGTTTAAAAGTGGGACTATATACTCACTTTTGCCTTGAAGATATATATATTTTGACTTGGTCTCCGGTTGATATCACGAACCTATCCATATATAATATATCAATATATTTTCATTTTAAACAATCGTCACGTATATATATACTTATAATACTTTTAATGTCTTCTTAGTCCGTAGTTAGCAATTCAATTTTAATGGTTCATATTTAGGTGTTTAATAAATAAATAAACCCCCATCGAAATAAATAAAACCCCCATCGTAATCGTATTGGTCGGGATTAATCTTGACCCACGGTACCGGTGTTGTCAAATGACGTGTTGCGTACGTGCATGAGGTCTTATGATTAATCTTCTCGTGTTGTTTACGGGTGATCCTGAAATATATAAAATTAAATTATGAGTACATATATATAAAATATCATGTTATTTTAGAAAGATGTGATTTATTTAATTTTTCTCCAATTATTTTCGTGGCTAAACTAGTTTTGGATATCCAATCTCGTTTTGGTCATAGTTTCTTCGTTACAACTCCGTTTTCGTTGGTTCAACTTGCCACTTCCTTGGATCGAGTCCTTCTTTAAGAATATGAACTGTAAATACCTTAGTTTTTATTCGAAATCATAGGTCATAGGTCAAACTTTGGTGAAACTTATGAAGTTAATCATTTTCCCTTATGTAAACAACATTAAATGATTATTTTTCTAAAAATACTTATACTTTGAGTTAAATCATGAAATTTTTATGTGTTATCATATTCATAGTAAATATCATTTTTCCAGAAAATAAACCTCCAATTCAAGGTTCAAAATAGTTTTTAATTATCCAACCCAAAACAGCCCCCGGTTGCACTCCGACGTCGTAAATTCAGTTTTTAAGGTGTTCTTTGAAAAACCAAGTTATACCTTGTTAAATTAGCATATATTTATGATATATTACAGGTCTTGAAGTATTTTAAAAGTTAAGTTAGAAGGATCTATTTAGTTTGCAAACAAGTTTGAAATCATTCAAACTATGTTCTTGTTGTTAAAATTGTATACCATAAAATAAGATAGCTATATATATATATGAATCGAATAAGGTTATGAACAAAGTTACTACCTCAAGTTACTTGGACAAGATTGCTGTAAAATAGAAGTAAAAACCTAGAACCAAAAGAGTGATGGAATTGGATGAAAGATTGGAAGCAACTTAAGACATAAACTTGAATTGAAAGTTGTATTTTTGTAGTGTTTTTGTTTGATCTTGTTATGGTGGTGTTTAAGGTGATTCTTGAGAGGATTTTTGCTGGAGTTCTTAGAGAGACATGATGCTAGTAAGTGTGTGTGTTTAGCTAGAAAATGGAAGTGAAAATGAATCAAAATGGAGTACTCCTCACCCTCATTAAAAACGTGAATGGGGGGAGACAAGAACAAATTTCAAGTTTGTTATTTTGTAAACTTAGTCATACTTGCTTCCAAATTCTAATTACCTTATACCTAGGGTAGTAACAAGGGCTGGTTAGGTGGTGATTTGATGTGTATATACCAATAGTAAATACGTATAGAAGCTAGGTATGATACTAGTACATATATTCTAGATATACGTATAGAATTCTTGTGAAAATGGAACGAGGATTCAAATATAGCTATCTTTTGTGAATATACTTATATGGTTTTATGTATTTAAGTCCTTAAAAAGTGATTAAATACATTATATATACGATATATGTATAAACATTATAGGTCATAAGTATTTATGTCAAATAACGTTACGTATGGTTATCGTTTTGAAAACTTAAGTTAGTAGTTTCAAAATATACTTATAACTTATTGTTATTAATACAAAATAAGATATTAAAACATCCATAAATCATGTTAAATATGTATATATACATATATATACACAAACGTATAATTATCATATATTATATAGTTCGTGATATCATCGGTCAAACTAGACGGTCAAACGTTGTGTAAAACTCTTTTCGAAAACATAAGTTTCAACAATTTGGATTGCTTATCATGTTGGTAAGGTTTAATTTATGTAAATATTAATCTTATAAGTATAAATTGATCGAAAAAGCCCAACCCGTCCTTAACCATAAGAACGAGTTAGATAACGTATGATTTCATTGCGAGGTATTGACCTCTATATGCGACATTTTTAAAAGAACAACTGCATATATTTTACATTACATACCATAACTCTTATTTTAATACAAGCTTTAGACAATAAAAAGATGATTATCGTTTAGCGATAATCTTAGACTTACAAACTTTACATGTGATGATAACAATACGATTTCTAGCATATTTTACATTACAATTCCTCGGATATGCAGTTTTATTTTTGACACAAATATGCATACTCAAGATCTTGCTTAAATTCAACATGTTGCAGCGGAAGCTTTTAGTTATCACCTGAGAATAAACATGCTTAAAACGTCAACATAAAGTTGGTGAGATATAGGTTTAATGCTGGCAGCAATATATATATATAGACCACAAGATTTCATATATAAACATTTTAATAAAAATATTCTAAGTGGTTGAGCACTTGGTAACCATACTTAACATTTAATCACGTCGCATATTCCCTTTATTATGAAATCTTACTACACCGTACCAAGTATAGTCACGAAACGAAGTACTGTGCAACCGTTGAATACTGGTCGTCCAGTCCGGTTGGGGTTGTCAGGCCCGATAGATCTATCAACAGGATTCGCGTTTGCAATACCGCTGTAAATAGTAGTTACCAAGCTACAGGGAAGTATGCCAGTGGTACAACTCAACGTAGAATATATTTTTCAGTTACTTGTGTCCATATCGTAAAACATAAAATACATGTATTCTCATCCCGAAATATTTAGAGTTTAAAAGTGGGACTATATACTCACTTTTGCCTTGAAGATATATATATTTTGACTTGGTCTCCGGTTGATATCACGAACCTATCCATATATAATATATCAATATATTTTCATTTTAAACAATCGTCACGTATATATATACTTATAATACTTTTAATGTCTTCTTAGTTCGTAGTTTGCAATTCAATTTTAATGGTTCATATTTAGGTGTTTAATAAATAAATAAACCCCCATCGAAATAAATAAAACCCCCATCGTAATCGTATTGGTCGGGATTAATCTTGACCCACGGTACCGGTGTTGTCAAATGACGTGTTGCGTACGTGCATGAGGTCTTATGATTAATCTTCTCGTGTTGTTTACGGGTGATCCTGAAATATATAAAATTAAATTATGAGTACATATATATAAAATATCATGTTATTTTAGAAAGATGTGATTTATTTAATTTTTCTCCAATTATTTTCGTGGCTAAACTAGTTTTGGATATCCAATCTCGTTTTGGTCATAGTTTCTTCGTTACAACTCCGTTTTCATTGGTTCAACTTGCCACTTCCTTGGATCGAGTCCTTCTTTAAGAATATGAACTGTAAATACCTTAGTTTATATTCAAAATCACAGGTCATAGGTCAAACTTTGGTGAAACTTATGAAGTTAATCATTTTCCCTTATGTAAACAACATTAAATGATTATTTTTCTAAAAATACTTATACTTTGAGTTAAATCATGAAATTTTTATGTGTTATCATATTCATAGTAAATATCATTTTTCCAGAAAATAAACCTCCAATTCAAGGTTCAAAATAGTTTTTAATTATCCAACCCAAAACAGCCCCCGGTTGCACTCCGACGTCGTAAATTCAGTTTTTAAGGTGTTCTTTGAAAAACCAAGTTATACCTTGTTAAATTAGCATATATTTATGATATATTATAGGTCTTGAAGTATTTTAAAAGTTAAGTTAGAAGGATCTATTTAGTTTGCAAACAAGTTTGAAATCATTCAAACTATATTCTTGTTGTTAAAATTGTATACCATAAAATAAGATAGCTATATATATATGAATCGAATAAGGTTATGAACAAAGTTACTACCTCAAGTTACTTGGACAAGATTGCTGTAAAATAGAAGTAAAAACCTAGAACCAAAAGAGTGATGGAATTGGATGAAAGATTGGAAGCAACTTAAGACATAAACTTGAATTGAAAGTTGTATTTTTGTAGTGTTTTTGTTTGATCTTGTTATGGTGGTGTTTAAGGTGATTCTTGAGAGGATTTTTGCTGGAGTTCTTAGAGAGACATGATGCTAGTAAGTGTGTGTGTTTAGCTAGAAAATGGAAGTGAAAATGAATCAAAATGGAGTACTCCTCACCCTCATTAAAAACGTGAATGGGGGGAGACAAGAACAAATTTCAAGTTTGTTATTTTGTAAACTTAGTCATACTTGCTTCCAAATTCTAATTACCTTATACCTAGGGTAGTAACAAGGGCTGGTTAGGTGGTGATTTGATGTGTATATACCAATAGTAAATACGTATAGAAGCTAGGTATGATACGAGTACATATATTCTAGATATACGTATAGAATTCTTGTGAAAATGGAACGATGATTCAAATATAGCTATCTTTTGTGAATATACTTATATGGTTTTATGTATTTAAGTCCTTAAAAAGTGATTAAATACATTATATATACGATATATGTATAAACATTATAGGTCATAAGTATTTATGTCAAATAACGTTACGTATGGTTATCGTTTTGAAAACTTAAGTTAGTAGTTTCAAAATATACTTATAACTTATTGTTATTAATACAAAATAAGATATTAAAACATCCATAAATCATGTTAAATATGTATATATACATATATATACACAAACATATAATTATCATATATTATATAGTTCGTGATATCATCGGTCAAACTAGACGGTCAAACGTTGTGTAAAACTCTTTTCGAAAACATAAGTTTCAACAATTTGGATTGCTTATCATGTTGGTAAGGTTTAATTTATGTAAATATTAATCTTATAAGTATAAATTGATCGAAAAAGTCCGGGTCATTACAGTACCTACCCGTTAAATAAATTTCGTCCCGAAATTTTAAAATCGTACCTATTTTGCGTCATCGGGAAACGAATGCGGGTATTTTTGTTTCATTTGATCCTCTCGCTCTCAAGTAAACTCGGGACCTCTTCGTGCATTCCAATGAACTTTAACGATCGGTATGTTGCTCTGCTTGAGCCGTTTAACTTCACGGTCCATGATCTCGATTGGTTCTTCTATGAATTGTAGTTTCTCGTCAACTTGAATTTCTTCAAGAGGAATGGTGAGGTCTTCCTTTGCAAGACACTTTTTAAGGTTCGAGACGTGAAATGTATTATGTACTCCGGCGAGTTGTTGCGGTAACTCGAGTCGATAAGCTACCGGTCCAATGCGTTCGATGATCTTGAACGGGCCTACATATCTTGGGTTCAGTTTACCTCTTTTACCGAAACGTATTACACCTTTCCAAGGTGACACCTTTAGCATAACCATGTCACCGATCTGAAACTCTAATGGTTTCCTTCGGACATCGGCGTAGCTCTTTTGGCGACTACGGGCTGTTTTCAATCTCTCCTTGATTTGTACTATCTTCTCAGTCGTTTCGTGTATGATCTCGGGACCAGTTAATTGTCGATCTCCTACTTCATTCCAACAAATAGGAGATCTACACTTCCTTCCGTACAATGCTTCGAATGGCGCAGCTTTAATGCTCGCATGATAACTATTATTATACGAGAATTATGCTAATGGTAGATATTTATCCCATCCGTTTCCAAAATCGATCACACATGCCCTGAGCATGTCTTCAAGAGTCTGAATTGTTCTTTCACTCTGCCCGTCGGTTTGCGGATGATATGCGGTACTCATATCCAAACGAGTTCCTAGTGCCTCCTGTAGTGATTGCCAGAACTTTGAGGTAAATCTACTATCACGATCAGATATAATGGAAATAGGTATTCCATGCCTTGAAACTATTTCCTTTATATATAATCGTAATAATTTCTCCATTCTATCCGTTTCCTTTATAGGCAAGAAATGTGCAGATTTGGTAAGACGATCAACAATTACCCAAATGGTGTCGTATCCCCAGGCAGTCTTTGGTAACTTCGTGATGAAATCCATGGTAATACCGTCCCATTTCCATTCTGGGATTTCTGGTTGTTGAAGTAATCTTGACGGCTTCTGGTGTTCTGTTTTGACTTTGGAACAAGTTAAACATTCCCCAACATATGTTGCAACGTCTGTCTTCAAATTAGGCCACCAATAATGCGTCTTAAGATCTTGATACATCTTTCCAACTCCAGGATGTATCGAGTATCTTGTCTTATGTGCCTCATTCAATATTAACTTCCTTAATCCACCCAACTTTGGTACCCAAATACGGTTTGCAAAATATCGAATTCCATCTTCCCGCATAATGAGTTGTTTCCCATACTTCTTCATTATTTTATTTCCTATGTTTTCTTTAGTAAGAGCTTCTCGTTGAGCCTCTTTGATTTGTGAGTTGAGATTCATGCGAATTTTTATGTTCATTGCTCGTACTCGAATTGGTTCTCGTTCCTTTCTGCTTAAAGCGTCGGCCACTACATTCGCTTTCCCGGGATGATAGCGAATCTCACAATCGTAGTTGTTTATCAGCTCGACCCACCTACGTTGCCTCATGTTCAGCTGTTTCTGATCGAAAATATGTTGAAGACTTTTATGATCAGTAAACACAGTGCATCTAACCCCATATAAGTAGTGTCTCCATATCTTCAACGCAAACACGACTGCTCCCAGTTCTAGATCATGCGTCGTATAATTCCGCTCGTGAATCTTCAATTGTCGGGATGCGTATGCAATAACTTTCTTTCGTTGCATAAGAACACAACCAAAACCTTGTCGCGAAGCGTCACAATATATTTCAAAATCATCGTTCCCTTCAGGTAACGATAAAATAGGCGCCGTAGTTAACTTCTTCTTCAATAATTGAAATGCGTTCTCCTGCTCCGAGGTCCATTCGTATTTCTTCCCTTTTTGCGTTAATGCTGTCAACGGCTTAGCTATTAGGGAAAAATCTTAAATAAACCTTCTATAATAACCGGCTAAACCCAAAAATTGGCGTATCTACATTGGTGTTTTAGGAGTCTCCCATTTTTCAATGGCCTCAATTTTAGCTGGATCAACCTGAATTCCTTTGCTACTAACAACGTGACCAAGAAATTGCACTTCTTTCAACCAGAAAGCACACTTAGAAAATTTAGCGTATAGCTGTTCTTTTCTCAACAACTCTAATATTAACCTTAAATGCTGCTCATGCTCTTGCTCACTCTTGGAATAGATAAGAATGTCATCAATGAAAACAATAACAAACTTATCTAAATATGGACTACAAACTCAATTCATGAGGTCCATGAATACAGCTGGCGCATTCGTCAATCCAAACGGCATGACCAAAAATTCATAATGACCGTAACGTGTCCGAAAAGCAGTTTTCGGTATATCTTCTTCTTTGACGCGTAATTGATGATAGCCCGATCTTAGGTCAATTTTCGAGTACACACATGATCCTTGGAGTTGATCAAATAAGTCGTCAATTCTCGGTAGTGGATACCGATTTTTGATAGTTAACTTATTTAATTCACGATAATCTATACACATCCTAAAAGATCCATCTTTCTTTTTAACAAATAGAATCGGAGCTCCCCACGGTGAAGTACTTGGTCGTATGAATCCACGATCCAGTAATTCTTTTAACTGACTCTGAAGTTCTTTTAACTCGGACGGTGCAAGTCTATATGGAGCACGGGCAACTGGTGCAGCTCCTGGTAATAAATCTATTTGAAATTCTACAGATCTAAATGGAGGTAATCCCGGCAACTCTTCCGGAAAAACTTCAGGAAAATCTCTTGCCACAGGCACGTCGTTGATGCACTTATCTTTTTCTTTCTTTTCGACTTTATTAACATGTGCTAGAATAGCATAACATCCCTTTTCTAAACACTTCTTGGCTTTCAAACAGCTAATGAGTTTTAGCTTTGAGTTACCCTTCTCTCCATAAATCATCACCGACATTTTATCCTTACAAGGAATGCGAATTGCCTTCTTGGCACACACAACTTCAGCTTCTACTTTGGACATCCAGTCCATGCCGACTATTACATCAAAACTTCCTAATTCTACGGGTATCAAGTCAATTTTAAACGTTTCTCCGGCTAAATTTATTTTACAATCACGACAAATTTTATCGGCTTTAATTAGTTTACCATTAGCTAACTCAATCATATACTTAGCATCTAGAGGTAATGATGAACAATTCAATTTAGTGTAAAAATTTCTACACACGTAACTTCTATCGGCACTAGTATCAAATATAATAGATGCTGATAAGTTATTAATGGTAAACGTACCCGTAACAAGCCCCGGGTCTTCACATGCCTCTCTAGCATTAATAATAAATGCTCTCCCACGTGCAGGTCCGATATTCTTCTCAGGATTCGGGCACTGGCTCTTATAGTGACCTTGTTTTCCACACCCATAACAAGTAATGGTAGCCAAAGCAGTTCTATTTGCATTGGTGGCAGGAGTCTTGGTACCATTTGTATTTGTAACGAGAGCCCTACAATCTTCAGCAAGATGACCCTTTCGATTACATTTGTTGCATACCACATTACAGTAGCCAGAGTGATGTTTGTGGCATCGGTTACATAAAGGATTTTGTCCTTTGTAACCAAAGCTTAAACCACTACCCGCACCTTGCGTGATTTCTTGTTTCTTAAAAGATTGTTGTTGATTACCTCGATCATAATTTCCATTCCACTTTCTTTTGTTACCTGATACCTTCACATCAGTATTGGATACTTTCTTATCCATGATGACCTGATCCATTAGCTCGTTTGCCATGGTTATAGCTTCATGAATTGTCTTAGGTTTTGATGCTGTAACATTTGCCTTGACCTTTTTGGGCAAACCATCTTTGTACATTTCAATCTTCCGTTCTTCGGTTGGAACCAATTCAGGACATAGCAAAACTAATTCCATGAATCGCTGATTGTAGTTGGTGATTTCAGTACCAACAACCTTCAGACTTCGTAATTCATCTTCCAACTTCCTAACCTCGTTCCTTGGACAATATTCGTTGATTAACATTGTTTTGAATTCTTCCCATGGAGTATCATAAGCTACATCTTCTCCTACAGCGTTCACATAATTTTTCCACCACGTGAGTGCACTATCTTGTAAAGTGCACGATGCATACTTGGTCATGTCCTTTTCAACACAACCACTGATTTTAAACACAGTCTCCATTTTTTCTATCCACCGGGTTAAACCGATCGGTCCTTCTGTTCCACTGAATGATGAGGGCTTGCAAGCTTGAAAAGTTTTGTAGGTGCATCCTACACGAGGATTTGGGTTAACTGCAGCAGCTCTTGCAGCCTCGACCCATAACATTCTGTCGTTCACTCGCTGGTTGATGAATTCCTCGACTTCTTGTTCCGTTATTCGATTCAATCGCGCCATATTCTTCTATAAGAATGAAAATAAAATAATTATTCACATGGAATATTATAGATGTAGTGTATATTTACAGTACATTATAGCTTATTAATAATATGAACCAGGTATTATTATAAAAGCCTTTTCTTCTTATTAGCGTTTTATAATTATATCTAGGGTAGTACCTACCCGTTAATGTCCATACTTAATAGCTTAGTACAGAACCAATTACTACCATCTAAATAATACTTAACCATGGAAAATTATTGCATTTCATACTTCACTATTTTACATATGCTTATCTTACATCGAACATTAAGCAAACCACACTAATAATATTATACAAAACATTATATGATCCCATGGTTTAATATGGCAGCGCATCGTTTGGTCTATTTTCTAGGACGTTTAGGTTCAAAGAATCGCTTAACACTTATCCTGGCTGTCTGCCTATATTTTGGCGGTGTCTCCCTATATTTTGGCTGTGGGGCTGAAGAACTGGATGCCGGGATAGAACGAATAGGAACAGCGGGAATAGGGGTGGTAGTGTCTAGTGGAGTTGGTGCCACATCATCCTCACTAAACTCGGGATTTGAATTTTCTAATTCATTAGCCTTTCGTTTCTTTCCTAGTTCGAACTTGTCTTTTGTAATTTCCTGTATTTCTTCCTCGGGTTCACTTTCCTCCTCGGGTTCACTTTCCTCCTCGGGTTCACTTTCCTCCTCGGGTTCACTTTCCGGGTTCTCTATAGTCGGTTCATCCGGAATTTGTGAGTCTTCCCCAAAGATATTATTTTCGTCATCGGATAGGTTAATGACTGGAACACCATCTGAAGATTCTGGTTCGGAGTCGCTGAATGTGATAACAAGTTTTGAGCCCGACATCTATCACACAACAACTAACCCATTAGTACTACATAATATTTACATATAGATTTTAACCAACAATGATAAGCAATGGTTTTTAAATCAGACCCGGTCAAAGTCCAGACTTACTAATGTATCCTAACGACTTATCAGTTAGACACACTAATGCAAACCTGGTTCGCTAAGACCACCGCTCTGATACCACATGTCATAACCCGTCCTTAACCATAAGAACGAGTTAGATAACGTATTATTTCATTGCGAGGTATTGACCTCTATATGCGACATTTTTAAAAGAACAACTGCATATATTTTACATTACATACCATAACTCTTATTTTAATACAAGCTTTAGACAATAAAAAGATGATTATCGTTTAGCGATAATCTTAGACTTACAAACTTTACATGTGATGATAACAATACGATTTCTAGCATATTTTACCTTACAATTCCTCGGATATGCAGTTTTATTTTTGACACAAATATGCATACTCAAGATCTTGCTTAAATTCAACATGTTGCAGCGGAAGCTTTTAGTTATCACCTGAGAATAAACATGCTTAAAACGTCAACATAAAGTTGGTGAGATATAGGTTTAATGCCGGCAGCAATATATATATATAGACCACAAGATTTCATATATAAACATTTTAATAAAAATATTCTAAGTGGTTGAGCACTTGGTAACCATACTTAACATTTAATCACGTCGCATATTCCCTTTATTATGAAATTTTACTACACCGTACCAAGTATAGTCACGAAATGAAGTACTGTGCAACCGTTGAATACTGGTCGTCCAGTCCGGTTGTGGTTGTCAGGCCCGATAGATCTATCAACAGGATTCGCGTTTACAATACCGCTGTAAATAGTAGTTACCAAGCTACAGGGAAGTATGCCAGTGGTACAACTCAACGTAGAATATATTTTTCAGTTACTTGTGTCCATATCGTAAAACATAAAATACATGTTTTCTCATCCCGAAATATTTAGAGTTTAAAAGTGGGACTATATACTCACTTTTGCCTTGAAGATATATATATTTTGACTTGGTCTCCGGTTGATATCACGAACCTATCCATATATAATATATCAATATATTTTCATTTTAAACAATCGTCACGTATATATATACTTATAATACTTTTAATGTCTTCTTAGTCCGTAGTTAGCAATTCAATTTTAATGGTTCATATTTAGGTGTTTAATAAATAAATAAACCCCCATCGAAATAAATAAAACCCCCATCGTAATCGTATTGGTCGGGATTAATCTTGACCCACGGTACCGGTGTTGTCAAATGACGTGTTGCGTACGTGCATGAGGTCTTATGATTAATCTTCTCGTGTTGTTTACGGGTGATCCTGAAATATATAAAATTAAATTATGAGTACATATATATAAAATATCATGTTATTTTAGAAAGATGTGATTTATTTAATTTTTCTCCAATTATTTTCGTGGCTAAACTAGTTTTGGATATCCAATCTCGTTTTGGTCATAGTTTCTTCGTTACAACTCTGTTTTCGTTGGTTCAACTTGCCACTTCCTTGGATCGAGTCCTTCTTTAAGAATATGAACTGTAAATACCTTAGTTTGTATTCAAAATCACAGGTCATAGGTCAAACTTTGGTGAAACTTATGAAGTTAATCATTTTCCCTTATGTAAACAACATTAAATGATTATTTTTCTAAAAATACTTATACTTTGAGTTAAATCATGAAATTTTTATGTGTTATCATATTCATAGTAAATATCATTTTTCCAGAAAATAAACCTCCAATTCAAGGTTCAAAATAGTTTTTAATTATCCAACCCAAAACAGCCCCCGGTTGCACTCCGACGTCGTAAATTCAGTTTTTAAGGTGTTCTTTGAAAAACCAAGTTATACCTTGTTAAATTAGCATATATTTATGATATATTACAGGTCTTGAAGTATTTTAAAAGTTAAGTTAGAAGGATCTATTTAGTTTGCAAACAAGTTTGAAATCATTCAAACTATGTTCTTGTTGTTAAAATTGTATACCATAAAATAAGATAGCTATATATATATGAATCGAATAAGGTTATGAACAAAGTTACTACCTCAAGTTACTTGGACAAGATTGCTGTAAAAGAGAAGTAAAAACCTAGAACCAAAAGAGTGATGGAATTGGATGAAAGATTGGAAGCAACTTAAGACATAAACTTGAATTGAAAGTTGTATTTTTGTAGTGTTTTTGTTTGATCTTGTTATGGTGGTGTTTAAGGTGATTCTTGAGAGGATTTTTGCTGGAGTTCTTAGAGAGACATGATGCTAGTAAGTGTGTGTGTTTAGCTAGAAAATGGAAGTGAAAATGAATCAAAATGGAGTACTCCTCACCCTCATTAAAAACGTGAATGGGGGGAGACAAGAACAAATTTCAAGTTTGTTATTTTGTAAAGTTAGTCATACTTGCTTCCAAATTCTAATTACCTTATACCTAGGGTAGTAACAAGGGCTAGTTAGGTGGTGATTTGATGTGTATATACCAATAGTAAATACGTATAGAAGCTAGGTATGATACGAGTACATATATTCTAGATATACGTATAGAATTCTTGTGAAAATGGAACGAGGATTCAAATATAGCTATCTTTTGTGAATATACTTATATGGTTTTATGTATTTAAGTCCTTAAAAAGTGATTAAATACATTATATATACGATATATGTATAAACATTATAGGTCATAAGTATTTATGTCAAATAACGTTACGTATGGTTATCGTTTTGAAAACTTAAGTTAGTAGTTTCAAAATATACTTATAACTTATTGTTATTAATACAAAATAAGATATTAAAACATCCATAAATCATGTTAAATATGTATATATACATATATATACAAAAACATATAATTATCATATATTATATAGTTCGTGATATCATCAGTCAAACTAGACGGTCAAACGTTGTGTAAAACTCTTTTCGAAAACATAAGTTTCAACAATTTGGATTGCTTATCACATGTCATAACCCGTCCTTAACCATAAGAACGAGTTAGATAACGTATGATTTCGTTGCGAGGTATTGACCTCTATATGCGACATTTTTAAAAGAACAACTGCATATATTTTACATTACATACCATAACTCTTATTTTAATACAAGCTTTAGACAATAAAAAGATGATTATCGTTTAGCGATAATCTTAGACTTACAAACTTTACATGTGATGATAACAATACGATTTCTAGCATATTTTACATTACAATTCCTCGGATATGCAGTTTTATTTTTGACACAAATATGCATACTCAAGATCTTGCTTAAATTCAACATGTTGCAGCGGAAGCTGTTAGTTATCACCTGAGAATAAACATGCTTAAAACGTCAACATAAAGTTGGTGAGATATAGGTTTAATGCCGGCAGCAATATATATATATATACCACAAGATTTCATATATAAACATTTTAATAAAAATATTCTAAGTGGTTGAGCACTTGGTAACCATACTTAACATTTAATCACGTCGCATATTCCCTTTATTATGAAATCTTACTACACCGTACCAAGTATAGTCACGAAACGAAGTACTGTGCAACCGTTGAATACTGGTCGTCCAGTCCGGTTGGGGTTGTCAGGCCCGATAGATCTATCAACAGGATTCGCGTTTACAATACCGCTGTAAATAGTAGTTACGAAGCTACAGGGAAGTATGCCAGTGGTACAACTCAACGTAGAATATATTTTTCAGTTACTTGTGTCCATATCGTAAAACATAAAATACATGTATTCTCATCCCGAAATATTTAGAGTTTAAAAGTGGGACTATATACTCACTTTTGCCTTGAAGATATATATATTTTGACTTGGTCTCCGGTTGATATCACGAACCTATCCATATATAATATATCAATATATTTTCATTTTAAACAATCGTCACGTATATATATACTTATAATACTTTTAATGTCTTCTTAGTCCGTAGTTAGCAATTCAATTTTAATGGTTCATATTTAGGTGTTTAATAAATAAATAAACCCCCATCGAAATAAATAAAACCCCCATCGTAATCGTATTGGTCGGGATTAATCTTGACCCACGGTACCGGTGTTGTCAAATGACGTGTTGCGTACATAAAGTACCGGTGTTGTCAAATGACGTGTTGCGTACGTGCATGAGGTCTTATGATTAATCTTCTCGTGTTGTTTACGGGTGATCCTGAAATATATAAAATTAAATTATGAGTACATATATATAAAATATCATGTTATTTTAGAAAGATGTGATTTATTTAATTTTTCTCCAATTATTTTCGTGGCTAAACTAGTTTTGGATATCCAATCTCGTTTTGGTCATAGTTTCTTCGTTACAACTCCGTTTTCGTTGGTTCAACTTGCCACTTCCTTGGATCGAGTCCTTCTTTAAGAATATGAACTGTAAATACCTTAGTTTTTATTCGAAATCACAGGTCATAGGTCAAACTTTGGTGAAACTTATGAAGTTAATCATTTTCCCTTATGTAAACAACATTAAATGATTATTTTTCTAAAAAATACTTATACTTTGAGTTAAATCATGAAATTTTTATGTGTTATCATATTCATAGTAAATATCATTTTTCCAGAAAATAAAACTCCAATTCAAGGTTCAAAATAGTTTTTAATTATCCAACCCAAAACAGCCCCCGGTTGCACTCCGACGTCGTAAATTCAGTTTTTAAGGTGTTCTTTGAAAAACCAAGTTATACCTTGTTAAATTAGCATATATTTATGATATATTACAGGTCTTGAAGTATTTTAAAAGTTAAGTTAGAAGGATCTATTTAGTTTGCAAACAAGTTTGAAATCATTCAAACTATGTTCTTGTTGTTAAAATTGTATACCATAAAATAAGATAGCTATATATATATGAATCGAATAAGGTTATGAACAAAGTTACTACCTCAAGTTACTTGGACAAGATTGCTGTAAAAGAGAAGTAAAAACCTAGAACCAAAAGAGTGATGGAATTGGATGAAAGATTGGAAGCAACTTAAGAAATAAACTTGAATTGAAAGTTGTATTTTTGTAGTGTTTTTGTTTGATCTTGTTATGGTGGTGTTTAAGGTGATTCTTGAGAGGATTTTTGCTGGAGTTCTTAGAGAGACATGATGCTAGTAAGTGTGTGTATTTAGCTAGAAAATGGAAGTGAAAATGAATCAAAATAGAGTACTCCTCACCCTCATTAAAAACGTGAATGGGGGGAGACAAGAACAAATTTCAAGTTTGTTATTTTGTAAACTTAGTCATATTTGCTTCCAAATTCTAATTACCTTATACCTAGGGTAGTAACAAGGGCTGGTTAGGTGGTGATTTGATGTGTATATACCAATAGTAAATACGTATAGAAGCTAGGTATGATACGAGTACATATATTCTAGATATACGTATAGAATTCTTGTGAAAATGGAACGAGGATTCAAATATAGCTATCTTTTGTGAATATACTTATATGGTTTTATGTATTTAAGTCCTTAAAAAGTGATTAAATACATTATATATACGATATATGTATAAACATTATAGGTCATAAGTATTTATGTCAAATAACGTTACGTATGGTTATCGTTTTGAAAACTTAAGTTAGTAGTTTCAAAATATACTTATAACTTATTGTTATTAATACAAAATAAGATATTAAAACATCCATAAATCATGTTAAATATGTATATATACATATATATACACAAACGTATAATTATCATATATTATATAGTTCGTGATATCATCGGTCAAACTAGACGGTCAAACGTTGTGTAAAACTCTTTTCGAAAACATAAGTTTCAACAATTTGGATTGCTTATCATGTTGGTAAGGTTTAATTTATGTAAATATTAATCTTATAAGTATAAATTAATCGAAAAAGTCCGGGTCATTACAGTAATGACCCGGACTTTTTCGATCAATTTATACTTATAAGATTAATATTTACATAAATTAAACCTTACCAACATGATAAGCAATCCAAATTATTGAAACTTATGTTTTCAAAAAGAGTTTTACACAACATTTGACCGTCTAGTTTGACCGATGATATCACGAACTATATAATATATGATAATTATACGTTTGTGTATATATATGTATATATACATATTTAACATGATTTATGGAGGTTTTAATATCTTATTTTGTATTAATAACAATAAGTTATAAGTATATTTTGAAACTACTAACTTAAGTTTTCAAAACGATAACCATACGTAACGTTATTTGACATAAATACTTATGACCTATAATGTTTATACATATATCGTATATATAATGTATTTAATCACTTTTTAAGGACTTAAATACATAAAACCATATAAGTATATTCACAAAAGATAGCTATATTTGAATCCTCGTTCCATTTTCACAAGAATTCTATACGTATATCTAGAATATATGTACTCGTATCATACCTAGCTTCTATACGTATTTACTATTGGTATATACACATCAAATCACCACCTAACCAGCCCTTGTTACTACCCTAGGTATAAGGTAATTAGAATTTGGAAGCAAGTATGACTAAGTTTACAAAATAACAAACTTGAAATTTGTTCTTGTCTCCCCCCATTCACGTTTTTAATGAGGGTGAGGAGTACTCCATTTTGATTCATTTTCACTTCCATTTTCTAGCTAAACACACACACTTACTAGCATCATGTCTCTCTAAGAACTCCAGCAAAAATCCTCTCAAGAATCACCTTAAACACCACCATAACAAGATCAAACAAAAACACTACAAAAATACAACTTTCAATTCAAGTTTATGTCTTAAGTTGCTTCCAATCTTTCATCCAATTCCATCACTCTTTTGGTTCTAGGTTTTTACTTCTCTTTTACAGCAATCTTGTCCAAGTAACTTGAGGTAGTAACTTTGTTCATAACCTTATTCGATTCATATATATATAGCTATCTTATTTTATGGTATACAATTTTAACAACAAGAACATAGTTTGAATGATTTCAAACTTGTTTGCAAACTAAATAGATCCTTCTAACTTAACTTTTAAAATACTTCAAGACCTGTAATATATCATAAATATATGCTAATTTAACAAGGTATAACTTGGTTTTTCAAAGAACACCTTAAAAACTGAATTTACGACGTCGGAGTGCAACCGGGGGCTGTTTTGGGTTGGATAATTAAAAACTATTTTGAACCTTGAATTGGAGGTTTATTTTCTGGAAAAATGATATTTACTATGAATATGATAACACATAAAAATTTCATGATTTAACTCAAAGTATAAGTATTTTTAGAAAAATAATCATTTAATGTTGTTTACATAAGGGAAAATGATTAACTTCATAAGTTTCACCAAAGTTTGACCTATGACCTGTGATTTCGAATAAAAACTAAGGTATTTACAGTTCATATTCTTAAAGAAGGACTCGATCCAAGGAAGTGGCAAGTTGAACCAACGAAAACGGAGTTGTAACGAAGAAACTATGACCAAAACGAGATTGGATATCCAAAACTAGTTTAGCCACGAAAATAATTGGAGAAAAATTAAATAAATCACATCTTTCTAAAATAACATGATATTTTATATATATGTACTCATAATTTAATTTTATATATTTCAGGATCACCCGTAAACAACACGATAAGATTAATCATAAGACCTCATGCACGTACGCAACACGTCATTTGACAACACCGGTACTTTATGTACGCAACACGTCATTTGACAACACCGGTACCGTGGGTCAAGATTAATCCCGACCAATACGATTACGATGGGGGTTTTATTTATTTCGATGGGGGTTTATTTATTTATTAAACACCTAAATATGAACCATTAAAATTGAATTGCTAACTACGGACTAAGAAGACATTAAAAGTATTATAAGTATATATATACGTGACGATTGTTTAAAATGAAAATATATTGATATATTATATATGGATAGGTTCGTGATATCAACCGGAGACCAAGTCAAAATATATATATCTTCAAGGCAAAATTGAGTATATAGACCCACTTTTAAACTCTAAATATTTCGAGATGAGAATACATGTATTTTATGTTTTACGATATGGACACAAGTAACTGAAAAATATATTCTACGTTGAGTTGTACCACTGGCATACTTCCCTGTAGCTTGGTAACTACTATTTACAGCGGTATTGTAAACGCGAATCCTGTTGATAGATCTATCGGGCCTGACAACCCCAACCGGACTGGACGACCAGTATTCAACGGTTGCACAGTACTTCGTTTCGTGACTATACTTGGTACGGTGTAGTAAGATTTCATAATAAAGGGAATATGCGACGTGATTAAATGTTAAGTATGGTTACCAAGTGCTCAACCACTTAGAATATTTTTATTAAAATGTTTATATATGAAATCTTGTGGTCTATATATATATATTGCTGCCGGCATTAAACCTATATCTCACCAACTTTATGTTGACATTTTAAGCATGTTTATTCTCAGGTGATAACTAAAAGCTTCCGCTGCAACATGTTGAATTTAAGCAAGATCTTGAGTATGCATATTTGTGTCAAAAATAAAACTGCATATCCGAGGAATTGTAATGTAAAATATGCTAGAAATCGTATTGTTATCATCACATGTAAAGTTTGTAATTCTAAGATTATCGCTAAACGATAATCATCTTTTTATTGTCTAAAGCTTATATTAAAATAAGAGTTATGGTATGTAATGTAAAATATATGCAGTTGTTCTTTTAAAAATGTCGCATATAGAGGTCAATACCTTTCAATGAAATCATACGTTATCTACGAACAATTATGTGTATATAGATATGTATATATAATATATAATAACTGAAAACATTAACAAAGTATTTGATATATATGATACTTTACATGAATGTATTTGTTTCGATATATTTATTGACAGAATTAAGAGATAATATCAAATGATTGAATTATCAGATACATTATGATATGATTACGGGCCAATGTTATGAGGTCCACTGTAATTTAAGAAATCTATTCTTTTTGACAATATTCGGAAAATGGTAAAGTGATCTATAAGTAGGAACGTGGAGTGTAAATAACTTAGATGTTGGATATCGACAAGTTAAGTAACTCGACATTTTTCATTAAGATGATTTTATACGTTTATTAAACCTTTGGACTTTGTCCCATGCTTCACCAACAGACTGTAATTTAAAAACTTGAAACCTATTATGAATATATATAATTCTACTTTTCTAATATGTTTTATGATATAACGATTTAAATTAATATTAAATATATTTATACGCGTATTATACGTACATAGTTTTATACTTTTACTATACTTTAACTTTAACTTTACCTTTACTTTACTTTTACTTTACTTTTACTTTACTTTAACTTTAATAATTTACTTTAATAATTCACTTTAATAATTCATACTTTAATAATTCACTTTAATAATTCATACTTTAATAATTCACTTTAATAATTCATACTTTAATAATTCACTTTAATAATTCATACTTTAATAATTCATACTTTAATAATTCACTTTAATAATTCATACTTTAATAATTCACTTTAATAATTCAAAAATCTATTATAAATAGAATTCAATAGGTTTCATTATTTGATAGAAACTTGAAAATATATTTCTCTAAACTCTCTCAATCGAATTACATATATATATTTACTTAGTATTATTTCAAGATATTATTAGTATACATAAAATACTACGACGGAGTTATATTCAGACGATTTCAAAATAAGTTTTCAAACGGGATAGAGCTAAGGAAATTATGGGTTATAGCTATGGAGGTTATGGGTATTGTTCGAGGGTATTGCTCGTGAGGTCAACCTAACGTTTATCATTTTCGTTGCGTCTACGTACTTTCCTGCAATATTGAATCACAATATTGATACGTTCGTGAATCCGAGACAAACCCTGCACTTGTTCAGTGCCGTCATATACATAATTGCTACGAAATACAGTATTGTGAGTTTCATTTGCTCCCTTTTTAATTGCTTTTACAATATATATTTTTGGGTTGAGAATACATGCGCTGTTTTATAAATGTTTTACGAAATAGACACAAGTACTAAAACTAATTCTACGTGGGTTTAAACCAGAAAATATACCCTTAGCTTGGTAACATTAAACTACTTGTCTATGTACGGTAGGCGCGAATCCTAAAGATAGATCTATTGGGCCTGACAAACCCCATCCTGACTATGGGATGCTTTAGTACTTCGAGGTTATATTAAACACACCTGATCTGGTGTACTTCAGAGGGTAAAACATGAACGTTAAGGCTTGTTACCGGGTGCCTACAACTTATAGAATACTTTTATACACTTGCGAGTGTACATATATTTATAAACAAAAATCTTGTGGTCTATTACTATTACAGAAATGATTGATTATGATAAACTAATGAACTCACCAACCTTTTGGTTGACACTTTAAAGCATGTTTATTCTCAGGTATTAAAGAAATCTTCCGCTGTGCATTAGCTCATTTTAAGGATATTACTTGGAGTCATTCATGACATACTTTAAAAGACGTTGCATTCGAGTCGTTGAGTTCATCAAGATTAATATTAAGTCAATTATAGTTGGATGTAATATGAAATGGTATGCATGCCGTCAATTTTAGATGTAAAGAAAGTTTGTCTTTTAAAAACGAATGCAATGTTTATAAAACGTATCATATAGAGGTCAAATACCTCGTGATGTAATTAACTATTGTGAATCGTTTATAATGTATATGAACGGGTCCTTTCAGGTTACGTGGACGCGAGTTTCCAAACTGATCGAGATGATTCTCGATCACAATCCGGTTATGTCTTCACGTTAAATGGAGGTGCAGTCTCTTGGAAGAGTTCAAAATAGGATGTTGTTGCTTTATCCACTACAGAGTCGGAGTACATCGCCGCATCATTGGCAGCTCAGGAAGCTGCATGGATGAAGAAATTCATCGACGACTTAGGAGTAGTCCCTTCCATTCAGGACCCTCTTGAGATCTTTTGTGACAACGAGGGTGCGATTGCTCAAATCAAGGAACCTCGTGCTCACCAAAAGACCCGTCACATTGAGCGGAGATTCAACTACATAAGGGATGAAGTTGAAAAAAAAAAGATATGTATTCGTAAAGTTCACACAGATCTTAATATAGCGGATCCTCTCACGAAGCTCTTACATGAAGCAAAACATACTGGACATGTTTGTGCATTAGGGCTTCGATATTCTAGTGATTGGTCATGATCTGTTTAAGTATTGTAACGGAACGAAATTGTTCAAACTCATTAATATAATTATGGTATTAATTTATTTTGAGTCATGTTCCTATTTTGCATATTTTATCCATGAATAAGTAATTATTCTAAAATTCCATAGTCGATCACAATCGTGGGAACAAGTGTGAGGTTTAGACTATTATGAACTTGGATTGGTATACATTCACGGGATGAATGTGGGGCAAGGTTGCAACCAAGGTTCATAGATATTTGTGGGACACAAATATTGGAAGACCCGCTCTCAAGACTTAATAAATAGAGCCTTTGTGGTTGATCACTTGTAATCTTGAGT
Source organism: Rutidosis leptorrhynchoides (assembly GCF_046630445.1). NCBI lineage: Eukaryota > Viridiplantae > Streptophyta > Magnoliopsida > Asterales > Asteraceae > Rutidosis > Rutidosis leptorrhynchoides. The sequence goes on from NC_092335.1 coordinate 269,278,102, forward strand.
AAAGGCGAATATCAATGTATCCTCTGACCTGAGATACATATTGGGTTCGGATATTTACCAAGTATTGTGCCTTGATTCTTTCCTTCGCTATTCTGAAATATGGTAGCTCACAAGGAAGAGCTCAGGTATAATGCAAGGTACATATTTAGGACGTATTTAGTCAAGATGGAATTTGTCCCTCTTATTCGTTGAGAGTAAGATGTCTAAGGCCTGATAAAGTTAAATCTAAAAGAGAGTGATCACTCTGTATCTCTTGGATTTAACATGACATCTAGGACGAAAGGAAATAATATAAGATTCACCTATTCATATTCGAGGTGGGAACTCGAAAGGGATGATGTTATTGAATGGCACAAAGTCATAGCATATTGGGGGTGATGGACGGTCGTTAGGTGGTATCCATCACTTGCATTAATTTCTTATGTTTCTCGTGCAAGTGGGAGATTGAAGGTTCTTCGTATGCCCGAGAGACATATTAAATTAATGTGGCTAATGTGTTATGATCCAAGTCGGGTCATACCCAATAACAAGCTTACCGACACCTTATATGTATTTAATCTTAGCGATTGGATCGTTGATTAAATACGCGACACTTGAACTTTAAGAAAATGGCTTTCTTAAATTATTACTTGATGTATATTTATATGAATCATGGAATAATTTATATGATATGGATTTAATTATTTATAGGTTAAATAATTAATTAATTATGTTACATTTTATAAAATAGGTTTTATAAATGATGTAAACATAATAAATAAAATAGAAGTTTTATAAAATGTATTTTATAAATTAAGTTTTATAAAATGTAATTTTATAAAATAAATCCATTTTATTTAATATTAGTAGTGGCCTTGGAGTTGTGCATACACATGCTAGAGATGCCATTCCTTTGGTCATGCTTTTCCATATATCCATATACATGTTCCTTGACTTCTTGGAACAACATACATGCAATATACTTCAAAAAAACTGCACCAAACTCCTCCCAACTGCTGCTGTCCAGCAGTGACTTTTAGGGAAGAAAAGAGGGTTCAAAGTTTGGTTTTTGCAAGTATAATTCAAGTGTTTATAAATCCTAACTAAGGCTAGGTGTTGGTGCATAAGTTTGGGGTATAACTACTTGAGGTTTCATCCATTTGAAGCTCTATTCTTCATCATCATCTTCATCATCAACTACATAGCTTGGAGAAGGTATAATCTCTTATCTATCTTGTAGTTTGTAAGTATGTTTCACAACTTGATCCTAATTGGGATTTAACTTTAATTGGTTAAAGTTTAACAAGTCTAAAATTGGTAATTAACATGCTTCTGCTTTCTTAATTCTTAAAATGGTTTAAGTATATTATGAACTTGTTAAATCCCAACAATAATTTATTATAATTAAATTAAAACCCTAATTAGGTTTTTAATTTTTAATTAGTTAATTTAGTTTTATTAATTAATTTATGTATTTAGTTTAATTAGTTTAATTAAATTGTAAAATTAATAGTTTTAATAAATAAATAATATAAAAATAATATTTTTATAAAAATTGTACTTTTTACAACTTTTAGTATATTTTTATTTTGTCTCCTTTTTATCTGTTTTAGCGTAATTTTTATATTTTTCGTTCGTATTTAGTTTTAAGACTTAGTTTTTGCCATAGTTATTTTTATTTCTAGATTTTTAGGCTTTGCCGTAAAATCCCTTAAGTGCTTTTTCTTTAGACTAAGATTTAAGTGCTTTAGAATTTTGTGACACCTTTTTAAGTTTTAGTTCCTTTTTAAGTTATTTCCATTTGGGATATAGTTTTACTTGTAAGCTTTAATATTTTTAGATGCAAATTTTAATTTTTAGTTTTTAGTTCCTTTTTAAGTTTCGACGCGCTACTTTCTTATTTTTATTTTTCGACGCCTTTTACCTATGTATCAATTATCATTCCAATTAGTAATCTCAATTTGCAATTTTAATTTTAAGTTAGTGATAATAATAAGGTTGGGTTAGTCGAGTGTTTTTAAAGTTTTATAAGTCACTCTTTTTCTTTCTTATTTTTCGACGCCTTTTATTTTTCAACCCTTTTCTTTTTCGACCTTTTCCGACGCGCTCTTTTTTTTTCTTTCTTATCTCTCACCATTCTAGTTTTTAGGACATAGATTTTTATTCTACTTCTTATCTAAATTTCTTAAAATTACGAAAATTTATTTTAAGTGGTTAAATTGATAGACATCAAAATTTTCTGGTTCGTAGTAATAGTTGGATTTGTACGTGGACCGGGTTATTGGAGCCAAACAGTACTCAATTATATTGAGACCAAACGAATTCTGCCCCTCTGCTGCATCTTTTGGCTATTCGAACGTGGGCAAAATCAGAAAAGTCTATTAATTGGATAACTTATATAATTTTTCTTTCCTTTTAAAACTAATAGGATATTCAGTGAATGTACCGAGCAAAACGTTCACCACCTTTTGTACGTTCACCACCTGTACCTCGATCAAGACATCTAGCTAATATTGTTGCCGTTGATTTTTCTTTAGAATCGTCATCCAGTCGACCAAGTACTCCAATTCAAATTTCCGATAATCCATTTTTTGAACCCGACCTCACAATTGAGAATTCGGAGAATATTCAGGGACAATTCATAGATCCTGAACCATTAATTTTTCCTCTGGAACCACCAATCATTTAAACAGAGATTGTTGAGGAACGAACCATCAAATCAGAATCCTCTAGTGATTCAGATTCAACAAATTCAATCATGGAAAATCTGGAACCTCTAAGTATGGAAGACCGAATGAGAGCTAAACGCACTGGCGAAGGTCACGCAATTACTCATCCTGACATTAATGCGCTAGATTATGAAATCAAAGGACAAATTCTACATATGGTGACTAATCAATGCCAATTTAGTGGTGCGCCGAAGGAAGATCCAAATGAACATCTTCGTACCTTTAATAGGATCTGCACACTATTTAAAATCCGAGAAGTTGAGGATGAACAGATATATCTCATGTTATTTCCCTGGACTTTAAAGGGAGAAGCCAAAGATTTGTTGGAATCATTACCTGAAGGGGCGATTGATATATGGCACGTTTTAGTTGAAAAATTTCTTAAACAATTCTTTCCGACATCTAAAGCCGTAAGACTTCAAGGAGAAATTGTTACGTTCACACAGAAACCGAATGAAACTCTATATGAGGCGTGGACAAGATTTGGAAAGTTATTAAGAGGATGTCCGTAACATGGTTTAGACACCTGTCAAATAGTACAAATATTCTACCAAGGATGCGACATCACTACAAGAAAAGACATAGATATAGCAGCTGGTGGTTCCATTATGAAGAAAACCGAAACTGATGCTTACAAAATTATTGATAACACTGCTTCCCACTCACATGAGTGGCATCAAGAAAAAGATATCGTTAGATCATCTAAAGCAGCTAGAGCCGATTCTAGCCATGACTTAGATTCCATTTCAGCAAAGATAGATGCTGTCGAGAGACGAATGGAAAAGATAACTAAGGATATACACTCAATACGAATTAGTTGTGAGCAGTGTGGAGGACCACATTTGACAAAAGATTGTCTTAGTATTGAGCTAACAATGGAACAAAGAGAGAATATTTCATACATAAACCAAAGGCCTGGAAATAATTATCAGAATAATTATCAACCGTCGATACTAATTTACAATCAAAACCAGAACTATAACCGAAATATTCCATACAATAACCAACAAGGTCCTAGTAATCAACAAGTATCCAATAATACTTACAACCAGCAAAGACCTAATTTTCAAAACAAACCACCACAACCCGATGATAAAAAGCCAAATTTAGAAGATATGATGACAAAGCTAGTTGAAACTCAAACGCAGTTTTTCACATCTCAGAAACAAACCAATGAACAAAATGCTCAAGCATTTAGAAATCAACAAGCTTCTATTCAAAATCTGGAACAAGAAGTAAGTAACCTAGCAAGGTTAATAGGTGAAAGAAAATCAGGAAGTTTACCTAGTGATACAAATGCTAACCCCCGGAATGAAACAGCTAAAGCCATTACCACAAGAAGTGGTTCAACACTTAAACCACCTGAAATACCTGTAATTTCTGATGACGCTATTCCTACTCCACAAGAACCACAACCTGAACAAGGTAAGGAAAAAGAACCGGTAGTTGAAAAGGTTAATGAAGATAACACAGTTAAAGCTAAACCTTATATTAAACCATACCAACCACCACTTCCTTACCCGAGTAAAATGAAAAAAGAAAAACTTGAAGCCGAGCAATCCAAATTCTTGGATATGTTTAAACAAATAAATGTCAATCTTCCTTTCATTGATGTGATTTCAGGAATGCCTAGATATGCTAAATTTCTGAAAGATCTAATCTCGAATAAAAAGAAAATGGAAGAACTCTCGGCTGTTACTATGAATGCTAATTGTTCAACAGTGCTGTTGAATAAGATACCAGAAAAATTATCTGATCCAGGAAGTTTCACAATTCCATGTTTTCTGGGTAGTCTTAGTTCAATAGAAGCATTGGCGGACTTAGGTGCTAGTATAAATTTAATGCCGTATTCACTATACACTAAACTAGACTTTGGAGAATTGAAACCAACACGAATAAGCATACAACTAGCAGATCGATCAATAAAATATCCTAGAGGGATAATGGAGAACATGCTAGTTAAAGTTGGTACTTTAGTATTTCCAGTAGATTTTGTTATTCTGGACATGGAAGAAGATTCTCAAGTTCCTTTCATATTAGGAAGACCATTCTTAAACACGGCTAAAGCAATGATAGACGTGTTTGGTAAGAAACTGACCCTAAGTATAGAGGATGAGATTGTTACCTTTTCAGTTGATAAAGCAATGCAACAACCGCAATCTGCAGATGATACATGTTATTATATTCAAACTATAGATTCACATGCAGAATTGTTAGAAGAATTTCCAGAATTACAAGGAACAGGAGAATGTTCTTTAGGAGAAGGAACTGAACCAATTGATGAAACCGAAATGTTAGCTACACTAATAGCTAATGGATATGAACCAACAACAGAAGAAATTCAAATGCTAAAAGAAGAAGACAGATATTGATACAAATCATCGATAGAAGAACCACCGACATTAGAGTTAAAGCCACTTCCAAACCATTTGGAATACGCTTATTTACATGGTGAATCTGAATTACCTGTAATAATATCGTCTTCTCTTACTAAAAATGAGAAATCACAACTCATTTCTGTGCTAAAAGCTCATAAACCAGCCATTGCATGGAAGATTCATGATATTAAAGGAATAAGTCCTTCGTATTGCACACATAAAATCCTTATGGAAGAAGGTCATAAAACGTATGTGCAACGCCAACGAAGACTAAATCCTAATATGCAAGATGTTGTTAAAAAAGAAATTATTAAACTGCTAGATGCAGGTTTAATTTATCCAATCTCTGATAGTCCATGGGTAAGCCTAGTTCAATGCGTACCTAAGAAGGGTGGCATGACTGTCATTACAAATGAGAAAAATGAGCTTATTCCTACTAGGACTGTAACAGGATGGCGTGTATGTATTGATTATAGAAAATTAAATGACGCCACCAGAAAAGATCACTTTCCCTTACCTTTCATTGATCAAATGTTGGAAAGGTTAGCCGGAAACAGTTACTATTGTTTTCTAGATGGTTTTTCCGGATATTTTTAAATTCCAATAGCACCCGAGGACCAAGAGAAAACCACGTTCACGTGCCCTTATGGTACTTTTGCTTACAAACGCATGCCATTTGGACTTTGCAACGCCCCTGCAACCTTTCAAAGGTGCATGATAGCGATTTTTCACGACATGATAGAAGAATGCATGGAAGTTTTCATGGATGACTTTTCAGTCTTCGGTGCTACATTTGAAACATGTCTAGTTAATCTTGAACGAATGCTTATTAGATGCGAACAATCAAATCTAGTATTTAATTGGGAGAAATGCCATTTCATGGTTAAAGAAGGCATCGTTCTTGGTCATAAAATCTCAAAGGAAGGAATTGAAGTGGATAGAGCTAAAGTAGATGTAATTGCTAAAATTCCACATCCCACCAATGTTAGAGGAGTTAGGAGTTTTCGAGGGCATGCCGGTTTTTACCGACGTTTCATTGAAGATTTTTCTAAAATTGCCACTCCTATGAATAAACTCCTAGAAAAGGATGCTCCATTCGTCTTTTCAGATGAATGCATCAAATCTTTTAATATTCTTAAAGAGAAACTCACTACTGCGCTGATCATGATAACACCAAATTGGAATCTACCATTTGAACTAATGTGCGATGCAAGTGATTTTGCAATGGGAGCCGTTTTAGGACAAAGGATTGAAAAAAGATTTCAACCTATATATTATGCTAGTAAGACGTTACAAGGAGCACAAACGAACTACACAACTACTGAAAAAGAACTCCTTGCTATTGTCTTTTCTTTTGACAAATTTCGTTCATATCTCGTTCTAGCTAAAACGGTGGTCTATACCGACCATTCTGCTCTTAGATACCTATTTTCGAAACAAGATGCCAAACCAAGATTAATACGTTGGATCTTACTCTTACAAGAGTTTGATATTGAAATCCGAGATAAAAAGGGAGCAGAAAATCTCACCGCTGATCATCTTTCTCGTCTTGAAAATCCTGAATTAGAAGTTCTAAATGAATCGGCCATACAAGACAACTTTCCTGATGAATATCTATTGAAGATAGATTATAATAAAATTCCATGGTTTGCAGACTATGCAAACTACTTAGTATGTGGATTCCTTGAAAAAGGATTGTCGTACCAAAAACGAAAGAAATTCTTTAGTGATATAAAACACTATTTCTGGGAAGATCCACATTTGTTTAAAAGTTGTCCAGATGGAATAATACGCCGATGTGTATTCGGAGATGAAGCTAGTAAAATCTTAAACCATTGTCACACAGGACCAACAGGAGGGCATTATGGGCCTCAACTAACAGCAAGAAAAGTTTATGATGCTGGATTCTATTGGCCTACAATTTACAAAGACGCACACCTTCTTTGCAAATCCTGTGATGCTTGTCAAAGGGCCAGAAAAATAAGTCAACGTGATGAAATGCCACAAAATGTCATTCAAGTATGTGAAGTATTTGACGTTTGGGGTATTGACTTTATGGGTTCATTTCCGAAATCTCATAATAATCTCTACATTCTCGTAGCCATTGATTATGTATCTAAATGGGCGGAAGCACAAGCTCTCCCAACTAACGATGCACGAGTTGTAGTCAACTTTTTAAAACGTCTTTTTGCAAGGTTTGGAACACCGAAAGCTTTAATAAGTGATCGGGGAACTCATTTTTGTAATAATCAACTTGAGAAAGTTCTCAAAAGATATGGAGTAACTCATAAAATTTCCACTGCTTATCATCCACAAACAAGTGGACAAGTTGAAAATACCAACCGAGCTTTAAAACGTATTCTAGAAAAAACCGTAGGATTAAATCCAAAGGAATGGTCCATAAAATTGGAGGATGCACTCTGGGCTTTTAGAACAGCCTACAAAACTCCAATTGGAACCACACCTTTCAGACTCGTTTACGAAAAAGCATGTCATCTTCCAGTAGAAATTGAACACAAAGCATTTTGGGCTTTGAAGACATGTAATCTTGATTTACATGATGCTGGACGTCTACGGTTAAGTCAACTAAACGAATTAGAAGAATTAAGTCATGAAGCATACGAAAATTCATTAATCTATAAGGAAAGAACGAAGAAATGGCTTGATAAAAGAATCAGAAGTTCAAAAGAATTTAAAGAAGGAGACAGAGTTCTTCTTTTCAATTCACGATTCAAGCTATTTCCTGGAAAATTGAAATCAAGATGGTCTGGACCATTTATAGTCAAAAGAGTTTTCTCATACGGAACAGTAGAATTAATAAATTCAAATGGGATTGAATTTAAAGTTAATGGTCACAGAGTTAAACACTACATAGATAGTCCGATGGAAGTTGACAACGAAGTTAATCACAATTTCAACACCACAGCTAACTAAGTGTGGGGAGAATCAAGTCTTTAAAGGATTATATGTATTTCTGTTAGAGTTAGATTTTCTGTTTTCGTGTAGTTCTCGAAAATGGAACCCGAATGGTCTTTCCCTAGCAGACCCTAAAGAACTAGTCTTCTCCCCCCATTCTGAATTTTTTATTTTTTTTAGGTTTTTACGAAATGAAGACTTCCTGTGAACTAAACCATGGTCTAATGCTACATGCTTTGATCACTAAACGTAATAATGACACACTTCCAAGTGAAATAGTATCATTAATCAGAGGTAAATTGGACGGAGTAAGAAAAGAATCCAGATGCGAAGATAATAAGTTACAATTTGGTAAAGGAAAATCAAAATCCGCAGCGAAAAGAAGAGAACGACACCTTGAAAAATGTCACAAATGCGAAAAATTGTCACACGAAGGTAAATGTTCAAATAATCAAACCTATTCAAACACCGATTTTGTTACTTTATGCAGAGACGAACCGTTCATATGTTTAGAAGAAAAAACATCAAATGCGCGAGGTTACGCCTATGTAGCCATGGAAAATCAATTAGTCCGACTATCTTATGAGTGGGCTAGAGCATATCACTAAGAAATATATTTCACAGGTAAGTTTGTACAGTTTTTATTTTTATTTTTATTTTTATTTTTAACCTTTTGATAATAAATGCTAATTTGTTCGCTATAAAGTATTAAATTGGTATTCGATGAAATTAGGTCTTGCGACCGAAATTGTTGATATCATACAAAAATTTATTACATCACTGCGAAATTTAACGTTTATTCTTAAGGTATAAATATCTTTAATCAATCAACTCAAAATATTTCAAAAATTCGTCATGAGTTAAATTAGGTCATGGAACCGAAATTACTTTACCAAAAAGAGGGGCGTATATTTTTGATAATATTTGATTGATTAAAGTGGGATAAAAGCCAAAAAGATTTTTAATTTTATTTTTAAAAAAATTAATAAATTAATATTAAAATAATATTGTAAACTTTTTAAATCAATATATTTAAAATTGTAAATATTTGGAAAATTAATATTTTTAATATAAGTTTGTATGTATAAAAACAAAAATTAAATTTAAGTTTGGTGTGAATTTTTAATATTAATTTTGAATTTTATGCATTTTAAATTTAAGTTGTGTGAATTTAAAAACAAAAATTTACTTTATTTTGCTAAGTTAAAAATATGATTTTTAAAAATTCGTCGTGAGTTGAAGACTAGGTCATTGAACCGAAATTGCTTTACCCGAGGGAGGGACGAGAACTTTTATTATCATTATTTTTAATTTTATTGAATTAAAGTATGCCAAAAACATTAAAAAACCCAAAAATCTTTGCTTTTAAAACCGCGCTTTAAATAGAAAAATTTTAAAATTTTGTCGAGGGACGGACTAGGACATCGTTCCGAAACGACCTCGTTCTAAATAACAAGGGAAACAAAATTTTAAAATTAATTAATTAATTATTTTATAAGTTAAGGTTTTTATAAAAAAAAATGCAAACACCGCGACTCGCGGAGTTTGTAATATTTAAACACCGCGACTCGCGGAGGACCAAAATTCCAGAAAAAAATATAACTGGATCGATCAGACAGTCCCCAACACACAAACATCCCAAAATACTGCGAAAATACACACAAAACCACTCCCAAATTCGCAATTTTTGACCATTTTTCATCAAATTTTTCACAAAATCATGTTGAGAAGAATGCTATCAAGAAATTACTCAAGGAAAACAGTAAATTTCTACACCAAAACACCCTTTAATCCGAATATTTATTGTTCTTGAGCAAATTTATACCCAATTCTATTTTGATGCTTTTTAGTGTAATTATGCTTAAATTGCTTATGTATTATGCTTGTATAACCTAGAGTGATGCTATTTAACATGATTAGAAGCCTTAAACTTCAAATTTTGAGTAATCTAGGGTTTGTGTTCTTGAGCAATTTGGGGCTTTTTGATATAAACAGGTTATGGCCGATTTTTGTCATGAATTATTGCTAAATTAAGTAATGTAACATATTTAGGTAGTTAAATGATCCAAACTTTGAACCTAAACATGATTTTTGAGAATTAAAGTGGACTTTTTCAAGTCTAAAATTCATGAACTTGATTTTTGAGAGATAATGCCATTTGAAACTTGTTTAATTGCTAATAATGATTATTTTGACATGTTATTTGAGTTGAATGCTTATGAACTTGGCGAACATTTTCGTATATGCTTATTTGAAAAAGTGTAGATTTGATAAAAATATGAAAATGAGCATAAGTTTGATATAAATTGAACATGTCATTGTAATTATTTTGATTGATGATTTTGCTGACACTAATGCATATTTGGATGCACAAAAAATTGTGTTTGATGTGTTTTGCAGACTGAAAGGGGTGAATCTTCATCCCAAACTCGCATTTCTCCTCCTGAGAATGCGAAACAACAGGATGTTGATAGCTATTACAAACAAGATATACCTCATCCAGTTATGACATTTTCAGATATGCACGTGGAAGATTTGCACCCGAACTTGAGATTAGACAGACGTTGGATAGATTATCCAAAATACCAAAATAGCTTGCACACTCTTCATTCTAAAGCTGTTGAAGTACCTAGGGTAATAGAATGGGAGCCGTTAGAAGCCGTAGGATTGGCCGAACGGATTAGAGAATTACTTACACAGAGGTATGGTAATTCTACTTTTAACGATTGGGTACGATTATTCAACATGCGTAGACCTGTATATAAAATATGGAGTGAAGAATTATTGTGTAGTATAGAAATAAATGATCGGGTAACTAGTTTAACCGATCGAACTTTTATTAGATTTTTGTTAGGAGGTTCGATGCGCCACATGTCTCTACTAGACATGGCTCAGGCCTTACGTATATATACGCCTGAGGAGCTAGCATCTGCCGATTGTCGAGGGTTGATATTAAATGGTAGGAAGATTGATGAAAATTTTGATACTCATGGTGTATGGAGTCAAATGACTAGCCATCACCGATTTAAAGGGGGAAATTACTCTTATCTTGATATTGATAGAGCTGAATTAAGAGTAATCCATAGGTTTCTAGCGAACTCGATTACACAGCGAGGTAAAAATAAGGAAAAGGTAAATGAGCAAGCTTTATTTTACCACATGTGTATTCGAGACCCACAAAGCGCTGTAAGTATACCTTATTGTGTGGGTTATTATTTATCAGCTATGGTTAGGGGGATGAGACCGCACAGTATAATAGGAGGTGGTATATTTATTACATTAATTGCTGAGTATCTCGATGTGGATATAAGTCGGGGGGATTATTAATCGAAGAACCAGAACCCCACGATACAATTGGTTTAAATGTATATCATGGTGCTAAGGTTTTGAAGAGGCGAAATAACGCTGCAGTACAATATAATGGAAGACATCCACAGGTTGAGAGAAATCAACAACCAGGTAATGTGGGAGGGGGAAATGAAATGACAGAAATGTAAAGGTTTATATCTTCACAAGAGTATGAAAATGCTAGACATCGAGCATTTGAAGATTGCAAGTTCATCAAAACCACATCATAGCTCATTGCCAACATATAGGTAGAAACTGTATTCCTACTCCAAAGTCCGTATTTCCTCCCTGGTCTATAGAGATCCAACCACCGTATCCTACTTATAACCCAGCTGAAGCATTTTATAACACATACGGTTATGCATGGAACCCCTACTGGTATCAGTATCAACCCTAGTTTATTTAGTTTTATTTATTTTTGTAATGTTACTACATTTAACACTTATGTTGATATTGTAATAGTTTTTATAATTTTTTTAACTTTTATTATTAGATTTTAATAATTTTTGAATGTGGGGTAATATACCAAACTTCAAAAATATGTATATATGTTTGCAGTTTATCTTATGTACACAACAGGGTAAAACAACGCATTTTCAAAGACTGGCATTAAGTTCAGCAAAAGCAACTAATTTTGACGACAAGATACAAAATATATGTGATGTAACAACAAGACGGAATGAACAAATGATATGCACCATTTATCATTCAGAAAACAAACAACAATATGTTTGGAAACTTTGGTAAAATTTAATCATTTTTCTACGCTAATCACCCTCAATAATTTAAATTTTTACTGATTTCTTGCAAATGAGGGCATTGCAAGATCTTAAGTGTGGGAAGGGGTTAAATTCTTTCGGATTTTAAAAATTTTTACTTTAAACACTTGGTTACCATTAAAAATACTAGTAACGCAGTAGTTGTATTAGAATCTAGTGCTCTCTGATAATAAAGAACAGCCCTAGTCTTATATACTGACTACCCAATTCTAGTAAAATTTTTCAAAATTTTCAATTAAATGAACTCAAAATCATGTTTATACATATTTATGAACGATAAAACTAGGTGTTAACACCGAAATTATTGTTACCTCGGAAAGGACATAAATTGATAAACAAACCAAAATGTTAGAATTCATTTAAAATGGAATAGAGGACAATAAAAAGGAAAATAAAAGCCAAGTGTGGAAAAATTACCAAGTTATTTTAAACATATGTCACATATTTTTGTACAAATAATTGAAAATACTTTTGTTTTGGAGGATAATTAACTGTTTTACCCCATGAAAGAAAAGAAAAGATGGATCTACACGATGAATCAATTCCATCATTAAAAGGAAGTAAAGTCTTCCGAAAAAGAAACGTGCTTCTTGATTTAGGTCATGAAGTTGTCGTCCAGACCAGCTGTAGGTTAACAAAAAACCTAGAAAAGTTATCTCTAAAATCAGCAGGAAATCCACGGACCTCAGCATAAAACAGGGTCGCCAAGTGGTCAGATTTATCCTAACCATGAGAAGGATTTATCTCGTACAATGGGGGGGGCACCGTGCAAATTAGCTTGATAAGACTAATGAATCAGATCCCCAGAAAGGATAATCTCCTTAAAAGATCAAAAATCAGCTTTTAAGACTGATATTACTCAATCCTCAAGATTGACCTTAAAGATTGAGAATTCAAACTCATGGAATTCAATGATATCTAAACTCGAGCTTGAACGAGAAAATATTTTGATCAAATTAAAACCGATTTGTTTTCTAAAAACCCATTTTCAATGCGTTAATTACCATTGAACGTAAAATCCTAGGAATTCACCTGAAATTCATTAGGTCACCTGAACCAATTCGGGTGTCAACCGTAAGAACGGTGGTTGCATAGCATGGTCAAAGACAGGACCTTGTGCCAGACCAGAAAAATTATAAGGGTGAGCTTTACTATTGCTCCTACAAAGGATAGTAATTGCGTTCGACACGTTATAGACCATAATTAAAAGTATGTCAGGGGACATTGCCTTAACAGTTTCTTGTTCAACGCTTTCCTTTACAACCGGACGGTAGTTTATCGAAAGGCAATATACGGAGCAAGTATACTGGACGTGTTGCTTTCCCAATACAAGGTTAGCAAGTGGGTGACACAAAACCACAAGTTTTGAGCTAAAATTTTCAAATCTGAAACCCACCAAACCCACAAAAAGAATTTGCAAACACCGGTGAAGGGTTATTCCGGAAAACTTATCTAAGGTAAAAGCTAGAATGAAATTTTCAAAAGATCAAATGTTTTCATAAAGATCCAATTTCCTTAAAGGATCTAAATTTTATAGTCATGTGGGACTGTAAACCACATCGTTACTACCATTGTTTATACCGCCGTAAAGAAATCACTGATGTACAAAGTGTGAAGAATAAAGAAGTGATTCTAGTATTTCAAGACTATGTTGCTTGAGGACAAGCAACGCTCAAGTGTGGGAATATTTGATAATGCTAAAAATGAACATATATTTCATAGCATTATTCCTCAAGAAAGACAAGCTTTTAGTTGCAATTGTTCTATTTACAAGTGATATTCGGTTAAATAATAAAAGGTGAAGACAAAAGATAGATTCGACGAATTGAAGACGCAAACGACCAAAAAGCTCAAAAGTACAAAATACAATCAAAGAGGTTCCAATTATTGATAAGAAACGTCTCAGAATTACAAGAGTACAAGATTCAAAACGCAAAGTACAAGATATTAAATTGTACGCAAAGACGTTCGAAAATCCGAAACCGGGACCAGAGTCAAATCTCAACGCTCGACGCAACGGACTAACAATTACAAGTTAACTATGTATATAAATATAATATAATATATAATTAATTATATAAATTATATATATATATATATATATATATATATATATATATATATATATATATATATATATATATATATATATATATATATATTAAAACCGTCGGCAGACTAGGATCCAAACTTGTGTGAGCTGGTTTTACGAACTCCGCGACTTGCGGAGTTTGTAGTGGAAAAATGCCGCGACTCGCGGAGAGACCCTGGACAAAAATGCCTATAAAAGCCAGCGCATTCTGAACGTAAAATATATCTTTTTCTTCTTCTCTCATCAAACGTATTATATATATATATATATATATATATATATATATATATATATATATATATATATATATATATATATATATATATATATATATATATATTATAATTTTAATTTTAATTTTAATTTTAATTCTAATAATAAGGGTATGTTAGCGAATGTTGTAAGGGTGTAAGTCGAAATTCTGTCCGTGTAACGCTACGCTATTTTTAATCATTGTAAGTTATGTTCAACCTTTTTAATTTAATGTCTCGTAGCTAAGTTATTATTATGCTTATTTAATACCGAAGTAATCATGATGTTGGGCTAATTACTAAAATTGGGTAATTGGGCTTTGTACCATAATTGGGGTTTGGACAAAAGAACGACACTTGTGGAAATTAGACTATGAGCTATTAATGGGCTTTATATTTGTTTAACTAAATGATAGTTTGTTAATTTTAATATAAAGATTTACAATTGGACGTCCATATAAATAACCATATACACTCGATCGGACACGATGGGCGGGGTATTTATATGTACGAATAATCGTTCATTTAACCGGACACGGGAATGGATTAATAGTCACTAGAATTATTAAAACAGGGGTGAAATTATGTACAAGGACACTTGGCATAATTGATAACAAAGTATTAAAACCTTGGGTTACACGCAGTCGATATCCTGGTGTAATTATTAAACAAAGTATTAAAACCTTGTTACAGTTTAAGTCCCCAATTAGTTGGAATATTTGACTTCGGGTATAAGGATAATTTGACGAGGATACTCGCATTTTATATTTATGACTGATGGACTGTTATGGACAAAAACCAGACGGACATATTGAATAATCCAGGACAAAGGACAATTAACCCATGGGCATAAAACTAAAATCAACACGTCAAACATCATGATTACGGAAGTTTAAATAAGCATAATTATTTTATTTCATATTTAATTTCCTTTATTTTACATTTAATTGCACTTCTAATTATCGCACTTTTATTTATTGTCATTGTATTTAATTGCACTTTTAATTATCGTACTTTTTAATTATCGCAATTTTATTTTATCGCACTTTTATTTATCGCAATTTCATTATCGTTATTTACTTTACACTTTAAATTAAGTTATATTTATTTTTAATATTTTACATTAGGTTTTAACTGCGACTAAAGTTTTAAAATCGACAAACCGGTCATTAAACGGTAAAAACCCCCTTTATAATAATAATATTACTTATTTATATATTTGTATTTTTATAAATTAAAACTAATATAGCTTTAAGCTTTGTTTAAAGATTTTTTCCTGTGGAACGAACCGGACTTACTAAAAACTACACTACTGTACGATTAGGTACACTGCCTATAAGTGTTGTAGCAAGGTTTAAGTATATTCATTCTATAAATAAATAAATATCTTGTGTAAAATTGTATCGTATTCAATAGTTTTTTCTTGTAAAATATAAGCTATTTTATATACACCTTGCATAATATCAGATGACATATTAAATTGATTAGGTCATGGATGACATATTACACAAATAATTGCAGATTTCTATTGGTATATATCAATAGTAAATACTTCTAGAAGCTGTGTATAATATGGGTAAAAATACCGTATGAATGCGAGTAGAATTCTTGAGAAAATTGAACAAAAATACGAGTATAGCTATCCTTTATATGTATTGGTATATTATAAAGTGTATTTAATACTTGTAAGGATGTGTTTACACTCGTAATACTTTATATGTAAATATATTTTAACATAAGTTAATTACGTCGTTTGAATAGTAACATATATATTGTTCAAAAATTCTTTAAATTAGTAGTATGAAAATATATATATATAATACTTTGTTAATATACTTAATGAGATATTTAATTATCATATTTTCAAGTTAAATATATATAAATCCATATATATACACAATAATTAAACAATTAAACCATTAAATCAAGTTATGACGTTCGTGAATCGTCGGAATAAAAGGGTGACCAAAAGCTTGTGTAAAACTCTTTCGAGGTTCAAGAATTATTAAAATTCATTGCTTATCAAGTCAGAATTATTAAATCATGTAAATAGTATAATCAAGTAGTCGAAAAAATTCGGGTCGTTACAGTACCTACCCGTTAAAGAAATTTTGTCCCGAAATTTGATCGAGATCGTCATGGCTGACAATAAGTATGTTTTCATGACGAATCCGAGTTGAAAATTTAGAGTTTTATCATCAGTGAGTAATATGGATAAAACAATTCGATTATGTGAAGTGTAAGAGTGAAGCTATCGCAAAATAGTGAAATGAGGAAAGTAAAGATTCATCTTAACTTTTGACGTCGTCACGGTTGATTTCCAGATTAAAGAAAATCTTTGTAATCTTAATAAGATTTGATTCTTCGGTAATTAAGGAAATTAGGATCCTCTTTGGTTAAATGCGATAATCTATCACGATTGCTCTGCCTGATATTTCACTATAAATTTACCTCTCCCGTTCCATTATTTTCACCACTCCTACAATCTTCTTCTTCAATTCACACTTCTAAAGGATTGTGAAAATGCTTAATCCAGTTCTGATCCTTGATATTTTTCTGGCTATTGTATCTTTCATTCTTCTTTTTCATCTGCCGCCGGAAGAATCTATTTACTTCTACTATACTCTTGGTTTTATAGTGTTTTTAGTTCTCCCGTATCTTTATATTGCTATATGCATCGATATACATGGTTTGTAATTTCTGAGTTGTTGTTGGGCTTTATATCTTCCCTTATATTTAGAAGTCTCTGCTTCTGTCTTCTATAATCATTATCATCCACAGTTAATGCTCCCTTCTGTTTGATGCGATTTATACTCCCCTTTCTATTTCAGAGCTTCATTCTTTCGTTTCCTCTTCTTGCGATTAAGCACCGTATGTAATGGTCCTAAATTCGTAGATATAAATTTCAGAATGAACATAGTTAATGTTCTAAGAAAGAAATTGTAATGGCATGATCTTGATTTGTCAAATTACCAGAATATCCATAAAAGACCGAATTATCAAAAAAAATATTTTCTTAATATGTTTAGAGGTTAAGTAGAATACAAGAGTCGTGTAACATGGCACATGATGACGTTATGATCTATGAATCGTCATGTCCCATTAGAAACTCAGCATGACTTACTGTAATATAATCACGTTGATCAAGTGTCATTATATTATACTAACTCATGCTTCAGTTCCCAACATTACTTCAAAAACATTCATACTTTACACTCAGAGGTTTCAGATGTTTAGAAACTAAAACAGTTTCTTTTATGATGTGATACAGATAATGCGAGGGAATAAATGATTTCAGATAAGAATGGTTATGAAAATATCTTCAGAAATATGAAGGATATTTATAATGGAAGATACGATGATATCTTAGAATATTTAAGATAAGAGGATGATGAAGAATATTGTCCGCAAGAGTTTTAGAGTAAGGAGCAAGGTATTTGCTAAGGATTTTAGCAGACACTGAATCATTTGGATTCTTTAAATGTAAATTTCGTCTTTGTGATTTGTCCACAGCCTCCTTCATGGTTTGCTCAATCCGTTTTTCAGTACCAAATCTTCTCTTTTTCTGAGCTTTGCCAACACACTATTCTTCATCATCAAACTTTTTACTGTTAAGGTCGTTTACAGTTTTTGCTGCTTCATCAGCATTTTTCAAAATTTCAAGAACTAGTTTGCAGTTCAGGGTGTTTTTCAGAAACTTCACATTCGAAGTATGTAAGTCTTGGAGGTAGACGTTATATGTATATATAACTGTTGGCGTAAAATTGCCGCGAAGTTCAAAATACTGATTGCTAACTCCCAGTAGTTGGTATGACATTTATTGTTACAAGTTGTAGATGAGTACTTGATATAGTTTCAATGAATAAGTATCGTGATTTTTCGGAGAGGCTTAGAGATCAATGAAGTTGTTGATAAGTTTACTGCTAATGTGGTGAGATATGAAAGGTTCCCTAGTAACAATGATGAAGGGGTAATCGTTATAATAAGGCTTATTCGACTGAACAATTGAAGGTGATTTGTTGGAGCTGTGACAAAACTGGCTACTTTGAAAAGGGATTGAAAAGTTATTTTAGCTAATAAATGCCAAAGGGTCTAAAACGGATACTTGTTAAACTATGACTTTGGTTTCGAGAGTTTTTCAGGTGCATGACTGTGGTTAACATGTGGTTGGATCATCATCTCAATTGTTCATTGTTTGAAGTGTCTTCAGGAATTTCGAGGGGTTTGAACACAGATTGTAATCATTAATATACATATGATGTTCTAGGATTTTGAATGATACACGTATTTTTCTGGGTTCTATGAATAGAAATGATGTTCTAGCACAATTTTGAAGTCAAAGTATAGCTTTGAAAGATGTAAGAATTCTAAGAGTGATGTCTTCTGTTAAGTCTTAACTTGGATTTTGATTTTTCAAAATCAGATTATGTAATCAAGTTTGGATGAGAATGGTTATTTTGATTTCTATGAAAGATGTGCATCATTATGAAGGTTCCGAATGATGATTGTTGAATCAAAGAATGTAACATATTAATTGTGAATTTATGTATCTCTCGGGTATTACCTACCCGTTAAAAAAAATTCACAAGTAATATTTTGTACAAGAGAATTTTATTACAATCTTTATGAAAATATATGTATATTTTCTTCAGATATAATACAGATTTGATGAGTTAAGTTCATTTGATCTTAGACTGAAATTAGAAATGAATAATCTCTAAAACATTAAAGATTATATAATTTCTGCGGAGTATTTTACTAATATAATCAATACCTCATTGTTCATTTCATCATTTCGCTCACTCATCTGGTTTACAATTAGAACTTGAATAAATAATCTCTAAACTTTTAGAAACTACATATTCTCTGCAGAATATTTCCTCGATGAAGTTATGAATCAATACTTCATCGGTTATTGTTGTTGGTACTCCTTGTTATCTACAGTGCGTATGACGTTGATGTTCGAGGTACAGATTGTGATGTTGAGGTGTGGGATGCGGATTTTGTTGTTGTTGGTGGTGGTGGTGATGGTGTTGTTGATGCCGGTGTTGCTGGTGGTGCTTGGAACCTTTGCACCATATTCTCGAAAGCCAATACTCGAGCGCGAAGCTCGTTGACTTCTTCTATTACACCGGGATGATCGATGATTCGAACGAGCGGGTGAATAAGATCTAGCTTCTGAGATAATATATAATCATGATGAGACACTCTGGAAATGAGAGAGAAAATGGTGTCTCGGACAGGTTCGCCGGTAAGTGCTTTAGGTTCTTCGCCAAGAGGGCAATGTGGTGGATGGAAGGGGTCACCTTCTTCTTGTCTCCAATGACTAACTAGGCTACGAACCCATCCCCAATTCATCCAGAATAGATGATGTCTAATTGGTTGATCCATTCCGGTCACACTGCTTTCGGAGCTTGAGTGGAATTCCATATCGGAATTCGAGGGATTTGAACTAGTGGAGAGTTCCATTTGGTACAATTAAATAAAGGATTTTTTGATATCAAATGATTTCCGGCTATTGGATGGTATCTAATTACCTAGAATATATATATATATATATATATATATATATATATATATATATATATATATATATATATATAGTAAAAGATTTCGTAGGTTACGGAGAAATTTACGGAATATGTCAGGCAAAGTTTACAGTAACCGATACGCTAAGATATGAATTAGCAGATACGTTAAGATATGAATTTTGTCTATACACTGTCCATGCAATCAATGCAGTAAGATGTGTCTAGACTAAGAATGATAAGTATGTAATTTCCGACAAGAAATGATAAGCAAAACTTTTGACATGTAGACATGGCCGAAGTCCAGACTCACTAATGCATCCTAACAACTATTAGTTAGAGACACTAATGCAAGACCTGGCTCGCTAAGACCACCGCTCTGATACCACATGTGATGACCCGTCCTAATCCATAAGGACGAATACAATAACATATGATTACATTGCGAGGTATTTGACCTCTATATGATACGTTTTAGAAAATATTGTATTCGTTTCATAAAAAGCACACCATTATTATTCATAATGCATGTTTTAAACAAGTGGGCGATTATTTAAGAAATAATCCCCATAATACATCGGTTTTCAAATACTACACACGTGACATAATAGTCGAATATAATACATGACAAAAGTTTTATTGAATGCAACACTTCATTTAAACAAAAGCATGAGACTCCATGCACAGCTAGCTCAGATGATGCAACAGCGAAAGACTTTCTTAAGGACCTGAGAATAAACATGCTTAAACAGTCAACACAAAGGTTGGTGAGATATATAGGTTTAGCATCGATATAAATATACACCACAAGATTTCATAGTTATAAATATATTTACACTCGCAAGTGTATAAAAGTATTCTATAAGTTGTTGAGCGCTTCGGTAACCATACTTAACCATTAATGTAGCATATTCCCTTTATTATGAAAATCTCCCTACACTGTACCAAGTGTAGTAAAAACGAAGTACTATGCAACCGTTTACGATAATAGAGCGACTAGCGCGGTTGGGGTTGTCAAACCCGATAGATCTATCAATAGGATTCGCGCTTACATGTTCTTACAACATGTAAATATTAGTTACCAAGCTATTAGGGAAGATATGCAAGGTGGTACAACTCAACGTAGAATATATTTTAAGTACTTGTGTCCATGGCGTAAAACATAAAATGCATGTATTCTCATCCCAAATTATTTTTAGAGTTTAAAAATGGGACTATATACTCACGGTAGTAAAAGTATATTAATAATAAGTTTTCAGCTTATTAAAAATATGGCCGTCGTTCTTGGATTCACGAACCTATAACAATAATAATGATTAAGATAATAATACGACATGTGAATAAAATAAAACAAGTTCATAGAATACTTATATATTAATTTTTAACATTTTTATGTTAGTAGTCCTTTGTTAGTAGTCCAAAATAGTCCGAAATGTCCAACAGTCCAATAATCGGTATATATATAATCTTAGAATTACCCCACGACGTATTGTATACGTATTGTTTTTGCATCAACCCAGAGACGTATTGTATACGTATTATCTTAGAATTTATCAAAACGTATTGTATACTTATTGTCTTAGGATTTATCAAAACGTATTGTATACTTATTGTCATGGAATGTACCAAGATTATTATATATATATACAATCTCGGAATTAACTAAGATTATAATATTTTGTTATACTAATGATAACATGTCCAAATATATATAGGATATAGGAAAACTTAGTAAGGATATGGTTAATATAGTTTTTACAATATAAATTTCGTCCATACAACGTTAATTTTAGCAGATTTTGTTTTGCTCGCCAAATATTCATTACAACTCCGTTTAAAGTGAATCAAATTGCTATGGATTCCTTAAGAAGTTAATTTTTCAAAAACAATTCGAAAAGTTCAGCCCATGTATTAATATTCAGAGTTTTACCCTCTTTTTGTGCCGGTAGACAGATTTGAAAGAATCCCGGCACCCACCCAATATATGATTTTTGATAAAATACTTCCACTTTGTCTAAAATCATGAAAAAAATACTGGTTACATATATTAACATATTTTCAAAGTCTTAGTCTCGAACTAAAAGTCTAAGATAGGTTTTTAATTCCCAACCCAAAACTGCCTGCTTTTTATTGAATGGAGATTGAACGATATATGTTAAGTTTCAAGGTGTTCTTTATATGTACAAGTTATAAGTTCTTATATTAACTTAATATAACATCATAATACATATAAATAAGTGTTATTTGAGTTAAGTTAGAAAGATTAGATTAGTTCTTCAAAAAAGTTTAGAATCAACTAAACTATGTTCTAGTTTATAAACTCTTATATAGATAGCTATAAACATATGAATTTAACAAGAGTTGAAGTAGAGTTTTTACCTCAAGTTTAGAATGTAAAGTTGCTGGAAAGAAGTAGTAGAACAAAACTTGAGAGAGTTCTTGCAAGTGTGTGTGAAAATTGAAAGTAAAATTTAGAAAATGAATGTGTAAAAATGAGTTAGAAATGGTGCTTATTTATAGGCTTGAAAATTTGGTTTTTAGTGAAAATATCTAAGATAAGTTAAAATGTATTAAGTCATGGATGACATATTAAATTGATTAGGTCATGGATGACATATTACACAAATAATTGCAGATTTCTATTGGTATATACCAATAGTAAATACTTCTAGAAGCTGTGTATAATACGGGTAAAAATACCGTATGAATGTGAGTAGAATTCTTGAGGAAATTGAATAAAAATACGAGTATAGCTATCCTTTATATGTATTGGTATATTATAAAGTGTATTTAATACTTGTAAGGATATATTTACACTCGTAATACTTTATATGTAAATACATTTTAACATAAGTTAATTATGTCGTTTAAATAGTAACATATATATTGTTCAAAAACTCTTTAATACTTTGTTAATATACTTAATGAGATATTTAATTATCATATTTTCAAGTTAAATATATATAAATCCATATATATATACACAATAATTAAACAATTAAACCATTAAATCAAGTTATGATGTTCGTGAATCGTCGGGAATAAAAGGGTGACCAAAAGCTTGTGTAATACTCTTTCCGGAGGTTCAAGACTTTTTAAAATTCATTGCTTATCAAGTCGGAATTATTAAATCATATAAATAGTATAATCAAGCAGTCGGAAAAATCCGGGTCGTTACAATAAACGCGCCTATTACTCCCGGGAAACTCAAAAAATCAACTTATTTCGAAATTCAAATTTTAAGTTTAATAACTTTAACTTTTTACTAAAGTTTAAGTCATTAAACTGGGGGGACTTAATGGTGTATCCTATCGTATACACGCATAAAGACACAATATTCACATGAAAATAGCATCAAGAACACTGGGAACAACAGTTTTGTGAAACTGTCCGTCCAGCGTTCTCCGCTGTGCAGGCTGCTTCCGTCACGCGTAAGCCCTGAAGGCCGCCTAGTGCTTAAGCCCTGACCGGAGAGCGTCACATTCAGCATAAATTTCGGATCACGAATTGTAGTGACCCGAACTTTTCCATGTTTATATATATTAATTGAGATTGATATTTACATGACTAAATGTTTCCAACGTGTTAATAATCAAACTTGTTAAGACTTGATTAATTGAAATAGGTTTCATATAGACAATTGACCACCCAAGTTGACCGGTGATTCACGAACGTTAAAACTTGTAAAAACTATACGATGACATATATATGGTTATATATATAGTTAACATGATTTTATTATAAGTAAGTATCTCATTAGGTATTTTAACAATGAGTTATATACATAAAAATGAGACTATTAAATTAAGAAACTCGAAAACGATATATATAACGATTATCGTTATAACAACGTCTTACTAGGTACATATGAATCATATTAAGATATTGATACACTTGGTTAATTATGTTAAATGATAAGTAAATATATCATTAAGTGTATTAACAAAGAACTACATATGTAAAAATAAGACAACTAACTTAATGATTTCGAAACGAGACATATATGTAACGATTATCGTTGTAACGACATTTAACTGTATATATATCATATTAAGATATATTATATATCATAATATCATGATAATGTAATAATTTAACATCTCATTTGATATAATAAACAATGGGTTAACAACATTTAACAAGATCGTTAACCTAAAGGTTTCAAAACAACATTTACATGTAACGACTAACGATGACTTAAAGACTCAGTTAAAATGTATATACATGTAGTGTTTTAATATGTATTCATACACTTTTGAAAGACTTCAAGACACTTATCAAAGTACTTCTACTTAACAAAAATGCTTGCAATTACATCCTCGTTCAGTTTCATCAACAATTCTACTCGTATGCACCCGTATTCGTACTCGTACAATACACAGCTTTTAGATGTATGTACTATTGGTATATACACTCAAATGATTAGCTCTTAGTAGCCCATGTGAGTCACCTAATACAAGTGGGAACCATCATTTGGAAACTAGCATGAAATATCTCATAAACTTACAAAAATATTAGTAATCATTCATGACTTATTTACATGAAAACAAAATTACATATCCTTTATATCTAATCCATATACCAACGATAAAAAACACCTACAAATACTTTCATTATTCAATTTTCTTCATCTAATTGATCTCTCTCAAGTTCCATCTTCAAGTTCTAAGTATTCTTCATAAATTCCATAAGTATAGTTTCATAAAAATCAAGAATACTTCCAAGTTTGCAAGTCTACTTCCAAGCTTTCTAATCCATTCCAAGTAATCATCTAAGATCAAGGAACCTTTGTTATTTACAGTAGGTTATCTTTCTAATTCAAGGTAATATTCATATTCAAACTTTGATTCAATTTCTACAACTATAACAATCTTATTTCGAGTGAAAATCTTACTTGAACTGTTTTCGTGTCATGATTCTGCTTCAAGAACTTTCAAGCCATTCAAGGATCCTTTGAAGCTTGATCCATTTTTTTCATTTCCAGTAGTTTTATCCAGAAAACTTGAGGTAGTAATGATGTTCATAACATCATTCGATTCATACATATAAAGCTATCTTATTCGAAGGTTTAAACTTGTAATCACTAGAACATAGTTTAGTTAATTCTAAACTTGTTTGCAAACAAAAGTTAATCCTTTTAACTTGACTTTTAAAATCAACTAAACACATGTTCTATATCTATATGATATGCTAACTTAATGATTTAAAACCTGGAGTTTTGGTTTGGATAATTAAAAACTATGATAAACTTTGATTTAAAGGTTGTTCTTCTGGGAAAATGATTTTTCATATGAACATGAAACTATATCCAAAAATCTTGGTTAAACTCAAAGTGAAAGTATGTTTTTCAAAATGGTCATCAAGATGTCGTTCTTTCGACGGAAATGACTACCTCTTTAGTAATTGACATGTAATTTAAATTTCTGACTATAAACCTATACTTTTTCTGTTTGTATTCTTAAATTAGAGTTCAATATAAAACCATAGCAATTTGATTCACTTAAAACGGAATTAAAATGAAGAAGTTATGGGTAAAACAAGATTGGATATTTTTGATCTTTTTAGCTACGGGAAATGTTTAACAAATCTATACAAATCATATCCTAGCTAACTTATATTGTATTATACATGTATTCTAATACATTATGTAATCTTGGGATACCATAGACACGTATGCAATTGTTTTGACATATCATATCGACCCATGTATATATATTATTTGGAACAACCAGAGACACTCTATATGCAGTAATGTTTGAGTTAGCTATACAGGATTGAGGTTGATTCCAAAAATATATATACTTTGAGTTGTGATGTAGCCTGAGACGTGTATACACTGGGTCGTAGATTGATTCAAGATAATATATATCGATTTATTTCTGTACATCTAACTGTGGATAACTAGTTGTAGGTTACTAACGAGGACAGCTGACTTAATACACTCAAATCTTTAAAACATAATAAAATGGTTGTAATTATATATTGATCATAATTTGATATATATGTACATATTTGTATAGGTTCGTGAATCGATCCGTGGCCAAGTCTTATTTCCGAGGAAGGAAATATCTGTGAAAGTGAGTTATAGTCCCACTTTTAAAATCTAATATTTTTGGGATGAGAATACATGCAAGTTTTATAAATGATTTACAAAATAGACACAAGTACGTGAAACTACATTCTATGGTTGAATTATCGAAATCGAATATGCCCATTTTTATTAAGTCTGGTAATCTAAGAATTAGGGAACATACACCCTAATTGACGCGAATCCTAAAGATAGATCTATTGGGCCTAACAAACCCCATCCAAAGTACCGGATGCTTTAGTACTTTGAAATTTATATCATATCCGAAGGGTGTCCCGGAATGATGGGGATATTCTTATATATGCATCTTGTTAATGTCGATTGCCAGGTGTTCACCATATGAATGATTTTTATCTCTATGTATGGGATGTGTATTGAAATATGAAATCTTGTGGTCTATTGTTACGATTTGATATATATAGGTTATGAAATGTCCCGTTCTTATTGATTAAAAACGTTCCATATTAATTGATTTCGTTGCGAGGTTTTGACCTCTATATGAGACATTTTTCAAAGACTGCATTCATTTTAAAACAAACCATAACCTTTATTTCATCAATAAAGGTTTAAAAAGCTTTACGTAGATTATCAAATAATGATAATCTAAAATATCCTGTTTACACACGACCATTACATAATGGTTTACAATACAAATATGTTACAACAAAATAAGTTTCTTGAATGCAGTTTTTACACAATATCATACAAACATGGACTCCAAATCTCGTCCTTATTTAAGTATGCGACAGCGGAAGCTCTTAATAATCACCTGAGAATAAACATGCATAAAACGTCAACAAAAATGTTGGTGAGTTATAGGTTTAACCTATATATATCAAATCATAATAATAGACCACAAGATTTCATATTTCAATACACATCCCATACATAGAGATAAAAATCATTCATATGGTGAACACCTGGTAACCGACATTAACAAGATGCATATATATGAATATCCCCATCATTCCGGGACACCCTTCGGATATGATATAAATTTCGAAGTACTAAAGCATCCGGTACTTTGGATGGGGTTTGTTAGGCCCAATAGATCTATCTTTAGGATTCGCGTCAATTAGGGTGTCTGTTCCCTAATTCTTAGATTACCAGACTTAATAAAAAGGGGCATATTCGATTTCGATAATTCAACCATAGAATGTAGTTTCACATACTTGTGTCTATTTTGTAAATCATTTATAAAACCTGCATGTATTCTCATCCCAAAAATATTAGATTTTAAAAGTGGGACTATAACTCACTTTCACAGATTTTTACTTCGTCGGGAAGTAAGACTTGGCCACTGGTTGATTCACGAACCTATAACAATATATGCATATATATCAAAGTATGTTCAAAATATATTTACAACACTTTTAATATATTTTGATGTTTTAAGTTTATTAAGTCAGCTGTCCTCGTTAGTAACCTACAACTAGTTGTCCACAGTTAGATGTACAGAAATAAATCGATAAATATTATCTTGAATCAATCCACGACCCAGTGTATACGTATCTCAGTATTGATCACAACTCAAACTATATATATTTTGGAATCAACCTCAACCCTGTATAGCTAACTCCAACATTCACATATAGAGTGTCTATGGTTGTTCCGAAATATATATAGATGTGTCGACATGATAGGTCGAAACATTGTATACGTGTCTATGGTATCTCAAGATTACATAATATACAATACAAGTTGATTAAGTTATGGTTGGAATAGATTTGTTACCAATTTTCACGTAGCTAAAATGAGAAAAATTATCCAATCTTGTTTTACCCATAACTTCTTCATTTTAAATCCGTTTTGAGTGAATCAAATTGCTATGGTTTCATATTGAACTCTATTTTATGAATCTAAACAGAAAAAGTATAGGTTTATAGTTGGAAAAATAAGTTACAAGTCGTTTTTGTAAAGGTAGTCATTTCAGTCGAAAGAACGACGTCTAGATGACCATTTTAGAAAACATACTTCCACTTTGAGTTTAACCATAATTTTTGGATATAGTTTCATGTTCATAATAAAAATCATTTTCTCAAAATAACAACTTTTAAATCAAAGTTTGTCATAGTTTTTAATTAACTAACCCAAAACAGCCCGCGGTGTTACTACGACGGCGTAAATCCGGTTTTACGGTGTTTTTCGTGTTTCCAGGTTTTAAATCATTAAGTTAGCATATCATATAGATATAGAACATGTGTTTAGTTGATTTTAAAAGTCAAGTTAGAAGGATTAACTTTTGTTTGAGAACAAGTTTAGAATTAACTAAACTATGTTCTAGTGATTACAAGTTTAAACCTTCGAATAAGATAGCTTTATATGTATGAATCGAATGATGTTATGAACATTATTACTACCTTAAGTTCCTTGGATAAACCTACTGGAAAAGAGAAAAATGGATCTAGCTTCAACGGATCCTTGGATGGCTCGAAGTTCTTGAAGCAGAATCATGACACGAAAACAAGTTCAAGTAAGATCATCACTTGAAATAAGATTGTTATAGTTATAGAAATTGAACCAAAGTTTGAATATGATTATTACCTTGTATTAGAATGATAACCTACTGTAAGAAACAAAGATTTCTTGAGGTTGGATGATCACCTTACAAGATTGGAAGTGAGCTAGCAAACTTGAAAGTATTCTTGATTTTATGTAACTAGAACTTGTAAAATATATGAAGAACACTTAGAACTTGAAGATAGAACTTGAGAGAGATCAATTAGATGAAGAAAATTGAAGAATGAAAGTGTTTGTAGGTGTTTTTGGTCGTTGGTGTGTGGATTAGATATAAAGGATATGTAATTTTGTTTTCATGTAAATAAGTCATGAATGATTACTCATATTTTTGTAATTTTATGAGATATTTCATGCTAGTTGCCAAATGATGGTTCCCACATGTGTTAGGTGACTCACATGGGCTGCTAAGAGCTGATCATTAGAGTGTATATACCAATAGTACATACATCTAAAATTTGTGTATTGTACGAGTACGAATACGGGTGCATACGAGTAGAATTGTTGATGAAACTGAACGAGGATGTAATTGTAAGCATTTTTGTTAAGTAGAAGTATTTTGATAAGTGTCTTGAAGTCTTTCAAAAGTGTATGAATACATATTAAAACACTACATGTATATACATTTTAACTGAGTCGTTAAGTCATCGTTAGTCGTTACATGTAAATGTTGTTTTGAAACCTTTAGGTTAACGATCTTGTTGAATGTTGTTAACCCATTGTTTATTATAACAAATGAGATGTTAAATTATTATATTATCATGATATTATGATATATAATATATCTTAGTATGATGTATATACAGTTAAATGACGTTACAACGATAATCGTTACATATATGTCTCGTTTCGAAATCATTAAGTTAGTAGTCTTATTTTTACATATGTATTTCATTGTTAATACACTTAATAATATATTTACTTATCATTTAACATAATTAACCAAGTGTATCAATATCTTAATATGACTCATATGTACCTAGTAAGACGTTGTTATAACGATAATCGTTATATATATCGTTTTCGAGTTTCTTAAATTAATAGTCTCATTTTTATGTATATAACTCATTGTTAAAATACCTAATGAGATACATACTTATAATAAAAACATGTTAACTATATATATAACCATATATATGTCATCGTATAGTTTTTACAAGTTTTAACGTTCGTGAATCACCGGTCAACTTGGGTGGTCAATTGTCTATATGAAACATATTTCAATTAATCAAGTCTTAACAAGTTTGATTGCTTAACATGTTGGAAACATTTAATCATGTAAATATCAATCTCAATTAATATATATAAACATGGAAAAGTTTGGGTCACTACAGTACCTACCCGTTAAATAAATTTCGTCCCGAAATTTTAAGCTGTTGAAGGTGTTGATGAATCTTCTGGAAATAGATGCGGGTATTTCTTCTTCATCTGATCTTCACGCTCCCAGGTGAACTCGGGTCCTCTACGAGCATTCCATCAAACCTTAACAATTGGTATCTTGTTTTGCTTAAGTCTTTTAACCTCACGATCCATTATTTCGACGGGTTCTTCGATGAATTGAAGTTTTTCGTTGATTTGGATTTCATCTAACGGAATAGTGAGATCTTCTTTAGCAAAACATTTCTTCAAATTCGAGACGTGGAAAGTGTTATGTACAGCCGCGAGTTGTTGAGGTAAATCAAGTCGGTAAGCTACTGGTCCGACACGATCAATAATCTTGAATGGACCAATATACCTTGGATTTAATTTCCCTCGTTTACCAAATCGAACAACGCCTTTCCAAGGTGCAACTTTAAGCATGACCATCTCTCCAATTTCAAATTCTATATCTTTTCTTTTAATGTCAGCGTAGCTCTTTTGTCGACTTTGGGCGGTTTTCAACCGTTGTTGAATTTGGATGATCTTCTCGGTAGTTTCTTGTATAATCTCCGGACCCGTAATCTGTCTATCCCCCACCTCACTCCAACAAATCGGAGACCTGCACTTTCTACCATAGAGTGCTTCAAACGGCGCCATCTCAATGCTTGAATGGTAGCTGTTGTTGTAGGAAAATTCTGCTAACGGTAGATGTCGATCCCAACTGTTTTCGAAATCAATAACACATGCTCGTAGCATGTCTTCAAGCGTTTGTATCGTCCTTTCGCTCTGCCCATCAGTTTGTGGATGATAGGCAGTACTCATGTCTAGACGAGTTCCTAATGCTTGCTGTAATGTCTGCCAGAATCTTGAAATAAATCTGCCATCCCTATCAGAGATAATAGAGATTGGTATTCCATGTCTGGAGACGACTTCCTTCAAATACAGTCGTGCTAACTTCTCCATCTTGTCATCTTCTTTTATTGGCAGGAAGTGTGCTGATTTGGTGAGACGATCAACTATTACCCAAATAGTATCAAAACCACTTGCAGTCCTTGGCAATTTAGTGATGAAATCCATGGTAATGTTTTCCCATTTCCATTCTGGGATTTCGGGTTGTTGAAGTAGACCTGATGGTTTCTGATGCTCAGCTTTGACCTTAGAACACGTCAAACATTCTCCTACATATTTAGCAACATCAGCTTTCATACCCGGCCACCAAAAATGTTTCTTGAGATCCTTGTACATCTTCCCCGTTCCAGGATGTATTGAGTATCTGGTTTTATGAGCTTCTCTAAGTACCATTTCTCTCATATCTCCAAATTTTGGTACCCAAATCCTTTCAGCCCTATACCGGGTTCCGTCTTCCTGAATATTAAGATGCTTCTCCGATCCTTTGGGTATTTCATCCTTTAAATTTCCCTCTTTTAAAACTCCTTGTTGCGCCTCCTTTATTTGAGTAGTAAGGTTATTATGAATCATTATATTCATAGATTTTACTCGAATGGGTTCTCTGTCCTTCCTGCTCAAGGCATCGGCTACCACATTTGCCTTCCCCGGGTGGTAACGAATCTCAAAGTCGTAATCATTCAACAATTCAATCCACCTACGCTGCCTCATATTCAGTTGTTTCTGATTAAATATGTGTTGAAGACTTTTGTGGTCGGTATATATAATACTTTTGACCCCATATAAGTAGTGCCTCCAAGTCTTTAATGCAAAAACAACCGCGCCTAATTCCAAATCATGCGTCGTATAATTTTGTTCGTGAATCTTCAATTGTCTAGACGCATAAGCAATCACCTTCGTTCGTTGCATTAATACACAACCGAGACCTTGCTTTGATGCGTCACAATAAATCACAAAATCATCATTCCCTTCAGGCAATGACAATATAGGTGCCGTAGTTAGCTTTTTCTTCAATAACTGAAACGCTTTCTCTTGTTCATCATTCCATTCAAATTTCTTCCCTTTATGCATTAATGCAGTCAAGGGTTTTGCTATTCTGGAAAAGTCTTTTATGAACCTTCTGTAGTAACCAGCTAGTCCTAAAAACTGGCGTATGTGTTTCGGAGTTTTCGGGGTTTCCCACTTTTCAACAGTTTCTATCTTTGCCGGATCCACCTTAATACCTTCTTTGTTCACTATGTGACCGAGGAATTGAACTTCTTCCAACCAAAATGCACACTTTGAAAACTTAGCGTACAATTCTTCTTTCCTCAATACTTCTAACACCTTTCTCAAATGTTCACCGTGTTCTTGGTCATTCTTTGAGTAAATAAGTATGTCATCAATGAAAACAATGACAAACTTGTCAAGGTATGGTCCACACACTCGGTTCATAAGGTCCATGAACACAGCTGGTGCATTAGTTAAACCAAACGGCATGACCATAAACTCGTAATGACCGTAACGTGTTCTGAAAGCAGTCTTTGGAATATCATCTTCTTTCACCCGCATTTGATGGTACCCGGAACGTAAGTCAATCTTTGAATAAACAGACGAGCCTTGTAGTTGATCAAATAAGTCGTCGATTCTCGGTAGTGGGTAGCGGTTCTTGATGGTAAGTTTGTTCAACTCTCGGTAGTCGATACACAACCTGAATGTACCATCTTTCTTCTTGACAAACAAAACAGGAGCTCCCCACGGTGATGTGCTTGGTCGAATGAAACCACGCTCTAAAAGTTCTTGTAATTGGATTTGCAGTTCTTTCATCTCGCTGGGTGCGAGTCTGTAAGGAGCACGAGCTATTGGTGCAGCTCCTGGTACAAGGTCTATTTGAAATTCAACGGATCGATGTGGGGGTAATCCCGGTAATTCTTTCGGAAATACATCGGGAAATTCGTTTGCAATGGGAACATCATTGATGCTCTTTTCTTCAGTTTGTACTTTCTCGACGTGTGCTAGAACAGCATAGCAACCTTTTCTTATTAGTTTTTGTGCCTTCAAATTACTAATAAGATATAGCTTCGTGTTGCCCTTTTCTCCGTACACCATTAAGGGTTTTCCTTTTTCTCGTATAATGCGAATTGCATTTTTGTAACAAACGATCTCTGCTTTCACTTCTTTCAACCAGTCCATACCGATTATCACATCAAAACTCCCTAACTCTACTGGTATCAAATCAATCTTAAATGTTTCGCTAACCAGTTTAATTTCTCGATTCCGACATATATTATCTGCTGAAATTAATTTACCATTTGCTAATTTGAGTAAAAATTTACTATCCAAAGGCGTCAATGGACAACTTAATTTAGCACAAAAATCTCTACTCATATAGCTTCTATCCGCACCCGAATCAAATAAAACGTAAGCAAATTTATTGTCAATAAGAAACGTACCCGTAACAAGCTCCGGGTCTTCCTGTGCCTCTGCCGCATTAATATTGAAAACTCTTCCGCGGCCTTGTCCATTCGTGTTCTCCTGGTTCGGGCAATTTCTAATAATGTGGCCCGGTTTTCCACATTTATAACAAACTACATTGGCGTAACTTGCTCCGACACTACTTGCTCCGCCATTACTCGTTCTGACACCATTTGTTCCTTTCGTTCTATTAACCCCTGGTCCGTAAACCTCACACTTCGCCGCGCTATGACCATTTCTTTTACACTTGTTGCAAAATTTGGTGCAGAACCCAGAGTGATACTTTTCACACCTTTGGCATAGCTGCTTCTGATTGTTGTTGTTGTTACGGTTATTATTGTTGTTGGGATGATTGTTGTAGTTGTTGTTGTTGTTGTTGTTGTTGTTGTTGTTGGGCCGTTTGTTGTAGTTGCGATTGATGTTGCGATTGTTGGGATAATTGTTGCGATTATTGTTGTAATTGCTGTTGTTGTTGTATTGGTGATTCTTATCACCGTTTTCCTCCCACTTTCTTTTGACTTGCTTTACATTGGCCTCTTCAGCAGTCTATTCTTTAATTCTTTCTTCAATCTGGTTCACTAGTTTGTGAGCCATTCTACATGCCTGTTGTATGGAGGCGGGCTCGTGTGAACTTATATCTTCTTGGATTCTTTCCGGTAATCCTTTCACAAACGCGTCGATCTTCTCTTCCTCATCTTCGAATGCTCCCGGACACAATAGGCACAATTCTGTGAATCGTCTTTCGTATGTGGTAATATCAAATCCTTGGGTTCGTAACCCTCTAAGTTCTGTCTTGAGCTTATTGACCTCGGTTCTGGGACGGTACTTCTCGTTCATCAAGTGCTTGAATGCTGACCACGGTAGTGCGTACGCATCGTCTTGTCCCACTTGCTCTAGATAGGTATTCCACCATGTTAACGCAGAACTTGTGAAGGTATGCGTAGCGTACTTCACTTTGTCCTCTTCAGTACACTTACTTATGGCAAACACCGATTCGACCTTCTCGGTCCACCGTTTCAATCCGATCGGTCCTTCGGTTCCATCAAATTCTAAAGGTTTGCAGGCAGTGAATTCTTTGTAGGTGCATCCTACACGATTTCCTGTACTGCTAGATCCAAGGTTATTGTTGGTATGTAGCGCAGCCTGTACTGCGGCTATGTTTGAAGCTAGAAAAGTACGGAATTCCTCTTCATTCATATTCACGGTGTGTCGAGTAGTCGGTGCCATTTCCTTCAAAATAGTCAAATGGAACAAGTTAATCATACAGAATATTAAGAGTAGTTAATAGTATTTCGTAGCATAATATGAACTCATTTATAAAAGCTTTTTCTTCATATTAGCGTTTTATAAGTTTAAATTCGGGTAGTACCTACCCGTTAAGTTCATACTTAGTAGCTAATATACAATTCAACTACTACAATTCTATATGAAAAACTGATTATAATAATATTTCGCGTTCAAACTTTTATACAATATTTTACAAACTTACAATACCGCTTATTTTACATAAAGCATGAAATATAGCACACAATAACTTTGATACAAGATAGTTGTGAAGATAATTCTAGCTAGTACACAAGTCGTTCAGCAAAGGCAATAAAGACACGTAATTCATACGTCCAGAAACAAGTCATGCATTCTGGTTTTACTAGGACTACTTCCCATCCTTGGTCTTGTGCAACATAACCGTTATGGCCGTTGATAAGACAGCGTATTGTAACGTCGTCAAAGGGACGAGGGTTACGTAATGTCCAACAGTCCCGTAATAATCTAAAAACCTCATTTCTTACCCCAATTACCGACTCCGTCACTTGTGGAAACGTTTTGTTTAATAGTTGTAACCCGATGTTCTTGTTCTCACTTTGGTGAGAAGCGAACATTACTTATCCGTAAGCATAACATGCTTCTTTATGTTGCATGTTAGCCGCTTTTTCTAAATCACGAAGTCCAATATTCGGATATATTGAGTCAAAATAACTTCTTAACCCGTTGCGTAAAATAGCATTTGGGTTCCCCGCAATATATGCGTCAAAGTAAACACATCGTAACTTATGGGTTTCCCAATGTGATATCCCCCATCTTTCAAACGAAAGTCTCTTATAAACCAAGACATTCTTGGAACGTTCTTCGAATGTCTTACAAACTGATCTCGCCTTAAATAGTTGTGCCGAGGAATTCTGGCCGACTCTAGACAAGATTTCATCAATCATGTCTCCGGGTAGGTCTCTTAAAATATTGGGTTGTCTATCCATTTTGTGTTTTTAAACTGTAAAATAGACAAAAGTTAGATTCATAAAAAAATACTTATTAATACAAGCAATTTTTACATATATCATAAAGCATAAGAACACTATATTACATATATTACACCACACGAATACAACTATCTTATTCCGACTCGCTCGTTTCTTCTTCTTCGGTTTTGGTTCGTTTTGCCAAGTTTCTAGGGATATATGATGTTCCCCTAATACGAGCCGTCGTTGTCCACATTGGTTTAGAAAAACCTGGTGGTTTAGAGGTTCCCGGGTCATTGTTACAACTTAAGAACTTCGGGGGTTGTCGATACATATAAAGTTCATCGGGGTTGGAATTAGATTTCTCTATTTTTATGCCCTTTCCCTTATTATTTTCTTTTGCCTTTTTAAATTCAGTTGGGGTAATTTCTATAACATCATTGGAATTCTCGTCGGAATCCGATTCATCGGAGAATTGGTAATCCTCCCAATATTTTGCTTCCTTGGCGGAAACACCATTGACCATAATTAACCTTGGTCGGTTGGTTGAGGATTCTCTTTTACTTAACCGTTTTATTATTTCCCCCACCGGTTCCGATTCTTCTTCCGGTTCCGATTCTTCGTCCGGTTCCGATTCTTCTTCCGGTTCCGACTCTTCTTCCGGTTCCTCTTCGGGAACTTGTGAATCAGTCCACGAATCATTCCAATTTACATTTGACTCTTCATTATTATTAGGTGAGTCAATGGGACTTGTTCTAGAGGTAGACATCTATCACATAATATCAAACACGTTAAGAGATTAATATATCACATAATATTCATATGTTAAAAATATATAGTTTCCAACAAAAATGTTAAGCAATCATTTTTAAAGAAAACACGGTCGAAGTCCAGAATCACTAATGCATCCTAACAAACTCGATAAGACACACTAATGCAAATTTTCTGGTTCTCTAAGACCAACGCTCGGATACCAACTGAAATGTCCCGTTCTTATTGATTAAAAATGTTCCATATTAATTGATTTCGTTGCGAGGTTTTGACCTCTATATGAGACATTTTTCAAAGACTGCATTCATTTTAAAACAAACCATAACCTTTATTTCATCAATAAAGGTTTAAAAAGCTTTACGTAGATTATCAAATAATGATAATCTAAAATATCCTGTTTACACACGACCATTACATAATGGTTTACAATACAAATATGTTACAACAAAATAAGTTTCTTGAATGCAGTTTTTACACAATATCATACAAACATGGACTCCAAATCTCGTCCTTATTTAAGTATGCGACAGCGGAAGCTCTTAATAATCACCTGAGAATAAACATGCTTAAAACGTCAACAAAAATGTTGGTGAGTTATAGGTTTAACCTATATATATCAAATCATAATAATAGACCACAAGATTTCATATTTCAATACACATCCCATACATAGAGATAAAAATCATTCATATGGTGAACACCTGGTAACCGACATTAACAAGATGCATATATATGAATATCCCCATCATTCCGGGACACCCTTCGGATATGATATAAATTTCGAAGTACTAAAGCATCCGGTACTTTGGATGGGGTTTGTTAGGCCCAATAGATATATCTTTAGGATTCGCGTCAATTAGGGTGTCTGTTCCCTAATTCTTAGATTACCAGACTTAATAAAAAGGGGCATATTCGATTTCGATAATTCAACCATAGAATGTAGTTTCACATACTTGTGTCTATTTTGTAAATCATTTATAAAACCTGCATGTATTCTCATCCCAAAAATATTAGATTTTAAAAGTGAGACTATAACTCACTTTCACAGATTTTTACTTCGTCGGGAAGTAAGACTTGGCCACTGGTTGATTCACGAACCTATAACAATATATACATATATATCAAAGTATGTTCAAAATATATTTACAACACTTTTAATATATTTTGATGTTTTAAGTTTATTAAGTCAGCTGTCCTCGTTCGTAACCTACAACTAGTTGTCCACAGTTAGATGTACAGAAATAAATCGATAAATATTATCTTGAATCAATCCACGACCCAGTGTATACGTATCTCAGTATTGATCACAACTCAAACTATATATATTTTGGAATCAACCTCAACCCTGTATAGCTAACTCCAACATTCACATATAGAGTGTCTATGGTTGTTTCGAAATATATATAGATGTGTCGACATGATAGGTCGAAACATTGTATACGTGTCTATGGTATCTCAAGATTACATAATATAAAATACAAGTTGATTAAGTTATGGTTGGAATATATTTGTTACCAATTTTCACGTAGCTAAAATGAGAAAAATTATCCAATCTTGTTTTACCCATAACTTCTTCATTTTAAATCCGTTTTGAGTGAATCAAATTGCTATGGTTTCATATTGAACTCTATTTTATGAATCTAAACAGAAAAAGTATAGGTTTATAGTTGGAAAAATAAGTTACAAGTCGTTTTTGTAAAGGTAGTCATTTCAGTCGAAAGAACGACGTCTAGATGACCATTTTAGAAAACATACTTCCACTTTGAGTTTAACCATAATTTTTGGATATAGTTTCATGTTCATAATAAAAATCATTTTCTCAGAATAACAACTTTTAAATCAAAGTTTATCATAGTTTTTAATTAACTAACCCAAAACAGCCCGCGGTGTTACTACGACGGCGTAAATCCGGTTTTACGGTGTTTTTCGTGTTTCCAGGTTTTAAATCATTAAGTTAGCATATCATATAGATATAGAACATGTGTTTAGTTGATTTTAAAAGTCAAGTTAGAAGGATTAACTTTTGTTTGAGAACAAGTTTAGAATTAACTAAACTATGTTCTAGTGATTACGAGTTTAAACCTTCGAATAAGATAGCTTTATATGTATGAATCGAATGATGTTATGAACATTATTACTACCTTAAGTTCCTTGGATAAACCTACTGGAAAAGAGAAAAATGGATCTAGCTTCAACGGATCCTTGGATGGCTCGAAGTTCTTGAAGCAGAATCATGACACGAAAACAAGTTCAAGTAAGATCATCACTTGAAATAAGATTGTTATAGTTATAGAAATTGAACCAAAGTTTGAATATGATTATTACCTTGTATTAGAATGATAACCTACTGTAAGAAACAAAGATTTCTTGAGGTTGGATGATCACCTTACAAGATTGGAAGTGAGCTAGCAAACTTGAAAGTATTCTTGATTTTATGTAACTAGAACTTGTAAAATATATGAAGAACACTTAGAACTTGAAGATAGAACTTGAGATAGATCAATTAGATGAAGAAAATTGAAGAATGAAAGTGTTTGTAGGTGTTTTTGGTCGTTGGTGTATGGATTAGATATAAAGGATATGTAATTTTGTTTTCATGTAAATAAGTCATGAATGATTACTCATATTTTTGTAATTTTATGAGATATTTCATGCTAGTTGCCAAATGATGGTTCCCACATGTGTTAGGTGACTCACATGGGCTGCTAAGAGCTGATCATTGGAGTGTATATACCAATAGTACATACATCTAAAAGCTGTGTATTGTACGAGTACGAATACGGGTGCATACGAGTAGAATTGTTGATGAAACTGAACGAGGATGTAATTGTAAGCATTTTTGTTAAGTAGAAGTATTTTGATAAGTGTCTTGAAGTCTTTCAAAAGTGTATGAATACATATTAAAACACTACATGTATATACATTTTAACTGAGTCGTTAAGTCATCGTTAGTCGTTACATGTAAATGTTGTTTTGAAACCTTTAGGTTAACGATCTTGTTGAATGTTGTTAACCCATTGTTTATTATAACAAATGAGATGTTAAATTATTATATTATCATGATATTATGATATATAATATATCTTAGTATGATGTATATACAGTTAAATGACGTTACAACGATAATCGTTACATATATGTCTCGTTTCGAAATCATTAAGTTAGTAGTCTTATTTTTACATATGTATTTCATTGTTAATACACTTAATAATATATTTACTTATCATTTAACATAATTAACCAAGTGTATCAATATCTTAATATGACTCATATGTACCTAGTAAGACGTTGTTATAACGATAATCGTTATATATATCGTTTTCGAGTTTCTTAAATTAATAGTCTCATTTTTATGTATATAACTCATTGTTAAAATACCTAATGAGATACATACTTATAATAAAAACATGTTAACTATATATATAACCATATATATGTCATCGTATAGTTTTTACAAGTTTTAACGTTCGTGAATCACCGGTCAACTTGGGTGGTCAATTGTCTATATGAAACATATTTCAATTAATCAAGTCTTAACAAGTTTGATTGCTTAACATGTTGGAAACATTTAATCATGTAAATATCAATCTCAATTAATATATATAAACATGGAAAAGTTCGGGTCACTAGAGGTTAAACCTATAACTCACCAACATTTTTGTTGACGTTTCAAGCATGTTTATTTTCAGGTGAATACTAAGAGCTTCTGCTGTTGCATACTAAAATAAGGACAAGATTTGGAGTCCATGTTTGTATGATATTGTGTAAAAACTGCATTCAAGAAACATATGTTGATGTAATATATTTCTATTGTAAACCATTATGTAATGGTCGTGTGTAAACAGTATATTTTAGATTATCATTATTTGATAATCTACGTAATGTTTTTAAAACCTTTATTGATAAAATAAAGGTTATGGTTGTTTTAAAAATGAATGCAGTCTTTGAAAAACGTCTCATGTAGAGGTCAAAACCTCGCAACGAAATCCATTAATATGGAACGTTTATAATCAATATGAACGGGACATTTCAGTTGGTATCCGAGCGTTGGTCTTAGAGAACCAGAAAATTGAATTAGTGTGTCTTACCGAGTTTGTTAGGATGCATTAGTGATTCTGGACTTCGACCGTGTTTTTCTTCAAAAACGATTGCTTAACATTTTTTTTGTTGGAAACTATATATTATTAACATGTAAATATTATGTGATATATTAATCTCTTAACGTGTTTGATATTGTATGATAGATGTCTACCTCTAGCACAAATTCCATTGACTCACCTAATAATAACGAAGAGTCGAATATATATTGGTAAGATTCACAAGTTCCCGAAGAATCGGAAGAAGAGGAAACGGAACTGGAAGAAGAGGAACCGGAAGAAGAGGAACCAGAAGAAGAGGAACCGGAAGAAGAAGAGGTTCTGGAGGGGGAATAGTAGGAACCACGAAAAAACGGTCAAATAAAATAAAATCCTCAACCAATGGACCAAAGTTAATAATGGTCAATGGTGTTTCCGCTAAGGAAGCAAAATATTGGGAAAATTACCAATTTTCTGATGAATCGGATCCTGATGAGGATTCCGATGATGTTATAGAAATTACCCCGACCCAATTTAATGAGGCAAAAGAAAATAATAAGGGAAAAGGCATCAAAATATAGAAATCTGTCTCCGACCCCGATGAACTTTATATGTACCGTCAACACCCGTATTTTCAATATCGTGACAATAACCCGGGAACCTCTAAACCACCAGGTTTTTCTAAACCAATGTGGAAAATGACGACTCGTATTAGAGGAACATCATATATCCCTAGAAGATTAGGAAAAACAACCAAGTCCGAAGAAGAAGAAACCAGTGATTCAGATTAGAGGGGTGTGAGCATGTTGTGTAATAAATGTATTGTAGTGTGCTTGTACTTTTATGTTCTATGTAAAAATTGCTTGTATTGTTTGTTATTACGAATCTAATCCTTGTCTATTTTACAGTATAAAAACAAAATGGATGTTAAGGGTAGACAATCGAATATTTTAGAAGACCTACCAGAGGATATGATTGAGGAAATCTTGTCTAGAGTCGGTCAGAATTCATCAGCACATTTAGTTATGGCGAAATTAACTTGTCAAACATTTGAAAGACTTTCCAGAAATGCCTTAGTTTATAAAAGGCTTTCCTTTGATAGGTGGGGTATATCACATTGGGGAGACTTTAAGTTACACCGTGTTTTCTTTAAAGCGTTAAATGCGGGGAACCCAAATGCAATTTTACGCTACGGGTTAAGAACCTATTTTGACTCAACATATCCCAACATAGGATTTCGTGAATTAGAAAGAGCTTCTAACATGCAACATAAAGAAGCATGTTATGCTTACGGGATAGTGATGTTCGCTTCTTACCAAAGTGAGAAAAAGAACATCGGATTGCAGCTTTTAAATAAAACTTTCCCACAAGTGACGGATTCAGTAGTTGGGGTGAGAAACAAGGTTTTTAGATTATTACGGGGCTGTTGGACATTACGAAACCCTCGTCCATTTGACGACATTACAACATGCTGCCTAGCTAATGGTCATAACGGTTATTTTCCATAAGACCAATGATAGGAAGTCGTCTTAGTAAAACCAGAATGCATGACTTGTTTCTGGACTTATGAATTACGTGTCTTTATTTCCTTTGCTGAACAACTTGCGTATTAACTAGATTTATCTTCAAAACTGTCCTGTATCATAGTGTACTATATTTCATGTTATATGTAATATAGCGAAGTTGTAAGTTTGAAGAATATTTGTATGTGATATATTATCATAATCAGTTTTTCATATGAAATTGTAGTGGTTGAATTGTATATTAGCTACTAAGTATGAATTTAACGGGTAGGTAGTACCCGAATTTAAACTTATAAAACACTAATATGAAGAAAAAGCTTTTATAAATGAGTTCATATTATGCTACGAGATACTATTGACTACTCTTAATATTCTGTATGATTAAATTTTTTCATTTGACTATTTTGAAGGAAATGGCACCGACTACTCGACACACCTTGAATATGAGCGAAGAGGAATTTCATGCCTTTCTTGCTTCAAACATAGCCGCAGTACAGGCCGCGCTACATACCAACAATAACTCTGAATCTAGCAATACAGCTAACGGCGAAAGAAATCGTGTAGGATGCTCCTACAAGGAATTCACTGCCTGCAAACCTTCGGAATTTGATGGGACTGAAGGACCAATCGGATTGAAACGGTGGATCGAGAAAGTTGAATCGATGTTTACCATAAGTAAGTGTGCTGAAGGAGACAAAGTGAAGTACGCTACGCATACATTCACAGGTATTGCGTTAACATGGTGGAATACCTATCTAGAGCAAGTGGGACAAGATGCTGCTTACGCGCTACCGTGGTCAGCATTCAAGCACTTGATGAACGAGAAGTACCATCCCAGAACCGAGGTCAATAAGCTCAAGTTAGAACTTAGAGGGTTACGAACACAGGGATTCGATATTACTTCGTACGAAAGACGATTCACAGAATTGTGCCTATTGTGTCCGAGAGCGTTCGAAGATGAGGAAGAGAAGATCGACGCGTTTGTGAAAGGGTTACCGGAGAGAATCCAAGAAGATATAAGTTCACACGAGCCTGCCTCCATACAAAAGGCATGTAGAATGGCTCACAAACTAGTGAACCAGATTGAGGGAAGAATTAAAGAACAGGCGGCCGAAGAGGCCAACGTGAAGCTAGTCAAAAGAA
Organism: Rutidosis leptorrhynchoides; assembly: GCF_046630445.1. Classification (NCBI taxonomy): domain Eukaryota; kingdom Viridiplantae; phylum Streptophyta; class Magnoliopsida; order Asterales; family Asteraceae; genus Rutidosis; species Rutidosis leptorrhynchoides. The sequence continues at coordinate 269,321,173 of NC_092335.1, forward strand.
AGTGGGAGGAAAATGGTGATAAGAGTCACCAAAACAACAACAACTATCCCAACAAGCGCAACATCAATCGCAACTACAATAAACGGCACAACAACAACAACAACTACAACAATCATCCCAACAACAATAACAATCGCAATAACAACAACAATCAGAAGCAGCTATGCTAAAGGTGTGAAAAGTATCACTCGGGGTTTTGCACCAAATTTTGCAACAAGTGTAAAAGAAATGGTCATAGCGCAGTGAAGTGTGAGGTCTACGGACCAGGGGTTAACAGAACGAAAGGAACAAATAGTGTCGGAACGAGTAATGGCGGAGCAAGTAGTGTCGGAACAAGTTATGCCAATGTAGTTTGTTATAAATGTGGAAAACAGGGCCACATTATTAGAAATTTCCCGAACCAGGAGAACACGAATGGACAAGGTCGCGGAAGAGTTTTCAATATTAATGCGGCAGAGGCACAGGAAGACCCGGAGCTTGTTACGGGTATTGACAATAAATCTGCTTACGTTTTATTTGATTCGGCTGCGGATAGAAGCTATATGAGTAGAGATTTTTGTGCTAAATTAAGTTGTCCATTGACGCCATTGGATAGTAAATTTTTACTCGAATTAGCAAACGGTAAATTAATTTCAGCAGATTATATATGCCGGAATCGAGAAATTAAACTGGGTAGCGAAATATTTAAGATTGATTTGATACCAGTAGAGTTAGGGAGTTTTGATGTAATAGTTAGCATGGACTGGTTGAAGGAGATGAAAGCAGAGATCGTATGTTACAAAAATGCAATTCGCATTGTACGAGAAGAAGGAGAACCCTTAATGGTGTACGGAGAAAAGGGCAACACGAAGCTACATCTTATTAGTAATTTGAAGGCACAAAAACTAATAAGAAAAGGTTGCTATGCTGTTCTAGTACACCTCGAGAAAGTACAAACTGAAGAAAAGAGCATCAATGATGTTCTCGTCGCAAAAGAATTTCCCGATGTATTTCCGAAAGAATTACCGGGACTACCTCCACATCGATCTGTTGAATTTCAAATAGATCTTGTACTAGGAGCTGCACCAATAGCTCGTGCTCCTTACAGACTCGCACCCAGCGAGATGAAAGAACTGCAAAGCCAACTGCAAGAACTATTAGAACGTGGTTTCATTCTACCAAGCACATCACCATGGGGAGCTCCTGTTTTGTTTGTCAAGAAGAAGGATGGTACATTTAGGTTGTGTATTGACTACAGAGAGTTGAATAAACTTACCATCAAAAACCGTTATCCACTGCCGAGAATTGATGACTTATTTGATCAACTACAAGGCTCGTCAGTTTATTCAAAAATCGATTTACATTCTGGATATCATCAAATGCGAGTAAAGGAGGATGATATTCCAAAAACTACTTTTAGGACTCGTTATGGTCATTTCGAGTTTATGGTTATGTCGTTTGGATTGACTAACGCACCAGCTGTGTTCATGGACCTTATGAACCGAGTGTGTGGGCCATATCTTGACAAGTTTGTCATTGTTTTCATCGATGACATACTTATTTACTCAAAGAATGATCAAGAGCACAAAGAACATTTGAGAAAAGTGCTAGAAGTATTGAGGAAAGAAAAACTGTACGCTAAGTTTTCAAAGTGTGCATTTTGGTTGGAAGAAGTTCAATTCCTAGGTCACATAGTGAACAAAGAAGGTATCCAGGTGGACCTGGCAAAGATCGAAACCGTTGAAAAGTGGGAAACCCCAAAAACTCCGAAGCATATACGTCAATTTTTAGGATTGGCTTGTTACAACAGAAGATTCATCCAAGATTTCTCCAAAATAGCAAAAACCTTGACTGCATTAACGCATAAAGGGAAGAAATTTGAATGAAAGGATGAACAAGAGAAGGCGTTTCAGTTATTGAAGAAAAAGCTAACTACGGCACCTATATTGTCATTGCCTGAAGGGAATGATGATTTTGTGATTTATTATGACGCATCAAAGCAAGGTCTCGGTTGTGTATTAATGCAACGAACGAAGGTGATTGCTTATGCGTCTAGACAATTGAAGATTCACGAGCAAAATTATACAACTCACGATTTGAAATTGGGTGCTGTTGTTTTTGCATTAAAGACTTGGAGGCATTATTTATATGGGGTCAAAAGTATTATATATACCGACCACAAAAGTTTCCAACATATATATAATCAGAAGCAACTGAATATGAGACAACGCAGGTGGATTGAACTGTTGAATGATTATGATTTTGAGATTCGATACCACCCGGGGAAGGCGAATGTGGTAGCCGATGCTTTAAGTAGAAAGGACAGAGAACCTATACGGGTAAAAGCTATGAATATAATTATTCGTACTAACCTTACTACTCAAATAAAGGAGGCGCAACAGGGGGTTGTAAAAGAAGGAAAGTTGAAGAATGAGATACCCAAAGGATCAGAGAAACATCTTAATATTCGGGAAGACGGAACCCGATATAGGGCTGATAGAATTTGGGTACCAAGGTTTGGAGATGTGAGAGAAATGGTACTTAAAGAAGCATATAAAACCAGATATTCAATACATCCCGGAGCGGGGAAGATGTATAAAGATCTCAAGAAACACTTTTGGTGGCCGGGTATGAAAGCCGATATTGCTAAATATGTAGGAGAATGTTTGACGTGTTCTAAGGTCAAAGCTGAACATCAGAAACCATCAAGTCTACTACAACAACCTGAAATCCCGGAATGGAAATGGGAAAACATTACCATGGATTTCATTACTAAATTGCCAAGGACTGCAAGTGGTTATGATACTATTTGGGTAATAGTTGATCGTCTCACCAAGTCAGCACACTTCCTGCCAATGAGAGAAGATGACAAAATGGAGAAGTTGGCACGATGGTATTTGAAGGAGGTTGTCTCTAGACATGGAATACCCGTCTCTGTTATCTCTGATAGGGATGGTAGATTTGTTTCAAGGTTCTGGCAGACGTTGCAACAAGCATTGGGGACTCGTCTAGACATGAGTACTGCCTATCATCCACAAACTGATGGGCAGAGCGAAAGGACGATACAAACGCTTGAATACATGCTACGAGCATGTGTTATTGATTTCAGAAACAGTTGGGATCGACACCTACCGTTAGCAGAATTTTCCTACAACAACAGTTATCATTCTAGTATTGAGATGGCGCCGTTTGAGGCACTTTATGGTAGAAAGTGCAAGTCTCCGATTTGTTGGAATGAAGTGGGGGATAGACAGATTACAGGTCCGGAGATAATACAAGAAACTACCGAGAAAATCAACCAAATTCAACAACGATTGAAAACCGCCCAGAGTCGACAAAAGAGCTACGCGGACAGTAAAAGAAAAGATATAGAGTTTGAAATTGGAGAAATGGTCATGCTTAAGGTTTCACCTTAGAAAGGCGTTGTTCGATTTGGTAAACGGGGGAAACTAAATCCAAGGTACATTAGACCATTCAAGATTATAGATCGTGTCGGACCAGTAGCTTACCAATTGGAGCTACCTCAACAACTTACGGCTGTACATAACACTTTCCATGTCTCAAATTTGAAGAAATGTTTTGCTAAAGAAGATCTCACTATTCCGTTGGACGAAATCCAAATCAATGAAAAACTTCAATTCATTGAAGAACCCGTCGAAATAATGGATCGTGAGGTTAATAGACTTAAGCAAAACAAGATACCGATTGTTAAGGTTCGATGGAATTCTCGTAGAGGACCCGAGTTCACCTGGGAGCATGAAGATCAGATGAATAAGAAATAACTGCATCTATTTCCAGAAGATTCGTCAACACCTTCAACAGCTTAAAATTTCGGGACGAAATTTATTTAACGGGTAGGTACTGTAGTGACCCGAACTTTTCCATGTTTATATATATTAATTGAGATTGATATTTACATGACTAAATGTTTCCAACGTGTTAAGTAATCAAACTTGTTAAGACTTGATTAATTGAAATAGGTTTCATATAGACAATTGACCACCCAAGTTGACCAGTGATTCACGAACGTTAAAACTTGTAAAAACTATACGATGACATATATATGGTTATATATATTGTTAACATGATTTTATTATAAGTAATTATCTCATTAGGTATTTTAACAATGAGTTATATACATAAAAATGAGACTATTAAATTAAGAAACTCTAAAACGATATATATAACGATTATCGTTATAACAACGTCTTACTAGGTACATATGAATCATATTAAGATATTGATACACTTGGTTAATTATGTTAAATGATAAGTAAATATATCATTAAGTGTATTAACAATGAACTACATATGTAAAAATAAGACTACTAACTTAATGATTTCGAAACGAGACATATATGTAACGATTATTGTTGTAACGACATTTAACTGTATATATATCATACTAAGATATATTATATATCATAATATCATGATAATGTAACAATTTAATATCTCATTTGATATAATAAACAATGGGTTAATAACATTTAACAAGATCGTTAACCTAAAGGTTTCAAAACAACATTTACTTGTAACGACTAACGATGACTTAACGACTCAGTTAAAATGTATATGCATGTAGTGTTTTAATATGTATTCATACACTTTTGAAAGACTTCAAGACACTTATCAAAGTACTTCTACTTCACAAAAATGATTGCAATTACATCCTTGTTCAGTTTCATCAACAATTCTACTCGTATGCACCCGTATTCGTACTCGTACAATACACAGCTTTTAGATGTATGTACTATTGGTATATACACTCCAATGATCAGCTCTTAGTAGCCCATGTGAGTCACCTAACACATGTGGGAACCATCATTTGGCAACTAGCATGAAATATCTCATAAAATTACAAAAATATTAGTAATCATTCATGACTAATTTACATGAAAACAAAATTACATATCCTTTATATCTAATCCATATACCAACGACCAAAAACACCTACAAATACTTTCATTCTTCAATTTTCTTCATATAATTGGTCTCTCTCAAGTTCCATCTTCAAGTTCTACGTGTTCTTCATAAATTCCATAAATATAGTTTCATAAAAATTAAGAATACTTCCAAGTTTGCAAGTCTACTTCCAAGCTTTCTAATCCATTCCAAGTAATCATCTAAGATCAAGGAACCTTTGTTATTTACAGTAGGTTATATTTCTAATTCAAGGTAATATTCATATTCAAACTTTGATTCAATTTCTACAACTATAACAATCTTATTTCGAGTGAAAATCTTACTTGAACTGTTTTCGTGTCATGATTCTGCTTCAAGAACTTTCAAGCCATCCAAGGATCCTTTGAAGCTAGATCCATTTTTCTCATTTCCAGTAGTTTTATCCAGAAAAATTGAGGTAGTAATAATGTTCATAACATCATTCGATTCATACATATAAAGCTATCTTATTCGAAGGTTTAAACTTGTAATCACTAGAACATAGTTTAGTTAATTCTAAACTTGTTCGCAAACAAAAGTTAATCCTTCTAACTTGACTTTTAAAATCAACTAAACACATGTTCTATATCTATATGATATGCTAACTTAATGATTTAAAACCTGGAAACACGATGAACACCATAAAATCGGATATACGCCATCGTAGTGAAACCGGGGGCTGTTTTGGTTTGGATAATTAAAAACTATGATAAACTTTGATTTAAAAGTTTTTCTTCTGGGAAAATGATTTTTCATATGAACATGAAACTATATCCAAAAATCTTGGTTAAACTCAAAGTGAAATTATGTGTTTCAAAATGGTCATCAAGATGTCGTTCTTTCGACGAAAATGACTACCTCTTTAGTAATTGACATGTAACTTAAATTTCTAACTATAAACCTATACTTTTTCTGCTTGGATTCTTAAATTAGAGTTCAATATGAAACCATACACTACTACATTTATTAACATCTAGACCTCCTCATGTAGACGTGTTTTATAACTTACAGGTCTTAATAGTTATTTTCCTTAAAAGATAATACATCAACACGTCTATATAACATGTATAAACACGTCTACTTATCAAATCTACTACTCCGCCAAATTAATATATGATAACACGTCTATTTTGAAATGTCCCGTTCTTATTGATTAAAAACGTTCCATATTAATTGATTTCGTTGCGAGGTTTTGACCTCTATATAAGACGTTTTTCAAAGACTGCATTCATTTTTAAAACAAACCATAACCTTTATTTCATAGATAAAGGTTTTAAAAAGCTTTACGTAGATTATCAAATAATGATAATCTAAAATATCCTGTTTACACACGACCATTACATAATGGTTTACAATACAAATATGTTACAACAAAATAAGTTTCTTGAATGCAGTTTTTACATAATATCATACAAGCATGGACTCCAAATCTCGTCCTTATTTAAGTATGCGACAGCAGAATCTCTTAATAATCACCTGAGAATAAACATGCTTAAAACGTCAACAAAAATGTTGGTGAGTTATAGGTTTAACCTATATATATCAAGTCATAATAATAGACCACAAGATTTCATATTTCAATACACATCCCATACATAGAGATAAAATCATTCATATGGTGAACACCTGGTAACCGACATTAACAAGATGCATATTTAAGAATATCCCCATCATTCCGGGACACCCTTCGGATATGATATAAATTTCGAAGTACTAAAGCATCCGGTTCTTTGGATGGGGTTTGTTAGGCCCAATAGATCTATCTTTAGGATTCGCGTCAATTAGGGTGTCTGTTCCCTAATTCTTAGATTACCAGACTTAATAAAAAGGGGCATATTCGATTTCGATAATTCAACCACAGAATGTAGTTTCACATACTTGTGTCTATTTTGTAAATCATTTATAAAACCTGCATGTATTCTCATCCCAAAAATATTAGATTTTAAAAGTGGGACTATAACTCACTTTCACAGATTTTTACTTCGTCGGAAAGTAAGACTTGGCCACTGGTTGATTCACGAACCTATAACAATATATACATATATATCAAAGTATGTTCAAAATATATTTACAACACTTTTAATATATTTTGATGTTTTAAGTTTATTAAGTCAGCTGTCCTCGTTATTAACCTACAACTAGTTGTCCACAGTTAGATGTACAGAAATAAATCGATAAATATGATCTTGAATCAATCCACGATCCAGTGTATACGTATCTCAGTATTGATCACAACTCAAACTATATATATTTTGGAATCAACCTCAACCCTGTATAGCTAACTCCAACATTCACATATAGAGTGTCTATGGTTGTTCCGAAATATATATAGATGTGTCGACATGATAGGTCGAAACATTGTATACGTGTCTATGGTATCTCAAGATTACATAATATACAATACAAGTTGATTAAGTTATGGTTGGAATAGATTTGTTACCAATTTTCACGTAGCTAAAATGAGAAAAATTATCCAATCTTGTTTTACCCATAACTTCTTCATTTTAAATCCGTTTTGAGTGAATCAAATTGCTATGGTTTCATATTGAACTCTATTTTATGAATCTAAACAGAAAAGTATAGGTTTATAGTCGGAAAAATAAGTTACAAGTCATTTTTGTAAAGGTAGTCATTTCAGTCGAAAGAACGACGTCTAGATGACCATTTTAGAAAACATACTTCCACTTTGAGTTTAATCATAATTTTTGGATATAGTTTCATGTTCATAATAAAAATCATTTTCTCAGAATAACAACTTTAAAATCAAAGTTTATCATAGTTTTTAATTAACTAACCCAAAACAGCCCGCGGTGTTACTACGACGACGTAAATCCGGTTTTACGGTGTTTTTCGTGTTTCCAGGTTTTAAATCATTAAGTTATCATATCATATAGATATAGAACATGTGTGTAGTTAATTTTAAAAGTCAAGTTAGAAGGATTAACTTTTGTTTGCGAACAAGTTTAGAATTAACTAAACTATGTTCTAGTGATTACGAGTTTAAACCTTCGAATAAGATAGCTTTATATGTATGAATCGAATGATGTTATGAACATCATTACTACCTTAAGTTCCTTGGATAAACCTACTGGAAAATAAAAAAAATGGATCTAGCTTCAACGGATCCTTGGATGGCTCGAAGTTCTTGAAGCAGAATCATGACACGAAAACAAGTTCAAGTAAGATCATCACTTGAAATAAGATTGTTATAGTTATAGAAATTGAACCAAAGTTTGAATATGATTATTACCTTGTATTAGAATGATAACCTACTGTAAGAAACAAAGATTTCTTGAGGTTGGATGATCACCTTACAAGATTGGAAGTGAGCTAGCAAACTTGAAAGTATTCTTGATTTTATGTAACTAGAACTTGTAAAATATATGAAGAACACTTAGAACTTGAAGATAGAACTTGAGAGAGATCAATTAGATGAAGAAAATTGAAGAATGAAAGTGTTTGTAGGTGTTTTTGGTCGTTGGTGTATGGATTAGATATAAAGGATATGTAATTTTGTTTTCATGTAAATAAGTCATGAATGATTACTCATATTTTTTGTAATTTTATGAGATATTTCATGCTAGTTGCCAAATGATGGTTCCCACATGTGTTAGGTGACTCACATGGGCTGCTAAGAGCTGATCATTGGAGTGTATATACCAATAGTACATACATCTAAAAGCTGTGTATTGTACGAGTACGAATACGGGTGCATACGAGTAGAATTGTTGATGAAACTGAACGAGGATGTAATTGTAAGCATTTTTGTTAAGTAGAAGTATTTTGATAAGTGTCTTGAAGTCTTTCAAAAGTGTATGAATACATATTAAAACACTACATGTATATACATTTTAACTGAGTCGTTAAGTCATCGTTAGTCGTTACATGTAAATGTTATTTTGAAACCTTTAGGTTAATGATCTTGTTGAATGTTGTTAACCCATTGTTTATTATAACAAATGAGATGTTAAATTGTTATATTATCATGATATTATGATATATAATATATCTCAGTATGATGTATATACAGTTAAATGTCGTTACAACGATAATCGTTACATATATGTCTCGTTTCGAAATCATTAAGTTAGTAGTCTTATTTTTACATATGTATTTCATTGTTAATACACTTAATAATATATTTACTTATCATTTAACATAATTAACCAAGTGTATCAATATCTTAATATGATTCATATGTACCTAGTAAGACGTTATAACGATAATCGTTATATATATCGTTTTCGAGTTTCTTAAATTAATAGTCTCATTTTTATGTATATAACTCATTGTTAAAATACCTAATGAGATACATACTTATAATAAAAACATGTTAACTATATATATAACCATATATATGTCATCGTATAGTTTTTACAAGTTTTAACGTTCGTGAATCACCGGTCAACTTGGGTGGTCAATTGTCTATATGAAACACATTTCAATTTATCAAGTCTTAACAAGTTTGATTGCTTAACATGTTGGAAATATTTAATCATGTAAATATCAATCTCAATTAATATATATAAACATGGAAAAGTTCGGGTCACTACAGTACCTACCCGTTAAATAAATTTCGTCCCGAAATTTTAAGCTGTTGAAGGTGTTGACGAATCTTCTGGAAATAGATGCGGGTATTTCTTCTTCATCTGATCTTCATGCTCCCAGGTGAACTCTGGTCCTCTACGAGCATTCCATCGAACCTTAACAATTGGTATCTTGTTTTGCTTAAGTCTTTTAACCTCACGATCCATTATTTCGACGGGTTCTTCGATGAATTGAAGTTTTTCGTTGATTTGGATTTCATCTAACGGAATAGTGAGATCTTCTTTAGCAAAACATTTCTTCAAATTCGAGAAGTGGAAAGTGTTATGTACAGCCGCGAGTTGTTGAGGTAACTCAAGTCGGTAAGCTACTGGTCCGACACGATCAATAATCTTGAATGGTCCAATATACCTTGGATTTAATTTCCCTCGTTTACCAAATTGAACAACGCCTTTCCAAGGTGCAACTTTAAGCATGACCATCTCTCCAATTTCAAATTCTATATCTTTTCTTTTAATGTCAGCGTAGCTCTTTTGTCGACTTTGGGCGGTTTTCAACCGTTGTTGAATTTGGATGATCTTCTCGGTAGTTTCTTGTATAATCTCCGGACACGTAATCTTTCTATCCCCCACTTCACTCCAACAAATCGGAGACCTGCACTTTCTACCATAAAGTGCTTCAAACGGCGCCATCTCAATGCTTGAATGGTAGCTGTTGTTGTAGGAAAATTCTGCTAACGGTAGATGTCGATCCCAACTGTTTCCGAAATCAATAACACATGCTCGTAGCATGTCTTCAAGCGTTTGTATCGTCCTTTCGCTCTGCCCATCAGTTTGTGGATGATAGGCAGTACTCATGTCTAGACGAGTTCCTAATGCTTGCTGTAATGTCTGCCAGAATCTTGAAATAAATCTGCCATCCCTATCAGAGATAATAGAGATTAGTATTCCATGTCTGGATACGACTTCCTTCAAATACAATCGTGCTAACTTCTCCATCTTGTCATCTTCTCTTATTGGCAGGAAGTGTGCTGATTTGGTGAGACGATCAACTATTACCCAAATAGTATCAAAACCACTTGCAGTCCTTGGCAATTTAGTGATGAAATCCATGGTAATGTTTTCCCATTTCCATTCTGGGATTTCGGGTTGTTGAAGTAGACCTGATGGTTTCTGATGCTCAGCTTTGACCTTAGAACATGTCAAACATTCTCCTACGTATTTAGCAACATCGGCTTTCATACCCGGCCACCAAAAATATTTCCTGAGATCCTTGTACATCTTCCCCGTTCCAGGATGTATTGAGTATCTGGTTTTATGAGCTTCTCTAAGTACCATTTCTCTCATATCTCCAAATTTTGGTACCCAAATCCTTTCAGCCCTATACCGGGTTCCGTCTTCCCGAATATTAAGATGCTTCTCCGATCCTTTGGGTATTTCATCCTTTAAATTTCCCTCTTTTAAAACTCCTTGTTGCGCCTCCTTTATTTGAGTAGTAAGGTTATTATGAATCATTATATTCATAGATTTTACTCGAATGGGTTCTCTGTCCTTCCTGCTCAAGGCATCGGCTACCACATTTGCCTTCCCCGGGTGGTAACGAATCTCAAAGTCGTAATCATTCAACAATTCAATCCACCTACGCTGCCTCATATTCAGTTGTTTCTGATTAAATATGTGTTGAAGACTTTTGTGGTCGGTATATATAATACTTTTGACCCCATATAAGTAGTGCCTCCAAGTCTTTAATGCAAAAACAACCGCGCCTAATTCCAAATCATGCGTCGTATAATTTTGTTCGTGAATCTTCAATTGTCTAGACGCATAAGCAATCACCTTCGTTCGTTGCATTAATACACAACCGAGACCTTGCTTTGATGCATCACAATAAATCAAAAAATCATCATTCCCTTCAGGCAATGACAATATAGGTGCCGTAGTTAGCTTTTTCTTCAATAACTGAAACGCTTTCTCTTGTTCATCATTCCATTCAAATTTCTTCCCTTTATGCGTTAATGCAGTCAAGGGTTTTGCTATTCTGGAAAAGTCTTGGATGAACCTTCTGTAGTAACCAGCTAGTCCTAAAAACTGGCGTATGTGTTTCGGAGTTTTCGGGGTTTCCCACTTTTCAACAGTTTCTATCTTTGCCGGATCCACCTTAATACCTTCTTTGTTCACTATGTGACCGAGGAATTGAACTTCTTCCAACCAAAATGCACACTTTGAAAACTTAGCGTACAATTCTTCCTTCCTCAATACTTCTAACACCTTTCTCAAATGTTCACCGTGTTCTTGGTCATTCTTTGAGTAAATAAGTATGTCATCAATGAAAACAATGACAAACTTGTCAAGGTATGGTCCACACACTCGGTTCATAAGGTCCATGAACACAGCTGGTGCATTAGTTAAACCAAACGGCATGACCATAAACTCGTAATGACCGTAACGTGTTCTGAAAGCAGTCTTTAGAATATCATCTTCTTTCACCCGCATTTGATGATACCCGGAACGTAAGTCAATCTTTGAATAAACAGATGAGCCTTGTAGTTGATCAAATAAGTCGTCGATTCTCGGTAGTGGGTAGCGGTTCTTGATGGTAAGTTTGTTCAACTCTCGGTAGTCGATACACAACCTGAATGTACCATCTTTCTTCTTGACAAACAAAACAGGAGCTCCCCACGGTGATGTGCTTGGTCGAATGAAACCACGCTCTAAAAGTTCCTGTAATTGGCTTTGCAGTTCTTTCATCTCGCTGGGTGCGAGTCTGTAAGGAGCACGAGCTATTGGTGCAGCTCCTGGTACAAGATCTATTTGAAATTCAACGGATCGATGTGGGGGTAATCCCGGTAATTCTTTCGGAAATACATCAGGAAATTCTTTTGCAATGGGAACATCATTGATGCTCTTTTCTTCAGTTTGTACTTTCTCGACGTGTGCTAGAACAGCATAGCAACCTTTTCTTATTAGTTTTTGTGCCTTCAAATTACTAATAAGATGTAGCTTCGTGTTGCCCTTTTCTCCGTACACCATTAAGGGTTTTCCTTTTTCTCGTATAATGCGAATTGCATTTTTGTAACAGACGATCTCTGCTTTCACTTCTTTCAACCAGTCCATACCGATTATCACATCAAAACTCCCTAACTCTACTGGTATCAAATCAATCTTAAATGTTTCACTAACCAGTTTAATTTCTCGATTCCGACATATATTATCTGCTGAAATTAATTTACCATTTGCTAATTCGAGTAAAAATTTACTATCCAAAGGCGTCAATGGACAACCTAATTTAGCACAAAAATCTCTACTCATATAGCTTCTATCCGCACCCGAATCAAATAAAACGTAAGCAGATTTATTGTCAATACCCGTAACAAGCTCCGGGTCTTCCTGTGCCTCTGCCGCATTAATATTGAAAACTCTTTCGCGGCCTTGTCCATTCGTGTTCTCCTGGTTCGGGCAATTTCTAATAATGTGGCCCGGTTTTCCACATTTATAACAAACTACATTGGCATAACTTGCTCCGACACTACTTGCTCCGCCATTACTCGTTCCGACACCATTTGTTCCTTTCGTTCTATTAACCCCTGGTCCGTAGACCTCACACTTCGCCGCGCTATGACCATTTCTTTTACACTTGTTGCAAAATTTGGTGCAGAACCCCGAGTGATACTTTTCACACCTTTGGCATAGCTGCTTCTGATTGTTGTTGTTGTTGCGGTTATTATTGTTGTTGGGATGATTGTTGTAGTTGCTGTTGCTGTTGTTGTTGTTGTTGTTGGGCCGTTTGTTGTAGTTGCGATTGATGTTGCGATTGTTGGGATAATTGTTGCGATTATTATTGTAATTGCTGTTGTTGTTGTATTGGTGATTCTTATCACCGTTTTCCTCCCACTTTCTTTTGACTTGCTTCACATTGGCCTCTTCAGCAGTCTGTTCTTTAATTCTTTCTTCAATCTGGTTCACTAGTTTGTGAGCCATTCTACATGCCTGTTGTATAGAGGCGGGCTCGTGTGAACTTATATCTTCTTGGATTCTTTCCGGTAATCCTTTCACAAATGAGTCGATCTTCTCTTCCTCATCTTCGAATGCTCCCGGACACAATAGGCACAATTCTGTGAATCGTCTTTCGTACGTGGTAATATCAAATCCTTGGGTTCGTAACCCTCTAAGTTCTGTCTTGAGCTTATTGACCTCGGTTATGGGACGGTACTTCTCGTTCATCAAGTGCTTGAATGCTGACCACGGTAGTGCGTACGCATCGTCTTGTCCCACTTGCTCTAGATAGGTATTCCACCATGTTAATGCAGAACCTGTGAAGGTATGCGTAGCATACTTCACTTTGTCCTCTTCAGTACACTTACTTATGGCAAACACCGATTCGACCTTCTCGGTCCACCGTTTCAATCCGATCGGTCCTTCGGTTCCATCAAATTCCAAAGGTTTGCAGGCAGTGAATTCTTTGTAGGTACATCCTACACGATATCCTGTACTGCTAGATCCAAGGTTATTGTTGGTATGTAGCGCAGCCTGTACTGCGGCTATGTTTGAAGCTAAAAAAGTACGGAATTCCTCTTCATTAATATTCACGGTGTGTCGAGTAGTCGGTGCCATTTCCTTCAAAATAGTCAAATGGAACAAGTTAATCATACAGAATATTAAGAGTAGTTAATAGTATTTCGTAGCATAATATGAACTCATTTATAAAAGCTTTTTCTTCATATTAGCGTTTTATAAGTTTAAATTCGGGTAGTACCTACCCGTTAAGTTCATACTTAGTAACTAATATACAATTCAACTACTACAATTCTATATGAAAAACTGATTATAATAATATTTCGCGTTCAAACTTTTATACAATATTTTACAAACTTATAATACCGCTTATTTTACATAAAGCATGAAATATAGCAAACAATAACTTTGATACAAGATAGTTGTGAAGATAATTCTAGCTAGTACACAAGTCGTTCAGCAAAGGCAATAAAGACACGTAATTCATACGTCCAAAAACAAGTCATGCATTCTGGTTTTACTAGGACTACTTCCCATCCTTGGTCTTGTGGAACATAACCGTTATGGCCGTTGATAAGACAGCGTGTTGTAACGTCGTCAAAGGGACGAGGGTTACGTAATGTCCAACAGTCCCGTAATAATCTAAAAACCTCATTTCTTACCCCAATTACCGACTCCGTCACTTGTGGAAACGTTTTGTTTAATAGTTGTAGCCCGATGTTCTTGTTCTCACTTTGGTGAGAAGCGAACATTACTAATCCGTAAGCATAACATGCTTCTTTATGTTGCATGTTAGCCGCTTTTTCTAAATCACGAAGTCCAATATTCGGATATATTGAGTCAAAATAATTTCTTAACCCGTTGCGTAAAATAGCATTTGGGTTCCCCGCAATATATGCGTCAAAGTAAACACATCGTAACTTATGGGTTTCCCAATGTGATATCCCCCATCTTTCAAACGAAAGTCTCTTATAAACCAAGACATTCTTGGAACGTTCTTCGAATGTCTTACAAACTGATCTCGCCTTAAATAGTTGTGCCGAGGAATTCTGGCCGACTCTAGACAAGATTTCATCAATCATGTCTCCGGGTAGGTCTCTTAAAATATTGGGTTGTCTATCCATTTTGTGTTTTTAAACTGTAAAATAGACAAGAGTTAGATTCATAAAAAAAAATACTAATTAATACAAGCAATTTTTACATATATCATAAAGCATAAGAACACTATATTACATATATTACACCACACGAATACAACTATCTTATTCCGACTCGCTCGTTTCTTCTTCTTCGGTTTTGGTTCGTTTTGCCAAGTTTCTAGGGATATATGATGTTCCCCTAATACGAGCCGTCGTTGTCCACATTGGTTTAGAAAAACCTGGTGGTTTAGAGGTTCCCGGGTCATTGTTACAACTTAAGGACTTCGGGGGTTGACGATACATATAAAGTTCATCGGGGTTGGAATTAGATTTCTCTATTTTTATGTCCTTTCCCTTATTATTTTCTTTTGCCTTTTTAAATTCAGTTGGGGTAATTTCTATAACATCATTGGAATTCTCGTCGGCTTCCGATTCATCGGAGAATTGGTAATCCTCCCAATATTTTGCTTCCTTGGCGGAAACACCATTGACCATAATTAACCTTGGTCGGTTGGTTGAGGATTCTCTTTTACTTAACCGTTTTATTATTTCCCCCACCGGTTCCGATTCTTCTTCCGGTTCCGATTCTTCTTCCGGTTCCGATTCTTCTTCCGGTTCCGACTCTTCTTCCGGTTCCTCTTCGGGAACTTGTGAATCAGTCCACGAATCATTCCAATTTACATTTGACTCTTCATTATTATTAGGTGAGTCAATGGGACTTGTTCTAGAGGTAGACATCTATCACATAGTATCAAACACGTTAAGAGATTAATATATCACATAATATTCAAATGTTAAAAATATATAGTTTCCAACAAAAATGTTAAGCAATCATTTTTAAAGAAAACACGGTCGAAGTCCAGAATCACTAATGCATCCTAACAAACTCGATAAGACACACTAATGCAAATTTTCTGGTTCTCTAAGACCAACGCTCGGATACCAACTGAAATGTCCCGTTCTTATTGATTAAAAACGTTCCATATTAATTGATTTCGTTGCGAGGTTTTGACCTCTATATGAGACGTTTTTCAAAGACTGCATTCATTTTTAAAACAAACCATAACCTTTATTTCATAGATAAAGGTTTTAAAAAGCTTTACGTAGATTATCAAATAATGATAATCTAAAATATCCTGTTTACACACGACCATTACATAATGGTTTACAATACAAATATGTTACAACAAAATAAGTTTCTTGAATGCAGTTTTTACATAATATCATACAAGCATGGACTCCAAATCTCGTCCTTATTTAAGTATGCGACAGCGGAAGCTCTTAATAATCACCTGAGAATAAACATGCTTAAAACGTCAAAAAAAATGTTGGTGAGTTATAGGTTTAACCTATATATATCAAATCATAATAATAGACCACAAGATTTCATATTTCAATACACATCCCATACATAGAGATAAAAATCATTCATATGGTGAACACCTGGTAACCGACATTAACAAGATGCATATTTAAGAATATCCCCATCATTCCGGGACACCCTTCGGATATGATATAAATTTCGAAGTACTAAAGCATCCGGTTCTTTGGATGGGGTTTGTTAGGCCCAATAGATCTATCTTTAGGATTCGCGTCAATTAGGGTGTCTGTTCCCTAATTCTTAGATTACCAGACTTAATAAAAAGGGGCATATTCGATTTCGATAATTCAACCATAGAATGTAGTTTCACATACTTGTGTCTATTTTGTAAATCATTTATAAAACCTGCATGTATTCTCATCCCAAAAATATTAGATTTTAAAAGTGGGACTATAACTCACTTTCACAGATTTTTACTTCGTCGGGAAGTAAGACTTGGCCACTGGTTGATTCACGAATCTATAACAATATATACATATATATCAAAGTATGTTGAAAATATATTTACAACACTTTTAATATATTTTGATGTTTTAAGTTTATTAAGTCAGCTGTCCTCGTTAGTAACCTACAACTAGTTGTCCACAGTTAGATGTACAGAAATAAATCGATAAATATTATCTTGAATCAATCCACGACCCAGTGTATACGTATCTCAGTATTGATCACAACTCAAACTATATATATTTTGGAATCAACCTCAACCCTGTATATCTAACTCCAACATTCACATATAGAGTGTCTATGGTTGTTCCGAAATATATATAGATGTGTCGACATGATAGGTCAAAACATTGTATACGTGTCTATGGTATCTCAAGATTACATAATATACAATACAAGTTGATTAAGTTATGGTTGGAATAGATTTGTTACCAATTTTCACGTAGCTAAAATGAGAAAAATTATCCAATCTTGTTTTACCCATAACTTCTTCATTTTAAATCCGTTTTGAGTGAATCAAATTGCTATTGTTTCATATTGAACTCTATTTTATGAATCTAAACAGAAAAGTATAGGTTTATAGTCGGAAAAATAAGTTACAAGTCGTTTTTGTAAAGGTAGTCATTTCAGTCGAAAGAACGACGTCTAGATAACCATTTTAGAAAACATACTTCCACTTTGAGTTTAATCATAATTTTTGGATATAGTTTCATGTTCATAATAAAAATCATTTTCTCAGAATAACAACTTTAAAATCAAAGTTTATCATAGTTTTTAATTAACTAACCCAAAACAGCCCGCGGTGTTACTACGACGGCGTAAATCCGGTTTTACGGTGTTTTTCGTGTTTCCAGGTTTTAAATCATTAAGTTATCATATCATATAGATATAGAACATGTGTGTAGTTAATTTTAAAAGTCAAGTTAGAAGGATTAACTTTTGTTTGCGAACAAGTTTAGAATTAACTAAACTATATTCTAGTGATTACGAGTTTAAACCTTCGAATAAGATAGCTTTATATGTATGAATCGAATGATGTTATGAACATCATTACTACCTTAAGTTCCTTGGATAAACCTACTGGAAAATAGAAAAATGGATCTAGCTTCAACGGATCCTTGGATGGCTCGAAGTTCTTGAAGCAGAATCATGACACGAAAACAAGTTCAAGTAAGATCATCACTTGAAATAAGATTGTTATAGTTATAGAAATTGAACCAAAGTTTGAATATGATTATTACCTTGTATTAGAATGATAACCTACTGTAAGAAACAAAGATTTCTTGAGGTTGGATGATCACCTTACAAGATTGGAAGTGAGCTAGCAAACTTGAAAGTATTCTTGATTTTATGTAACTAGAACTTGTAAAATATATGAAGAACACTTAGAACTTGAAGATAGAACTTGAGAGAGATCAATTAGATGAAGAAAATTGAAGAATGAAAGTGTTTGTAGGTGTTTTTGGTCGTTGGTGTATGGATTAGATATAAAGGATATGTAATTTTGTTTTCATGTAAATAAGTCATGAATGATTACTCATATTTTTTGTAATTTTATGAGATATTTCATGCTAGTTGCCAAATGATGGTTCCCACATGTGTTAGGTGACTCACATGGGCTGCTAAGAGCTGATCATTGGAGTGTATATACCAATAGTACATACATCTAAAAGCTGTGTATTGTACGAGTACGAATACGGGTGCATACGAGTAGAATTGTTGATGAAACTGAACGAGGATGTAATTGTAAGCATTTTTGTTAAGTAGAAGTATTTTGATAAGTGTCTTGAAGTCTTTCAAAAGTGTATGAATACATATTAAAACACTACATGTATATACATTTTAACTGAGTCGTTAAGTCATCGTTAGTCGTTACATGTAAGTGTTGCTTTGAAACCTTTAGGTTAACAATCTTGTTAAATATTGTTAACCCATTGTTTATTATATCAAATGAGATGTTAAATTATTACATTATCATGATATCATGATGTATTAATATATCTTAATATGATATATATACATTAAATATCGTTACAACGATAATCGTTACATATATGTCTCGTTTCGAAATCATTAAGTTAGTAGTCTTATTTTTACATATGTATTTCATTGTTAATACACTTAATAATATATTTACTTATCATTTAACATAATTAACCAAGTGTATCAATATCTTAATATGATTCATATGTACCTAGTAAGACGTTGTTATAACGATAATCGTTATATATATCGTTTTCGAGTTTCTTAAATTAATAGTCTAATTTTTATGTATATAACTCATTGTTAAAATACCTAATGAGATACATACTTATAATAAAAACATGTTAACTATATATATAACCATATATATGTCATCGTATAGTTTTTACAAGTTTTAACGTTCGTGAATCACCGGTCAACTTGGGTGGTCAATTGTCTATATGAAACACATTTCAATTTATCAAGTCTTAACAAGTTTGATTGCTTAACATGTTGGAAACATTTAATCATGTAAATATCAATCTCAATTAATATATATAAACATGGAAAAGTTCGGGTCACTACATATTTAACAAGCCTTAACACGTCTACATGACAAAAACTATCTAGACCCTATTATCAAGACCTTTCATAGCAAAACCGGTATATTAGATATGTGTGCCAAATAAAAAGTAGACCGGTTGAACTCATGAAGGCCGGTTGTCAAAAATTAGGAGTCCGCTATTTTTTTTTTTCACTAAAACCCGCCATTTACACCCAAAAATTTAAAGATACCCCGCTCGCTTGGCAATTCACCTCTCCCTTCAAACTGTTGTTGTTCCCAATTAGACTTCTAATCCACCTTCAAATTAAAAATCCCTTTGCCAATTACAGTCCTGTTGAGCTTCATCCCGCGGAACAGTTATTAAATTCATCTTCATGTTTTTTAAAATCAAACTTGTTTTTACTTTTTTGTTTGTTTTATGTTTGCTAGGGCACTAAATCAAAGGTGTGACGAAGATAATCAAGGAAAACGTAATTTTGGGTGTGTCGTCTGGGTTCTAAAGAATCTACTAGATGCTAAAAACTAAATAGCGATGATGATAAAAAAAGGTTATGAGGTAGATTTATATATATACCTATTTAAATCTTTATGTTATTTGTTGAATTTTCGATCTTATATACTCTATATGTTATGATTGCTCTGATTTAATGTTACAGGTAAGTTTATTTGAGGTTCTTTGTGTAAAAAAGTTAGATTGTAATTTGTTTTGTGTTATATATGATATTGTTCCCTTACAAATTGATAGATACATTCTACACCCATTTTATAGGAAAAAAGTTTCCATAAATTAGTTAGTTTACATCATCTTGAGTAGAGAATTTGTAGTTTTGATAGAGTACTTAGAGGTCTTGTAGCTTAAAATTAAACCTTTATTGAATAGTTAAAGAAAATCTTTTATCAAATATTGTGGCAGGACATGTCTACTATCTACAAAAGTTCAGGCTGCTCAAGGATGATGAAGCATAAAAAATTTAGTATTTTTAGTCATGACTTATTTTTAGTGCTTGTGTAAACAATATGCTATAAACTATGAGTAGTTTCACGTTTGTAATCCACCATGTTTTTTTCCTCTGTTTATAAGTTATACCTTTTCTTTTCATGACTTTGTGTCTAGTTCAGCCTGTTCAGGGTCGTCCTCCTCAAACCATCGACAATTAAATGTTTATTCATATTTATATAAGCTTATCAGTAAGTTTAAAGAAGCTTTGAGCAACAGTTAGCTACAACTCAAACCCTTTTCAACTTGATTTTACTTTTTACATTTCTATGGTTGTTTATTGAACTTTGATTGTGTTTCATGAGATTACTTTGATTGCATTTCATGAGATTGACTGATGAATGGACATCATATTATGCAATATGCGAGAGGCATTGTTGAATCAGACTTCTTGCTTTTTAAGGAGTAGTAGTGTTGCTTAGCTTATTTCTTTGTCATCGAAATTGACATCATAGAGTTTCAAAGTATTTGAACTAGGGAATCAAGTTAGTAAGTCTTTCATTGATGAACCATTGACTTATTAGATTTACTTAAGGTTTTGTTTTGTTGTTTATTTACATTATTTTACATAATTTATTTCGAATTTCACTAATGTTATTATAATAGTGTCCTTGCAGCAACATTTCTCGATTGGTGTTTTTGGCGTGACTCATGTGCTCTAACAAAATGCCACTTAATTATTGCAATCAGTTATTGTATATATAACCTCTCTTCCGCTGAGCTACAGTTGTAAGAGCTCTACGTTAGGTGTAAAACTAAATGTTTAGTTCAACCTTTTTAGCTGAGTCAGATCTATTGTTTTGTGTTTTAACATTTGATTTTTGCTTTCCCTTCTTGAAAACTTTGACACTTATACAAGCTTCAACTTAATTTTTTTTTTTTTTTTTTGCAGGTTTTGCGATCACCTTGTCTTTGTACAGGGAATGGTTATGGTCAACACATCAAACATGTTTGAAGAAAGATTTAGTGGAAATGCTTAAGGATTTTGTTAATTTAATAAAATAAATGTTAGTGCAGTTTTTTTTAGAAATTTCAATGTTAGTTTATTTGTTCTTAGTCTTAAGTGATTATTTATCATTCATCTTAGTTTGTTGATTTGGGTTAAATGTACTTTACTCTAGTCTTGATCTTGTATATACAACAAAAATAGTACAGATAGCAATCTTCTACGTCCTCTTATTATTATTGTCATATTATATATATATATGGAAAATATTGGTATGGAAAATGTTATATAAGCCGGTTATATTGTTCAAAACAAAGGATTATCAAGACTGGTTCTAGAATAGCTTGTAACTACTTATATAGACCGGTCCTAACACGTCTACTTAACCTTATTAAGACCGATTTTAAAACACGTCTACATACATTTTAGCAATTAGACATCCTCTATCTAGACGTGTTCAAAAACACGTCTAAATAGCATTTTTAACACGTCTACTTGACATTTTTTGTAGTAGTGATAGCAATTTGATTCACTTAAAACGGATTTAAAATGAAGAAGTTATGGGTAAAACAAGATTGGATATTTTTGATCTTTTTAGCTACGAAAAATGTTTAACAAATCTATACAAATCATATCCTAGCTAACTTATATTGTATTATACATGTATTCTAATATATTATGTAATCTTGGGATACCATAGACACGTATGCAAATGTTTTGACATATCATATCGACCCATGTATATATATTATTTGGAACAACCATAGACACTCTATATGCAGTAATGTTGGAGTTAGCTATACAGGGTTGAGGTTGATTCCAAAAATATATATACTTTGAGTTGTGATGTAGCCTGAGATGTGTATACACTGGGTCGTGGATTGATTCAAGATAATATATATCGATTTATTTCTGTACATCTAACTGTGGACAACTAGTTGTAGGTTACTAACGAGGACAGCTGACTTAATACACTCAAATCTTTAAAACATAATAAAAATGGTTTTAATTATATTTTGATCATACTTTGATATATATGTACATATTTTTATAGGTTCGTGAATCGATCCGTGACCAAGTCTTATTTTCGAGGAAGGAAATATTTGTGAAAGTGAGTTATAGTCTCACTTTTAAAATCTAATATTTTTGGGATGAGAATACCTGCAGGTTTTATAAATGATTTACAAAATAGACACAAGTACGTGAAACTACATTCTATGGTTGAATTATCAGAATCGAATATGCCCCTTTTTATTAAGTCTGGTAATCTAAGAATTAGGGAACAGACACCCTAATTGACGCGAATCCTAAAGATAGATCTATTGGGCCTAACAAACCCCATCCAAAGTACCGGATGCTTTAGTACTTCGAAATTTATATCATATCCGAAGGGTGTCCCGGAATGATGGGGATATTCTTATATATGCATCTTGTTAATGTCGATTACCAGGTGTTCACCATATGAATAATTTTTATCTCTATGTATGGGATGTGTATTGAAATATGAAATCTTGTGGTCTATTGTTACAATTTGATATATATAGGTTAAACCTATAACTCACCAACATTTTTGTTGACGTTTCAAGCATGTTTATTCTCAGGTGAATATAAGAGCTTCCGCTGTTACATACTAAAATAAGGACAAGATTTGGAGTCCATGTTTTTATGATATTGTGTAAAAACTGCATTCAAGAAACATATGTCGATGTAATATATTTCTATTGTAAACCATTATGTAATGGTCGTGTGTAAACAGTATATTTTAGATTATCATTATTTGATAATCTACGTAATGTTTTTAAAACCTTTATTGATAAAATAAAGGTTATGGTTGTTTTAAAAATGAATGCAGTCTTTGAAAAACGTCTCATATAGAGGTTAAAACCTCGCAACGAAATCAATTAATATGGAACGTTTATAATCAATATGAACGGGACATTTAACGAATAACAGAACGTATCATCATCTCACACGTGTCCCCGAACTATCCAATGGATCTATCACTGTAAATAGACCCCTTGGGTCGTCATTCTACATATTCAGACACTCTGACAACTTGTGAGCAGAGAATTCACATTTCTCTCTCACATAGTACTTTCTCTCACTAGAAGTCATCCGGCTAGTAGCTCAGTGCTCAGCGGACAAAAGATTGATTAAGCCACCCCACAAGTTTCTGTACTTGTGAACCGGGTCTGCAGGGGTTATTTCCCGAGGGTAAACATCAATCGGCAACACTCCCCCACTTTTAGTTAGATACTTCTAGTTATGTGCTAATACACTAAGCCTTACCTCATAAGGAAATAGGTATCAACAGATAACATCTAAATCTTTGACGGGTTATACCTTTTCGTTCGACTCGAGTTGCGCGTCAACGATATCATCATTAGCCACGAAATAATTGTACAAAATAAACGCAATGGAATACATTGGAAACCGAACCCCGAAGCAAAGCGAGGGTTAAAAACTAGTTATATCTAATATAGAGTAGATACGTTTTCGTCGATTAAATAAAACAGTTATAAAGCTTATTATTATACATATATACAATTGAGCAAATTTGGGTTACTATTCATGAATAGTAACCCACTTTCATGCTTTAAGTAATTGTACGTTCCACTTAAATCGTTGTTTTCATAAGCATTTTTTGTATCAAATGTCAAACACCCCAAACTCCAAGAGTTAAAGTGAAAATTACATATTTCAAAATAAAAAAACTTAAAAAAAAATCACTCAAATCTTCAACGGACCACATCTTCTCGCTCGCCACGCGTTATATTTTTCCGAAATCACGGTTCAATTCGAAATAATTTTACGAACACAACGCAACTACCTATAGACAAAATGGATGCTTTTCAAAAAACGCTAAATATCTCGGGCTATTATGTTTTAGGGTGCCTTATTAAATTGTGTTAATATATTCCGAATGTTACAGTCATGTTGGACAACTTTCGCTAACTATAAGTGCAGGAAAGACATTCCAAGATCAAAAAGAGCATGTGATTATGCAATGTATGCAAACTCATGTAATAACCTTTTGTATGTAACAACCAGCAACTTTTTGCGATAACCTGTGACTTTTTTAAATACTTAAGTTTACCGCAGCATCGCGCAGTGGACCAATTGCTTGTTTATCTACAATCTTGGATGGATATGTACACCACACGTAATTTAAACAATAGAGTATGGCATGTGGTAGATATAATAATATGTTAATAACTTAATACTAATTAATAATGTGGTGATCATTATAAGGATCAAATTTTCAGATAAATCGAAACCCATATCTCTCTCTGATTACTTTAATATCTATTATCTTCCTAAATATCCCATCAAGAAAAATAATCAACCAAATAACATGGCTGAAGAATCAACTACTTTCCCAATGAATCTAAACAAAACAATGTCGGTTAAAGTGGCGAGGCCAACGAAAAACGAAACAGATAACGAAAATGAACAAGAAGTATTGGTGATTGAAGGAATAGAAATCAAGAAAGATGAGTATGTGAAGTTTGATGTGTTCATCAACGATGAAGATGATGTGGCAACGAGTGGTGATGGGGCCGCGAGAACTGAGTTTGCTGGTAGCTTTGTGAAAGTGCCACATAAGCATAGGGATGGTGCTGAAGATTGTGGTAATGAGAAGATGATTAATGATACCGCAACCCGCATGCGCATCCCATATGTATGCGGGCATTCAATAGTGTGCGTATGCGTGTGCTTATGCACGTTATGCGGTTTGCGGATTCGTATCTAATGCCTTTGTTCCCGGTACAACAATTACTTGGCTATCAAGTAAATATCTTTTCCATAATTACATCCGTGATTCGGGGGAGTTTGTTATGGAAAGGATTACCATTATCCTGGATGGTTCTAGACTTAGGGTTTGCCTATATATACAAACCCTAACTATCATTCTAACTACAATCACATTACGTAACCATCATCTAATACACGTCTTATGTAACCAGCATCGCCTAGCATCTTCTAAAGGTTAACAAGTTAGTTTCTTGATTAACTAGTACCTACGACCTTATTTGGGGCCTTCTAATCGACGATCGTCATTAAAGGTGGACTTAATCACTTGGCCACCCTGCCGACATCATCATGTCGGCCAGGGTTATCCACGGTAGCCGGACCGGAGAGCCTTGTTCTAAGATCCTTAAACCCCACCTTTCTAACGTGTTGAGCAGGCATATTAAACCCCGTGGTAAAATATGCATGATCAAGTGGTGCTTTCATTGAGAGCTGAACTAATTCAAGACATGTTTATTTGTTTTTTCTTTTAAAGTTTTGAATTATAAGGCTTATTGTTCACAAAAATTTTTTTGAATTTTTTCTTTAACAGTATCATGACTTCCGGGGAATCATCGGAACGTACTCAAATAGATAATCAAAACACGCCATCTGGTAATCAGCAGACGCAAGCTATGACTATAGGGGCAGGATACGCGCCATATCTTCCACCTGTATCCGGCGAGCCTTTTTCAGAGGTATAAGCCGATATATCCAGATGGGATTACACCGCCAAGGGCAAACTCGCCAGTTACCACCACGCGGTTGGATTTTTCCACGGTGGATCCAAGGGTCATCTTGGTAGGCACTAGCGGTGAAACAGTAGGCCCGCACGTGGTATGCTGCGGCCAGGTACCTATTTATAGTACCACGGTTTCAATCCCTCTGCAGACGCAGAGTGTTCTGCATAATTCATCGTTTACACCATTGCAACCTTGGCAACCACCGCGTCCAATTTCGTAGTTTTTGACTCCTGCGGATGTGCAGGCATTACTTAATAGTTAGGGGTTCGGTGTCATTCCGGATGCCAATTCTCATTGGACGCCGATAATCGCAGAACAGCAAATCACTGCGCATACTGTTGGGCTTATAGCGGCATATCCTCAGGTCTCGCAGGCATCTGCGCCACAGGTTTCGGCACTTTTTTAGCTACCTGTATACTCTGCGCCGGCAAGCCTGCCTTCTTTTCCAACGCATCAGCCTTGGTTGTATCCGCAGACGCCAGGGCAGCCCTGGCAAAATATTCAGGGGCAGGCAAATCTCGCAAGCCAATTTATGCATGCGGCACCTCCTGACATGGTCTACCTATTTTCACAACCAGATTTTATTCAGGATATGATGAGGCATTTCTTCGCAGGGCTCAAAGGTGACCCTATTAAACCACCTTTTGAGCTACCAACTACTTTTGATAAGTTTCCTCCGCATATAACTGCATATCTGATTGCGTATCAGATATTTCCAATGACACTGCAGGGTATTGCTCGTGAATGGTTTAATAAATTGCCGGAGGGTAGTATAGCCGGGTTTATGGATCTGCGGACGAAATTCTTGCTGCAATATCAGAATCAGAGGCCACGCAAGCGCACTCATATCGAATGTCATGATATTGTGCAGAAATCCAAGGAATCTTTGGGTGAATTCCTCACAAGATATACTAATGAGTGTCTGCACATACCAGATCTCAAGCCAGAGCAACAGATTTCCAGACTCATACATGGTATAAACTCAGAACGTCATCCAACACTGGTAAGGCGTTTGCGCCATAAGGTCCCAAAAACTTATGCTGAAGCGCTTAATGAATGCCATGACTATATGCGAAGTGGCGAAGATAATGATATTCTAACAGCTAGTTCACGCAATGAGAGGAAAGACGATGATGATCGTTCGCGTGATCAAAATCGTGGCAACAACTCTCTCGGAAGGTATCCTAGCGGTGGTCCTATCAGGAATGATAAAGGGAAATCAAGTGGCAATTATCGAAACAATAATCAGTGTGGCATCAATAATCAGAACTATGCGCTGCTTAAAAGTTTGTCTAAAACGCCAAAAGAAATTTTGGCAACCGAACCAGTGTGCACGACCTTTGCGGTTCCAACTCCGCTTACAGAATTTGGTAAGCGGGATAAAACAAAGTATTGTGAATTCCATGACGATTACGGGCATGACACTAATAGATGCAAAAACTTGATGGAAAGAGTACTTGAAGCACTGCGCGCAGGTAAATTGGATCACCTGAAGCCACCTAAGAAGAACAAGGAAAATCCGCAGAGGAAGGGTCGAAGGTTAAAACTTTCGCATGGCAAAAGGTCAATAAAATAAAAAATGCCGACTTAACCATTAATATGGTCGACGCAGAGAAAGTTATCCAGCGGAGAAAGTACAATGATCACCATGAATGGGAACTTCTCCCGATCGCATTTCCTCCTGTAATGTCCATTGAAGCAGTTAACGAGCCCATTATCATCAAGTGTCGCATCCATACTTGCGGTGTACAAATTAAACGCATGCATGTTGACACCGGGAGTGGTGTCGACATTATGTACGAGCATTGCTATTGTTTTCTCCCTGCAGAAGTCAAAACACAGCTACGCCAGTCTGATATTACGTTATCTGGGTTCTCTGGAGAAAGCTCATGGCCGCTAGGCCGGATAGAGCTAATGATAGAACTCGCAGATGATAATAATCCGCAGTTGGTCAGACATGAGTTAGTTGACTTTTATGTGGTTCGTTCAACTTCGCGGTACAACGCGCTACTTGGGAGAAATTTCATACGGCGTTTTAACATTATATCGTCGGTAGTGCATGGTTTGATTAAGTTTCCTACGAAGGGTGGGGTTGCCACAATTGCGTCACATCAAACAACCGAGTTGTGTGGTTCTGTTGTGCCTGTAAACATTCCCAGCATGGGAGAACAACTCGCAAGCAGTACGGTCATAGCAAACCGTTTACATCCGGATAAGCAGATTAAAATCGGCGCAGGCTTGTCAGCTGAAACAAAGGCCAAATTGCACGGAATATTGACCGCTAACGCAGATGTTTTCGCGTGGCGTGAATCAGACATGACTGGGGTACCGTGAGATATTGCGAAACATAAATTGAATGTTAACCCGTCACTCACGCCCGTTAGACAAAAGAAGTGGCATATGGATCTTGAGCGCAGTGATTGGTTATGCGCAGAAGTAGATAATCTTGTCAAAGCAAACATCCTGCGGGAGGTGCGGTATCAGATATGGGTTGCTAATCCTGTGTTAGTCAAAAAGGCTGATGGTAATTGGCAGATGTGCGTTGATTTTAAAGACATTAATAAAGCATGTCCTAAGGACAACTACCCTCTCCCGAAAATAGACTGGAAGGTGGAATCACTGTCAGGGTTCCGGTACAAGTGTTTTCTAGATGCGTACAAGGGTTATCACCAAATCTTAATGGCTGCGGAAGATGAGGACAAAACTGCTTTCCATACACCGCAAGGTATTTATTGCTATACGAAGATGCCTTTCGGATTAAAAAATGCAGGCGCAACATATCAGCACGTAATTGATGCGGCGTTCAAACAACAAATTGGTAGGAATCTTGAAGCGTACGTTGACGATTTGGTAATTAAGAGCAACACTGAAGAAGAAATGCTCGCGGACATCCTAGAAACGTTTGCGTCTCTACGCAGGATAAATATGAAGCTGAACCCGCTCAAATGTAGTTTTGGGGAAGAGGAAGGCAAGTTTCTGGGTCATTTGGTGACAGCGCGGGGAATTAAGGCAAATCCCAAAAAGATTGAAGCCATTGATAGTTTGCCATCTCCGAAGACAAAGAATGACGTGCAGAGTCTAACCGGGAAGCTTGCGGCGATCACGCGGTTCTTGTCGAAAGCCGCAGAGAGACAATTGCCATTCTTCAATACTTTGAAGAATTGTTTAAAGGAGAAAGTCTTCGTGTGGACTCAGGAAGCAGAATCAGCCTTTCAGGAGATGAAGAAGGTGCTCGCGGAATTACCAACACTCACCGCGCCAGTAACAGGAGAAAAGCTTACGCTATATCTTGCGGCATCGAAAGAGGCTATCAGTTCAGTCCTCATCGCAGATCGCGGAAAGGTAATCTACTTTTATTTACATTGTCTATTTCGCAGAAATTTAACGCTGAGGTTTTCTCAGACGCAAATGCCGATCTACTTCATAAGCAAGACGCTGACATTAAGTGAAGTAAACTATTAACCAATAGAAAATCTAGTATATACGCTAGTCCACACGGCGCGGCGTTTGCGCCGGTACTTTCAAGCACATCCAATTGTGATTCTAACTGATCAACCAATCAAACAGGTTGGTACATGCCTAATTTGCGGCAATGTTCGGGGTTACCGCATTGACTAACGCAATCATTTTTCTTTCAGGTGTTATACAAGCCTGAGATTTCTGGCTGAATGGCTAAATGGCCAGTTGAGTTAGGAGAACACGAGATATAATTTTCCTCGCGAAGCGCGGTTAAAGGTCAAATACTTGCGGATTACCTTGCAGAGTTACCTGCGGATGTTGAAGCCTCTGCAGAACGTCAGGACACTCCGGCTGCACCTTTGACATCATGGGAGTTATACACCGATGGTGCCTGCAGTGCAGCCGGCGCAGGTGCAGGTGTTATTTTAACTGGCCCAGATGGCGAAGAGCACACATATGCGCTGCGGTTTAATTTTGCTGTTACGAACAACGAAGCAGAATACGAGGCTTTGTTATTGGGTATGCGTATTGCGCATAAGTTAAATTTTAAAATCATGCACGCTTACGTGGATTCAAAGCTGGTATGCAGTTAAGTCAGCGGGGACTTCGAAGCACATGACATGGCCATGCAGCAGTATTTATCGCTTGTTCATAACCTCGCTGACCAGTTTGAGGCTTTTCAAATCTCCCACGTCATGCGGGGGCAAAATAAGAAGGCGGACGCGCTTAGCAAATTGGCTGCTTTGGCTTTTGATTATCCGGGGAAGAAAGTTCTTATAGAAGAATTGCATGCGAAATCCATTATTATGATGCCTTTAGTGGCACCGGTTGAGGAGTCCAGCTCAACGTGGATGACGCCCATTATTGCTTTTCTGCGGGACGGCACCTCGCCTGCGGACTCCGCGGATGCAAAGAAAGTCCGCATTAAGGCACCACTTTATGCCCTTGAGGGTGACGTCCTATATTGAAAGAATTATTTAGGGCCGCATTTAAGGTGTATTGGTCCGAAGGAAGCAGAGGAAGTTATACGCGAGGTGCATGAGGGTGCATGCGCTCTTCATTCGGGGCACAGGTCTATTGTGTCAAAGATTATGCGGCTAGTTTATTATTGGCCCACTATGTATGCAGATACAGCACGCATAGTTAAACAATGTGAATCTTGCCAAATACATGCACCTATCAACAGAGCACCTGCGCATCCAATGATACCAGTCTCCTCACCATGGCCATTCTGCAAATGGGTGATTGACATAGTCAGACCATTTCCTAAGGGCCGAGGAAACATCAAATTCTTGATTGTTGCAATCGACTATTTCACGAAATGGGTTGAAGCACGACCGATGGCGACAATATCAGGAAAAAGGGTGTGTAATTTTGTATGGGAAGACATAGTTTGTCGATTCGGTATACCAAACGAAATTGTTAGTGATAACGGTACGCAGTTTGCGGGAGATCCTTTCTGCAGCTGGTGCGCGGAGCTTAATATTAAGCAAACTTTTACATCCGTCACGCATCCGTAGGCGAACGGCCAGTGCGAAGTCACCAACCGGGACATAGTGGCTGGAATCAAATCTAGGTTAGGCCATGGTAGAATTGGTTGGGTGGATGAACTGCCAAAGGTTTTATGGGCGCATAGAACAACACTAAAAGCAAGCACTGGTGAAACTCCGTTCAGTTTGGTCTACGGGTCAGAGGCTGTTGTGCCCGCAGAAATTGGGGTACCAACGTTCCGCATACAGAATTTTGACGAACAAAATAACTCAAAAGCTTTGCGGGAAAATCTTAATCTACTTGAAGAACGCAGACTCTCTGCGGCGATAAGCGAAGCCAATAACAAGCAGAAAATTGAAAAGTACTACAATCAGCGTGTGCGTTCGCGCTCTTATAAGTGTGGGGACTTAGTTTGGCGTCAGAATGACGCAGGTCATGCGGAGGATACTGGGAAATTGTGCCCCCGTTGGGAAGGTCCATACAGGGTAGCAAAAGCAAGCAACACCGGAGCATACCATCTCGAGACGTTGGATGGCAAACCTGTGAAATGCACTTGGCACGCGACATTGTTGAAAAAATGTTATATGTAGCTGGATGGACCTGATCACTCCTATTTATTTTAGCACATTTTCTGTGTATTTTTCGTCCGTTTGGATGTGTCGCGGTTGTAATCATGATTAATTCCAATTGAATATTTACTCGTGCATACTTTTATTGTTTATTTCTTTTTGTATGCGGTTCCTGCCTACTTAAGGGGTGTCCTCTAGCCTCCGTGCGGCAGAAGCCTGTTTGGTTACAAGGCTAGACATTAACGGCAGGCGAAGGGAATTGGTTTCCCCTAGCCAAGCGCCAAGCAGACTAGATGGCTGCCAAGTCGACTTAAAAATACAAGCATTGGTTTTCTTGTGCGTAATTACTCTAGCATTGGTTTGCGTGAGGAACTCTTAAGCATAAAAGCATTGGTTTGTTTTTAGTTGCGTTGCTTACCATATAGCTAAAGTGCACCCCTAGTACATGACAAAGCAATAACGCAGTAGCTTTTGAGTCTAAGTTGTTCAAGGTAAAATCGCTAAAGTGTTAGTTTATTTTACGCAGGACCTGAGCATACGCATGAGTTTTGGTTAACTATGCCCATGGGCATGCGGTTAATTCTTTGTTTTGATTCACTATATATAAACAAATTAATACACTACGCAAGCATAACACGGTAATATATACATAAAGTTATTGCAAATGATAATTGTTTCAAACACCTGCCCATTACGGGACTTAAGGCCCAAAAATTGTATTTACAATTGCCTGCCTAAGCATAGGACTTACGGCGCAAACTATTACAACAACCTAATAATCCTCCTTGAGGAACCCATCAATCGACATGTTAGGGTCCGCCGCAAAAGCATTAATTAGGGGGATCGGGATGGCAGTGATGGCCTTTTTCCGCTTCCAGGAGCACCGCAGCCGTACCCTCCTTCAATTTTTTCTGTATGACGTCGGGGTACGGTGGTGTGAGCCCGCAGGCTTGGATTACCTCTAGCACTGCCTTGTTGATTTCGTGGTCTTTAACCGCGTCAACATAGGCGTTGAACTTGTCGGACACAGGCTCGGAATCCATCACCTTCTGCGCAATGGTAGGATGGGCGGTGCGAAGCTTTGTCAAGTCCGCCTCTGCTAGCTCGCGACCAGTCACCGTGTCATCCTTCTCCCTAGTAACCTTTTCCAGCTCCACCCGCAGACGCTCAGTCTCCCCCTTGGACTGGTCAACCACCCCAACCAGCTCGCGGTTTTTCTTTCTCTCTTCAATCAATGCGGTTTTGGTTTCCGCCGCAGTTAACTCTACCGCCTTGCGTGCTTCTTTCGCGGCGTCCCTGTCTTTCTTAACATGATCAACTCCCGCTTACAGCAGCCCTAGTTCTGTTTCTTTCGGCACGACCACCTGATACAAGTTAGTGGAACGGCGGGCTTGATCCGCAACCATGCCAAAAAATACAAGGCCGTTTTGTATGAATGCGTTGAGCGCCTGATTAAAGGGCAGTGTGGCTAGTTGGTTGCGAAACTCAGCCGGGAAGATTTGTTGGAGGAAGGCGGATTGCTCTGCGGTGTTTTCCGCCGATGACTGGGTGAGCTGCGCCAGGTTCGCCAATCGGAAGCTACCGTGTGGCGGGGTTGGTGTAGACTCGGAGTCCAGGTGTATCGTCGTGTCCTTTGACTCGGTGGTAGCTTCAAGGTCCGGATTGATCCACGGTGGGGTGTGATGCGTCTCCTCAACATGCTCTGCGTATTAGTAAATGGTTACATAAATGCAAACTTAAGTATGCGGTATGCG
Organism: Rutidosis leptorrhynchoides; assembly: GCF_046630445.1. Taxonomy (NCBI): domain Eukaryota; kingdom Viridiplantae; phylum Streptophyta; class Magnoliopsida; order Asterales; family Asteraceae; genus Rutidosis; species Rutidosis leptorrhynchoides. The sequence continues at coordinate 269,354,394 of NC_092335.1, forward strand.
CGAAGGGGGAACGCTTACCAGAAGATGGGGGAGGTAGATCCGTATAACAGGGTTCGATGGGAACGAAGTTGCCGTTCCGTTTGTCCTCCCTCTATTTGGGAGTGAGTTTCTTCTTCTTCTGTTGGAGTTGGGAGGCTTCGGTGGCCTTGCGCTTATTACCGGAGGTGGCAGGTGCATTCTCGCCAGTTTTCTCCTACTCCAACTGCTGGTTCACATTCTGCTTGCGGAAGGAGATGCCCGCGATCTCCTCCGCAGTCAGTACTTTCTTCATCTTCATCTCAGCAAACATGCACGCATGCGTTAGCATATATAAATAGTAAACTGTTATGTTAGTACATGATCATACTATTCCTACCCTTTCCATCCGGTCCGACTATGGCTGGACGCACATCTTCCCATGGCCAGTGTGCGGATATCTTCCCTAACCGCAGCATCACGTTCCCGTATGACTGGTGCACCAGCTGTGCGTTAGCGCACTCCGCCAATAATTTTGTTTTCTCGTCATCAAGGACCGGGGTTTTGTTTACATCCTTCTCCCCCTTCTCGCACCATATAAGCGTTTGCGGAAAATTGGTACCAACTACAGTTTGGTCAATATAAAAGAAAGTTTCTTTCCAGTTACCCGCATTCGACTTTGGGGTCTTGGTGAAATTTTTTTGGGTGAAGAAGGTGAACCAGGATTTGTGGTGATTGGCTAAGCGGTATAGATGACAGAAAACTTTAACCAACGGTACCTTGTTGAGTGCGACGCACCACATCTCAAACAGTACTATTTTACCTATGGCATAAGGGTGTAGTTTCCCTAATCCCACTCTGAAGTGATCTAGTACGCCTAGGAAGAAGTCAGAGGGAGGAACCCTAAAGTTGCCATGCTTGAACGCATGTTCGTAGATGGTCACCTTCTTCTCCGGTGGCTCGTGAGCACGTTGATTGGGCAGGGATGGCACCAGATTGTACTTTGCTAATGGTGGGTATTGTTTAACTAAGTGATCAATGTGTTTCTGCTCTATAATCGATCTAACGCTATCTACATAGGTCTCGTTAGCCTTAGTCATTTTCTATAGAGTGATTGGAGAATTACTAACCTTTAGACGGTAGCCGGAGTATTTAGGATTTGATCGGAATTGAATATAGCAGCGTATTTGTAGTGACCCGAACTTTTCCATGTTTATATATATTAAATGAAATTGTTATTTACATAATTAAGTGTTTTCAACATGTTAAGAAATCAAACTTGTTAAGACTTGATTAATTGAAATAGGTTTCATATAGACAATTGACCACCCAAGTTGACCGGTGATTCACGAACGTTAAAACTTGTAAAAACTATATGATGACATATATATGGTTATATATATAGTTAACATGATATTATGATAAGTAAACATATCATTAAGTATATTAACAATGAACTACATATGTAAAAACAAGACTACTAACTTAATGATTTTGAAACGAGACATATATGTAACGATTATCGTTGTAACGACATTTAATGTATATATATCATATTAAGAGATATTCGTACATCATAATATCATGATAATATAATAATTTAAAATCTCTTTTGATATTATAAACATTGGGTTAACAACATTTAACAAGATCGTTAACCTAAAGGTTTCAAAACAACACTTACATGTAACGACTAACGATGACTTAACGACTCAGTTAAAATGTATATACTTGTAGTGTTTTAATATGTATTCATACACTTTTGAAAGACTTCAAGACACTTATCAAAATACTTTTACTTAACAAAAATGCTTACAATTACATCCTCGTTCAGTTTCATCAATAATTCTACTCGTATGCACCTGTATTCATACTCGTACAATACACAGCTTTTAGATGTATGTACTATTGGTATATACACTCCAATGATCAGCTCTTAGCAGCCCATGTGAGTTACCTAACACATGTGGGAACCATCATTTGGCAACTAGCATGAAATATCTCATAAAATTACAAAAATATGAGTAATCATTCATGACTTATTTACATGAAAACAAAATTACATATCCTTTATATCTAATCCATACACCAACGACCAAAAACACCTACAAATACTTTCATTCTTCAATTTTCTTCATCTAATTGATCTCTCTCAAGTTCTATCTTTAAGTTCTAAGTGTTCTTTATAAATTCCAAAAGTTCTAGTTTCATAAAATCAAGAATACTTCCAAGATTGCAAGTTTACTTCCAAGTTTTCTAAATCCATTCCAAGTATTCATCCAAGATCAAGAAACCTTTGTTACTTACAGTAGGTTATCTTTCTAATACAAGGTAATAATCATATTCAAACTTTAATTCAATTTCTATAACTATAACAATCTTATTTCGAGTGGAAATCTTACTTGAAATTGTTTTCGTGTCATGATTCTGCTTCAAGAACTTTCAAGCCATCCAAGGATCCTTTGAAGCTAGATCCATTTTTCTCATTTCCAGTAGGTTTATCCAAGGAACTTAAGATAGTAATGATGTTCATAACATCATTCGATTCATACATAAAAAGCTGTCTTATTCAACGTTATAAACTTGTATTCACTAGAACATAGTTTAGTTAATTCTAAACTTGTTCACAAATAAAGTTAATCCTTATAATTAGACTTTTAAAATAAACTAAACACATGTTCTATATCTATATGATATTCTAACTTAATGATTTAAAACCCGAAAACACGATAAACACCATAAAACTGGATATACGCCGTCGTAGTAAAACCGGGGGCTGTTTTGGTTGGGATAATTAAAAGCTAAGAAGAACTTTGATTTAAAAGCTATACTTCTGGAAAAATAATTTTTCTTATGAACATGAAACTATATCCAAAAATCATGGTTAAACTCAATGTGAAAGTATGTTTTTCAAAATGGTCATCAAGATGTCGTTCTTTCGATGGAAATAACTACCTCTTTCAAAAATGACTTGTAACTTGTATTTCTGACTATAAACTTATACTTTTTCTGTTTAGATTCATAAAGTTAAGTTCAATACGAAATCATGGCCACTGGAATCACTCAAAACGGATTAGAAACGAAGAAATGGCTAGTAAAACAAGATTGATAAAAACTACTCATTTTACCTACGTGAAAGTTAGTAATAAATCTATTCCAACCATAACCTAATCAACTTATATTGTATATTATGTAATCTTGAGATACCCTAGACACGTATACAATGTTTCGACCTATCATGTCGACCCATCTATATATATATATATATATATATATATATATATATATATATATATATATATATATATATATATATATATATATATATATATATATATATATATATATATATATATATATATATATATATATATATATTGCGGAACAACCATAGACACGCTATATGTGAATGTTGGAGTTAGCTATACAGGGTTGAGGTTGATTCCAAAATATATATATAGTTTGAGTTGTGATCAATACTGAGATACGTATACACTGGGTCGTGGATTGATTCAAGATAATATTTATCGATTTATTTCTGTACATCTAACTGTGGACAACTAGTTGTAGGTTACTAACGAGGACAGCTGACTTAATAAACTTAAAACATCAAAATGTATTAAAAGTTTTGTAAATATATTTTGAACATACTTTGATATATATGTATATATTGTTATAGGTTTGTGAATCAACCAGTGGCCAAGTCTTACTTCCTGATGAAGTAAAAATCTGTGAAAGTGAGTTATAGTCCCACTTTTAAAATCTAATATTTTTGGGATGAGAATACATGCAGGTTTTATAAATGATTTACAAAATAGACACAAGTACGTGAAACTACATTCTATGGTTGAATTATCGAAATTGAATATGCCCCTTTTTATTAAGTCTGGTAATCTAAGAATTAGGAAACAGACACCTTAATTGACGCGAATCCTAAAGATAGATCTATTGGGCCTAACAAACCCCATCCAAAGTACCGGATGCTTTAGTACTTCGAAATTTATATCATATCCGAAGGGTGTCCCGGAATGATGGGGATATTCTTAAATATGCATCTTGTTAATGTCGGTTACCAGGTGTTCACCATATGAATGCTTTTTATCTCTATGTATGGGATGTGTATTGAAATATGAAATCTTGTGGTCTATTGTTACGATTTGATATATATATAGGTTAAACCTATAACTCACCAACATTTTTGTTGACGTTTAAAGCATGTTTATTCTCAGGTGAATACTAAGAGCTTCCGTTGTTGCATACTAAAATAAGGACAAGATTTGGAGTCCATGTTTGTATGTTATTGTGTAAAAACTGCATTCAAGAAACTGATTTCGATGTAACATATTTGTATTGTAAACCATTATGTAATGGTCGTGTGTAAACAGGATATTTTAGATTATCATTATTTGATAATCTACGTAAAGCTTTTTGAACCTTTATTTATGAAATAAAGGTTATGGTTTGTTTTAAAAATGAATGCAGTCTTTGAAAAACGTCTCATATAGAGGTCAAAACCTCGCAACGAAATCAATTAATATGGAACGTTTTTAATCAATAAGAACGGGACATTTCAGTTGGTATCAGAGCGTTGGTCTTAGAGAACCAGAATTTTGCATTAGTGTGTCTTATCGAGTTTGTTAGGATGCATTAGTGAGTCTGAACTTCGACAGTATTTACTTGAAAAAAAAAAGATTGCTTAACAAATTTTGTTGGAAACTATATATTTTTAACATGTGAATATTATGTGATATATTAATCTCTTAACGTGTTTGATATTATGTGATAGATATCTACCTCTAGAACTAGTCCCATTGACTCACCTAATAATAATGAGGAGTCAAATGTAAATTGGAATGATTCGTGGACTGATTCACAAGTTCCCGAAGAGGAACCGGAAGAAGAGTCGGAACCGGAAGAAGAATCGGAACCGGAAGAAGAATTGGAACGGGAAGAAGAACCAGTGGGGGAAATAATAAAACGGTTAAGTAGAAGAAAATCCTCAACCAACCGACCAAAGTTAATTATGGTCAACGGTGTTTCCGCCAAGGAAGCAAAATATTGGGAGGATTACCAATTCTCCGATGAATCGGATTTCGACGAGGATTCCGATGATGTTATAGAAATTACCCTAACTGAATTTAAAAAGGCAAAAGAGAACAATAAGTGAAAGGGCATAAAAATAGAGAAATCTGATTCTAACCCCGATGAACTTTATATGTATCGTCAACACCCGTATTTCTTAAGTTGTAACAATAACCCGGGAACCTCTAAACCACCAGGTTTTTCTAGACCAATGTGAAAAACGACGGCTCGTATTAGGGGAACATCATATATCCCTAAAAACTTAGCAAAAAGAACCAAGTTCAAAAAAGAAGAAATGAGTGAGTCGGAATAAGATAGTTGTATTTATGCGGTGTAATATATGTAATATAGTGTGCTTATGCTTTACGATATATGTAAAAATTGCTTATATTAATAAGTATCTTTTATGAATCTAACTCTTGTCTATTTTACAGTATAAAAACACAAAATGGATAGACAACCCAATATTTTAGAAGACTTACCAAGAGACATGATTGATGAAATCTTGTCTAGAGTCGGTCAGAATTCCTCGGCATAACTATTTATGGCAAAATCAATTTGTAAGACATTCGAAGAACGTTTCAAGAATGCATTGGTTTATAAAAGGCTTTCGTTTGAAAGATGGGGGATATCACATTGGGAAACCCATAAGTTACGATGTGTTTACTTTGACGCATATATTGCGGGGAACCCAAATCCTATTTTACGCAACGGGTTAAGAAATTATTTTGACTCAATGTATCCGAATATAGGACTTCATGATTTAGAAAAAGCGGCTAACATGCAACATAAAGAAGCATGTTATGCTTATGGGTTAGTAATGTTCGCTTCTCACCAAAGTGAGAAAAAGAACATCGGGCTACAACTATTAAACAAAACGTTCCCACAAGTGACGGAGTCGGTAATTGGGGTAAGAAATGAGGTTTTTAGGTTATTACGAGACTGTTGGTCATTACGTAACCTTCGCCCTTTTGACGACGTTACAACACGTTGTCATACTATCGGTCACAACGGTTACGTTCCGCAAGACCAAGGATGGGAAATGGTATTAGTAAAACCAGAATGCATGACTTGTTTCTGGACGTATGAATTGAAATGTCCCGTTCTTATTGATTAAAAACGTTCCATATTAATTGATTTCGTTGCGAGGTTTTGACCTCTATATGAAACGTTTTTCAAAGACTGCATTCATTTTTAAAACAAACCATAACCTTTATTTCATAAATAAAGGTTTAAAAGCTTTACGTAGATTATCAAATAATGATAATCTAAAATATCCTGTTTACACACGACCATTACATAATGGTTTACAATACAAATATGTTACATCGAAATCAGTTTCTTGAATGCAGTTTTTACACAATATCATACAAACATGGACTCCAAATCTTGTCCTTATTTTAGTATGCAACAGCGGAAGCTCTTAGTATTCACCTGAGAATAAACATGCTTTAAACGTCAACAAAAATGTTGGTGAGTTATAGGTTTAACCTATGTATATCAAATCGTAACAATAGACCACAAGATTTCATATTTCAATACACATCCCATACATAGAGATAAAAATTATTCATATGGTGAACACCTGGTAACCGACATTAACAAGATGCATATATAAGAATATCCCCATCATTCCGGGACACCCTTCGGATATGATATAAATTTCGAAGTACTAAAGCATCCGGTACTTTGGATGGGGTTTGTTAGGCCCAATAGATCTATCTTTAGGATTCACGTCAATTAGGGTGTCTGTTCCCTAATTCTTAGATTACCAGACTTAATAAAAAGGGGCATATTCGATTTCGATAATTCAACCATAGAATGTAGTTTCACGTACTTGTGTCTATTTTGTAAATCATTTATAAAACCTGCATGTATTCTCATCCCAAAAATATTAGATTTTAAAAGTGGGACTATAACTCACTTTCACAGATTTTTACTTCGTCGGGAAGTAAGACTTGGCCACTGGTTGATTCACGAACCTATAACAATATATACATATATATCAAAGTATGTTCAAAATATATTTACAACACTTTTAATATATTTTGATGTTTTAAGTTTATTAAGTCAGTTGTCCTCGTTAGTAACCTACAACTACTTGTCCACAGTTAGATGTACAGAAATAAATCGATAAATATTATCTTGAATCAATCCACGGCCCAGTGTATACGTATCTCAGTATTGATCACAACTCAAACTATATATATTTTGGAATCAACCTCAACCCTGTATAGATAACTCCAACATTCACATATAGAGTGTCTATGGTTGTTCCGAAATATATATAGATGTGTCGACATGATAGGTCGAAACATTGTATACGTGTCTATGGTATCTCAAGATTACATAATATACAATACAAGTTGATTAAGTTATGGTTGGAATAGATTTGTTACCAATTTTCACGTAGCTAAAATGAGAAAAATTATCCAATCTTGTTTTACCCATAACTTCTTCATTTTAAATCCGTTTTGAGTGAATCAAATTGCTATGGTTTGATATTGAACTCTATTTTATGAATATAAACAGAAAAAGTATAGGTTTATAGTCGGAAAAATAAGTTACAATTCGTTTTTGTAAAGGTAGTCATTTCAGTCGAAAGAACGACGTCTAGATGACCATTTTAGAAAACATACTTCCACTTTGAGTTTAACTATAATTTTTGGATATAGTTTCATGTTCATAATAAAAATTATTTTCCCAGAATAACAAGTTTTAAATCAAAGTTTATCATAGTTTTTAATTAACTAACCCAAAACAGCCCGCGGTGTTACTACGACGGCGTAAATCCGGTTTTACGGTGTTTTTCGTGTTTCCAGGTTTTAAATCATTAAGTTAGCATATCATATAGATATAGAACATGTGTTTAGTTGATTTTAAAAGTCAAGTTAGAAGGATTAACTTTTATTTGCGAACAAGTTTAGAATTAACTAAACTATGTTCTAGTGATTACAAGTTTAACCCTTCGAATAAGATAGCTTTATATGTATGAATCGAATGATGTTATGAACATCATTACTAATTCAAGTTCCTTGGATAAACCTACTGGAAATGAGAAAAATAGATCTAGCTTCAAAGGATCCTTGGATGGCTTGAAAGTTCTTGAAGTAGAATCATGACACGAAAACAATTTCAAGTAAGATTTCCACTAGAAATAAGATTGTTATAGTTATAGAAATTGAATTAAAGTTTGAATATGATTATTACCTTGTATTAGAAAGATAACCTACTGTAAGTAACAAAGGTTTCTTGATCTTGGATGATTACTTGGAATGGATTTAGAAAACTTGGAAGTAAACTTGCAATCTTGAAAGTATTCTTGATTTTATGAAACTAGAACTTTTGGAATTTATGAAGAACACTTAGAACTTGAAGATAGAACTTGAGAGAGATCAATTAGATGAAGAAAATTGAAGAATGAAAGTGTTTTTAGGTGTTTTTGGTCGTTGGTGTATGGATTAGATATAAAGGATATGTAATTTTGTTTTCATGTAAATAAGTCATGAATGATTACTCATATTTTTGTAATTTTATGAGATATTTCATGCTAGTTGCCAAATGATGGTTCCCAAATATGTTAGGTGACTCATATGGGCTGCTAAGAGCTGATCATTGGAGTGTATATACCAATAGTACATACATCTAAAAGCTGTGTATTGTACGAGTACGAATACGGGTGTATACGAGTAGAATTATTGATGAAACTGAACGAGGATGTAATTGTAAGCATTTTTGTTAAGTAGAAGTATTTTGATAAGTGTGTTGAAGTCTTTCAAAAGTGTATGAATACATATTAAAACACTACATGTATATACATTTTAACTGAGTCGTTAAGTCATCGTTAGTCGTTACATGTAAATGTTGTTTTGAAACCTTTAGGTTAATGCTCTTGTTGAATGTTGTTAACCCATTGTTTATTATAACAAATGAGATGTTAAATTGTTATATTATCATGATATTATGATATATAATATATCTTAGTATGATATATATATATACAGTTAAATGCCGTTACAACGATAATCGTTACATATATGTCTCGTTTCGAAATCATTAAGTTAGTAGTCTTATTTTTACATATGTATTTCATTGTTAATACACTTAATAATATATTTACTTATCATTTAACATAATTAACCAAGTGTATCAATATCTTAATATGATTCATATGTACCTAGTAAGACGTTGTTATAACGATAATCGCTATATATATCGTTTTCGAGTTTCTTAAATTAATAGTCTCATTTTTATGTATATAACTCATTGTTAAAATACCTAATGAGATACATACTTATAATAAAATCATGTTAACTATATATATAACCATATATATGTCATCGTATAGTTTTTACAAGTTTTAACGTTCGTGAATCACCGGTCAACTTGGGTGGTCAATTGTCTATATGAAACCTATTTCAATTAATCAAGTCATAACAAGTTTGATTGCTTAATATGTTGGAAAAACTTAATCATGTAAATAACAATTTCATTTAATATATATATATAAACATGGAAAAGTTCGGGTCACTACATGAATTACGTGTCTTTGTTGCCTTTGCTGAACGCCTTATTTATTAACTAGAATTATCTTCGCAACTACTTTGTATCAAAGTTTTATGTGCTATATTTCATGCTATATGTAAAATAGCGGTATTGTAAGTTTGCAAGTTATTGTATAAAGGTTTGAATATGATATATTTTTTTTTTTTTGTGATTAGTTTTTCATATAGAATTGTAGTAGTTGAAATGGTATGTTAGCTACTAAGTATGAACTTAACGGGTAGGTACTACCCGAATTAAAGAGTATAAAACGCTAATATGAAGAAAGAGCTTTTATAAATAAGTTCATATTACGCTACAAAATACTATTGACTACTCTTGATATTCTATATGATTAACTCGTTTCATTTGACTATTTTGAAGGAAATGGCACCGACTACTCGACACACCTTGAATATGAGTGAAGAGGAATTTCGTGCTTTTCTTGCTTCAAACATAGCCGCAGTACAGGCTGCGCTACATACCAACAATAACCTTAGATCTAGCAGTACAGGAAATCGTGTAGGATGTACCTACAAAGAATTCACTGCCTACAAACCTTTGGAATTTGATGGAACCGAAGGACCGATCGGATTGAAACGGTGGACCGAGAAGGTCGAATCGGTGTTTGCCATAAGTAAGTGTACTGAAGAGGACAAAGTGAAGTATGCTACGCATACCTTCACAGGTTCTGCGTTAACTTGGTGGAATACCTATCTAGAGCAAGTGGGACAAGATGATGCGTACGCACTACCGTGGTTAGCATTCAAGCACTTGATGAACGAGAAATACCATCCCAGAACCGAGGTCAATAAGCTCAAGACAGAACTTAGAGGGTTACGAACCCAAGGATTTGATATTACCACGTACGAAAGACGATTCACAGAATTATGCCTATTGTGTCCGGGAGCGTTCGAAGATGAGGAAGAGAAGATCGACGCGTTTGTGAAAGAATTACCGGAAAGAATCCAAGAAGATATAAGTTCACACGAGCCCGCCTCCATACAACAGGCATGTAGAATGGCTCACAAACTAGTGAACCAGATTGAGGAAAGAATTAAAGAACAGACGGCTGAAGAGGCCAATGTGAAGCAAGTCAAAAGAAAGTGGGAGGAAAACGATGATAAGAATCACCAATACAACAACAACAGCAATTACAATAATAATCGCAACAATTATCCCAACAATCGCAACATCAATCGCAACTACAACAAACGGCCCAACAACAACAACAACAGAAGCAGCAACTACAACAATCATCCCAACAACAATAACAACCGCAACAACAACAACAATCAGAAGCAGCTATGCCAAAGGTGTGAAAAGTATCACTCGGGGTTCTGCACCAAATTTTGCAACAAGTGTAAAAGAAATGGTCATAGCGCGGCGAAGTTTGAGGTCTACGGACCAGGGGTTAATAGAACGAAAGGAACAAATGGTGTCGGAACGAGTAATGGCGGAGCAAGTAGTGTCGGAGCAAGTTATGCCAATGTAGTTTGTTATAAATGTGAAAAACCGGGCCACATTATTAGAAATTGCCCGAACCAGGAGAACACGAATGGACAAGGCCACGGAAGAGTTTTCAATATTAATGCGGCAGAGGCACAGGAAGACCCGGAGCTTGTTACGGGTACGTTTCTTATTGACAATAAATCTGCTTACGTTTTATTTGATTCGGGTGCGGATAGAAGCTATATGAGTAGAGATTTTTGTGCTAAATTAAGTTGTCCATTGACGCCGTTGGATAGTAAATTTTTACTCGAATTAGCAAACGGTAAATTAATTTCAGCAGATAATATATGCCGGAATCGAGAAATTAAACTGGGTAGCAAAATATTTAAGATTGATTTGATACCAGTAGAGTTAGGGAGTTTTGATGTGATAATCGATATGGACTGGTTGAAAGAAGTGAAAGCAGAGATCGTTTGTTACAAAAATGCAATTCGCATTATACGAGAAAAAGAAAAACCCTTAATGGTGTACGGAGAAAAGGGCAACACGAAGCTACATCTTATTAGAAATTTGAAGGCACAAAAACTAATAAGAAAAGGTTGCTATGCTGTTCTAGCACACGTCGAGAAAGTACAAACTGAAGAAAAGAGCATCAATGATGTTCCCGTCGCAAAAGAATTTCCCGATGTATTTCCGAAAGAATTACCGGGACTACCTCCACATCGATCTGTTGAATTTCAAATAGATCTTGTACCAGGAGCTGCACCAATAGCTCGTGCTCCTTATAGACTCGCACCCAGCGAGATGAAAGAACTACAAAGCTAACTGTAAGAACTATTAGAACGTGGTTTCATTCGACCAAGCACATCACCATGGGGAGCTCCTGTTTTGTTTGTCAAGAAGAAGGATGGTACATTTAGGTTGTGTATTGACTACAGAGAGTTGAAAAAACTTACCATCAAAAACCGTTATCCACTGCCGAGAATTGACGACTTATTTGATCAACTACAAGGCTCGTCGGTTTATTCGAAGATCGATTTACGTTCTGGATATCATCAAATGCGAGTAAAGGAGGATGATATTCCAAAAACTGCTTTTAGGATGCGTTATGGTCATTACGAGTTTATGGTTATGCCGTTTGGATTGACTAACGCACCAGCTGTGTTCATGGACCTTATGAACCGAGTGTGTGGGCCATATCTTGACAAGTTTGTCATTGTTTTCATCGATGACATACTTATTTACTCAAAGAATGATCAAGAGCACGAAGAACATGTGAGAAAAGTGCTAGAAGTATTGAGGAAAGAAAAACTGTACGCTAAGTTTTCAAAGTGTGCATTTTGGTTGGAAGAAGTTCAATTCCTCGGTCACATAGTGAACAAAGAAGGTATCCAGGTGGACCCGGTAAAGATCGAAACCGTTGAAAAGTGGAAAACCCCAAAAACTCCGAAGCATATACGTTAATTTTTAGGATTGACTGGTTACTACAGAAGATTCATCCAAGATTTCTCCAAAATAGCAAAACCCTTGACTGCATTAACGCATAAAGTGAAGAAATTTGAATGGAAGGATGAACAAGAGAAGGCGTTTCAATTATTGAAGAAAAAGCTAACTACGGCACCTATATTGTCATTGCCTGAAGGGAATGATGATTTTGTGATTTATTGTGATGCATCAAAGCAAGGTCTCGGTTGTGTATTAATGCAACGGACGAAGGTGATTGCTTATGCGTCTAGACAATTGAAGATTCACGAGCAAAATTATACGACGCATGATTTGGAATTAGGCGCGGTTGTTTTTGCATTAAAGACTTAGAGGCACTACTTATATGGGGTCAAAAGTATTATATATACCGACCACAAAAGTCTTCAACACATATTTAATCAGAAACAACTGAATATGAGGCAGCGTAGGTGGATTGAATTGTTGAATGATTATGACTTTGAGATTCGTTACCACCCAGGGAAGGCAAATGTGGTAGCCGACGCCTTGAGCAGAAAGGACAGAGAACCCATTCGAGTAAAATCTATGAATATAATGATTCACACTAACCTCACTACTCAAATAAAGGAGGCGCGACAAGGAGTTTTAAAAGAGGGAAATTTAAAGGATGAAATACCCAAAGGATCGGAGAAGCATCTTAATATTCGGGAAGATGGAACCCGGTATAGGGCTGAAAGAATTTGGGTACCAAAATTTGGAGATATGAGAGAAATGGTACTTAGAGAAGCTCATAAAACCAGATACTCAATACATCCTGGAACGGGGAAGATGTACAAGGATCTTAAGAAACATTTTTGGTGGCCAGGTATGAAAGCCGATATTGCTAAATATGTAGGAGAATGTTTAACGTGTTCTAAGGTCAAAGCTGAACATCAGAAACCATCAGGTCTACTACAACAACCTGAAATCCCGGAATGGAAATGGGAAAACATTACCATGGATTTCATTACTAAATTGCCAAGGACTGCAAGTGGTTATGATACTATTTGGGTAATAGTTGATCGTCTCACCAAGTCAGCACACTTCCTGCCAATAAGAGAAGATGACAAGATGGAGAAGTTAGCACGAGTGTATTTGAAGGAAGTCGTCTCCGGACATGGAATACCAATCTCTATTATCTCTGATAGGGATGGCAGATTTATTTCAAGATTCTGGCAGACACTACAGCAAGCATTGGGAACTCATCTAGACATGAGTACTGCCTATCATCCACAAACTGATGGGCAGAGCGAAAGGACGATACAAACGCTTGAAGACATGCTACGAGCTTGTGTTATTGATTTCGGAAACAGTTGGGATCGACATCTACCGTTAGCAGAATTTTCCTACAACAACAGCTACCATTCAAGCATTGAGATGACGCCGTTTGAAGCACTTTATGGTAGAAAGTGCAGGTCTCCGATTTGTTGGAGTGAAGTGGGGGATAGACAGATTACGGGTCCGGAGATAATACAAGAAACTACCGAGAAAATCATCCAAATTCAACAAAGATTGAAAACCGCCCAGAGTCGACAAAAGAGCTACGCGGACAGTAATAGAAAAGATATAGAGTTTGAAATTGAAGAAATGGTCATGCTTAAGGTTTCACCTTGGAAAGGCGTTGTTCGATTTGGTAAACGGGGGAAACTAAATCCAAGGGACATTGGACCATTCAAGATTATAGATCGTGTCGGACCAGTAGCTTACCAACTGGAGCTACCTCAACAACTCACGGCTGTACATAACACTTTCCACGTCTCAAATTTGAAGAAATGTTTTGCTAAAGAAGATCTCACTATTCCATTGGACGAAATCCAAATCAATGAAAAACTTCAATCCATTGAAGAACCCGTCGAAATAATGGATCGTGAGGTTAAGAGACTTAAATAAAACAAGATACCGATTGTTAAGGTTCGATGGAATGCTCATAGAGGACTCGAGTTCACCTGGGAGCGTGAAGATCAGATGAAGAAGAAATACCCGCATTTATTTCCAGAAGATACGTCAACACCTCCAACTGCTTAAAATTTCGGGACGAAATTTATTTAACGGGTAGGTACTGTAGTGACCCGAACTTTTCCATGTTTATATATATTAAATGAAATTGTTATTTACATGATTAAGTGTTTTCAACATGTTAAGAAATCAAACTTGTTAAGACTTGATTAATTGAAATAGGTTTCATATAGACAATTGACCACCCAAGTTGACCGGTGATTCACGAACGTTAAAACTTGTAAAAACTATATGATGACATATATATGGTTATATATATAGTTAACATGATATTATAATAAGTAAACATATCATTAAGTATATTAACAATGAACTACATATGTAAAAACAAGACTACTAACTTAATGATTTTGAAACGAGACATATATGTAACGACTAACGATGACTTAACGACTCAGTTAAAATGTATATACATGTAGTGTTTTAATATGTATTCATACACTTTTGAAAGACTTCAAGACACTTATCAAAATACTTCTACTTAACAAAAATGCTTACAATTACATCCTCGTTCAGTTTCATCAACAATTCTACTCGTATGCACCCGTATTCGTACTTGTACAAAACACAGATTTTAGATGTATGTACTATTGGTATATACACTCCAATAATCAGCTCTTAGCAGCCCATGTGAGTCACCTAACATATGTGGGAACCATCATTTGGCAACTAGCATGAAATATCTCATAAAATTACAAAAATATGAGTAATCATTCATGACTTATTTACATGAAAACAAAATTACATATCCTTTATATCTAATCCATACACCAACGACCAAAAACACCTACAAACACTTTAATTCTTCAATTTTATTCATCTAATTTATCTCTCTCAAGTTCTTTCTTTAAGTTCTAAGTGTTCTTCATAAATTCCAAAAGTTCTAGTTTCATAAAATCAAGAATACTTCCAAGATTGCAAGTTTACTTTCAAGTTTTCTAAATCCATTCCAAGTAATCATCCAAGATCAAGAAACCTTTGTTACTTACAGTAGGTTATCTTTCTAATATAAGGTAATAATCATATTCAAACTTTAATTCAATTTCTATAACTATAACAATCTTATTTCGAGTGGAAATCTTACTTGAAATTGTTTTCGTGTCATGATTCTGCTTCAAGAACTTTCAAGCCATCCAAGGATCCTTTGAAGCTAGATCCATTTTTATCATTTCCAGTAGGTTTATCCAAGGAACTTAAGATAGTAATGATGTTCATAACATCATTCGATTCATACATAAAAAGCTGTCTTATTCAACGTTATAAACTTGTAATCACTATAACATAATTTAGTTAATTCTAAACTTGTTCGCAAATAAAGTTAATCCTTCTAACTAGACTTTTAAAATCAACTAAACACATGTTCTATATCTATATGATATTCTAACTTAATGATTTAAAACCCGAAAACACGATAAACACCATAAAACTGGATATACGCCGTCGTAGTAAAACCGGGGGCTGTTTTGGTTGGGATAATTAAAAGCTAAGAAGAACTTTGATTTAAAAGCTATACTTCTGGAAAAATGATTTTTCTTATGAACATGAAACTATATCCAAAAATCATGGTTAAACTCAAAGTGAAAGTATGTTTTTCAAAATGGTCATCAAGATGTCGTTCTTTCGATGGAAATGACTACCTCTTTCAAAAACGACTTGTAACTTGTATTTCTGACTATAAACTTATACTTTTTCTGTTTAGATTCATAAATTTAAGTTCAATACGAAACCGTGGCCACTGGAATCACTCAAAACGGATTAGAAACGAAAAAATGGCGAGTAAAACAAGATTGATAAAAACTACTCATTTTACCTACGTGAAAGTTAGTAATAAATCTATTCCAACCATAACCTAATCAACTTATATTGTATATTACGTAATCTTGAGATACCATAGACACGTATACAATATTTCGATCTATCATGTCGACCCATCTATATATATATATATATATATATATATATATATATATATATATATATATATATATATATATATATATATATATATATATATATATATATTGCGGAACAACCATAGACACTCTATATGTGAATGTTGGAGTTAGCTATACAGGGTTGAGGTTGATTCCAAAATATATATATAGTTTGAGTTGTGATCAATACTGAGATACGTATACACTGGGTCGTGGATTGATTCAAGATAATATTTATCGATTTATTTCTGTACATCTAACTGTGGACAACTAGTTGTAGGTTACTAACGAGGACAGCTGACTTAATAAACTTAAAACATCAAAATCTATTAAAAGTTTTGTAAATATATTTTGAACATACTTTGATATATATGTATATATTGTTATAGGTTTGTGAATCAACCAGTGGCCAAGTCTTACTTCCCGACGAAGTAAAAATCTGTGAAAGTGAGTTATAGTCCCACTTTTAAAATCTAATATTTTTGGGATGAGAATACATGCAGGTTTTATAAATGATTTACAAAATAGACACAAGTACGTGAAACTAAATTCTATGGTTGAATTATCGAAATCGAATATGCCCCTTTTTGTTAAGTCTGGTAATCTAAGAATTAGGGAACAGACACCCTAATTGACGCGAATCCTAAAGATAGATCTATTGGGCCTAACAAACAGTCATAACCCGTCCTTAACCATAAGAACGTGTTAGATAACGTATGATTTCATTGCGAGGTATTGACCTCTATATGCGACATTTTTAAAAGAACAACTGCATATATTTTACATTACAAACCATAATTCTTATTTTGATACAAGCTTTAGACAAAATAAAGATGATTATCGTTTAGCGATAATCTTAGACTTACAAACTTTACATGTGATGATAACAATACGATTTCTAGCATATTTTACATTACAAATCCTCCGATATGCAGTTTTATTTTTGATACAAATATGCATACTCAAGATCTTGTTTAAATTCAACATGTTGCAGCGGAAGCTTCTAATTATCACCTGAGAATAGACATGCTTAAAACGTCAACATAAAGTTGGTGAGATATAGGTTTAATGCCGGCAGGAATATATATATATAGACCACAAGATTTCATATATAAACATTTTAATAAAAATATTCTAAGTGGTTGAGCACTTGGTAACCATACTTAACATTTAATCACGTCGCATATTCCCTTTATTATGAAATCTTACTACACCGTACCAAGTGTAGTCACGAAACGAAGTACTGTGCAACCGTTGAATACTGGTCGTCCAGTCCGGTTGGGGTTGTCAGGCCCGATAGATCTATCAACAGGATTCGCGTTTACAATACCGCTGTAAATAATAGTTACCAAGCTACAGGGAAGTATGCCAGTGGTACAACTCAACGTAGAATATATTTTTCAGTTACTTGTGTCCATAACGTAAAACATAAAATACATGTATTCTCATCCCGAAATACTTAGAGTTTAAAAGTGGGACTATATACTCACTTTTGTCTTGAAGATATGTAATTTCGACTTGGTCTCCGATTGATATCACGAACCTATCCATATATAATTTATCAATATATTTTCATTTTAAACAAACGTCACATATATATACTTATAATACTTTTAATACTTTTAATAATTCCTTAGTCCGTAGTTAGCAGTCCGATGTTAGTAATTCAATTTTAATGGTTCATTTTTAGGTGTTTAATAAACCCCCAATGAAATAAATAAAACCCCCATCGTATATGTATTGGTCGAGATTAATCTTGACCCACGGTACCGGTGTTGTCAAATGACGTGTTGCGTACATAAAGTACCGGTGTTGTCAAATGACGTGTTGCGTACAATCATGGGATCTTATGATTAATCTTCTCGTGTTGTTTACGGGTGATCCTGAACCATATAAAATTGAATTATAAGTACATATATATAAAATATCATGTTATCTTAAAAAGATGTGATTTATTTAATTTTTCCCAATTATTTTCGTGGCTAAACTAGTCTTGGATATCCGATTTTGTTTTGGTCATAGTTTCTTCGTTACAACTCCGTTTTCGTTGGTTCAACTTGCCACTTCCTTGGATCGAGTCCCTCTTTAAGACTATGAACTGTAAATACCTTAGTTTGTATTCGAAATCACAGGTCATAGGTCAAACTTTAGTAAAACTTATGAAGTTAATCATTTTCCATCATGTAAACAACCTTAAATGATTATTTTTCTAAAAATACTTATACTTTGAGTTAAATCATG
Organism: Rutidosis leptorrhynchoides; assembly: GCF_046630445.1. Classification (NCBI taxonomy): domain Eukaryota; kingdom Viridiplantae; phylum Streptophyta; class Magnoliopsida; order Asterales; family Asteraceae; genus Rutidosis; species Rutidosis leptorrhynchoides. Next base: position 269,373,098 of record NC_092335.1, read on the forward strand.
AAATTTTTATGTGTTATCATATTCATAGTAAATATCATTTTTCCAGAAAATAAACCTCCAATTCAAGGTTCAAGATAGTTTTTAATTATCCAACCCAAAACAGCCCCCGGTTGCACTCCAACGTCGTAAATTCAGTTTTTAAGGTGTTCTTTGAAAAACCAAGTTATACCTTGTTAAATTAGCATATATTTATGAAATATTACAGGTCTTGAAGTATTTTAAAAGTTAAGTTAGAAGGATCTATTTAGTTTGCAAACAAGTTTGAAAACATTCAAACTATGTTCTTGTTGTTAAAATTTTATACCATAAAATAAGATAGCTATACATATATGAATCGAATAAGGTTATGAACATAGGTACTACCTCAAGTTACTTGGACAAGATTGCTGTAAAAGAGGAGTAAAGACCTAGAACCAAAAGAGTGATGGAATTGGATGAAAGATTGGAAGTAAACTTGTATAGTTGGAAGAATTTTTGAAGTGTTCTTGAAAGGATTTTCTTATGATGTTTAAATGTTGTTTTTGAAGCTAGTTCATGATGAAAATTTGCTGGAGTGTTTAAGGGATTTTTTTTTCTTTCTTAAAAGAGTGTGTTTTAGTTAAAGGAAATGTGTAGTAAAATGAAAATGGAATGGAGTATAAATGGTGGTGTAAAAGGTGTATAAGTTTGTAATTTTGTGAAAAAATCTTTTAATCATGTGAAATTGTCATACTAGATAACAAAAGTAGTTACCTTATACATAAGGCATTGAACAAGGGCTGGTTGGTGGTGATTTGATGTGTATATACCAATAGTAAATACGTATAGAGGTTAGGTATGATACGAGTACATGTACTCTAGATATACGTATAGAAATCTTGTGAAAAATGGAATGAGAATTCAAATATAGCTATCTTTTGTGAATATACTTATATTGTTTTATGTATTTAAGTCCTTAAAAGTGATTAAATACATTACTTATACGATATATGTATAAACATTATAGGTCATAAGTATTTATGTCAAATAACGTTACGTATGGTTATCGTTTTGAAAACTTAGGTTAGTAGTTTCAAAATATACTTGTAACTTATTGTTATTAATACAAAATGAGGTATTAAAACATTCTTAGATCATATTAAATATGTATATATACATATATATACACAAACATATAATTATCATATGTTATATAGTTCGTGATATCATCGGTCAAACTAGACGGTCAAACGTTGTGTAAAACTCTTTTCGAAGGCATAAGTCTCAACAATTTGGATTGCTTATCATGTTGGTAAGGTTTAATTTATGTAAATATCAATCTTATAAGTATAGAACGATCGAAAAAGTGCGGGTCATTACAGTACCTACCCGTTAAATAAATTTCGTCCCGAAATTTTAAAATTGTACCTATTTTGCGTCATTAGGAAACAAATGTGGATATTTTTGTTTCATCTGATCCTCCCATTCCCATGTAAACTCAGGACCCCTTCGAGCATTCCAACGAACCTTAACGATCGGTATATTGCTCTGCTTGAGCCGTTTAATTTCACGATCCATGATTTCGATTGGTTCTTCGATAAATTGTAGTTTCTCGTCGACATGGATTTCTTCAAGAGGAATGGTGAGATCTTCCTTTGCAAGACACTTCTTAAGGTTTGAGACGTGAAATGTATTATGTACTCCGGCGAGTTGTTGCGGTAACTCGAGTCGATAAGCTACCGGTCCGATGCGTTCGATAATTTTGAACGGGCCTACATACCTTGGGTTTAGTTTACCCCTTTTTCCAAAACGTATTACACCTTTCCAAGGTGACACCTTTAGCATAACCATGTCACCGATCTGAAACTCTAATGGTTTCCTTCGGACATCGGCGTAGCTCTTTTGGCGACTACGGGCTGTTTTCAATCTCTCCTTGATTTGTACTATCTTCTCAGTCGTTTCGTGTATGATCTCGGGACCAGTTAATTGTCGATCTCCTACTTCATTCCAACAAATAGGAGATCTACACTTCCTTCCGTACAATGCTTCAAATGGCGCAGCTTTAATGCTCGCATGATAACTATTATTATACGAGAATTCTGCTAATGGTAGATATTTATCCCATCCGTTTCCAAAATCGATCACACATGCCCTGAGCATGTCTTCAAGAGTCTGAATTGTTCTTTCACTCTGCCCGTCGGTTTGCGGATGATATGCGGTACTCATATCCAAACGAGTTCCTAGTGCCTCCTGTAGTGATTGCCAGAACTTTGAGGTAAATCTACTATCACGATCAGATATAATGGAAATAGGTATTCCATGCCTTGAAACTATTTCCTTTATATATAATCGTAATAATTTCTCCATTCTATCTGTTTCCTTTATAGGCAAGAAATGTGCAGATTTGGTAAGACGATCAACAATTACCCAAATGGTGTCGTATCCCCAGGCAGTCTTTGGTAACTTCGTGATGAAATTCATGGTAATACCGTCCCATTTCCATTCTGGAATTTCTGGTTGTTGAAGTAACCCTGACGGCTTCTGGTGTTCTGCTTTGACTTTGGAACAAGTTAAACATTCCCCAACATATGTTGCAACGTCTGTCTTTAAATTAGGCCACCAATAATGCGTCTTAAGATCTTGATACATCTTTCCAACTCCAGGATGTATCGAGTATCTTGTCTTATGTGCCTCGTTCAATATCAACTTCCTTAATCCACCCAACTTCGGTACCCAAATACGATTTGCAAAATATCGAGTTCCATCTTCCCGCATAACGAGTTGCTTCTCATACTTCTTCATTATTTCATTTCCTATATTTTCTTTAGTAAGTGCTTCTCGTTGAGCCTCTTTGATTTGTGAGTTGAGATTCATGCGAATTTTTATGTTCATCGCTCGAACTCGAATTGGTTCTCGTTCCTTTCTGCTTAAAGCATCGGCCACCACGTTCGCCTTCCCGGGATGATAACGAATTTCACAATCATAGTCGTTTATCAGCTCGACCCACCTACGTTGCCTCATGTTCAACTGTTTCTGATCAAAAATATGTTGAAGACTTTTATGATCAGTAAACACAGTGCATCTAACCCCATATAAGTAGTGTCTCCATATCTTCAACGCAAACACGACTGCTCCCAGTTCTAGATCATGCGTCGTATAATTCCGCTCGTGAATCTTCAATTGTCGGGATGCGTATGCAATAACTTTATTTCGTTGCATAAGAACACAACCAAAACCTTGTCGCGAAGCGTCACAATATATTTCAAAATCATCGTTCCCTTCAGGTAACGATAAAATAGGCGCCGTAGTTAACTTCTTCTTCAGTAATTGAAATGCGTTCTCCTGCTCCAAGGTCCATTCGTATTTCTTCCCTTTTTGCGTTAATGCTGTCAACGGCTTAGCTATTCGGGAAAAATCTTGAATAAACCTTCTATAATAACCGGCTAAACCCAAAAATTGGCGTATCTGCATTGGTGTTTTAGGAGTCTCCCATTTTTCAATGGCCTCAATTTTAGCTGGATCAACCTGAATTCCTTTGTTACTAACAACGTGACCAAGAAATTGCACTTCTTTCAACCAGAAAGCACACTTAGAAAATTTAGCGTATAGCTGTTCTTTTCTCAACAACTCTAATATCAACCTTAAATGCTGCTCATGCTCTTGCTCACTCTTGGAATAGATAAGAATGTCATCAATGAAAACAATAACAAACTTATCTAAATATGGACTACAAACTCGATTCATGAGGTCCATGAATACAGCTGGCGCATTCGTCAATCCAAACGGCATGACCAAAAATTCGTAATGACCGTAACGTGTCCGAAAAGCAGTTTTCGGTATATCTTCTTCTTTGACGCGTAATTGATGATAGCCCGATCTTAGGTCAATTTTTGAGTACACACATGATCCTTGGAGTTGATCAAATAAGTCGTCAATTCTCGGTAGTGGATACCGATTTTTGATAGTTAACTTATTTAATTCACGATAATCTATACACATCCTAAAAGATCCATCTTTCTTTTTAACAAATAAAATCGGAGCTCCCCACGGTGAAGTACTTGGTCGTATGAATCCACGATCCAGTAATTCTTTTAACTGACTCTGAAGTTCTTTTAACTCGGACGGTGCAAGTCTATATGGAGCACGGGCAACTGGTGCAGCTCCTGGTACTAAATCTATTTGAAATTCTACAGATCTAAATGGAGGTAATCCCGGCAACTCTTCCGGAAAAACTTCAGGAAAATCTCTTGCCACAGGCACGTCGTTGATGCACTTCTCTTTTTCTTTCTTTTCGACTTTATTAACATGTGCTAGAATAGCATAACATCCCTTTTCTAAACACTTCTTGGCTTTCAAACAGCTAATGAGTTTTAGCTTTGAGTTACCCTTCTCTCCATAAATCATCACCGGCATTTTATCCTTACAAGGAATGCGAATTGCCTTCTTGGCACACACAACTTCAGCTCCTACTTTGGACATCCAGTCCATGCCGACTATTACATCAAAACTTCCTAATTCTACGGGTATCAAGTCAATTTTAAACGTTTCACCGGCTAAATTTATTTTACAATCACGACAAATTTTATCGGCTTTAATTAGTTTACCATTGGCTAACTCAATCATGTACTTAGCATCTAGAGGTAATGATGAACAATTCAATTTAGCGTGAAAGTCTCTACACACGTAACTTCTATCAGCACCAGTATCAAATATAATAGATGCGGATAAGTTATTAATGGTAAACGTACCCGTAACAAGCTCCGGGTCTTCACACGCCTCTCTAGCATTAATAACAAATGCTCTTCCTCGTGTAGATCCATTATTCTTCTCTGGATTCGGACACTGGCTCTTATAATGACCCTGTTTTCCACACCCAAAATAAGTAACGGTAGCCAAAGCAGTTCTATTTGCATTGGTGGCAGGAGTCTTGGTACCATTTGTATTTGTAACGAGAGCCCTACAATCTTCAGCAAGATGACCCTGTCGATTACATTTGTTGCACACCACACTACAGTAACCAAAGTGATGTTTATGGCATCGGTTGCATAAAGGATTTTGTCCTTTGTAACCAAAGCCTGAACCACTACCCGCACCTTGCGTGGTTTCTTGTTTCTTAAAATATTGTTGTTGATTACCTCGATCATAACTTCCATTCCACTTTCTTTTGTTACCTGATACCTTCACATCAGTATTGGATGCTTTCTTATCCAATATGACCTGATCCATTAGCTCGTTTGCCATGGTTATAGCTTCATGAATTGTCTTAGGTTTCGATGCTGTAACATTTGCCTTGACCTTTTTGGGCAAACCATCTTTGTACATTTCAATCTTCCGTTCTTCGGTTGGAACCAATTCAGGACATAGCAAAACTAATTCCATGAATCGCTGATTGTAGTTGGTGATTTCAGTACCAACAACCTTCAGGCTTCGTAATTCATCTTCCAACTTCCTAACCTCGTTCCTTGGACAATATTCGTTGATTAACATTGTTTTGAATTCTTCCCACGGAGTATCATAAGCTACATCTCCTCCTACAGCCTTCACATAATTTTTCCACCACGTGAGTGTACTATCTTGTAAAGTGCACGATGCATACTTGGTCATGTCCTTTTCAACACAACCACTGATTTTAAACACAGTCTCCATCTTTTCTATCCACCGGGTTAAACCGATCGGTCCTTCCGTTCCACTGAATGATGAGGGCTTGCAAGCTTGAAAAGTCTTGTAGGTGCATCCTACACGAGGATTTGGGTTAACTGCAGCAGCTCTTGCAGCTTCGACCCATAACATTCTGTCGTTCACTCGCTGGTTGATGAATTCCTCGACTTCTTGTTCCGTCATTCGATTCAATCGCGCCATTTCCTAATGAAAGAAAATAATTATTCACATGGAATATTATAGATGTAGTGTGTATTTATAGTACATTATAGCTTGTTAATAATATGAACCAGGTATTATTATAAAAGCCTTTTCTTCTTATTAGCATTTTATAATTATATCTAGGGTAGTACCTACCCGTTAATGTTCATACTTAATAGCTTAGTACAGAACCAATTACTACAATCTAAATAATACTTAACCATGGAAAATTATTGCATTTCATACTTCACTGTTTTACATATGCTTATCTTACATCGAACATTAAGCAAACCACACTAATAATATTATACAAAACATTATATGATCCCATGGTTTAATACGGCAGCGCATCGTTTGGTCTATTTTCTAGGACGTTTAGGTTCAAGGAATGGCCTAACGCTTATCCTAGCTGTCTGCCTATATTTTGGCGGTGGGGCTGAAGAACTAGATGCCGGGATAGAACGAATAGGAATAGCGGGAATAGGGGTGGTAGTGTCTAGTGGATTTGGTGCCACATCATCCTCACTAAACTCGGGATTTGAATTTTCTAATTCATTAGCCTTTCGTTTCTTTCCTAGTTCAAACTTGTCTTTTGTAATTTCCTGTATTTCTTCCTCGGGTTCACTTTCCTCCTCGGGTTCACTTTCCTCCTCGGGTTCACTTTCCTCCTCGGGTTCACTTTCCGGGTTCTCTATAGTCGGTTCATCTGGAATTTGTGAGTCTTCCCCAAAGATATTATTTTCGTCATCGGATAGGTTAATGACTGGAACACCATCTGAAGATTCTGGTTCGGAGTCGCTGAATGTGATAACAAGTTTTGAGCCCGACATCTATCACACAACAACTAACCCATTAGTACTACATAATATTTACATATAAATTTTAACCAACAATGATAAGCAATGGTTTTTAAAAATCAGACCCGGTCAAAGTCCAGACTTACTAATGTATCCTAACGACTTCTCGGTTAGACACACTAATGCAAACCTGGTTCGCTAAGACCACCGCTCTGATACCACATGTCATAACTCGTCCTTAACCATAAGAACGTGTTAGATAACGTATGATTTCATTGCGAGGTATTGACCTCTATATGCGACATTTTTAAAAGAACAACTGCATATATTTTACATTACAAACCATAATTCTTATTTTGATACAAGCTTTAGACAAAATAAAGATGATTATCGTTTAGCGATAATCTTAGACTTACAAACTTTACATGTGATGATAACAATACGATTTCTAGCATATTTTACATTACAAATCCTCCGATATGCAGTTTTATTTTTGATACAAATATGCATACTCAAGATCTTGTTTAAATTCAACATGTTGCAGCGGAAGCTTCTAATTATCACCTGAGAATAGACATGCTTAAAACGTCAACATAAAGTTAGTGAGATATAGGTTTAATGCCGGCAGCAATATATATATATAGACCACAAGATTTCATATATAAACATTTTAATAAAAATATTCTAAGTGGTTGAGCACTTGGTAACCATACTTAACATTTAATCACGTCGCATATTCCCTTTATTATGAAATCTTACTTCACCGTACCAAGTGTAGTCACGAAACGAAGTACTGTGCAACCGTTGAATACTGGTCGTCCAGTCCGGTTGGGGTTGTCAGGCCCGATAGATCTATCAACAGGATTCGCGTTTACAATACCGCTGTAAATAATAGTTACCAAGCTACAGGGAAGTATGCCAGTGGTACAACTCAACGTAGAATATATTTTTCAGTTACTTGTGTCCATAACGTAAAACATAAAATACATGTATTCTCATCCCGAAATACTTAGAGTTTAAAAGTGGGACTATATACTCACTTTTGTCTTGAAGATATGTAATTTCGACTTGGTCTCCGATTGATATCACGAACCTATCCATATATTGTAGTGACCCGAACTTTTCCATGTTTATATATATTAATTTAGATTGATGTTTACATGATTAAATGTTTCCAACATGTTAAGCAATCAAACTTGTTAAGACTTGATTAATTGAAATAGGTTTCATATAGACAATTGACCACCCAAGTTGACCGGTGATTCACGAACGTTAAAACTTGTAAAAACTATATGATGACATATATATGGTTATATATATAGTTAACATGATATTATGATAAGTAAACATATCATTAAGTATATTAACAATGAACTACATATGTAAAAACAAGACTACTAACTTAATGGTTTTGAAACGAGACATATATGTAACGATTATCGTTGTAACGACATTTAATGTATATATATCATATTAAGAGATATTCGTACATCATAATATCATGATAATATAATAATTTAAAATCTCTTTTGATACTATAAACATTGGGTTAACAACATTTAAATAGATCGTTAACCTAAAGGTTTCAAAACAACACTTACATGTAACGACTAACGATGACTTAACGACTCAGTTAAAAGGTATATACATGTAGTGTTTTAATATGTATTTATACACTTTTTAAAGACTTCAATACACTTATCAAAATACTTCTACTTAACAAAAATGCTTACAATTACATCCTCGTTCAGTTTCATCAACAATTCTACTCGTATGCACCCGTATTCGTACTCGTACAATACACAGCTTTTAGATGTATGTACTATTGGTATATACACTCCAATGATCAGCTCTTAGAAGCCCATGTGAGTCACCTAACACATTTGGGAACCATAATTTGGTAACTAGCATGAAATATCTCATAAAATTTCAAAAATATGAGTAATCATTCATGACTTATTTACATGAAAACAAAATAACATATCCTTTATATCTAATCCATACACCAACGACCAAAAACACCTACAAACACTTTCATTCTTCAATTTTATTCATCTAATTGATCTCTCTCAAGTTCTATCTTCAAGTTCTAAGTGTTCTTCATAAATTCCAAAAGTTCTAGTTTCATAAAATCAAGAATACTTTCAAGTTTGCTAGCTCACTTCCAATCTTGTAAGGTGATCATCCAACCTCAAGAAATCTTTGTTTCTTACAGTAGGTTATCATTCTAATACAAGGTAATAATCATATTCAAACTTTGGTTCAATTTCTATAACTATAACAATCTTATTTCAAGTGATGATCTTACTTGAACTTGTTTTCGTGTCATGATTCTGCTTCAAGAACTTCGAGCCATCCAAGGATCCATTGAAGGTAGATCCATTTTACTATTTTCCAGTAGGTTTATAAAAGGAACTTAAGGTAGTAATGATGTTCATAACATCATTAGATTCATACATATAAAGCTATCTTATTCGAAGGTTTAAACTTGTAATCACTAGAACATAGTTTAGTTAATTCTAAACTTGTTCGCAAACAAAAGTTAATCCTTCTAACTTGACTTTTAAAATCAACTAAACACATGTTCTATATCTATATGATATGCTAACTTAATGATTTAAAACCTGGAAACACGAAAAACACCGTAAAACCGGATTTACGCCGCCGTAGTAACACCGCGGGCTGTTTTGGGTTAGTTAATTAAAAACTATGATAAACTTTGATTTAAAAGTTGTTATTCTGAGAAAATGATTTTTATTATGAACATGAAACTATATCCAAAAATTATGGTTAAACTCAAAGTGGAAGTATGTTTTCTAAAATGGTCATCTAGACGTCGTTCTTTCGACTGAAATGACTACCTTTATAAAAACGACTTGTAACTTATTTTTCCGACTATAAACCTATACTTTTTCTGTTTAGATTCATAAAATAGAGTTCAATATGAAACCATAGCAATTTGATTCACTCAAAACGGATTTAAAATGAAGAAGTTATGGGTAAAACAAGATTGGATAATTTTTCTCATTTTAGCTACGTGAAAATTGGTAACAAATCTATTCCAACCATAACTTAATCAACTTGTATTGTATATTATGTAATCTTGAGATACCATAGACACGTATACAATGTTTCGACCTATCATGTCGACACATCTATATATATTTCGGAACAACCATAGACACTCTATATGTGAATGTTGGAGTTAGCTATACAGGGTTGAGGTTGATTCCAAAATATATATAGTTTGAGTTGTGATCAATACTGAGATACGTATACACTGGGTCGTGGATTGATTCAAGATAATATTTATCGATTTATTTCTGTACATCTAACTGTGGACAACTAGTTGTAGGTTACTAACGAGGACAGCTGACTTAATAAACGTAAAACATCAAAATATATTAAAAGTGTTGTAAATATATTTTGAACATACTTTGATATATATGTATATATTGTTATAGGTTCGTGAATCAACCAGTGGCCAAGTCTTACTTCCCGACGAAGTAAAAAAATCTGTGAAAGTGAGTTATAGTCCCACTTTTAAAATCTAATATTTTTGGGATGAGAATACATGCAGGTTTTATAAATAATTTACAAAATAGACACAAGTACGTGAAACTACATTCTATGGTTGAATTATCGAAATCGAATATGCCCCTTTTTATTAAGTCTGGTAATCTAAGAATTAGGGAACAGACACCCTAATTGACGCGAATCCTAAAGATAGATCTATCGGGCCCAACAAGCCCCATCCAAAGTACCGGATGTTTTAGTACTTCGAAATTTATATCATATCCGAAGGGTGTCCCGGAATGATGGGGATATTCTTATATATGCATCTTGTTAATGTCGGTTACCAGGTGTTCACCATATGAATGATTTTTATCTCTATGTATGGGATGTGTATTGAAATATGAAATCTTGTAGTCTATTATTATGATTTGATATATATAGGTTAAACCTATAACTCACCAACATTTTTGTTGACGTTTTAAGCATGTTTATTCTCAGGTGATTATTAAGAGCTTCCGCTGTTGCATACTAAAATAAGGACAAGATTTGGAGTCCATGCTTGTATGATATTGTGTAAAAACTGCATTCAAGAAACTTATTTTGTTGTAACATATTTGTATTGTAAACCATTATGTAATGGTCGTGTGTAAACAGGATATTTTAGATTATCATTATTTGATAATCTACGTAAAGCTTTTTAAACCTTTATTGATGAAATAAAGGTTATGGTTTGTTTTAAAATGAATGCAGTCTTTGAAAAACGTCTCATATAGAGGTCAAAACCTTGCAACGAAATCAATTAATATGGAACGTTTTTAATCAATAAGAACGGGACATTCCAGTTGGTATCCGAGCGTTGGTCTTAGAGAACCAGAATTTTGCATTAGTGTGTCTTATCGAGTTTGTTAGGATGCATTAGTGAGTCTGGACTTCGACCGTGTTTACTTGAAAAAAATGATTGCTTAACAAATTTTGTTGGAAACTATATATTTTTAACATGTGAATATTATGTGATATATTAATCTCTTAACGCGTTTGATATTATGTGATAGATGTCTACCTCTAGAACAAGTCCCATTGACTCACCTAATAATAATGAAGAGTCAAATGTAAATTGGAATGATTCATGGACTGATTCACAAGTTCCCGAAGAGGAATCGGAAGAAGAGTCGGAACCGGAAGAAGAATCGGAACCGGAAGAAGAATCGGAACCAGATGAAGAAATAGAACCGGTGGGGGAAATAATAAAATGGTTAAGTAAAAGAAAATCCTCAACCAACCGACCAAGGTTAATTATGGTCAATGGTGTTTCCGCCAAGGAAGCAAAATATTGGGAGGATTACCAATTCTCCGATGAATCAGATTCCGACGAGAATTCCGATGATGTTATAGAAATTACCCCAACTGAATTTAAAAAGACAAAAGAAAATAATAAGGGAAAGGGCATAAAAATAGAGAAATCTAATTCCAACCCCGATGAACTTTATATGTATCGTCAACCCCCGAAGTCCTTAAGTTGTAACAATGACCCGGGAACCTCTAAACCACCAGGTTTTTCTAAACCAATGTGGAAAATTACGGCTCGTATTAGGGGAACATCATATATCCCTAGAAACTTGGCAAAACGAACCAAAACCGAAGAAGAAGAAACAAGCGAGTCGGAATAAGATAGTTGTATTCGTGTGGTGTAATATATGTAATATAGTGTGCTTATGCTTTATGATATATGTAAAAATTGCTTGTATTAATAAGTATTTTTTTTATGAATCTAACTCTTGTCTATTTTACAGTATAAAAACATAAAATGGATAGACAACCCAATATTTTAAGAGACCTACCCGGAGACATGATTGATGAAATCTTGTCTAGAGTCGGTCAGAATTCTTCGGCACAACTATTTAAGGCGAGATCAGTTTGTAAGACATTCGAAGAACGTTCCAAGAATGCCTTGGTTTATAAAAGGCTTTCGTTCGAAAGATGGGGGATATCACATTGGGAAATCCATAAGTTACGATGTGTTTACTTTGACGCATATATTGCGGGGAACCCAAATGCTATTTTACGCAATGGGTTAAGAAATTATTTTGACTCAATATATCCGAATATTGGACTTCGTGATTTAGAAAAAGCGGCTAACATGCAACATAAAGAAGCATGTTATGCTTACGGATTAGTAATGTTCGCTTCTCACCAAAGTGAGAACAAGAACATCGGGCTACAACTATTAAACAAAACGTTCCCACAAGTGACGGAGTCGGTAATTGGGGTAAGAAATGAGGTTTTTAGATTGTTACGGGACTGTTGGACATTACGTAACCCTCGTCCCTTTGACGACGTTACAACACGCTGTCTTATCAACGGCCATAACGGTTATGTTCCACAAGACCAAGGATGGGAAGTAATCCTAGTAAAACCAGAATGCATGACTTGTTTCTGGACGTATGAATTACGTGTCTTTATTTCCTTTGCTGAACGACTTGTGTACTAGCTAGAATTATCTTCACAACCATCTTGTATCAAATTTATTGTGTGCTATATTTCATGCTATATGTAAAATAAGCGGTATTGTAAGTTTGTAAAATATTGTGTAAAAGTTTGAACGCGAAATATTATTATAATCAGTTTTTCATATAGAATTGTAGTAGTTGAATTGTATATTAGCTACTAAGTATGAACTTAACGGGTAGGTACTACCCGAATTTAAACTTATAAAACGCTAATATGAAGAAAAAGCTTTTATAAATGAGTTCATATTATGCTATGAAATACTATTAACTACTCTTAATATTCTGTATGATTAACTTGTTCCATTTGACTATTTTGAAGGAAATGGCACCGACTACTCGACACACCGTGAATATGAATGAAGAGGAATTCCGTACTTTTCTAGCTTCAAACATAGCCGCAGTACAGGCTGCGCTACATACCAATAATAACCTTGGATCTAGCAGTACAGGAAATCGTGTAGGATGCACCTACAAAGAATTCACTGCCTGCAAACCTTTGGAATTTGATGGAACCGAAGGACCGATCGGATTGAAACGGTGGACCGAGAAGGTCGAATCGGTGTTTGCCATAAGTAAGTGTACTGAAGAGGACAAAGTAAAGTACGCTACGCATACCTTCACAGGTTCTGCGTTAACATGGTGGAATACCTATCTAGAGCAAGTGGGACAAGACGATGCGTACGCACTACCATGGTCAGCATTCAAACACTTGATGAATGAGAAGTACCGTCCCAGAACCGAGGTCAATAAGCTAAAGACAGAACTTAGAGGGTTACGAACCCAAGGATTTGATATTACCACGTACGAAAGACGATTCACAGAATTGTGCCTATTGTGTCCGGGAGCATTCGAAGATGAGGAAGAGAAGATCGACGCGTTCGTGAAAGGATTACCGGAAAGAATCCAAGAAGATATAAGTTCACACGAGCCCGCCTCCATACAACAGGCATGTAGAATGGCTCACAAACTAGTGAACCAGATTGAAGAAAGAATTAAAGAACAGACTGCTGAAGAGGCCAATGTGAAGCAAGTCAAAAGAAAGTGGGAGGAAAATGGTGATAAGAATCACCAATACAACAACAACAACAACAATCGCAACATCAATCGCAACTACAACAAACGGCCCAACAACAACAACAACAACAACAACAACAACAACAACAGCAACTACAACAATCATCCTAACAACAATAATAACCGCAACAACAACAACAATCAGAAGCAGCTATGCCAAAGGTGTGAAAAGTATCACTCGGGATTCTGCACCAAATTTTGCAACAAGTGTAAAAGAAATGGTCATAGCGCGGCGAAGTGTGAGGTCTACGGACCAGGGGTTAATAGAACGAAAGGAACAAATGGTGTCGGAACGAGTAATGGCGGAGCAAGTAGTGTCGGAGCAAGTTATGCCAATGTAGTTTGTTATAAATGTGGAAAACCGGGCCACATTATTAGAAATTGCCCGAACCAGGAGAACACGAATGGACAAGGCCGCGGAAGAGTTTTCAATATTAATGCGGCAGAGGCACAGGAAGACCCGGAGCTTGTTACGGGTACGTTTCTTATTGACAATAAATCTGCTTACGTTTTATTTGATTCGGGTGCGGATAGAAGCTATATGAGTAGAGATTTTTGTGCTAAATTAAGTTGTCCATTGACGCCTTTGGATAGTAAATTTTTACTCGAATTAGCAAATGGTAAATTAATTTCAGCAGATAATATATGTCGGAATCGAGAAATTAAACTGGTTAGCGAAACATTTAAGATTGATTTGATACCAGTAGAGTTAGGGAGTTTTGATGTGATAATCGGTATGGACTGGTTGAAAGAAGTGAAAGCAGAGATCGTTTGTTACAAAAATGCAATTCGCATTATACGGGAAAAAGGAAAACCCTTAATGGTGTATGGAGAAAAGGGCAACACGAAGCTACATCTTATTAGTAATTTGAAGGCACAAAAACTAATAAGAAAAGGTTGCTATGCTGTTCTAGCACACGTCGAGAAAGTACAAACTGAAGAAAAGAGCATCAAAGATGTTCCCATTGCAAAAGAATTTCCCGATGTATTTCCGAAAGAATTACCGGGATTACCCCCACATCGATCAGTTGAATTTCAAATAGATCTTGTACCAGGAGCTGCACCAATAGCTCGTGCTCCTTACAGACTCGCACCCAGCGAGATGAAAGAACTGCAAAGCCAATTACAAGAACTTTTAGAGCGTGGTTTCATTCGACCAAGCACATCACCGTGGGGAGCTCCTGTTTTGTTTGTCAAGAAGAAAGATGGAACATTCAGGTTGTGTATCGACTACCGAGAGTTGAACAAACTTACCATCAAGAATCGCTACCCACTGCCGAGAATCGACGACTTATTTGATCAACTACATGGCTCGTCTGTTTATTCAAAGATTGACTTACGTTCCGGGTATCATCAAATGCGGGTGAAAGAAGATGATACTCCAAAGACTGATTTTAGAACACGTTACGGTCATTACGAGTTTATGGTCATGCCGTTTGGTTTAACTAATGCACCAGCTGTGTTCATGGACCTTATGAACCGAGTGTGTGGACCATACCTTGACAAGTTTGTCATTGTTTTCATTGATGACATACTTATTTACTCAAAGAATGACCAAGAACACGGTGAACATTTGAGAAAGGTGTTAGAAGTATTAAGGAAGGAAGAATTGTACGCAAAGTTTTCAAAGTGTGCATTTTGGTTGGAAGAAGTTCAATTCCTCGGTCACATAGTGAACAAAGAAGGTATTAAGGTGGATCCAGCAAAGATAGAAACTGTTGAAAAGTGGGAAACCCCGAAAACTCCGAAACACATACGCCAGTTTTTAGGACTAGCTGGTTACTATAGAAGGTTCATCCAAGACTTTTCCAGAATAGCAAAACCCTTGACTGCATTAACGCATAAAGGGAAGAAATTTGAATGGAATGATGAACAAGAGAAAGCGTTTCAGTTATTGAAGAAAAAGCTAACTACGGCACCTATATTGTCATTACCTGAAGGGAATGATGATTTTGTGATTTATTGTGACGCATCAAAGCAAGGTCTCGGTTGTGTATTAATGCAACGAACGAAGGTGATTGCTTATGCGTCTAGACAATTGAAGATTCACGAACAAAATTATACGACGCATGATTTGGAATTAGGAGCGGTTGTTTTTTCATTAAAGACTTGGAGGCACTACTTATATGGGGTCAAAAGTATTATATATACCGACCACAAAAGTCTTCAACACATATTTAATCAGAAACAACTGAATATGAGGCAGCGTAGGTGGATTGAATTATTGAATGATTACGACTTTGAGATTCGTTACCACCCGGGGAAGGCAAATGTGGTAGCCGATGCCTTGAGTAGGAAGGACAGAGAACCCATTCGAGTAAAATCTATGAATATAATGATTCATAATAACCTTACTACTCAAATAAAGGAGGCGCAACAAGGAGTTTTAAAAGAGGGAAATTTAAAGGATGAAATACCCAAGGGATTGGAGAAGCATCTTAATATTCGGGAAGACAGAACCCGGTATAGGGCTGAAAGGATTTGGGTACCAAAATTTGGAGATATGAGAGAAATGGTACTTAGAGAAGCTCATAAAACCAGATACTCAATACATCCTGGAACGGGGAAGATGTACAAGGATCTCAAGAAACATTTTTGGTGGCCGGGTATGAAAGCCGATGTTGCTAAATACGTAGGAGAATGTTTGCCGTGTTCTAAGGTCAAAGCTGAGCATCAGAAACCATCAGGTCTACTTCAACAACCCGAAATCCCGGAATGGAAATGGGTAAACATTACCATGGATTTCATCACTAAATTGCCAAGGACTGCAAGTGGTTTTGATACTATTTGGGTAATAGTTGATCGTCTCACCAAATCAGCACATTTCCTGCCAATAAGAGAAGATGACAAGATGGAGAAGTTAGCACGACTGTATTTGAAGGAAGTCATCTCCAGACATGGAATACCAATCTCTATTATCTCTGATAGGGATGGCAGATTTATTTCAAGATTCTGGCAGACATTACAACAAGCATTAGGAACTCGTCTAGACATGAGTACTGCCTATCATCCACAAACTGATGGGCAGAGCGAAAGGACGATACAAACGCTTGAAGACATGCTACGAGCATGTGTTATTGATTTCGGAAACAGTTGGGATCGACATCTACCGTTAGCAGAATTTTCCTACAACAACAGCTACCATTCAAGCATTGAGATGGCGCCGTTTGAAGCACTTTATGGTAGAAAGTGCAGGTCTCCGATTTGTTGGAGTGAAGTGGGGGATAGACAGATTACGGGTCCGGAGATTATACAAGAAACTACCGAGAAGATCATCCAAATTCAACAACGGTTGAAAACCACACAAAGTCGACAAAAGAGCTACGCTGACATTAAAAGAAAAGATATAGAATTTGAAATTGGAGAGATGGTCATGCTTAAAGTTGCACCTTGGAAAGGCGTTGTTCGATTTGGTAAACGAGGGAAATTAAATCCAAGGTATATTGGACCATTCAAGATTATTGATCGTGTCGGACCAGTAGCTTACCGACTTGAGTTACCTCAACAACTCGCGGCTGTACATAATACTTTCCATGTCTCGAATTTGAAGAAATGTTTTGCTAAAGAAGATCTCACTATTCCGTTAGATGAAATCCAAATCAACGAAAAACTTCAATTCATCGAAGAACCCGTCGAAATAATGGATCGTGAGGTTAAAAGACTTAAGCAAAACAAGATACCAATTGTTAAGGTTCGATGGAATGCTCGTAGAGGACCCGAGTTCACCTGGGAGCGTGAAGATCAGATGAAGAAGAAATACCCGCATCTATTTCCAGAAGATTCGTCAACACCTTCAACAGCTTAAAATTTCGGGACGAAATTTATTTAACGGGTAGGTACTGTAGTGACCCGAACTTTTCCATGTTTATATATATTAATTTAGATTGATATTTACATGATTAAATGTTTCCAACATGTTAAGCAATCAAACTTGTTAAGACTTGATTAATTGAAATAGGTTTCATATAGACAATTGACCACCCAAGTTGACCGGTGATTCACGAACGTTAAAACTTGTAAAAACTATATGATGACATATATATGGTTATATATATAGTTAACATGATATTATGATAAGTAAACATATCATTAAGTATATTAACAATGAACTACATATGTAAAAACAAGACTACTAACTTAATGGTTTTGAAACGAGACATATATGTAACGATTATCGTTGTAACGACATTTAATGTATATATATCATATTAAGAGATATTCGTACATCATAATATCATGATAATATAATAATTTAAAATCTCTTTTGATACTATAAACATTGGGTTAACAACATTTAAATAGATCGTTAACCTAAAGGTTTCAAAACAACACTTACATGTAACGACTAACGATGACTTAACGACTCAGTTAAAAGGTATATACATGTAGTGTTTTAATATGTATTTATACACTTTTTAAAGACTTCAATACACTTATCAAAATACTTCTACTTAACAAAAATGCTTACAATTACATCCTCGTTCAGTTTCATCAACAATTCTACTCGTATGCACCCGTATTCGTACTCGTACAATACACAGCTTTTAGATGTATGTACTATTGGTATATACACTCCAATGATCAGCTCTTAGAAGCCCATGTGAGTCACCTAACACATGTGGGAACCATCAATTGGCAACTAGCATGAAATATCTCATAAAATTACAAAAATATGAGTAATCATTCATGACTTATTTACATGAAAACAAAATAACATATCCTTTATATCTAATCCATACACCAACGACCAAAAACACCTACAAACACTTTCATTCTTCAATTTTATTCATCTAATTGATCTCTCTCAAGTTCTATCTTCAAGTTCTAAGTGTTCTTCATAAATTCCAAAAGTTCTAGTTTCATAAAATCAAGAATACTTTCAAGTTTGCTAGCTCACTTCCAATCTTGTAAGGTGATCATCCAACCTCAAGAAATCTTTGTTTCTTACAGTAGGTTATCATTCTAATACAAGGTAATAATCATATTCAAACTTTGGTTCAATTTCTATAACTATAACAATCTTATTTCAAGTGATGATCTTACTTGAACTTGTTTTCGTGTCATGATTCTGCTTCAAGAACTTCGAGCCATCCAAGGATCCATTGAAGCTAGATCCATTTTCCTATTTTCCAGTAGGTTTATCCAAGGAACTTAAGGTAGTAATGATGTTCATAACATCATTCGATTCATACATATAAAGCTATCTTATTCGAAGGTTTAAACTTGTAATCACTAGAACATAGTTTAGTTAATTCTAAACTTGTTCGCAAACAAAAGTTAATCCTTCTAACTTGACTTTTAAAATCAACTAAACACATGTTCTATATCTATATGATATGCTAACTTAATGATTTAAAACCTGGAAACACAAAAAATACCGTAAAACCGGATTTACGCCGCCGTAGTAACACCGCGGGCTGTTTTGGGTTAGTTAATTAAAAACTATGATAAACTTTGATTTAAAAGTTGTTATTCTGAGAAAATGATTTTTATTATGAACATGAAACTATATCCAAAAATTATGGTTAAACTCAAAGTGGAAGTATGTTTTCTAAAATGGTCATCTAGACGTCGTTCTTTCGACTGAAATGACTACCTTTACAAAAATGACTTGTAACTTATTTTTCCGACTATAAACCTATACTTTTTCTGTTTAGATTCATAAAATAGAGTTCAATATGAAACCATAGCAATTTGATTCACTCAAAACGGATTTAAAATGAAGAAGTTATGGGTAAAACAAGATTGGATAATTTTTCTCATTTTAGCTACGTGAAAATTGGTAACAAATCTATTCCAACCATAACTTAATCAACTTGTATTGTATATTATGTAATCTTGAGATACCATAGACACGTATACAATGTTTCGACCTATCATGTCGACACATCTATATATATTTCGGAACAACCATAGACACTCTATATGTGAATGTTGGAGTTAGCTATACAGGGTTGAGGTTGATTCCAAAATATATATAGTTTGAGTTGTGATCAATACTGAGATACGTATACACTGGGTCGTGGATTGATTCAAGATAATATTTATCGATTTATTTCTGTACATCTAACTGTGGACAACTAGTTGTAGGTTACTAACGAGGACAGCTGACTTAATAAACGTAAAACATCAAAATATATTAAAAGTGTTGTAAATATATTTTGAACATACTTTGATATATATGTATATATTGTTATAGGTTCGTGAATCAACCAGTGGCCAAGTCTTACTTCCCGACGAAGTAAAAAAATCTGTGAAAGTGAGTTATAGTCCCACTTTTAAAATCTAATATTTTTGGGATGAGAATACATGCAGGTTTTATAAATAATTTACAAAATAGACACAAGTACGTGAAACTACATTCTATGGTTGAATTATCGAAATCGAATATGCCCCTTTTTATTAAGTCTGGTAATCTAAGAATTAGGGAACAGACACCCTAATTGACGCGAATCCTAAAGATAGATCTATCGGGCCCAACAAGCCCCATCCAAAGTACCGGATGTTTTAGTACTTCGAAATTTATATCATATCCGAAGGGTGTCCCGGAATGATGGGGATATTCTTATATATGCATCTTGTTAATGTCGGTTACCAGGTGTTCACCATATGAATGATTTTTATCTCTATGTATGGGATGTGTATTGAAATATGAAATCTTGTGGTCTATTATTATGATTTGATATATATAGGTTAAACCTATAACTCACCAACATTTTTGTTGACGTTTTAAGCATGTTTATTCTCAGGTGATTATTAAGAGCTTCCGCTGTTGCATACTAAAATAAGGACAAGATTTGGAGTCCATGCTTGTATGATATTGTGTAAAAACTGCATTCAAGAAACTTATTTTGTTGTAACATATTTGTATTGTAAACCATTATGTAATGGTCGTGTGTAAACAGGATATTTTAGATTATCATTATTTGATAATCTACGTAAAGCTTTTTAAACCTTTATTGATGAAATAAAGGTTATGGTTTGTTTTAAAATGAATGCAGTCTTTGAAAAACGTCTCATATAGAGGTCAAAACCTTGCAACGAAATCAATTAATATGGAACGTTTTTAATCAATAAGAACGGGACATTTCATATATAATTTATCAATATATTTTCATTTTAAACAAACATCACATATATATACTTATAATACTTTTAATACTTTTAATAATTCCTTAGTCCGTAGTTAGCAGTCCGATGTTAGTAATTCAATTTTAATGGTTCATTTTTAGGTGTTTAATAAACCCCCAATGAAATAAATAAAACCCCCATCGTATATGTATTGGTCGATATTAATCTTGACCCACGGTACCGGTGTTGTCAAATGACGTGTTGCGTACATAAAGTACCGGTGTTGTCAAATGACGTGTTGCGTACAATCATGGGATCTTATGATTAATCTTCTCGTGTTGTTTACGGGTGATCCTGAACCATATAAAATTGAATTATAAGTACATATATATAAAATATCATGTTATCTTAAAAAGATGTGATTTATTTAATTTTTCCCAATTATTTTCGTGGCTAAACTAGTCTTGGATATCCGATTTTGTTTTGGTCATAGTTTCTTCGTTACAACTCCGTTTTCGTTGGTTCAACTTGCCACTTCCTTGGATCGAGTCCCTCTTTAAGACTATGAACTGTAAATACCTTAGTTTGTATTCGAAATCACAGGTCATAGGTCAAACTTTAGTAAAACTTATGAAGTTAATCATTTTCCATCATGTAAACAACCTTAAATGATTATTTTTCTAAAAATACTTATACTTTGAGTTAAATCATGAAATTTTTATGTGTTATCATATTCATAGTAAATATCATTTTTCCAGAAAATAAACCTCCAATTCAAGGTTCAAGATAGTTTTTAATTATCCAACCCAAAACAGCCCCCGGTTGCACTCCAACGTCGTAAATTCAGTTTTTAAGGTGTTCTTTGAAAAACCAAGTTATACCTTGTTAAATTAGCATATATTTATGAAATATTACAGGTCTTGAAGTATTTTAAAAGTTAAGTTAGAAGGATCTATTTAGTTTGCAAACAAGTTTGAAAACATTCAAACTATGTTCTTGTTGTTAAAATTTTATACCATAAAATAAGATAGCTATACATATATGAATCGAATAAGGTTATGAACATAGTTACTACCTCAAGTTACTTGGACAAGATTGCTGTAAAAGAGGAGTAAAGACCTAGAACCAAAAGAGTGATGGAAGTAAACTTGTATAGTTGGAAGAATTTTTGAAGTGTTCTTGAAAGGATTTTCTTATGATGTTTAAATGTTGTTTTTGAAGCTAGTTCATGATGAAAATTTGCTGGAGTGTTTAAGGGATTTTTTTTTCTTTCTTAAAAGAGTGTGTTTTAGTTAAAGGAAATGTGTAGTAAAATGAAAATGGAATGGAGTATAAATGGTGGTGTAAAAGGTGTATAAGTTTGTAATTTTGTGAAAAAATCTTTTAATCATGTGAAATTGTCATACTAGATAACAAAAGTAGTTACCTTATACATAAGGCATTGAACAAGGGCTGGTTGGTGGTGATTTGATGTGTATATACCAATAGTAAATACGTATAGAGGTTAGGTATGATACGAGTACATGTACTCTAGATATACGTATAGAAATCTTGTGAAAAATGGAATGAGAATTCAAATATAGCTATTTTTTGTGAATATACTTATATTGTTTTATGTATTTAAGTCCTTAAAAGTGATTAAATACATTACTTATACGATATATATGTATAAACATTATAGGTCATAAGTATTTATGTCAAATAACGTTACGTATGGTTATTGTTTTGAAAACTTAGGTTAGTAGTTTCAAAATATACTTGTAACTTATTGTTATTAATACAAAATGAGGTATTAAAACATTCTTAGATCATGTTAAATATGTATATATACATATATATACACAAACGTATAATTATCATATGTTATATAGTTCGTGATATCATCGGTCAAACTAGACGGTCAAACGTTGTGTAAAACTCTTTTCGAAGGCATAAGTCTCAACAATTTGGATTGCTTATCATGTTGGTAAGGTTTAATTTATGTAAATATTAATCTTATAAGTATAGAACGATCGAAAAAGTGCGGGTCATTACACAAACCCCATCCAAAGTACCGGATGCTTTAGTACTTCGAAATTTATATCATATCCGAAGGGTGTCCCGGAATGATGGGGGATATTCTTAAATATGCATCTTGTTAATGTCGGTTACCAGGTGTTCACCATATGAATGATTTTTATCTCTATGTATGGGATGTGTATTGAAATATGAAATCTTGTGGTCTTAAATATGCATCTTGTTATGCGGTATGCGGATTCGTATCTAATGCCTTTGTTCCCGGTACAACGATTACTTGGCTATCAAGTAAATATCTTTTCCATAATTACATCCGTGATTCGGGGGAGTTTGTTATGGAAAGGATTGCCATTATCCTGGATGGTTCTAGACTTAGGGTTTGCCTATATATACAAACCCTAGCTATCATTCTAACCACAATCACATTACGTAACCATCATCTAATACACGTCTTACGTAACCAGCATCGCCTAGCATCTTCTAAAGGTTAACAGGTTACTTTCTTGATTAACTAGTACCTACGACCTTATTTGGGGCCTTCTAATCGACGATCGTCATTAAAGGTGGACTTAATCACTTGGCCACCCCGCCGACATCATCATGTCGGCCAGGGTTATCCACGGTAGCCGGACCGGAGAGCCTTGTTCTAAGATCCTTAAACCCCACCTTTCTAACGTGTTGAGAAGGCATATTAAACCCCGTGGTAAAATATGCATGATCAGTGATGATCAAGACTAAGTTGAGACTAGGGATCAGTGAGTTATTAGAGGGTTTGGGAGTTGAAGATGATGAAGAATATGCAGTTGTGAAATTGGTGCCAAAATGTGATCAGGTTTACGTTATAATAGGTGGAATCAAAATTGAAATTGAGTAATATGACAGATCATTGAGTTTTGATGCTGGTCTTAATTTCTTATGTTTTCAATTAATGGTTTTGTGAGATGTAAGATTGCATTTTGCTTGGTTCCTGAGATGAATATTACAATCAATAGTTTTATACGATTGCATATTTGCTTGGTTCCTAAAATGAAGATTACAATTAATAGTTATGTAAGATTGCGTTTTGCTTGCTTGGTCATAAACCAGTAGTCCTAGTGGTGACTAGATGACATGGGAAAACCGTTATCATCTTATCATTGGCCGGAAGTCCTCAAGGAAGCAATCTCTGGATTAGAGAGATGGATACACATGAGTGGAGAAACGACTTCTCTACTTGTTTTTAAACAACAATTCGGGATCACCCAGGGGACTAAACCACCCACGCATTCATCTCCCACAATTGTATAACCTGCCTCCAACTGCTGTCCAGGAGGAAACCCGGCCAAATCCGAGGGCATGGGCGGTAAAAACCCCTCCCGCACTGCCCTCGCAACGCGATGTGTGGAAGGTACCTTATGGTGGAATTAAGGGTTAATGGGCAACCTTATGTGCAATATTCCACCCCTACGGGAGTCGAACTCCTGACTTCTCGCTAAGAGAGCTACTGTCACATGAACTACAACAGAAGGTTGAAACGAATAGATGAATAATTGTTTAATCTCACCTCCCCATACCCATACCTCGCAGGCGCGAGATTGAGTATTGTTGTTGTTGTAATGTTTCTCCGTAAAACTTTATGATCAAAAGTATAATTAAGTGTAAACAAGATTTCCTTATTCAAAATTGCTTTTCTAGCAAAATATCAGCTTCGAAATGTATATGATTCAAAACATAATCATAAACAACGAATAGTAAAGGGGGTTATGACCGTACTACAACGCAACTAATAACAAAATTCATAACTCTGAAGTAAATGTCAACTAAACGTACGAGGCTAAATTAAATGATTGATTCATCCAATTCTTGTATTATCCCTTCCAAACACCAATGTTGTTGCCCAGTTGATCATCACATACAACCTGTTCCTCCAGCTCAAGACACGTGTCAAATAAGCAGATCGCCATATCACCCAGCTCATGAACCCTGCCATCGACACTCCCCCAAGATCCTGTTGCAACATGATGGTCGTTATATTTAATAGATTAAGAACACAACTTACATTCTCTTTATCAACAATCTACTATTTATGCTACCTGAATCTAGAAGTATACAATATCAAAATCTACGATATGCATTATTTATTTAAGGATTTAGATTACTATTGCAATGATTCTGCTTTTTAATCATAGTCAACACATTTATATTTAGAAAAATATGGACAAAGACTCTTACAATGATAGATATATGGCACAAAAGCTAATTTAAAAACATATAATTTTTTTTTACCTGACTTTGGCCAACTTGGCCGACTTAGACTAAATTTGATCTGAACTTTTTAACGTTGACCGACTTTTAAGGCTTTTTTGTGTCGGGATGGACTAGTCCCCAAACCGCTGCGTCAGCCGGCCCGTCGACTGACTTTTACAAGAGTGACAACTAACAAAGAGTGTTGGAGGATCTACCAAACCCGGCCCCTCCGTTTCAATCTGAACCCATTTTCATCCAATAATCCAATGCCCAAATCACCCGATTCAGTATTAGGATCATGAAAAGTGATATTACCTTTGACTTAGTAAGGTCAACTAAGGCCTTATAGCGTCCAACAGATGCCATGCTTCCAAGATGCTTGTAGACAAAAGGATCACCAAGGGCCATATCCTTTGCAGAACAAGCTTTTCCTGCATTTTGCTTCGCAATCTTTTTATTGAACAGCTCCGCTAGATATTTTCCCTCTCTTTCAGCAACCTGTTTTTCACATTCAGCATGCACAACGTGTCAAATACATGATGTGTTTGACTTTATAAAGTCAAAACCTGGAAGTTTAAAACGGAAGATTTGATGATCAAACAAACCTGAGCTAAAGCAGGAAGAACTTCTCTTCCAGTCTGTTCAAGAAAACCAGCACAATCTCCAAGTGCAAATACATCTTCAACCGATGGAACCCTTAACCATTCATCAACGCCAATCCTGCAGATTAAAAAGGGTCAACGGGTCAAATGGGTCGAACATATTAGAAAAGAACTAATTCGTATTCAAATGCCTACCTTCCACCAGGAGATTTAGGAAGATTCAGTGATTTTATAAACTCAGAGGGACCCACTCCAGTTGACCACACCAGAAGTCCATAAGGTACAACACTCCCATCACTCAGAATCAGTTTTTTCGGATGCACCTCTTTAACAACTCCTCGAACAAGACGTACACCATACTGATACGTAATATATTGGCAAATTGTTAGGTACAATTAAGGAATTTCGTAAGCTAAATAAATAGAAGAATAATATAATCATAAAAGTAAAATTTCTTTATGTATTTACCTTTGTTAAGTGTTTCATTGCATATTGCCGTAGTCCAACATCAAAAGAAGACAATATTTCATTCGCCTATTGCAAAAACACAGATATTATACAGTACTAAACAACAGCATGACAGGATAATATATATGCTACAAGAATAAGAATTACCTCAATGAGAGTAACACGAATGTAGTTTTTAACGTGAGTATAACGTTGCTTAACATCTCTCACGATAAAATCACTCAATTCGCCACTAAACTCTACTCCAGTCGGGCCTCCACCAATTACAACACAGTGCAACATTTGCTCCTTTTCTTCCTCAGATATGCCTGAATAATTCACACATTTCATACAAGATTTTATTAAACATTAAACTTGGCCCATTCAATCTGTTAAAAATAATACAACACTGTTACTCTATTTGCTGAAAACGTGCAAAGAGTAAAATACTTACCAGGAGTTTCAGAGAGCATTAGGTTCAAAAGAAGCTTTTTCCTAATATCTTGAGCATGATTAACTTCACGAAGGAAAAACGCATGCTCCTTCACACCCTTTATGCCAAACGTAAGAGCCTCGGATCCAGAAGCGATTACGAGCTTGTCGTAAGCAACTTTGAACCGGTACGGTTCATAAGGGAGCCCGTTATTGCTTATTGTCTCACAATGCACCTGTTCAATCAAAACATTTCAGGTTATAAAGCTTAATAAAATTTGGATTAGCATTGAACAATAAAATTGTTGTAAAAAGCTTCATAAATGTTGGACATGAAAAGGGTTATGAGTCAACCCAACTTGTTTTGACCCATAACAGATATTACTCATTACCTAACCCATACCCATTTTGCTACTTCAAGTGAAAACACACAGAAAAATTCATTTACTTGTTTTGACCCATAACAAACATTATTTGTTACCTACTAGCCTGTCTGACCCGCCCATTTTGCTACTTTTCAGGTGAAAACACACAGAAACAGTCATTTGCTTACTTCATGTTTGTCTGTATCAATGTCAGTGCAGGAAGCAAGATAAAAGTATGAGTTTGGATCTTTCGCCAAAGCTGATTGAACACGACCGACAGGCTCAGCTACAGATCGAAATTCAAGAGTTCCAACGCAAGTTGACGCCAGTAAAGGTGTAAACACCATATGATTCCTAGGTGAAATACAAACAACATCGTACACTGTCGTATCGATCCCTTTAAGGAATCTACAAGCTGCCCAACCAGTACCAAGAACAACAACTCTAGGTTTATCACCAGGTTTAGTTGCTCCAAGACTACCATATCGGATATTATCAGATTTTGAAACAGAATAATCCTCCTTTTTAACCCTCTCTGCATGAGCAAATCTATAACCTTGAACTGCTTGCGAGCCCCTGCCCTCAAAATTCATATGATTGACTTTCGTTACGGATTGTAGGTTGACCGTTTTGGAAACAGGTTCAGCATTAGGGTAAGAAAGTGTATCATTATTTGTTATATAACGATTAACGGCCCCTGTTCCTGATGATCGTTTCCAGTTTCTTGAAATTCTAGCTAACGCCATTACAACCGAACCACTTCTCAAATGCACAAGATGCTAAACCTTTATTTGATATGAATAATAATGTTAATACATACTGTATAAGGTTCTATATGGCTAAGAAAACAGTATATACAACACACAGATCAGGATTATAAAGGAAAAAACAAAAATAAAGACAAATCTAATACGGACTAACACCTAAGAACCAGTCCAAAAAGCATAAGCAAAAACACATAATGCAATAAACAAACAAAAGTTAACATAGATTTGTTCATCAAGTGATGGTAGATTCAAGATATTATATATGAGAATTTGAAATCTTCTTGAGGTCTAAAATTGCAACCCTGATATTTTCAGGAGCCAAAAGAGGAAATCTTTTTTTAATGTTTAAACAATTTTTCACTTTAATCATGCAAAAAGACAACCCCTTTCGGTCACAGACGAATAACTTAATTGTTCTTACATGTATGGTCTACATATCAAACAAATATATTACAAAGGGGCGTAGAAACAATCAAAACAAATCAAACAGTTAATAATAAAATATTATAAATCTCCCACTAAGTTGCACTAATTTTTGTTGTTATGTCCAAACTAAATCCGCGTATAAACATCCAAGATGGAGGTCTTCTTGTTTACAATCTTACATTATGCAATAAAACTAACAAATAGAATTTGGTGAATTTGCGTTTGAAGAAATAAATAATAAATTCAAGATTAAAAAAAAAAAATTAACACAAATTATCACATCGCAATTGTTACCTCAAAAAACAGAAAGAAAGAAGAACCTTTACTTCACAATGTCCTGCCACACACAAATAAATTCGTTCAGGCAATATCACAAACACTTAGGGGGTCATTGCGTCAAAACAATAAAATCGATCATGAATGAAATATTTTTTTCTCTGTATATAACCTAAAAAAAAGGATGCACATTTGTTCGAAAATTTATTTCTAAAATTATGTGAGGAAATTAAAGATTTGTATTGATTGATTGTTAGAGGTTTATAAGGAAAACAAAATTTACTACAGAATTCCATTTTTGTTATAGATCCATTGTTAACATTCACAACCAATGCTAAAAAGGAAATGAAATTGTTACCAAAAAAAAAAAAAAAAGATTTAGAAGGTGTGAAAATGATGTTTGTGTGTGTGTGTGTGTGTGTGTGTGAAAATTGGATACAGAAAACATACTTGGAAGAAGAATGATGGTAGCAGTAACTAACGGAAGGTTGTTGGAGCATTTTTTTATTATTTTCTCCGTAATATATTTTATATTGCAAAGAGAAGATTAAACACCATTTTTATGCCTTTTATTTACGATGTTTGTAACTTGTTGCCCACGCCCATTTTACAGGTTTCGTATTAAGGTTTTGCAATTTAAAACGTAATGAGATGAGACAAGGAAGTGGCGCTCCAGTTCCGTGAGCTCCATTGTTAAAATCCGATCTTAACTTAGCGTGACCTCCAACTATAACAAATAAATAGAAACTACTTTATAAACGAGCTCAAGTTTATTATATTGAGCTCGAATTTAAACGAGCAATTCATTTGATTTACATATTAAATTTTTAGATAAACATATAACCAAATAAAATATAATTTGGTTATTATAATCCCTAAATTTGCAACTTTGAAATATAAATTAAGATAATGTGGCTACTAAATTTACAAAATCAAAAATGACCAAATTTACATTTTAGAAGTCCATTAAGACATGTGTAAAGTATAGTAATGATGCACATAATTACACACTCACACCGTGTGACGCACATTACACATGCATGTGACATGTGCTTTAATAATATGAAGCACTATAATGACGTGACTATCTCCGAACATGTGCAATCAAGTAACGCCCTACTGAAGAACTAAACTTCTAATGTTAAACTAAATACAATAACAATAAAGAACCAAAGATTATAACGTATAATTTACAGAGAGACAATACATGTAGTAGACACGATCCCAACATTGTACAATCATAGGATCGTGCGGCAGTCTGCACGATAGCTGGGACAGACTGACAGCTGACATACTGAGCAGGGACCGCTTGTACTTTTAACATCTTTTGCTCACCAAATAGTACGATATTGCAAGAATATGTTTCCTTTTGTCTCATTACGTGACACAAAAGGACAAAGACATCTACCTATAAATAGGGGGTTTAATCCTCATTACAACGAACATTATACGTCACATCACTCTTCCTGATAATCTAGCCGAGTGCATCATCTTCATCAAGAATCGTTACCCGCACTACTGGAATACAAACAACACTTCAACCTCCAATATACGGTTACAGGTAACGTTCTATGAACATAAACCCTAACACCCGCTTGAAGCCATCAACACCGGCTAGCCCTAATGATGGTGGGTCGACGTTTAATCACCCTGATGAGAGTGACATGAAATGAAAGGGAAGGCTTGCTAACACCGCATTAACCATGACTAACAAGCCACTAATGGATAAAAGACGACCCTTCCAACCCACTAACTTTTTAATGAATTTGTTAACAATTGGTTTCCTTGTATCTTTCCTTCTATTTTTAGATCCCACCAGTATTCCTAAATACATGATAGGAAAAGAGGCAACACCACATTCAAACACGTTACCATATTCTTAAAGTTGGACATCGGAGATATTAATGCCGTACATTGTAGTCTTCATCGAGTTCACCCGAAGACCGGAAACATTGCTAAAGAACTCCAAAAATTTCTTGATATGTAGTTCTTCTTGAGAAGGAAAGGCGAAAATGATCGTGTCAAGCGGAGCACTCTACTCATTAATAAACAAGGAATTAATAAACAAGCAATTGCAATTGCACATTATATACGGAGTACTTGTTTTTCCTTTCTTTATGTTTTTTTCTTAGTCTAGTTGGAAAAAGTCAGTATTAATATAGCACTGCTCGTCGCGGGAGTACACGTGATGCATTCGGCTACCATGAAACCAGTGGACTACGACTGAGTAGAATGAGATCACAACCGGTAAAAATGCACATATATATGAATTGCCATTTACTCCCTCATCTTATATGATTTATTTCATTTTAAAGATACAAAAGAGTCAAAAACATATATATGTTTCTTCACTTAAGTTACTCTTAAAGGCAACCCCCAAACTTTGTAAACTATAGAGATCGACCTAAGTTAGGCTCAGTTATGTTTTTTTAGAATGACAAACTCGCACACACTACACAATTAATTACACGAATAACGACTTCACCAAGACTTGAACCCATGATCTCAAAGTCATTGAGGCACCTCGATACTTAAGTTTTATATGCAAACTAGACTTTAGAGCCCGTGCGTTGCATGGATGGGTAAATAACCGTACAAAATTAATTAAGTTTATCAAACAATTATTGTTGTGAGCTAAATATAGAATAGTATCAATAAAATGTTACAAATACAAATACAAATATGATATGTTTATGTTACAATTAAATATATGCATTTGGTTATTCCCTAAATACATAATCGAATTGGAGTCTGTAACAAACCATTTTGCACCTGCTGAGCTGATCCCTAACTCTTTATTCGCAAGTCCAATTACAGTCCCCTCATGTTAGTTGTAGTCTCATGGTTTACACCCCAATGTACCGTCTAGACGTCTAGTAAAAAAAACCTAAAACCTCCCTTTTTCCGATCGATTATGTTCGCCGTCGGCACTATCACTCTCCTCTCAATTTTCCGGTGATCAAGGTGGGATCAAACACCTCTCATCATGGTTCGTAACGCTATCAACATCCCTCTAAAGGATGGTTGGTCTGTCAAGGGTTGTAGAAATGAAACGAATTCATTTAAACGAATTGATTCTGGTGCGTAGAAGAATTCCAAGAAGGATCATCACGTGACCAACTTCCCTGAATATTCGGATGTCCCAGCTTTATGGAAGATTTTTAAAGTGAATGGTTGCTTGATTGACGTATTCATTGCAAAGAAAGATGCAAAAACCGGTAAGCGTTTTGCTTTTGTAAGATTCATGGGGGTGAAACACGTGTTAGAGATGGAAAATCGCCTAGCTGATATATGGATGGGTAATTTTCACTTGTTCATAGAGGCTTCCACATTTGAACCTGCTAAAGCTACTAAAGCGATTCCTCAAGTAAAGAAGAATGAGCCTGTAAAGGTGTATGTAACGAAGGAAAAGCCGGTTGTGTAGAGACCCGTCCTAATCCATCCGGACGGAGTCCATATCGATTATAAACGATTCACAACAGTTGATTACATCGCGAGGTACTTGACCTCTATATGATACATTTTACAAACATTGCATTCGTTTTTGAAAAGACAATCTTTCATTACATCAAAAGTTAACGGCAGGCATACTATTTCATAATATATCTAACTATAGTTGACTTAATAATAATCTTGATGAACGCGACGACTCGAATGCAACGTCTTTTGAAATATGTCATGAATGACTCCAAGTAATATCTTTAAAATGAGCAAATGCACAGCGGAAGATTTCTTTCATACCTGAGAATAAACATGCTTTCAAGTGTCAACCTAAAGGTTGGTGAGTTCATTAGTTTAACATAAATAATCATTTCATAATTTTAATAGACCACAAGATTTCATATTTACATTTCCCATAAACATACGTCCCATGCATAGAGACAAAATATCATTCATATGGATTGAACACCTGGTAATCGACATTCACAATATACAATATAAGAATATCCCCATCATTCCGAGATCCTCCTTCGGACATGATATAAATTTCGAAGTACTAAAGCATCCGGTACTTTGGATGGGGCTTGTTGGGCCCGATAGATCTATCTTTAGAGTTCGCGTCAATTAGGGTGTTTGTTCCCAAATTCTTAGATTACCGACTTAATAAAAAGGGCATATTCGATTTCGATCATTCAACCATATAATGTAGTTTCAATTACTTGTGTCTATTTCGTAAAACAGTTATAAAAACAGCGCATGTATTCTCAGTCCCAAAAATATATATTGCAAAAGCATTTA
Organism: Rutidosis leptorrhynchoides; assembly: GCF_046630445.1. Classification (NCBI taxonomy): domain Eukaryota; kingdom Viridiplantae; phylum Streptophyta; class Magnoliopsida; order Asterales; family Asteraceae; genus Rutidosis; species Rutidosis leptorrhynchoides. The sequence continues at coordinate 269,405,676 of NC_092335.1, forward strand.
AAAGGGGATTAATGAAACTCACGCATATAAATATTGTAAAATAGTTAATAAAGCATTTGCATGTATTCTCAGCCCAAAAATGTATATAAAAAGGGAATAATGAAACTCACGCATATAAATATTGTAAAACAGTTAATAAAGCATTTGCATGTATTCTCAGCCCAAAAATGTAAAGAGTAAAAAGGGAATCAAATGAAACTCACCTAATGTATTTTGTAGTAAAAATACATATGACTATATTGAATTACTGAACAATGCAGGGTTGGCCTTGGATTCACGAACCTATATTATTTATATATATATTAACACATATAATCGGAATCGAACAGATTTATATATTATATCTTTAGTTATAGATTATATATAAATGTTTTGTAAACTAACTAATATTTATACATATAGTTATATTAATTTTTATATATTTGTAATTGGTATTATATCAAAAATCAATAATTTGTTATATGTAATATTAATATAGTTATGTAATATGTATCAAGTATAGTTTTATATAACTAGTAGTTATTTGGTAAAATAATGTTGATAGTAGTAAATATAAGTTGTTTTATTTTATAATAATAATAGTAATAATAACAAAAATGATAATTTTATAACAATGATACATTTAATAAAAAAAAATGATAACTTTAATAAAAATGTTAATTTTAATAAAAATGTTAATAATAATAAAAAGTGATAATAATAATAATAATAATAATAATAATAATAATAATAATAATAATAATAATAATAATAATAATAATAACTAATGTTCATAATATTTAATGATAATAATACTAATAACGATTATAACTCTAATACATAATGATAATAATAATAATCATCATAGTATTCATAACAATTAATAATTAATAATAATAACCATAAAAATAATAATTTTGATAAATAAACTACCTTCCAAGCTTTTCCAAAAAAAATGGCAGACACCGAGCTCGAACCCGCAACCTCTCGCTTAACCCCAACACCCTAAACCACTCCTCCGTTTCTGTTTTTCCAATCTATATTACACCTTAATTTATTTAACCCGAATATTCCATTTGCCTTTGTCTTAGCCCAACAAAAGAAAACAGATTCATAGACCCCGGCCCAACACGTTTTCCTTAGCCCAACAATTTAATCAAATTTCGGCCCAAGTGAATTGCAAAAATCCATTTAGCAATCGAACAGCAGCTCAAATGTGGCCCGGTTGTTTTGTTTGGAATTCGTAACAAAATATCTAATTTGTCCCATTCGATTCCTTTATCAACATATAACACTTTTATTAAGTCAAGTGGAGTTTTCTTTTTTTTTTTTTTTTTGACAACTGTCTGCCAACCAAGAAAAGAAAGCATGCCAGAAGCAATTCACATCATTAAGTCCTAACCATTTATTAAAGGATTTATTTAATCAATTTGGGTTGTATTCGATAATGAAATAAAGAACACAAAATAACGTTTAAAGGAGTCGCGGTTTTTGAGTTTGAACAGCTAAACAGAATAAGTAAAAGGAATAGTGCATCAGAAGAAAAAAATAGAAAGGTTGTAGTGTTTATAAATGGTGGTCAAGGTTGGTAGGGGTTTTAGGCTGAACCGAAGTGTTATTGCAGCAGTAACTAGTCTCGGCCAAAACCAAAACTTTAATAAATAAAGCAGTAGACAATCAAGAGTGCGCCACTATCAATTAGTCAACTTGGAATTCCTTTTATTGGCCAAAGAGTGATTCTTGGTTCCCTTTGTTTATTAAACATGCATTATTGAATGCATTTATATATCCAAGTTGCATGAGTTTCAAACTGTAACGTTCTAATATTTTTATTTTGTTAAACTGTTCAAGATGGTTGTTTTTGGTGATTTTAACAAGAGAAAGGAAGCAGCAGTATGCTATAGTTGATGGTGGTTTTACATGGTGTTGGTGTGGCTATAAAACGTATCACGAATAGCGGTTGGTGGGTGGTAAAGTGAAAACAAAGATGGTGATAGTAGAGTGATTGATGGTTGGTGTGTTGGTTGAATTCAATCGTAAGAATAGAAACAGCGAGCCATCGGTGATGTTCAAGAAGGTGGTTGTTTCGGTTCAAGTTGAAATAGACTTTAATTAGCTGCAGCTGTAGTTGGATCATAGCATTATATGCTCAAGCTCGTTTAGCAGAAGATAGGAGAAAATAATGATGGAGACCGATGGTGTTCTTCGAGCAGAAACAATAACGCTCAAGTGGGTTCGTGGGTTGGTCTCGAAATAGAAGCAAGACAAATGGGTTGATGCTCTTGGTATTGCAACCCGAAAGCAGTAGCAATCATAACAAGCAGTTTGCAGGTTCTCATAAAACATAATTGAATATCGTGCAGCAGTCCTTTGGTTATTATGGTGGTAGGGTGGCGGATATGATGAGGGTTTGTTCATAACATGAACCCGTTTGATGGGTTTGTTCAATCATTAGTTGTAGGTGGTGAAGTGGTTCTTGTAAATGATAAATCGAAAACAAAACACAATAAATGGTTTAGCGAATGTGATAGCTGTCGAACAGTGGCATCTTAGCTTGGTGGGGGGTGTTAGTGATTGGTAATTTGGAACGTGAAGTTATTTTGGCATAATCTTCAAATGAAGTCGATCAATCTTATAAGGGATGTGGGTATTAATTTCTCAATTAGACAAAACAAGGAACAGAGAGCTAAATATAAACAAGGATAAATCAAATCTGCTTAATACCTAATCTGTACTAATGATAATGATATGAAACAAACTTTAGAGATAGGAACAAAATTGGAAAAATAGTTGATGGCTATGCGTATCAGATTCTGATTCTAAAAATCTTAAGTACGATTTTATAAAATTATTATTGATAATTAATAATTATAATTATTTTAATAATAATCTAAATACAAATAATAATAATTATAATAATATTAATAGTAATAATAATAATAATAATGATTTTAATCTTCATGAAATAAATAATGATAATATTGATGATAATTATAATAATAATATTAATTATATTAATACTAATTATAATAATACAAATAATAATAAAATAAATGATAAAAGTAATTATGATAATAATTTTAATTGGAAATGATTATTTTTAGTAACCATAATATTATAACAATTTAATTGTATCAAATTTATAATTAAGTAATATATATAATAATAATAATAATAATAATATCATGATATTAATATTAAATACTTTTTCAAATAATAGTATCTAATGTAATAATAATATTCCTATAATAACTAGAATTTTAGTTTTACTACTAATTATAATAGTTTAACAAGTTTTAGTTACTTTAAGTTATCTTTCATAATAACTGAATCATATAACAGTTCATTAATATATCTAGTTTATTATATATGATTGTTTACATATATAATTATTCATATATACATTTCTATTTACAATTACAAGGTTCGTGAATCGTCGGGATTGGTCAAAGGTCAAATGTATACATGAACATAGTTCGAAGTTTTTGGGACTTCAACATTACAGACTTTGCTTATCATATCGATTTCATTTTTAAGATCAAGTTTAAATTTGATCGGAAATTTCCGGGTCGTCACAGTACCTACCCGTTAAAGAAATTTCGTCCCGAAATTTGAATGTGGTCGTCATGGTTAACAATAGAAATGTTTCCATGACAAATATAAGTTGATAAATAGAGTTTTATCATCATTGAGTAATATGGAATAAACAATTCGTTTATCTGAAGAGTATGAGGGAAGCTATCGCAAAAGATTGAAATAGGAAAAGTAAAGATTCGTCTTAACTTTTGACAGAGTCAGGGTTGAATTCCGAAATTCAAGGGATTTAAAGAAAATCTTCGAAATCTAAAAGATTTGACTCTTCGGCGAGTAAGGAAATTAAGATCTCTATAATTAAATACGATGATCTGCATCGATTACTCTGTCTGATATTTCCATTATAAATTAAACTTTTTCCGTTCCATTATTTTCCACCACTCCCATTTTCTATACTTTCATTCTTAATTCTTACTTCTAAAAGATTTTGAAAATGCCTCATCCAGTTCTAATCATTGATATTTTCCTAATTATCCTTTCTGTCATCCTTCTTTTCAATCTTTCACCAGAAGAATCTGTTTACTTTTACTATTACCTTGGGGTGATACTATTCTTAATTCTACCGTGTCTCTATATTGCTATTCGTATTAATATCCACGGTTTGTAATTTCGGTGTTGTTGTTGGGCTTTATATTTTCCCCTATGTATTGGAGCTTCATACTTTTGTTTTCTCTTCCCGACTTTAAGTCAAGCGAATAATGGTCCAGAATTCGTAGATATAGCGTTTTAAATGATTAAAATGTTCTAAGCAGGAAGGAACTTGATAGCACGATTTGATTTTTCAAATTTATCAACATCACTAAGGATAGAATTATCAAGAATATACTTTCTTGATATGTTCAGAAGTTAAGTAGAATGCAAGAGTTATGTAACATGGCATATGATGACGTTATGATCTGTGAATCATCACGTTCCATTAGAAACTCAGCATGACTTACTGTAATATAATCACGTTGATCAAGTGTCATTATATTATACTAACTCATGCATCAGTTCCCAACATTACTTCAATAACATTCATATATTTTTTTTTAAGCTTGAAAGTTTACAGAATAAAGAAACTAACAGTTTCTATATGATGTAACACTGATATCAGGAAGAGATTAATAATTTCAAATAAGAATAGTTATGAAAATATCTTCAGAAATATGGAGGATATTTATAATGAAAGCTACGATGATATCTTGGAATTTCTAATATTAATGGATGATGAAGAAGATTTATCCGTAAGGGTTTAGAGTAAGGAGCAAAATATTCGCTAAAGACTTCAGCAGGCATTGAATCTTTTGGATTCTTTGAAGTCAAACTCATTCTTTGTGATTTGTCCACGGCTTCCTTCATAGTTTCGCATAATTCGCTTTTCGGTACTAAATTTTCTATTGAATGTTTCCAATATAATGATACACAGGAAGCACGAAGAGGTATATAATTTCGGACGAGAATATTTATGAAAATATTCTCAGAAATATCGAAGATATTGATGATGATATTTTGAAATTCCTAAGTTCGATGGTTGATGGAGAAAGATTTTTCGCAAGATTTTAACATGACTTCGGAGCAAAATATTCTTTTAAGGTTTCATCAGATCCAGAATTACCTGGATTCTTTGAATATATGGTATGGTCCTTGTATTTGTCCTCGGTCTCCTTCGTGGTTAGCTCAATCCGTTTTCCAGTTCCAACTTTTCTGAGCTTTTCCAACATACTATTCTTTATCATCAAACTTTCGATGATTATGGTCGTTTACGGTTGTCTATGGTTTCTGCTGCTTCATTCAGTTTTTTTTTTCAACATTCAGAGTATTGATTTGTGACTGAGTGATTTTCAGAATTCCAGAAGGAGAGATCATAATTCTAAGAGATAAATGTCATACATATAACTGTTGATGTAGATATGCTGTGAGTTTTCAAAGTACTGATTGTTAATTCCCGGTAATTGGTATGGCAGTTCTCGTTACAAGATGTGGATGAGTATATGATAGGGTTTCAATGAATAAATATAATGATTTGTCAGAGAGATTTAAGCCAAGAAGTAACGAGGTTGCTGGTATGTCTGCTGGTAATATGGTGGAATATAAAAGAATTCTCCGGTATCAAAAGGGTAATCGTATATATCAGGATTATAGTAAGGCTACTTCGAATGAAAAGTCGAAGTTGACTTGCTGGAGCTGTGACAAAATTGGCTACCTTGAAAAGGGATCGTAAAGTTATTTTTGCTAATAAATACCAAAAGATCTGACGCGGCTACGTGTTAAACTTTTACTCAGTTGCCGAGAGTTTCTCAGGTGCATAACTATATGCATAAATCTTTCCTTCTGTAGATGAAGTGCGGTTGGTTCATCCTATCGATTGAGGTGTTTTCAAGAATCATGAAAGGTTTGAACGCAGATTGTAATCGTCAAGATACTAATGAAGTTTAGAATGAAATCAAGTGGCAAACTTGAAGAATTGTTTAGTTTCATATGTTATAATCAATATTTTAATTCATTTTAATTGTCCATTGTTGGTGGTCCTCAGTTGATTAGTCCACAATTAGCTAGAAACAGTTAGCTAGGATTTTGTTAGCGTGGATTCTTAACAAAATTTCTCATAGTTAATTTGTTTGTTTCTACCAAATTTTTATTTTGTCCAATGTTTCCTCATTATGCCACTTGTCGGATTTTGATAGGTCAAAATTCAAATATGAAATTGAATGAAAATGGTTATTCTGTAGTGAACGAATACGTATGTCTGTGGATGTAAGTAGGATAGTAAATGACTGTTGAATCAGCTTCTAAGAATGTACAGTGTAACTTATTAAAGTGAAATTTAAATATTCCTTGGGTATTACCTACCCGTTAAAATATTTTCACCATTAACAGTTTGCACAAAAGAATTTTCAATTACAATCTTTATGATAACATATATACATATATACATTTTCTTCAGATGTAATCATGGATTTAATGAGTTAATATGATATTAAACTCAATTGCTTTTCGGTTGGAACTAGAATAAATAATCTCTAAAACATTAGAGGTTACATATTCGCCATGTCGAACGAAGATAAATGAGGTAGAACGATACGTAGAACGAAGATCATACTCAAAGTACAGATGGTGATATTAAAGCATGGATTGTTGATGGTACTGGTGCTGTTATTGATGGTACTGTTGATGCCGGTGATGTTGCTGAAGCTGGTACATTTTGTACCATATTCTCCGAATTGATTATTCGAGCGCGAAGTTCATTGACTTATTACTTCAGGATGATTGTCGGTCGGAACGAGCGGATGAATAAGGTTCAGAATTATGGATAGAATATAATCTTGTCGAGTTACCCTGGAATTGAGACTGAAAATGGTGTCTCAAACAAGTTCGCCGGTAAACGTTTCATGTTCATTGTCAAGAGGTGAATTCGGTTGGTGGAAGGGATCGTCTTCTGCGCGTTCCCATTGATTAAGTCGACTACGAACCCATCAAATGAATTTGATAATGGCTGATTGGTTGATTCATGCTGATGACGTTGTTTTCGGAGCTTAGGTGAATATCTATGTCGGAATAGCTGTCGGAATAACTATCAGAATAGCTATCGGAATCTGAGGGACTCGAACTGGTTGTAGGATTCATCTCGTACGATCAGATGGAGGATTTTCGATAAGAAATAGATTTTAGGATGTAGATTAATACCCTGCAATACATAATTTACATATGCATATATAATACTAAAATCCCATAAATTACGGAGGAATCTACAGAAAAAGTCAGGCAAAGTTTACAATAACAGATACGCTAAGGTATGAATTAGCAGATATGCTAAGATATGAATTTTGTCTATGCACTATTCATGCAATCATTACAGTAAGATGTGTCTAGACTAAGAATAATAAGTAGGTAATTTTCTAAGGTTGATAAGCAGATGATTTCCGACTAGAAATGATAAGCAAAACTTTTGACATGCAGACACGGTCGAAGTCCAGACACACTAATGCATCTAAACAGCTACTAGTTAGACACTCTAATGCAAGACCAGGTTCGCTAAGACCACCGCTCTGATACCAACTGTAGAGACCCGTCCTAATCTATCCGGACGGAGTCCATATCGATTATAAACGATTCACAATAGTTGATTACATCGCGAGGTACTTGACCTCTATATGATACATTTTACAAACATTGCATTCGTTTTTGAAAAGACAATCTTTCATTACATCAAAAGTTGACGGCAGGCATACTATTTCATAATATATCTAACTATAGTTGACTTAATAATAATCTTGATGAACGCGACGACTCAAATGCAACGTCTTTTGAAATATGTCATGAATGACTCCAAGTAATATCTTTAAAATGAGCAAATGCACAGCGGAAGATTTCTTTCATACCTGAGAATAAACATGCTTTCAAGTGTCAACCTAAAGGTTGGTGAGTTCATTAGTTTAACATAAATAATCATTTCATAATTTTAATAGACCACAAGATTTCATATTTACATTTCCCATAAACATACGTCCCATGCATAGAGACAAAATATCATTCATATGGATTGAACACCTGGTAATCGACATTCACAATATACAATATAAGAATATCCCCATCATTTCGGGATCCTCCTTCGGACATGATATAAATTTCAAAGTACTAAAGCATCCGGTACTTTGGATGGGTCTTGTTGGGCCCGATAGATCTATCTTTAGAGTTCGCGTCAATTAGGGTGTCTGTTCCCAAATTCTTAGATTACCAGACTTAATAAAAAGGGCATATTCGATTTCGATCATTCAACCATATAATGTAGTTTCAATTACTTGTGTCTATTTCGTAAAACAGTTATAAAAACAGCGCATGTATTCTCAGTCCCAAAAATATATATTGCAAAAGCATTTAAAAAGGGATTAATGAAACTCACGCATATAAATATTGTAAAATAGTTAATAAAGCATTTGCATGTATTCTCAGCCCAAAAATATATATAAAAAGGGAATAATGAAACTCACGCATATAAATATTGTAAAACAGTTAATAAAGCATTTGCATGTATTCTCAGCCCAAAAATGTAAAGAGTAAAAAGGGAATCAAATGAAACTCACCTAATGTATTTTGTAGTAAAAATACATATGACTATATTGAATTACTGAACAATGCAGGGTTGGCCTTGGATTCACGAACCTATATTATTTATATATATATTAACACATATAATCGGAATCGAACAGATTTATATATTATATCTTTAGTTATAGATTATATATAATTGTTTTGTAAACTAACTAATATTTATACATATAGTTATATTAATTTTTATATATTTGTAATTGGTATTATATCAAAAATCAATAATTTGTTATATGTAATATTAATATAGTTATGTAATATGTATCAAGTATAGTTTTATATAACTAGTAGTTATTTGGTAAAATAATGTTGATAGTAGTAAATATAAGTTGTTTTATTTTATAATAATAATAGTAATAATAACAAAAATGATAATTTTATAACAATGATACATTTAATAAAAAAATGATAACTTTAATAAAAATGTTAATTTTAATAAAAATGTTAATAATAATAACAAGTGATAATAATAATAATAATAATAATAATAATAATAATAATAATAATAATAATAATAATAATAATAATAATAACTAATGTTCATAATATTTAATGATAATAATACTAATAACGATTATAACTCTAATACATAATGATAATAATAATAATCATCATAGTATTCATAACAATTAATAATTAATAATAATAACCATAAAAATAATAATTTTGATAAATAAACTACCTTCCAATCTTTTCCAAAAAAAATGGCAGACACCGAGCTCGAACCCGCAACCTCTCGCTTAACCCCAACACCCTAAACCACTCCTCCATTTCTGTTTTTCCAATCTATATTACACCTTAATTTATTTAACCCGAATATTCCATTTGCCTTTGTCTTAGCCCAACAAAAGAAAATAGATTCATAGACCCCGGCCCAACACGTTTTCCTTAGCCCAACAATTTAATCAAATTTCGGCCCAAGTGAATTGCAAAAATCCATTTAGCAATCGAACAGCAGCTCAAATGTGGCCCGGTTGTTTTGTTTGGAATTCGTAACAAAATATCTAATTTGTCCCATTCGATTCCTTTATCAACATATAACACTTTTATTAAGTCAAGTGGAGTTTTTTTTTTTTTTTTTTTTTTTTTGACAACTGTCTGCCAACCAAGAAAAGAAAGCATGCCAGAAGCAATTCACATCATTAAGTCCTAATCATCTATTAAAGGATTTATTTAATCAATTTGGGTTGTATTCGATAATGAAATAAAGAACACAAAATAACGTTTAAAGGAGTCGCGGTTTTTGAGTTTGAACAGCTAAACAGAATAAGTAAAAGGAATAGTGCATCAGAAGAAAAAAATAGAAAGGTTGTAGTGTTTATAAATGGTGGTCAAGGTTGGTAGGGGTTTTAGGCTGAACCGAAGTGTTATTGCAGCAGTAACTAGTCTCGGCCAAAACCAAAACTTTAATAAATAAAGCAGTAGACAATCAAGAGTGCGCCACTATCAATTAGTCAACTTGGAATTCCTTTTATTGGCCAAAGAGTGATTCTTGGTTCCCTTTGTTTATTAAACATGCATTATTGAATGCATTTATATATCCAAGTTGCATGAGTTTCAAACTGTAACGTTCTAATATTTTTATTTTGTTAAACTGTTCAAGATGGTTGTTTTTGGTGATTTTAACAAGAGAAAGGAAGCAGCAGTATGCTATAGTTAATGGTGGTTTTACATGGTGTTGGTGTGGCTATAAAACGTATCACGAATAGCGGTTGGTGGGTGGTAAAGTGAAAACAAAGATGGTGATAGTAGAGTGATTGATGGGTGGTGTGTTGGTTGAATTCAATCGTAAGAATAGAAACAGCGAGCCATCGGTGATGTTCAAGAAGGTGGTTGTTTCGGTTCAAGTTGAAATAGAATTTAATTAGCTGCAGCTGTAGTTGGATCATAGCATTATATGCTCAAGCTCGTTTAGCAGAAGATAGGAGAAAATAATGATGGAGACTGATGGTGTTCTTCGAGCAGAAACAATAACGCTCAAGTGGGTTCGTGGGTTGGTCTCGAAATAGAAGCAAGACAAATGGGTTGATGTTTTTGGTATTGCAACCCGAAAGCAGTAGCAATCATAACAAGCAGTTTGCAGGTTCTCATAAAACATAATTGAATATCGTGCAGCAGTCCTTTGGTTATTATGGTGGTAGGGTGGCGGATATGATGAGGGTTTGTTCATAACATGAACCCGTTTGATGGGTTTGTTCAATCATTAGTTGTAGGTGGTGAAGTGGTTCTTGTAAATGATAAATCGAAAACAAAACACAATAAATGGTTTAGCGAATGTGATAGCTGTCGAACAGTGGCATCTTAGCTTGGTGGGGGGTGTTAATGATTGGTAATTGGGAACGTGAAGTTATTTTGGCATAATCTTCAACTGAAGTCGATCAATCTTATAAGGGATGTGGGTATTAATTTCTCAATCAGACAAAACAAGGAACAGAGAGCTAAATATAAACAAGGATAAATCAAATCTGCTCGATCAATCTTATATGATTGTTTACATATATAATTATTCATATATACATTTCTATTTACAATTATAAGTTTCGTGAATCGTCGGGATTGGTCAAAGGTCAAATGTATACATGAACACAGTTCGAAGTTTTTGGGACTTCAACATTACAGACTTTGCTTATCATATCGATTTCATTTTTAAGATCAAGTTTAAATTTGATCGGAAATTTCTGGGTCGTCACAGGTTGAACCTGTTGATATCGGGTATGATTCTCCTGTTGAAGGTTCATATGCATCCAAAGTGTCGGGTTCTAAGCATGCTCCTAAGAAGATTATTATTGATGATGGTGAATTGGTATCGATAAAGAAAGATGTTTACATCATTATGGTTAAATTGAAAGATGTTGGTGCATTATACACCATCTATAATATCATTATAGCAGAAGGATTTTCTAAATTCAAAATCCAATATGCTGGGGGCCATTGGATTTGGATCAAATTTGAAACTGAAAAGTCCTTTTTGGCTTTCAAAAGTAATGCTAATCTTTCGTCTCTTTGTGCTGTGATTCGTGATGCATCCGACGAATTTGTTGTTGATGAAAGGTTTGTTTAGATAGAATTATCGAGGCTTCCAGCGTGTGCATGGGGTTCTAATGCATTTAAGAAAGCAACATCGGGTTTCAGTAAGTTTTTGTTCTTTGAAGCTAACCGAAAGATTCCCTTATCCGTAGGTCGTGTATGTGTTGCTACATATAGTAAAAAGCCGATTGCATCATCTATTATCATGGAGATTAATGGTGCTGATGTTGAGATTTATGCTCATGAAGTTGGTATGTGTGTAGAGACCCGTCCTAAACCATCTGGACGAAGTCTTCAACATTTGGTCCCATTGCGAGGTACTGTCCTAAGTATGCCATGAACGACTCCATGTAATATCTTTAAAATGAGCAAATGGACAGCGGAAAATTTCTTTCATACCTGAGAATAAATATGCTTTAAAGTGTCAACCAAAAGGTTGGTGAGTTCATAGGTTTATCGTAATCAATCATTTCAATATTTTAATAGACCACAAGATTTTCATTTCCATTTCTCATAAATATACATCCCATACATAGAGATAAAAATCATTCATACGGTGAACACCTGGTAATCGACCTTAACAAGATGCATATAGAATATCCCCATCATTCCGGGACTCCTTTCAGACATGATAAATTCGAAGTACTAAAGCAGTTCAAATTCTCTGACTTGGGCTTGTTAGTGCCCATAGATCTATCTTTAGGATTCGTGTCAATTAGGAGCCAGTTCCCTAATTCTTAGATTACCAGACTAAAAAGGGGCATATTCGATTTCGATAATTCAACCATAGAATGTAGTTTCAATTACTTGTGTCTATTTCGTAAAACATTTATAAAAGCAGCGCATGTATTCTCAGTCCCAAAAATATATATTGCAAAAGCATTTAAAAAGGCAGCAAATGAAACTCACGATACAATATTTTGTAGTAAAAATATTCATACGACGATACTGCTCAATGCAGGGTTGACCTCGGATTCACGAACCTATATCAAGTATATATATTAACACATATAATTTGTAGTGACCCGAACTTTTCCATGTTTATATATATATTAAATGAAATTGTTATTTACATGATTAAGTGTTTCCAACATGTTAAGCAATCAAACTTGTTAAGACTTGATTAATTGAAATAGGTTTCATATAGACAATTGACCACCCAAGTTGACCGGTGATTCACGAACGTTAAAACTTGTAAAAACTATACGATGACATATATATGGTTATATATATAGTTAACATGATTTTATTATAAGTATGTATCTCATTAGGTATTTTAACAATGAGTTATATACATAAAAATGAGACTATTAATTTAAGAAACTCGAAAACGATATATATAACGATTATCGTTATAACAACGTCTTACTAGGTACATATGAATCATATTAAGATATTGATACACTTGGTTAATTATGTTAAATGATAAGTAAATATATTATTAAGTGTATTAACAATGAAATACATATGTAAAAATAAGACTACTAACTTAATGATTTCGAAACGAGACATATATGTAACGATTATCGTTGTAACGACATTTAGGTGTATATATATCATACTAAGATATATTATATATCATAATATCATGATAATATAACAATTTAACATCTCATTTGTTATAATAAACAATGGGTTAACAACATTCAACAAGATCGTTAACCTAAAGGTTTCAAAACAACATTTACATGTAACGACTAACGATGACTTAACGACTCAGTTAAAATGTATATACATGTAGTATTTTAATATGTATTCATACACTTTTGAAAGACTTCAAGACACTTATCAAAATACTTCTACTTAACAAAAATGCTTACAATTACATCCTCGTTCAGTTTCATCAACAATTCTACTCGTATGCACCCGTATTCGTACTCGTACAATACACAGCTTTTAGATGTATGTACTATTGGTATATACACTCCAATGATCAGATTTTAGCAGCCCATGTGATTCAAATAACACATGTGGGAACCATCATTTGGCAACTAGCATGAAATATCTCATAAAATTACAAAAATATGAGTAATCATTCATGACTTATTTACATGAAAACAAAATTACATATCCTTTATATTTAATCCATACACCAACGACCAAAAACACCTACAAACACTTTCATTCTTCAATTTTCTTCATCTAATTGATCTCTCTCAAGTTCTATCTTCAAGTTCTAAGTGTTCTTCATAAATTCCAAAAGTTCTAGTTTCATAAAATCAAGAATACTTCCAAGATTGCAAGTTTACTTCCAAGTTTTCTAAATCCATTCCAAGTAATCATCCAAGATCAAGAAACCTTTGTTACTTACAGTAGGTTATCTTTCTAATACAAGGTAATAATCATATTCAAACTTTAATTCAATTTCTATAACTATAACAATCTTATTTCGAGTGGAAATCTTACTTGAAATTGTTTTAGTGTCATGATTCTGCTTCAAGAACTTTCAAGCCATCCAAGGATCCTTTGAAGCTAGATCTATTTTTCTCATTTCCAGTAGGTTTATCCAAGGAACTTGAGGTAGTAATGATGTTCATAACATCATTCGATTCATACATATAAAGCTATCTTATTCGAAGGTTTAAACTTGTAATCACTAGAACATAGTTTAGTTAATTTTAAACTTGTTCGCAAATAAAAGTTAATCCTTTTAAATTGACTTTTAAAATCAACTAAACACATGTTCTATATCTATATGATATGCTAAATTAATGATTTAAAACCCGGAAACACGAAAAACACCGTAAAATCGGATTTACGCCGTCGTAGTAACACCGCGGGCTGTTTTGGGTTAGTTAATTAAAAACTATGATAAACTTTGATTTAAAAGTTGTTATTCTGGGAAAATGATTTTTATTATGAACATGAAACTATATCCAAAAATTATGGTTAAACTCAAAGTGGAAGTATGTTTTCTAAAATGGTCATCTAGACGTCGTTCTTTCAACTGAAATGACTACCTTTACAAAAATGACTTGTAACTTATTTTTTCGACTATAAACCTATACTTTTTATGTTTAGATTCATAAAATAGAGTTCAATACGAAATCATAGCAATTTGATTCACTCAAAACGGATCTAAAATGAAGAAGTTATGGGTAAAACAAGATTGGATAATTTTTCTCATTTTAGCTACGTGAAAATTGGTAACAAATCTATTCCAACCATAACTTAATCAACTTGTATTATATATTATGTAATCTTGAGATACCATAGACACGTATACAACGTTTCGACCTATCATGTCGACACATCTATATATATTTCGGAACAACCATAGACACTCTATATGTGAATGTTGGAGTTAGCTATACAGGGTTGAGGTTGATTCCAAAATATATATAGTTTGAGTTGTGATCAATACTGAGATACGTATACACTGGGTTGTGGATTGATTCAAGATAATATTTATCGATTTATTTCTGTACATCTAACTGTGGACAACTAGTTGTAGGTTACTAACGAGGACAGCTAACTTAATAAACTTAAAACATCAAAATATATTAAAAGTGTTGTAAATATATTTTGAACATACTTTGATATATATGTATATATTGTTATAGATTCGTGAATCAACCAGTGGCCAAGTCTTACTTCTTGATGAAGTAAAAATCTGTGAAAGTGAGTTATAGTCCCACTTTTAAAATCTAATATTTTTGGGATGAGAATACATGCAGGTTTTATAAATGATTTACAAAATAGACACAAGTACGTGAAACTACATTCTATGGTTGAATTATCGAAATCGAATATGCCCCTTTTTATTAAGTCTGGTAATCTAAGAATTAGGGAACAGACACCCTAATTGACGTGAATCCTAAAGATAGATCTATTGGGCCTAACAAACCCCATCCAAAGTACCGGATGCTTTAGTACTTCGAAATTTATATCATATCCGAAGGGTGTCCCGGAATGATGGGGATATTCTTATATATGCATCTTGTTAATGTCGGTTACCAGGTATTCACTATATGAATGATTTTTATCTCTATGTATGAGATGTGTATTGAAATATGAAATCTTGTGGTCTATTGTTACGATTTGATATATATAGGTTAAACCTATAACTCACCAACATTTTTGTTGACGTTTAAAGCATGTTTATTCTCAGGTGAATACTAAGAGCTTCCGCTGTTGCATACTAAAATAAGGACAAGATTTGGAGTCCATGTTTGTATGATATTATGTAAAAACTGCATTCAAGAAACTGATTTCGATGTAACATATTTATATTGTAAACCATTATGTAATGGTCGTGTGTAAACATGATATTTTAGATTATCATTATTTGATAATCTACGTAAAGCTTTTTAAACCTTTATTTATGAAATAAAGGTTATGGTTTGTTTTAAAAATGAATGCAGTCTTTGAAAAATGTCTCATATAGAGGTCAAAACCTCGCAACGAAATCAATTAATATGGAACATTTTTAATCAATAAGAACGGGACATTTCATAATTAGCATGTAATAATAATCAAACTAGTTTATATATATATTACTTATTTAATTTAGTAATATATTTGTTATATCAAAGGTTATATATATATATATATATATATATATATATATATATATATATATATATATATATATATATATATATATATTTATTTTGTATATTAATATTTATACATATAGTTATACTAATACATATGTATCTATATAATTAATATTATATTGTTAAATTAAAAATTTGTTATATGTAAATATTTATTTAAATAATGTTATTAGGTTTAATATATAATGTATATGTAATATTAATATAGGTATAGTATATATGTAATAAGCATATTTTTATATACAAAATATTTATTTGTTAAAATGATAGTTTTGAAAGTAATGATTTACTAATAATAATAATAATAATAATAATAATAACTTTACTAATAACGATAATACTAATAATAAAAATAATATTGTTAATAATGATACTTATGTTAATAATAATAAAAATAATACTAACAATAATAAAAATGATACTAATACTAATGTTAATGAAAATAATAATAATTGGTATTGTTTTCAAAATAATAATAATAATAATAATCGTAATCATAATAATGATCATAATATCTATACCTATATTAATAACAATAATATTAATAATACTCCTAATACTTAATGATAATACTTAGTAATAATAATAATGATAATAATATTTAATTGTGTTAATGATAATAACAATAATAATTAACTTACCCTAATAACAATGATTAATAATAATAACAATAATGTTAATAATAATAATAATAATAATAATAATAATAATAATAATAATAATAATAATAATGTTAATAATAATAATAATAATAATAATAATAATAATAATAATAATAATAATAATAATAATAATAATAATAATAATAATAATAATAATAATAATAATAATAATAATAATAATAATAATAAGGTTAGAAAGGCTACCTTAATGTATAAGCCTTTAAAAAAAATAAACGTCTCTGCCAAGGCTTGAACCCGCGACCTCTCGCTAAACTAGTAACACACTTAACCATTCCACTGTCTACGCTTTCTGATTTACTTACAGTATTTAATTTCTTATAACCCGTATTTATCATAAAACCTAAAACACAATTCAATGGCATAGCGGCAGCCCAACAGAAAACGGCCCACCCTATCAAGTGATCCCTCGACCCATCTTATTAAGTGATCCATTTAACATCAAACATTGATCTAGTAAGAAAATATAGAATCATAATCTGGTAGTAGCCGTCGAGGAATATCATTAGGGTCGATTCACGGTAAAAAAAATAGCAGCAACCAACAAAAGCTTCGGTTCACCTTCATCTTCATCCCATCGTTAATCTTTCATCATCATACGGTATTTCATGTACATCATCATCATCGGTTTTACTCATCATCATTATCTCTTATCTTCTTTCCAATACTACCACAACCATCATCTATGTATTGTCACCATGAAACCATTTATCATCATCATCAAAATTTCACTGTAACTATTCATCATCTTCTTCATTACCATCGTAACATCATCAACATTTTATCTTCATTCTTGTCGCGTTTTAACACAGAAACGGTAGTAGTAGCGACAATCAGTTCACGATGGTGATGATTAAAGGAAGTGGTGGTTTGATGGTGTTGGTTCATAGCAACAGTAGCTTCGAAGCAACAACATTGAATCGAAGTAAAACAGTAGCAGAGTGAGGCTGTCGATGGGTGGTTGTTATGGGTTGCACTAGTGACTGAAATGGGGGTGTTTGTGGGTTGGGTTTACTCATAGCAGAAAACATCAGCAACAAGGAAACGAGTAGCTAGTAGCGAGTTTGTGTAGTTTTGAATTTAAAACCGAAAATAAATGAGTAGAACTACAAGTGGGTTTAGGGTGTTGTGGACATAGGTGGTTGATGGTAATTCTGTCGAACAGTCGATGTAGCACTAGTAGTAATCATCTACTATGGTGGGTGGTGTGATGGTGATGATTTGGGTGTCGACCGAAACAAACAAGAGTAAACAGAAATAAAAGATGGGTGTTCATTGTTGTTACAGTGAAGAAGGTGGTGGTTGATTGTTCTAGGGTGGCGGATGAGTGGTGATTCTCGGTGATCGATGGTGGATCGTGGTTGTTCATGATGGCGTGAGTAGGGTGGCGATGGGTGGTCACCTCTGGTGGTTCTTAGCTCAAGGTTGTGAGTGTTTAAGATGGTACATGTATATGTATATATAATAAATATGACTCATATTGTAGACAAGAACAAAAGATGGAACAGTACCTTTGTTAATAATATAATTCACGGGATATTAAATTGTTAGTTCTGCCGACACTTTTATCACGATTACATTTCGTAGTCTGTTGTTAATCAGTGGCGGATAAAAATCCTCAGAAAAATCCCATATTTTTAAATTAGCTATATTTATTTATTTCAGTCATTATGGTATAAAATTCAATTATTAATTTATTAAATAAAAATTACATCAACTGTCCCTCTCAATTCTGGGTAAAATATAACAAGTTCTAAAATTTAATAAACAGCTCCTAAATACATTTTTAATAAGTCTATAATTTACAGAACTTATTTTCGGATCACCCTTTATTTTAAAATCATATAAGTTCGTTTTTAAGTTGATTAATGACTATCAAGATGACAAACGAGTGCTACGAGCATTTATTAACTAAATTCTAAATCAAATATATATATATATATATATATATATATATATATATATATATATATATATATATATATATATATATATATATATATATATATAGGGTTATATGTATATATATATATATATAATTTATAGTAATATCATATATTATTTTATTTTATTTACACAACTGAATTAAATCATATAAGTTTCTATTTCAATTTAATATATATATATATATATATATATATATATATATATATATATATATATATATATATATATATATATATATATATATATATATATATATATATATATATATATATATATATATTAACTGATAGTGGTTCGTGAATCGTCGGGAATAGTCGAAGGGTAATTGAATATATGAACATAGTTTCAAAATTTTCGAGACTTAACATTACAGACTTTGCTTATCGTATAGGAAATATATAAGGATTAAGTTTAAATTTGATCGGAAATTTTCGGGTCATCACAGTACCTACCCGTTAAAAAAATTTCGTCCCGAAATTTGATTGGGATGGTCATGGCTGACAATAAGTATGTTTTCATGACGCATACGAGCTGAAAATTAGAGTTTTATCATCATCAAGTAATATGGATAAAATAATTTATTTATGTGAAGCGTACGAGTGAAGTTATCACAAAAGAGTGAAATGAGTAAATGCAGGTTCGTCTTAACTGGTGACGTAGTCACGGTTGATTTTCGGAATTTAAGGGATTTGGAGAAAATCTTCGTTATAAGATTTGATTCTTTGGTAATTAAGGAATTTAGGATCCTCTTTGGTTAAATGCGATAATCTGTTTTGATTGCTCTGTCGGATATTTCACTATAAATTTACTCTCTTCGTTTCCTTATTTCCACAACTCACACATTCTATTCTTTCTCCCTCCATTCATACTTTAAAGCATTCGTCAATATGCTCCATCCAGTTCTGATTCTTGATATACTCCTAACTTTCATATCCGTCATCCTTATTTTTCATTTGCCACCGGAAGAATCTATTCACTTCTACTATACTCTTGGTTTTATAGTGTTTTTAGTTCTCCCGTGTCTTTATGTTGCTATATATATATATATATATATATATATATATATATATATATATATATATATATATATATATATATATATATATATATATATATATATATATATATATATATATATATATATATATATATTATATATATTTATATATATATATATTTGTAATTTCTGGGTTATTGTTGGGTTTTATATCTTCCCTTATATTTCGATGCCCCTACTTCTGTCTCCTATGATCATTGTCATCCACAGTTAATGCTCTCTTCTATTTGCTGCGATTTATACTCCCATTTCTATTTTGGAGCTTCATGCTCTGTTTTCTCTTCTATCCATTAAGCACAACAAGTAATGGTCCAAAATTCGTAGGTATGGAGTTTCGAATGAACATGGCTAATGTTCTAAGAGAGAAATTGTAATGGCACAATCTTGATTGGTTAAATTACCAGAATTCAAGAGAAAAGATAGAACTATCAAGAAATTATGTTCATGATATGTTTATATATTAGATAAAATGTAAGAGTCATGTAACATGGCACATAATGATGGTAGGATCTGTGAATCATCACGTTCCATTAGAAACTCAGCATGACTTACTGTTATATAATCACATTGATCAAGTGTCATTATATTATACTAACTCATGCTTCAGTTCCCAACACTACTTCAAAAACATTCATACTTTAAACTTGAAGATTTCAGAATTTAGAAACTAAACAGTTTCCTTTATGATGTAACACTGATAGTGCGAAGGGATAAATGATTTCAGATAAGAATAATTATAAAAATATCTTCGAAATTATCGAAGATATTTATAATTAAATATTTAATGATATCTTAGAATATCTAAGATCAGAGGATGATGAAGAATATTGTCAACAAGGATTTTAAAGTAAGGAGCAAGGTATTCGTTAATAACTTCAGCAGATACTGGATCATTTGGATTCCTTGAAGGCATGTTTATTCTTTGTGATTTGTCCACAGCCTTCTTCATGGTTTGCTCAATTCGTTTTCCAGCTCCACATTTCTGAGCTTTGCCAATATATAATTCTTTATCATCAAACTTTTGGCTGTTAAGGTCATTTACAGTTTTTGTTGCTTCATTCAACTTTTCAAAATTCAGAGTATTGATTCGCAGACTGGGTGCTTTTCAGAATTTCAGAATGGAAGATCATAATTCTTAGAGATAAATGTTATATGTATACATATAACTGTTGATATAGAAACGTTGCGATATTCAAAATACTGATTGCTGATTCTCGATAATTGGTATGGCAATTCTCGTTACAAGATGCGGATGAGTATAAGATAAGGTTTCAATAAATAAGCATAGCAATTTTTCGAAGAGATTTATGCCAAGGAGCAACGAGTTTGCTGGTACGTCTGTTGGTATTATTGCAGAATATAAAAGGTTTTTCGGTAATAATAACAATGGCAAACATATATATCAAAGTTATAATAAGGTTGATTCGAACGAAAAGTTGAAGTTGGCTTGCTGGAGCTGTGACAAAACTGGCTATTTTGAAAAGGAATTGCAATGTTATTTTCGGTAATAACAATGCCAAAGGAGCTAGCACAGATACGTGTTAAACGTTTACTCAGGTTCCGAGTGTTTTTCAGGTGCATAACTATATGCATAAATCTTTCCTTCCATAGATGAGATGCAGTTGGTTCATTCTCTCGATTGAGGTGTTTTCAAGAATTATGAAAGGTTTGAACGCAGATTGTAATCGTCAAGATACAAATGAGGTTTAAGATGAAATCAAGTGGTAAACTTGAAGAAATGTTTAGTTTCATATGTTATAATCAATATTTTAATTCATTTTAATTGTCCAATGTTAGTAGTCCACAGTTAGTAGTCCACAGTTAGTAGTTCAATAATTCTTATATAGTTTAATATATAATATTCGAATTAATTAATACGTATCGCGACCCATTGTATACATGTCTCAGACTCGATCACAACTCAAAGTATATATATTATTTTAGAATCAACCTCAACCCTGTATAGCTAACTCGAGCATTACCGCATATAGAGTGTCTATGGTTATTCCAAATAATATATATATAGATGACGTTGATATGATATGTCAAAACATTGTATACGTGTCCCGATTTATCCGACGATATTTAAAGTGCGTAAAATAAATAACAGAAATTAAATGACGATAAATAAAATTGCGAGAATTAAAATTGCGATAAATAAATTGCGATAAATAAATGTAATAAGGAATTAACAATTAGCTTGGAACAGTTAGCTAGGATTTTGTTAGCGTGGATTCTTAACAAAATTTCTCATAGTTAATTTTGTTTGTTTCTAACAAATTTTATTTTGTCAAATGTTTTCTTCATTATGCCACTTGTTGAATTCTGATAGGTCAAAATCCAAATATGAAATTGAATGAAAATGGTTATTCTGCAGTGAACGGATACGTATATCTGTGGATGTAAGTAGGATAGTAAATGACTGTTGAATCAGATTGGAAGAATGTACAGTGTAACTTATTAATGTGAAATCTAAATATTTCTCGGGTATTACCTACCCGTTAAAATATTCTCATCATTAACAGTTTGTACAAAAGAATTTTCAATTATAATCTTTATGAAAATATATATACATATATATTTTCTTCAGATGTAATCATGGATTTAATGAGTTAATATGATATTAATCTCATTTGGTTTTCGGTTGGAACTAGAATGAATAATCTCTAAAACTTTAGAGATTACATAATCGCCGCCTAATATTTCTTCAATGAAGTTATAAATCAATACTTCATCATTGATCTTTATTAGTACTCCCTAGTATCTATGGTGCGTATGACGTTGATGCTCGTGGGACAGATTGTGAAGTTGAGGTTTGCAGTACGGATGTGGTTGTTGGTGGTATTAATGTTGATGTTGGTGGTGTTGTTGGTGTTGCTTGTGATGCTTGCAAATTGTGCATCACATTCTCCAAAGTCACTACTCGAGCGCAAAGCTCGTTGACTTCTTCTATTAATCTGGAATGATTGGCGGTTGGAAAAAATAAGGTTGAGAATTTTGGATATCATATAATCATTGCGAGATATCCTGGAAATGAGGGTGAATATGGTGTTTCGGACAGGTTCGCCGGTATGTGCTTCAGGTTCTTCACCAAGAGGTGAATTCAGTTGGTGGAAAGGATCATCTTCTTCTCGTCTCCATTGATTAAGTCCACTACGAACCCATCCTCAATTCATCCAGAATTGATGATGGCTGATTGGTTGATTCATTACGGTGATGCTGCTTTGGGAACTTAGGTGAACATCCATGTCGGAATAGCTGTCGGATTCCGAAGAACTTGAACTAGTGGCGAGTTCCATTTCGTACGATTGAGTAAAGGGTTTTTCGTTATGAAATGATTTTCGAATATTGGATGATATTCTAATTACACAGAATATCTATATATAGAACAAGAGATGTCGTAAATTACGGAGGAATTTACTGAATATGTCAGACAAAGCTTACAGTAACAGATAAGCTAAGATATGAATTTATCTATATACTGTCTATGCAATAGAGGCAGTAAGACATGTCTAGACTTTAAGGATGATAAGCATAATTTTCGACACGAAATAATAAGCAAAACTTTTAACATGCAGACACGGTCGAAGTCCAGACCTACTAATGCATCTAAACAACTATCAGTTAGACACACTAATGCAAGACCTGGTTCGCTAAGACCACTGCTCTGATACCACCTGTAGAGACCCGTCCTAAACCATCTGGACGAAGTCTTCAACATTTGGTCCCATTGCGAGATACTGTCCTAAGTATTGTAACGACCTTGGATTTTCCAACGTTTATTTATTAATAATTATTATTATTAATACTTGTGATTTAACGAATGTATGTTATTACATTTACTTGTTACCATGATTGATCGTACTTGACTTTAAATGCCCGAAACGTCTTTGTGACATACGTACATTACACGAATAATATTTTCGAGTATTATTTACATTCATGATTAAGTTTTATTAATCATTTTAATTAACTAAGGTTATTAGTTAATTACTTGGGCTTTAAATGGATTTACTTGATAATTAATGGAACTTGGGCTTTTATTAATGATTAATGGATTAGAGAGCCCACCCTACTTCTTTATTGGACTTAATTGGCCCAACACTTCATGTAAGTATTACTTTGGCATGAAACTTGGTTAGTTAGTTAATGGAAAGACTAGTTACTTGCTACTTACATCTACTTCCCATGCACATACACCAAATAACCAACTTTTGAAGCCTTTACAAGCAATGATCTTGTGGACAAATCCCTCCCCCCATTCCTTGCCAAAACCGTCGCCTAGTACACATGGGTAGGAGGTTTTGATTCATTTTTTTTTTGTATTACTTCTCATCTTGCTCTCTCACATTTCACATACACACTTTCACTTGCAATTTTTCTCTCATTTCTTTCTCTCATTTCTCTCTAACTCTTGTAAGTATTATGAGACTTTTCTTCTCTTTTTTTTCCCCTTTAAAACCGTAGCAACAACACACATAATCATCATCATCACTTGTTTTATGTTATTGTTTAATTACTTGTTCATTGTTGTTGTTTAGTTACTTGTATTTGTTAGTTATTACTTACTAATTATCAAGAATCAAACTTGCTAGTTTGTTCTTCATTTATCTTGTATTTACAAGAACATAAGAGAGCTTAAACTTCCAAGTTTATGTTCTACATTTAAAGTTTTAGAAGATTAAAGTTCATGAGTTAAAATCATACTTGTGTTCATGAAGTAAACTTAAAGTTTACTTTCTAAAGATCAAGACTTAGGCTTGAATATTTAAAAGTATGAAACCCATGAACTTATTACTAGTTTACTTAGTTTATTTCTTTATATTATATACTTTAATTTCATGTTTGTTGGTTTAAATGGTCAAGTATTACAAGTTAGTCTTGATCTCATACTTTCTTGAACTAAAATTAACTTTAAAAGTTCAAGAACATGTAAGTAAGCTTTCTTTAATTATAACTTAGTACACTTATGTTAGATCTAGACTTTTGGGTCTAGGATCTTCAAGATCTAACTAAGAACTATGTTCTACAACTTAAGATCTTGATTTTATAAGTTTATTTTCAAGTTGTAACTTAATATTAGTTTTAAAGTTCATGTATGTGTCGGATCTAAGACTTTGATGTAACTTTGGTTCATCGAACTACATACAACACTTAATTGAGTTGTGCTACATGTCTTAGACTTACACAAATTTTATGATGGTGAAACCTTGGTTAAGATGATGTAAACACATCAACGAGTTGTACACTTGAAGCTATATGCATCAAGGATGAGAACCGTGATAAGCATCGAACACCAAGAACCCACCAGACCTACTGTTTTACTGTTTCTGTGTCTGACCCGTACGACCTGGCCTACTGTAAAGATAATTTTCAGATAGCTCTGTTCGAGTAGATAACTTTTCATTTAGGACTCATCTTAATCCGAGTTACGGTTTATGATTTATGGCTCTCCGATCGTCGCTATGTCCTTTTAACGTTGTGCTGAAAATTCTGACCTACTCGCACTTAGACCGTCTCCACGGTCAAACGAAGACGAGTTTGCTTCTGGAATTTTTACCACAACTAGAGGACTCATATACGGAGCCATGGCCACTGGTCTCACCTTATTTCAGTAGGTATAGAGGCCGTGGTGACTGATCGAACTCAGCCTTTGTTTTAAACTCTATACTTGAACGAAACTTACTTTACACCTTTTGTTTAATGATGAATGATGATGACCCTTAAGACCTTATTAACATACTTTTAAACCTATTTGGACGATTTACTGACTTAGTACTATTTGACTTAGGTTGAGGACTTTTCGGACCTACGTACTTGCTTATTTCCCGACTCGACTTTACCGCTGCTTTATCATTGTGAGTTATAGCATTCCCTTTTTACTTTAACTAATTTGGGAACTGAGAATACATGCGCATTTTATGTTTTACATACTAGGCACGAGTACTTAAACTTATATATGTGTGGGTTATACAACGGCATAAACATTCCCTTTAGCTCGGTAACGTTTAATCATTGGTTTTTGAACCGGTGAACCCGAATCTTAGATATGGATCCATAGGGTTTGACATCCCCACTCGGGCTAGTCGCGCTAGCATTTAATGAGTGTTTAATACTTTGTAAATATACGCACTTGCCAAGTGTACTTTCAGGGGGTATAAACGTTAAGTTAGTTACCAAGTGCCCACGGTTAAACATATACTTTATCATACTGTTTTGAAACGCTCTTTGTAGCACTGAAATCTCGTGGCCTACCTTACATACTGTTATACTTAAACTATAGCTCCCTAACCTTTGTGTTGACGTTTTTAAGCATGTTTTTCTCAGGTTCTTAAGGTTGCTTCCGCTGTGTACTAGTCTTGCTATAGACACCCGCTGCTCTAGAGTTATCACCGCATGAACTGTTTATCTTACATTCATAACTTTAATCCTTTTGAACTATGATTTGTAATGACCTGAGGGTCACGTACTATTTCTAATTGCTTCTGTTCATTGAGGCATACTTTTAGATGTAAAACATTTGACGTTGTTTATGACGTCACCTTTTTTCATGAATGCAACTTGTTTTGAAAACGCATATAGTGTTTGACCTTGTAATGATCCTGTTGTTGATGATTCGTACACGATGGTTTTGTACGGGGTATCACATTTGGTATCAGAGCATTGGTTGTAGGGAATTAGGTTGCATTAGTGAGTCTAGGACCGACCCAAGTAGGATTCACTAATAGGACTAATCTACAACTTGCTAGTTTACTTGTTTCCGCTGAACTTACTGCATGTTGCTGCTTACTTTTACTGCTATATTCCATACGCTACTACATGATTTCACTACTGCATGATACTACTAGCTTTCGATTGCATGCTACTTTCATACGATTTGCTATTATTGCCATGCTATGTACTGTTATACATGATTTAGACTGTTGGCCTAATACGTGCTTGCTTTATGACTTACTGACATGGAAAATTTATTTTTCCTTGTTCAGATGTCGGATATTCCACCTGCTATCATTTTGGACAGTTCAGACTCGTCAGCCACCACACCTACTGCTGCTGCCGACACATCGATCCTGTTACCTACGAGTGACCCTGGCGCTTCATCTTCCGGAGCTAGCAGCCATGCGCCTGCCCTAGTGGTTACTTCTAACGGAACCCAGGACCCTCCAGAGATTCCAGCTCCATCTGCCCCCGGACCCTCGATGTCACAGCCCCGCTCCGGTGAGATTGTGATTCCCGCAGAATTCGGGGAAGGTCCATTCCGTAACCGGTATCGCCATTGGTGCCGACGCACCCCTGATGGACTTCTCATTCCGATCGGACCCGCCAGATACCGAGAGATGTTGGCCGCCCGAGGAGAGCCAGTTCAGCCACCCGTGCAGCCACCACCGCATGATTCTGATGATTCTTCATCCGATGACCCATCCACGGACGACTCGAGTGATGATGACTCCGACGAGGAGGACCCTGATGCACCTGTTCAGCCACCCTCCACCTCGCCAAAGAAGCGGTACCGCTTCGATGGCACCATTATTCCGGGGATCAACGGAGGACGAGCATTCATTGACGCATTTGGTCGGCGTCGTAGGGTTACTGCCCGTAAGCGGCTGGTGCCGTACCCTGCCGAACCACTCGTGCGTAAGGCACCCCGTTATGTACTAACTATTTTTGGAGCCGGACCGTCTACATATGCACCACCCGCACCACCTGTACCGCCTGCCCCACCATCTCCCACTGTCGAGGAATTGACAAAGGAGGTGGGGATCCTCCGAGCTCGAGTTTCTGAGCTCGAGGACCAGATGTATTTAAATATTTATGTAAATAATGTTATTAGGTTTAATACTAGTTATCGAACCCTCGCTTCGCGTCGGGTGTTCGATTTTCAATGTATTTTATTGTATTTAGTTTGTAAAATTATTTCATGGCTAACAATCATGTCGTTGAAGCGCAATTCGAGTCAAACTAAAAGGTATAACCCGTCAAAGATTTAAATGTTATTTTACATCTCCGCGTTTCGCCATGGAATTGTCGGCTTTTAAAAATTTAGCGCAAAATCAACGTGTATGAAAAATACATCAAATATTTATCGTTTTTTAAAAAGCGTCTGTTTTGCCTATAGTTAGTGACATTGTGTTCCTAAAATTATTTCGAGTTTAACGATGTTGTCGGAAAAATTTAACTCGTTGCGAGCGAGAAGATATAACCCGGTGAATATTTTGGTGGAGTTTAGTTAAGATTTTTTTATAAAAATAGTTATTTGACACTTAACCCCCTGTTTAGGGGGTCGGGTTTTTTTTTTAAGTTAGGAGGCTTTATTTGGAAAAGGGAAGGAAAAAGTAAAAAAAAAAAGGTGAAAGGACGAAAATGTCCCTGCTTGCTATTCACCATTTTTGTCTAATAGTTAATATAGTAATATAATGTATATGTAATATTAATATAGTTATAGTATATGTAATAAGTATATTCTTATATACAAAATATTTATTTGTTAAAATGATAGTTTTGAAAGTAATGATTTACTAATAATAATAATAATAATAATAATAATAATAATAATAATAATAATAATAATAATAATAATAATAATAACTTTATTAATAATGATAATACTAATAATAAAAATAATATTGTTAATAATGATACTTATGTTAATAATAATAATAATAATACTAAAAATAATAAAAATGATACTAATACTAATGTTAATGAAAATAATAATAATTGGTATTGTTTTCAAAATAATAATAATAATAATAATAATAATAATAATAATAATAATAATAATAACAATAATAATAATAATAATAATAATAATAATAATAATAATAATAATCGTAATCATAATAATGATCATAATATCTATACCTATATTAATAACAATAATATTAATAATACTCCTAATATTTAATGATAATACTTTGTAATAAAAATAATGATAATAATATTTAATTGTGTTAATGATAGTAACAATAATAATTAACTTACCCTAATAACAATGATTAATAATAATAACAATAATGTTAATAATAATAATAATAATAATAATAATAATAATAATAATAATAATAATAATAATAATAATAATAATAATAATAACTTTATTAATAATGATAATACTAATAATAAAAATAATATTGTTAATAATGATACTTATGTTAATAATAATAATAATAATACTAAAAATAATAAAAATGATACTAATACTAATGTTAATGAAAATAATAATAATTGGTATTGTTTTCAAAATAATAATAATAATAATAATAATAATAATAATAATAATAATAATAATAATAATAACAATAATAATAATAATAATAATAATAATAATAATAATAATAATAATAATAATAATAATAATAATAATAATAATAATCATAATAATGATCATAATATCTATACCTATATTAATAACAATAATATTAATAATACTCCTAATATTTAATGATAATACTTTGTAATAAAAATAATGATAATAATATTTAATTGTGTTAATGATAGTAACAATAATAATTAACTTACCCTAATAACAATGATTAATAATAATAACAATAATGTTAATAATAATAATAATAATAATAATAATAATAATAATAATAATAATAATAATAATAATAATAATAATAATAATAATAATAATAATAATAATAATAATAATAATAATAACAATAAGGTTAGAAAGGCTACCTTAATGTATAAGCCTTTAAAAAAATAAACGTCTCTGCCAAGGCTTGAACCCGCGACCTCTCGCTAAACTAGTAACACACTTAACCATTCCACTATCTATGCTTTCTGATTTACTTACAACATTTAATTTCTTATAACCCGTATTTATCATTAAACCTAAAACACAAATCAATGGCATAGTGGCAGCCCAACGGAAAACGGCCCACCCTATCAATTGATCCCTCGGCCATTTAACATTAAACATTGATCCAGTAAGAAAATATAGAATCATAATCTGGTAGTAGCCATCGAGGAATATCATTAAGGTCGATTCACGGTAAAAAAAAAAAATAGCAGCAGCCTACAAAAGCTTCGGTTCACCTTCATCTTCATCCCATCGTTAATCTTTCATCATCATACGGTATTTCATGTACATCATTATCGGTTTTACTCATCATCATTATCTCTTATCTTCTTTCCAATACTACCACAACCATCATCTATGTATCGTCACCATGAAACCATTTATCATCATCATCAAAATTTCGATGTAACTATTCATCATCTTCTTCATTACCATCGTAACATCATCAACATTTTATCTTCATTCTTGTCGCGTTTTAACACATAAATAGTAGTAGTAATGACAATCAGTTCGCGATGGTGATGATTAAAGGAAGTGGTGGTTTGATGGTGTTGGTTCATAGCAACAGTAGCTTCGAAGCAACAACAATGAATCGAAGTAAAACAGTAACAGAGTGAGGCTGTCGATGGGTGGTTGTTATGGGTTGCACTAGTGACTGAAATGGGGGTGTTTGTGGGTTGGGTTTACTCACAGCAGAAAACATCAGCAACAAGGAAACGAGTAGCTAGTAGCGAGTTTTTGTAGTTTTGAATTTAAAACCGAAAGGAAATGAGTAGAACTACAAGTGGGTTTAGGGTGTTATGGACATAGGTGGCTGATGGTAATTTTGTCGAACAGCCGCTGTAGCACTAGTAGTGATCATCTACGGTGGTGGGTGGTGTGATGGTGATGATTTAGGTGTCGACCGAAACAAACAAGAGTAAACAGAAACAGAAACAAAATATGGGTGTTCATGGTTGTTACGGTGAAGAATGTGGTGGTTGATTGTTCTAGGGTGGCGGATGAGTGGTGATTCTCGGTGATAGATGGTGGATCGTGGTTGTTCATGATGGCGTGAGGAGGGTGGCGATGGGTGGTCACCTCTGGTGGTTCTTGGCTCAAGGTTGTGAGTGTTTAAGATGGTACGTGTATATGTATATATAATACATATGACTCATATTGTGGACAAGAACAAAAGAAGGCACAGTACCTTTGTTAATAATATAATTCACGGGATATTAAACTGTTAATTCTGCCGACACTTTTATCACGATGACATTTCGTAGTACGTTGTTAATCAGTGGCGGATAAAAATCCCCAGAAAAATCCCATATTTTTAAATTAGCTATATTAATTTATTTCAGTCATTATGGTATAAAATTCGATCATTAATTTATTAAATAAAAATTACATCAACTGTCCCTCTCAATTCTGGGTAAAATATAAAAAGTTCTAAAATTTAATAAACAGCTCCTAAATACATTTTTAATAAGTCTATAATTTATAGAACTCATTTTTGGATCACTGTTTATTTTAAAATCATATAAGTTCGTTTTTAAGTTGATTAATGACTATCAAGATGACAAACGAGTGCTACGAGCGTTTATTAAATAAATTCTAAATTATATATATATATATATATATATATATATATATATATATATATATATATATATATATATATATTCAATATACTTTTCATATATATATTTATAAATTTATAGTAATATCATATATTATTTTATTTTATTTACACAACGAAATTAAATCATATAAGTTTCTATTTCAATTTAATATATATATATATATATATATATATATATATATATATATATATATATATATATATATATATTTATTTACACTTAGTGGTTCGTAAATCGTCAGGAATAGTCGAAGGGTAATTGAATATATGAACATAGTTTCAAAATTTTCGAGACTTAACATTACAGACTTTGCTTATCGTGTCGGAAACATATAAAGATTAAGTTTAAATTTGATCGGAAATTTTCTGGTCATCACAATGTGGGAGTTCGATATTGACTCTACTATTAAAAGTGATATTAGTGATGATAATGGCTCGTTGAATGATGACAACATTAGTGATAATTCTTCATCCAGTGGGTCCGAGGCATCTAATTCTAGTAGTGATCATCTTAAGGAATTTACTGGTATCGATACTAGTGTTAATCCCCCTCAGATTATCGAAAATGTGAATGTGGCAGAAACTATTTATGTTGCTGATGTAATAGAAGAAAGTTTGAAGCAAAATTCGGTTGATGTTGAGCCTCACGTTAAAACTCTGGTTGTGAATGAAGACACATTGAAGCAAACATCAGATGATAATGGTTTGACACTGATTCTGTGAATAATTCCTACCCACCGGGTTATACTAATGATCATTTAGAAAGAATGGTAAATCAGGTTTCCAGCGGTTCGATTAATTGTCAAACACGTTTCACTATTCTTGACAATAATGAGTTGGGAGATATTTCGAGTAAACAGGCTATTTCAGATGATATTTTTGGGATTGGTGAACTCCTTGGTATTAATATTTCAGGTTGCAGAACATTTTTGAATCGCGATTGAGCTAAAAATGTTTTCTAATGAAGATTTTATCCTTAAATAGTTGCAGAACGAAGGCGTTTGATAAACGAAAATGGATACAAGAATTATGTGTTTCATTGAACGTGCAATTCTTGGGGATTCAAGAATCCAAGATGCCTTGTTTATTTATGTATCGTTTAAAGTCAATTTGGGTTAACCCTAACTATGATTATGCTTTATGTTTGTCTCGTGGTTTTTCAGGTGGTATCATATCCTTATGGGATCCGAATTCATTTTCCAAAAGTGGCATTTGGTGTGATGTTAATTTTGTGATCGTTAAGGGTACATGGATCCGGGAGAACTTAGAGGTGTTCATGGTCGACGTGTATGCACCTCAATTATTAGCGGACAAAATTGTGTTATGGAACAAGTTATCGGATTTCATGAACTCGAACTCGGGTAACTACATTTTCATGGGCGATTGGAAATCGGTTCGGGTTCTGGGCGATCGATGTGGTTCATATTTTTGTTCGCTTGTTGCCTGCGAATTCAACGAGTTTATTCATTCTAATATTTTATACGAAGTTCCATTAGGTGGTTTACGTTATATGTTTCGTACTAAGGAGGTCGATAAACTTAGTAATTTGGATCATTTTTCGTCAACGATAACGTGCTGAATATGGTTAGTGATTTGAAAGGAACAGTCTTGCCACGTGGTTTATCAGATCATTCGCCCGTTTTACTTTTCCAAGACAAAGTTGATTTTGGTCCTACTTATTGCAAGATTTTTTATTCTTTGTCCCATAGGATTGATTTTGATGATACTGTGAAATCAGCGTGGAACTCCATTGGTGTTATGCCAAATACTGATATTGTTCATAAGATGAGTTACTAAAATCTCACTTAAAAAATTGGATCCACGAAACTAGATCAAACGAAGAAAAGCGCTTACTTGAGATCACTAATGATATTAACCGATTTGATGTGCTTATTGATGCAGGTACTGCGTCCTTAGACTACATTAATATTCGTAACAGTTTATCCATCGAAAGGGATAAGATCAATAAAGTTAAGGATACGGATTTGATTTAGAAAACTAGAATCAAATGGGACGTCAAGGGCGATGAAAACTCTAAGTTTTTCCATTGTTCGTTGAAGCATAAAAGGATAACTCAACAGATACAGGGTATCCTTATCGATGGAAATTGGATTGACGATCCCATTGCCATTAAACAACTTTTTTTCGATCACTTTTGTTCTAAATTTGATGCTGTTCAGACAGGAGCTGATTCTTGAGCATAGAGCCTCACTCTGTTTTATCTTCTACCAAAAAGTGATGTTAGAAAGGGAGATTGAAGATAATGAAATTAAGGATGCCGTTTGGAGTTGTGGGAGTTCTAAAGGCCCAGACCCGGACGAGATATCTTTTCATTTTATCAAAAAGTGTTGGGATCTTTTCAAAGACGATATGTGTAGAGATGTTTGGGAATTTTTTCGCTCATGTTGTATGCCTCGTGGGGCGAATTCGGCGTTTTTTTTCCTTAATCCCTAAGGTAAAAAATCCGGTTCATTGTACAGACTTTCGTCCCATCTCGTTGGTGGGATTTTTTTACAAGATTATTTATAAGATTATCACTAATCGTTTACTTTTGGTTATTGATAAGCTTATAAGTCCTATTCAGTCCGCTTTTATCATGGGTCGTCAAATTCTTGACGGTCCCGTTATGTTAAGCGAAATTATTTCTTGGTCTAAAAAGATGAAGAAAAAGATGTTACTTTTTAAGGTGGACTTTGAGAAAGCTTATGACTCGGTCAGCTGGGATTACCTTTTGTTCATGTTGTCATCACTTGGTATCGGCTCTAAATTGTGTGATTGGATCAAAGGTTGTTTATTTTTAGCTAGAACATCGGTTCTTGTTAATGGTAGCCCGACACGAGAGTTTCCTATTAAATGTGGTTTGAGACAGGGATATCCTCTTAGCCCTTTCCTTTTTATTATTGTTATGAAAGGCCTGCATCTAGATTTTCATCGTGCTATGCAACTGAACATCATTAGAGGAATTCGTGTGGGTCATCAAGAGATCAGATTATCCCATTTTATCTATGCAGACGATGTGATTATTTTTTCTGAATGGAGCCCGAGTGAACTGAACCGCATCCTTGTTATTCTGGAGGTATTTTTTTTAGCCTCGGGTTTGAAGATCAATATTAACAAATCGCATGTTTTTGGGATCGAAGTCGAAGATACGGTGCTGATGGCTACGGCTAATAATACGGGTACTTGTGTAGGATCTTTCCCTACTAAGTATCTTGGTATTCCTATAGGTACTTGATATGCTACTAATGGACGGTTTTATTTGTGCGGTGTCGTTAGGTCGCAGGATGTCCTATTCGATAGCACACAGTGTCTTCATTTATTTATATTTTGGGGGGCCTAAATTTACTTTTACTTTCTAAGGTGTAGAAGGTGTAAGTTAACCTAGTGTCATATTTTTTTGCTGATTAACGAATTGAAGATCAAGTGGATAATTGTCTTTTAGTTAAATTACCTGGATAAAAGATAGTAGTTGATTTTAGCTAAAAGTCCCAAGTGCGGAAAAGTAAATAAAGTGGAAGGATATCCGGAGTATGCAGATCAGGGAAATGTTGACCAAGATATTAGTATTGGGTTAGGGGAAGGTAATTATTCTTATGTTAAGACTATGCTTGGAATGATGTAGATCTGGTTGGATGAGACAATTACACAGACCTACTTATCTCTGAACTCTCAGAGTTCTCTTTGAGCAGTGAGAAGTATGTCACTTGGTCGTATAATTGAAAGGTAATAATACCTCGGAGGTTATCCTCAGTAAAGCACTAGGTTTATTAGTGAGTTAAGCTCTAATCCTAACCCTCGTTATCAGTTCAGGTAACTGAATAACAACGTATCGTGTTGATTGAACACTGATCACAAACAGAAGAAATCCGTAGGTTTAAGTTGGCAAAAACTTAAATGAAAACTAACAACCATTCCATCATACTAATGAGATCATATCAATTCAAAAATTATACAGCATCACAGTCAATATACTGATAGTAAAGCAGATAGAAACCTAATGAATGAAATGTCCCGTTCTTATTGATTAAAAACGTTCCATATTAATTGATTTCGTTGCGAGGTTTTGACCTCTATATGAGACGTTTTTCAAAGACTGCATTCATTTTAAAACAAACCATAACCTTTATTTCATCAATAAAGGTTTAAAAAGCTTTACGTAGATTATCAAATAATGATAATCTAAAATATCCTGTTTACACACGACCATTACATAATGGTTTACAATACAAATATGTTACAACAAAATAAGTTTCTTGAATGCAGTTTTTACACAATATCATACAAGCATGGAATCCAAATCTCGTCCTTATTTAAGTATGCGACAGCGGAAGCTCTTAATAATTACCTGAGAATAAACATGCTTAAAACGTCAACAAAAATGTTGGTGAGTTATAGGTTTAACCTATATATATCAAATCATAATAATAGACCACAAGATTTCATATTTCAATACACATCCCATACATAGAGATAAAAATCATTCATATGGTGAACACCTGGTAACCGACATTAACAAGATGCATATATAATAATATCCCCATCATTCTGGGACACCCTTCGGCTATGATATAAATTTCGAAGTACTAAAGCATCCGGTACTTTGGATGGGGTTTGTTAGGCCCAATAGATCTATCTTTAGGATTCGCGTCAATTAGGGTGTCTGTTCCCTAATTCTTAGATTACCAGACTTAATAAAAAGGGGCATATTCGATTTCGATAATTCAACCATAGAATGTAGTTTCACGTACTTGTGTCTATTTTGTAAATCATTTATAAAACCTGCATGTATTCTCATCCCAAAAATATTAGATTTTAAAAGTGGGACTATAACTCACTTTCACAGATTTTTACTTCGTCGGGAAGTAAGACTTGGCCACTGGTTGATTCACGAACCTATAACAATATATACATATATATCAAAGTATGTTCAAAATATATTTACAACACTTTTAATATATTTTGATGTTTTAAGTTTATTAAGTCAGCTGTCCTCGTTAGTAACCTACAACTAGTTGTCCACAGTTAGATGTACCGAAATAAATCGATAAATATTATCTTGAATCAATCCACGACCCAGTGTATACGTATCTCAGTATTGATCATAACTCAATCTATATATATTTTGGAATCAACCTCAACCCTGTATAGCTAACTCCAACATTAACATATAGAGTGTCTATGGTTGTTCCGAAATATATATAGATGTGTCGACATGATAGGTCGAAACATTGTATACGTGTCTATGGTATCTCAAGATTACATAATATACAATACAAGTTGATTAAGTTATGGTTGGAATAGATTTGTTACCAATTTTCACGTAGCTAAAATGAGAAAAATTATCCAATCTTGTTTTACCCATAACTTCTTCATTTTAAATTCGTTTTGAGTGAATCAAATTGCTATGGTTTTATATTGAACTATATTTTATGAATCTAAATAGAAAAATTATAGGTTTATAGTCGGAAAAATAAGTTACAAGTCGTGTTTGTAAAGGTAGTCATTTCAGTCGAAAGAACGACGTCTAGATGACCATTTTAGAAAACATACTTCCACTTTGAGTTTAACCATAATTTTTGGATATAGTTTCATGTTCATAATAAAAATAATTTTCTCAGAATAACAACTTTTAAATCAAATTTTATCATAGTTTTTAATTAACTAACCCAAAACAGCCCGCGGTGTTACTACGACGGCGTAAATCCGGTTTTACAGTGTTTTTCGTGTTTCCAGGTTTTAAATCATTAAGTTAGCATATCATATAGATATAGAACATGTGTTTAGTTGATTTTAAAAGTCAAGTTAGAAGGATTAACTTTTGTTTGCGAACAAGTTTAGAATTAACTAAACTATGTTCTAGTGATTACAAGTTTAAACCTTCGAATAAGATAGCTTTATATGTATGAATTGAATGATGTTATGAACATCATTACTACCTTAAGTTCCTTGGATAAACCTACTGGAAAAGAGAAAAATGGATCTAGCTTCAACGGATCCTTGGATGGCTCGAAGTTCTTGAAGCAGAATCATGACACGAAAACAAGTTCAAGTAAGATCATCACTTGAAATAAGATTGTTATAGTTATAGAAATTGAACCAAAGTTTGAATATGATTATTACCTTGTATTAGAATGATAACGTACTGTAAGAAACAAAGATTTCTTGAGGTTGGATGATCACCTTACAAGATTGGAAGTGAGCTAGCAAACTTGAAAGTATTCTTGATTTTATGTAACTAGAACTTGTAGAATATATGAAGAACACTTAGAACTTGAAGATAGAACTTGAGAGAGATCAATTAGATGAAGAAAATTGAAGAATGAAAGTGTTTGTAGGTGTTTTTGGTCATTGGTGTATAGATTAGATATAAAGGATATGTAATTTTGTTTTCATGTAAATAAGTCATGAATGATTACTCATATTTTTGTAATTTTATGAGATATTTCATGCTAGTTGCCAAATGATGGTTCCCACATGTTTTAGGTGACTCACATGGGCTGCTAAGAGCTGATCATTGGAGTGTATATACCAATAGTACATACATCTAAAAGCTGTGTATTGTACGAGTACAAATACGGGTGCATACGAGTAGAATTGTTGATGAAACTGAATGAGGATGTAATTGTAAGCATTTTTGTTAAGTAGAAGTATTTTGATAAGTGTATTGAAGTCTTTCAAAAGTGTATAAATATATATTAACACACTACATGTATATACATTTTAACTGAGTCGTTAAGTCATCGTTAGTCGTTACATGTAAGTGTTGTTTTGAAACCTTTAGGTTAACGATCTTGTTAAATGTTGTTAACCCAATGTTTATAATATCAAATGAGATTTTAAATTATTATATTATCATGATATTATCATGTATGAATATCTCTTAATATGATATATATACATTAAATGTCTTTACAACGATAATCGTTACATATATGTCTCGTTTAAAAATCATTAAGTTAGTAGTCTTGTTTTTACATATGTAGTTCATTGTTAATATACTTTATGATATGTTTACTTATCATAGTATCATGTTAACTATATATATATATATCCATATATATGTCATCATATAGTTTTTAAAAGTTTTAACGTTCGTGAATCACCGGTCAACTTGGGTGGTCAATTATCTATATGAAACATATTTCAATTAATCAAGTCTTAACAAGTTTGATTGCTTAACATGTTGGAAATATTTAATCATGTAAATATCAATCTCCATTAATATATATAAACATGGAAAAGTTCGGGTCACTACAATGAATACCTAAACAGTTGATATGACTAAGACCTAAGGCAACAATCAAAAAAGAACATGCAATAGGTTTGCGTCACACAGTGAAGGCACTAACTAGATCTTAACAGCTCCTAAGTGGTCTCTTCAGAATAGGCAATAGGCATACTAGGTCATTCATGTCTCAATTCCTAAGTTTCGTGTCCTAAAAGCGCATTAAATGCCTCTCGGGAACTCCGGCCATACCGAGTTCATAGAATCTTCAGATACATTATAACCAGGGGTCTTAATCCTATGAAGTAGCTAATTTCATATAGGTGGACAAGTCCTGATCATAACCTAGGTTGGTCAATCCTTAAGATGCTAGCATACAAATCTATCAAACTTCCTAGTTCAGTATTATAACAGTAATCGTCCTAAATTAACATAATTACGCTAACCCAAACTTCTATCATGGAAACATACAGATTAATTAAGGTATCATGGTAATATCGGATGCATTATTAAACATAAAAAGTAAGAACACATGTTTAATACAAAAGACAAGCGTTTAGAATAAAAACCTGAAAAGGCCGAAGAAATCTGCCCGAGATTGCAGGGACTCGCCGGGATCTCCTCCGGAAAATAAAAGCTAAGCTAACTGCTACTAAAGACTAACTAAAAGCTTGAAAATATGAAATGAATTATAAATTGAGTGTGTGTTGGAATGGACGGAGAGAACCCTTTTCATAGACTTGATTTTTGCCTGTAAACGGCTGGCAGGCCGTTTGGCAGGCTGTTTTTGGAAGCCGTTTGCTAAGGCAAGCCGTTTATCGAGCCCGTTTGCGCTGACCGTTTGGCAGGCCATTTGCCATACTGGCAGGCCGTTTGGCAGGCCGTTTGGCAAGCCGTATGGCAGGCCGTTTGCTGGCCTGATCAGCCTGATTTCACTGGATCGTAACTTGATTTCTTGTCTTTCACCGTTTTCGCTCTAGAATCTTCGTTTTAGCTCCGTTTTACGTGATTCTTTTTGCATCGCCTTCGTAATTACTTAATCTACAAAATCAACCAAAAAAAGATAATTTTGCTGACAAAGTTTAAATCTTTATTGTTCTAGGGCTTAACATTGGGGATAAAAATGTGACTTTTTGCCCGATATCAAATACCCCGCACTTGGCTTTGCTTGTCCTCAAGCAAAAAGCGGGAATATAAGGATCTTTCTAATAGACTCTCCCTTTCCCCACCCGTAGATCTTTTTATTATGCCTTCATCAGAAGTCAGCACATCTTTCAAAAGTATTAGAAAAAGTTTCGAGCTTCGATGGTTTGGTCGCTAGATTTCAATTGCATCCATAGTGAAAAAGGCGTACTTTCAAACTCTCAGATGTAGAGTATACATGATCAGGCTCCTTACTAGCGGATCACTCATATCACTCAAGTGTTTAGGGTGTCCTATTCTAATTGTATTGTCGCTCAGAAGCCAGTCGTGTAACAGTTCTCATCATAGGCTTGGTAAAGCATCGACATCTCCACCGGTTAAGTAAGGACGACACTGAACTTCTTCCTAAACATTCTTTCAAGAGGAAGACGGGTTATAGGGTTTTGGTCGGGAATTTATGGATCGGTGAAAGGTATCAGATCTTTTGAATTTTGAGAGAATTGATAGACTTTGATTCTTCAGAGTATCCATTTTGGATAGAGAATGGCCTAGAATTCCGTAAAGTTTTCTTCGAAAGAAGCGGATTTTGTTAAGACTTTGTCTAGAATTTTCTTTTGCTCTTCCGGCATTCCTCTTCAGGGCATCTTCTCGGGTTTTTCTTTGCCTTATTCATAGAGACTTGCTCTAGAGACTTTGCTCTTTCAAAATTATTATTATCTTTTATTTTTTAATTTTTTTATCGGAATACCCTTTCTTCATAACTTTTTTCTTTAGTTCCTGGTGCCCAGAGAGGAAGTGATAATCCACTGAAAATAGGTCTTTGACCTATTAAAAACAATCAGGGGTTCGGAATCTTTCAATAAGTGCTTTTGAAGCGAATTTGATCGATCTATCTCTTTATAAATCTCTGGATCTTTTGATGAATGGAAAGGGGGGTGAATGTGAATGGTTTATTTTAGGAGTGAATTTGGGGTGAACATTTCTGATTCATTAACTCTTTATGTGAGTTGGCCAGTTTAAATTGCGTGGAGTAGAAACGGAAACGGATGGCTTTTTGTCTTCTCTATTCAGAATGATTTCGGAAGGAGTATCGCACCTGCACCACGTATGGCGCTCACTAACCGTTGGTCTTGAAACGTATGTCTGAACCAAGTTCTAACTTGAACCGGACACCGGCACGCTCATCAAATGAAATAACAAAGTACTATAGATTTGATGGGTCATACAGATACTTTGGGTCCAAGATTCCTTACCTTTTGGGGAGTAGGGTCGTGCTTGATCATGCGTAGCCTTTTACATATTTTCTTAAAAGAAATCTTTTGACACAAAACATAAGTTTCAGCTTAATCGTTCCGTTCTAATAAATGTTCTGAAAACCGATTTCTAGCAATTTTATTAGATCTTTTGGGCAAAAACAAGGTAAGAATTTTTACAAAATTACCCAATATCCATTGCTTAATTATTTTTTGGACAAAAGAATTTTTCAAAACTTGGCATTTTATGGTTACTCGACTTTTAAAACCTTTACCCATTACCCCACACTTAGAAGAACATTGTCCCTAATGTTCTCTAGAAAGAATATTTTAATACTTTATAAATTAAGGACATTGACTTCTAAAATTCTAAGTTAGTTGCGGGGGTTACCCCACACTTAGAGATTTTAGTACGTCATAATCGAAATAGGTTTGAGGAAGGATTACTTCCCTATGGTCGTGTTACTTTCCTAGTGCCGGGCCTTCCTACGGTCAATCTCCTAGGGACCAGTCTCTTTTGATAATATTTTTGCATGAAGAACAAAAAGAGAAAGGCAACATTTCCACTATATATAACTTTTTTAGTACAATGCTTCAAAAAGATAAAACAAAAAGTAAAATAAAGTAGTCTATGGGATATTATCCTGATCAATGTGCTGAGTCGGCACTACGAAGTATCTGAAGATATCATCATCATCCTTTAGTCTTGGTAAATACTCAAGAGGTTTCCCTATATCCAACTCAGGGCCTAATAATGAATCCACACATAGGTCTGACGGCAACTCCAGGTGGGACAGGCTCGGGAAAGGCTCCTCATCAGGTATGCTCCCAGTGATCTCAAATGTCTGGGCTGTTGGTGGATCAACTGAAATGGGAATAGTAACTAAGTGACAACCCTCAGGTAGCTCAGTGACTGGAACTGGCTCAGTGACTGGAGCAGGCGGCGTGATGGGAATAAGAGTAGTGTGTGCAGGTATGGCAGTTGAGGCAACTGAGTAAATTGAGGCCGGTGTGGAACGCCTGGGCGTAGCTTGTTGTGTCGGCTGAACACGGCGCGCTAGCCTAAATGAAGACTGGCCCAGAGTACTGCGCGACATCCCCTCGCGCTGAAGGTATGCTCTAAGAGCTCGGTAGAGCCTCTGCTGGTCTCTGAGTAGTGCCCATGCAACATCAGGGTCACTTAAAGTGGCTCCATAGTGTATCAATGTATGTGGCTCATGTGTCTCTGGCAGCTATGTGTGCTTGGCTGGTGAAATGCCCCGTTTATATCGATTATAAACGTTTCATATTAATTGATTTCGTTGCGAGGTTTGACCTCTATATTAGACGTTTTTCAAAGACTGCATTCGTTTTATTTAAAAACAAACCATAACCTTTATTTTATCAACAAAGGTTCAAAAACCATAACGTAGATTATCAAGTAATGATAATCTAAAAGATAACGTTTTACACACGAATATTACATATTGGTTTACAACAATATCACACATCGATTTAAATCTCCGAATGCAGTTTTTAAACAATATATTATAAGCATGCTGACTCCAATTCTTGTCCTTAAATTAGCATGCAACAGCGGAAGCTCTTAATAATCACCTGAGAATAAACATGCTTAAAAGTCAACAAAAATGTTGGTGAGTTATAGGTTTAACCTATATATTTATCAAATCGTAATAATAGACCACAAGATTTCCATTTTTATTTTTCAATAACATGCAAACTGCATAAAAACCATTCATATGTTGAACACCTGGTAACCGACATTAACAAAATGCATATAGAATATCCCCAAAACTGAAATCCATCTGTATTAATAACTCGAAATACTAAAGCATACTATTTTCTAGTATGGGGTGAGTTAGTGCCCGTAGATCTACCTTTAGGATTCGCGTCAATTAGGGTGCCTGTTCCCTAATTCTTAGGTTACCAAGCTAAAAGGGTGATATTCGGTATTCATAATCCAACATAGAATGTAATTTCAAGTACTTGTGTCTATTTTGTAAAACATTTACAAAACTGCATGTATTCTCATCCCAAAATATTAGATAGTAACAAATGGGACTATAACTCACTTTCACAGATTATCACTTCGTCAGAAAATAACACTTGGCCACTGGTCGATTCACGGACCTATAACAAATATGTATATATATATATATATATCAAAGTATGATCGAAATATAATTATACCATATTTTATTATGTTTTAACGATTTAAGTTTGTTAAGTTGACAATCCAACGTCAGTAGTCCACAATTAGTTGTCCACAGTTAGCAGTACAGAAATAAATCAATATATATTATCTCGAATCAATCCACAACCCATTGTATACAAGTCTCAGACTCGATCACAACACAAAGTATATATATTATTTTGGAATCAACCTCAACCCTGTATAGCTAACTCGAACATTACCGCATATAGAGTGTCTATGGTTGTTCCAAATAATATATATAGATGACGTAAATATGATATGTCAAAACATTTTATACGTGTCTATGGTCTATCAAGGTTACATAATACGTTAGAGTACATGCATAATACAATATAAGTTAGTTAAGTTATGGTTAGTATAGATTTGTTACAAATTTCACGTAGCTACAAAAAGAAAAATTATCCAATTTTGTTTTACCCATAACTTCTTCGTTTTAAATCCGTTTTGAGTGATTCAAGTTGCTATGGTTTTATAATGAACTGAAATGTATGAAACTAAACATAAAAAGTATACATTTTTAGTCAAAAATACAGGTTACAAGTCAATTTTGTAAGAGGTAGGCATTTCAGTCGAAAGAACGACGTCTTGATGACCATTTTGAAAAACATACTTTCACTTTGCGTTTAACCATGATTTTTGGATATAGTTTCATGTTCATAAGAAAAATCATTT
Source organism: Rutidosis leptorrhynchoides (assembly GCF_046630445.1). NCBI lineage: Eukaryota > Viridiplantae > Streptophyta > Magnoliopsida > Asterales > Asteraceae > Rutidosis > Rutidosis leptorrhynchoides. Next base: position 269,449,547 of record NC_092335.1, read on the forward strand.
TTCCAGAAGAACAACTTTTAAATCAAATTTTATCATAGTTTTTAATTATCTAACCCAAAACAGCCCGCGGTTTTACTACGACGGCGTATGTCCGGTTTTACGGTGTTCTTTGTGTTTTCAGGTTTTAAATCATTAAGTTAGCATATAATATAGATATAGAACATGTGCTTAGTTGATTTTAAAAGTCAAGTTAGAAGGATTAATTTTGTTTGCGAACAAGTTTAGAATTAACTAAACTATGTTCTAGTGATTACAAGTTTAAATCTTCGAATAAGATAGTTATATATATATGAATCGAATAATGTTATGAACATCATTACTACCTCAATTTTAGTAGTTAAACCTACTGGAAGTGACACGAAATGATCTAGCTTCAAAGGATCTTGGATGGCTTGAAAGTTCTTGAAGTAGAATCATGACACGAAAACAAGTTCAAGTAAGATTATCACTCGAATTAAGATTGTTATAGTTATAGAAATTGAATCAAAGTTTGAATATGAGTATTACCTTAATTTAGAAAGATAACCTACTGTAAATAACAAAGATTTCTTGAGATTGGATGATCACTTGAAATGGATTTGCAAGATTGGAAGTAAGCTAGTAAACTTGAAAGTGTTCTTGATGTGTTCTTGAGTTGTTGTTTTGTAAGTTGGTTTATGTATGGATTTAAGAGCTAGATTGATGTAGATTTTGATGAAGATGATGAAGAACACTTAGAACATCAAGAGAGAGTCTGAGAGAGATCAATTTGATGCATAAAAATTGGAAAAATGAAAGTGATATGGTTGGTGAAGAATTTCGTGAATGTGCATGTGTGATATAGGCTCCATTAGTTTGTTGTTTTGTTAGATATTTCATGCTAGTTTCCAAGTGATGGTTCCCACATGTTTAGATGACTCACAAGGGCTGCTAAGATCTGATCATTGAAGTGTATATACCAATAGTAAATACATCTAGAAGCTGTGTATTGTATGAGTACGAATACGGGTGTATACGAGTAGAATTGTTGATGAAAATGAATGAGGATGTAATTGTAAGCATTTTTTTTAAGTAGAAGTACTTTGATATGTGACTTGAAGTCTTTCAAAAGTGTACTAATACATCTTAATATACTACATGTATATACATTTTAACTGAGTCGTTAAGTCATCGTTAGTCGTTACATGTAATTGTTGTTTTGAAACCTTTAAGTTAACGATCTCATTTAATGTTGTTAACCCAATGTTTATTATATCTAATGAGATGTTAAATTTATTACATTATGATGATATTATGATGTATGAATATATCTTAATATGATATATATATACATTAAAATGTCGTTACAACGATAATCGTTACGTATATGTCTCGTTTCAGAATTCTTATGTTAGTAGTCTTGTTTTACATATGTAGTTCATTGTTAACATACTTAATGATATATATAATTATAATTTTATCATGTTAAATATATTGTAACAATATCTTAATATGATACATATGTATTTAGTAAGTCGTTGATATAACGATAATTGTTATATATACCGTTTCGAGTTTCTTAATTCAATAAACCCATTTTTATGTATATCACTCATTGTTAATATACTTAGTGAGATACTTACTTATCATAATTTCATGTTAACTATATATATCCATATATATATATATATATATATATATATATATATATATATATATATATATCATGTAGTCTTTACAAGTTTTTAACGTTCGTGAATCGCCGGTCAACTTGGGTGGTCAATTGTCTACATGAAACCTATTTCAATTAATCAAGTCTTAACAAGTTTGATTGCTTAACATGTTGGAAACATTTAACCATGTAAATAACAATTTCATTTAATATATGTAAACATGGAAAAGTTCGGGTCACTACAGTACCTACCCGTTAAATAAATTTCGTCCCGAAATTTTAAGCTGTTGGAGGTGTTGACGCATCTTATGGAAATAGGTGCGGGTATTTATTCTTCATCTAATCTTCACGTTCCCAGGTAAACTTAGGTCCTCTACGAGCATTCCATCGAACCTTAATGATTGGTATTTTGTTTTGCTTAAGTCCTTTAACCTCACGATCCATTATCTCGACTTGTTCTTCAATGAATTGAAGTTTTTCATTGATTTGAATTTCGTCTAAAGAAATAGTGAGATCTTCTTTGGCTAAGCATTTCTTCAGATTCGATACGTGAAAAGTATCATGTACGCCGGCGAGTTGTTGAGGTAATTCAAGTCGGTAGGCTACTGGTCCGACACGATCAATAATCTTGAATGGTCCAATGTACCTTGGATTCAGTTTCCCCCGTTTACCAAATCGAACAACACCTTTCCGAGGTGATACTTTAAGCATGACCATGTCATCAATTTCAAAATCTATATCTTTTCTTTTACTGTCCGCGTAGCTCTTTTGTCGAATTTGGGCGGTTTTCAACCGTTGTTGAATTTGAATGATTTTCTCGGTAGTTTCTTGGATAATTTCTGGACACGTAATTTGTCTATCCCCCACTTCATTCCAACAAATCGGAGACCTGAACTTTCTGCCATAAAGTGCCTCAAACGGTGCCATCTCAATACTCGAGTGGTAACTGTTGTTGTAAGGAAATTCTGCTAATGGTAGATGTCGATCCCAACTATTTCCAAAATCAATAACACATGCTTGTAGCATGTCTTCAAGAGTCTGTATCGTCCTTTCACTCTGCCCATCGGTTTGTGGATGATAGGCAGTGTTCATATCTAGACGAGTTCCCAATGCTTGTTGTAACGTTTGGCAAAACCTTGAAACAAATCTACCGTCCCTATCAGAGATAATAGAGATTGGTATTCCGTGTCTGAAGACGACTTCCTTTAAATATAGTCGTGCTAACTTTTCCATTTGATCATCTTCTCGCATTGGTAGAAAGTGTTCTGATTTGGTGAGATGATCGACTATTACCCAAATAGTATCATAACCACTTGCAGTCCTTGGAAATTTAGTAATAAAATCCATGGTAATGTTTTCCCATTTCCATTCTGCGATTTCAGGTTATTGAAGTAGACCTAATGGTTTCTGATGTTAAGTCTTGACTTTAGAACACGTTAAACATTCTCCTACGTATCTAGCAATATCGGCTTTCATACTCGGCCACCAAAAGTGTTTCTTGAGATCTTTGTACAGCTTCCCCTCTCCGGGATGTATTGAATATCTGGTCTTATGTGCTTCCTTAAGTACCATTTCTCTCACATCTCCAAACTTTGGTACCCAGATTCTTTCAGCCCTATATCGGGTTCCGTCTTCCCGAATATTAAGATGTTTCTCCGATCCTTTGGGTATTTCATTCTTCAAATTTCCTTCTTTTAAAACTTTTAAGTACTAAGCGCAAGTACGGTGCTTAGTTGTCAGTACACAAAGATAATATCTTAAGACTGAAAATAATTGAAATAAAAATAAATAATAATAAAAGGATAAGTAAGGGGTGCCTCCCATGAGCGCTTTGTTTATCAAGTCGTTACAGCTCGACTTTTCTTTGCCAGATCTTCAGAATAGATCAAAGGAGAAGAGGTGCTCCTCCTTATCGTGGTCTTCTAGATAAGCTTTTAACCGGTGGTCGTTGACTTTGAAGTTGCCAGTAGGTCCTTCCAATTCCACGGCTCCGTGTGGAAAAGCATGTATAACTTTGTATGGGCCACTCCATCTTGATCTAAATTTTCTAGCGAACTTCTTGAACCGAGAATTGAAGAGTAGAACTTTATCTCTAGGGGCGAACTTTGTAGGAATCAATTTTGCGTCATGCGTAAGCTTTGTTCGTTCCTTGTAGATGTATGATGTTTCGTACGCTTGGTCTCTTAATTCGGCGAGCTCGTTCATTTGCATTTTTTGATGTTTTGTGGTAACTGAGGGATTGAGATTGCAGGTCTTCAACACCCAGAGAGCTTTATATTCAAGTTCCAGCAGAAGGTGATAGGCTTTTCCATAGATTATGCGGTAGGGTGTAGTTCCTAGAGGATTCTTGTAAGCAGTCCGGAATGCCCACAGAGCATCATCTAGTTTTTCGGCCCATTTATTTCCATGATGGCCAACAGTTCGTTCTAAGATTCTTTTGAGTACTCTGTTCGTGACATCTGCTTGTCCGTTGGTCTGCGGATGATAGGCAGTGGACATTTTGTGGGTTACTCCGTATTGTTGCATCACCTTCATAAATTGAGTATTACAGAATTGTGTGCCTCTATCACTTATTATAGCACGGGGAGCTCCAAATCTGCAGAAGAGTCTCTTCAGGAAGTTGGTGATGACTTTGGCATCATTAGTCAGAAATGCTTGGGCTTCGACCCATCTGGAGACGTAATCTACTACTACGAGGACATATTCTTTCCCATTAGACTTTGAGAATGGGCCTATGAAGTCTAATCCCCATATATCGAAGATCTCGCAAGCTTGGATATTAGTCCGAGGCATCTCATTCTTCATAGAGATAATACCTTGCCTTTGGCATGCGTCGCAACGCTTTACAAGCTCTTGCGCATCTCAGAATATAGACAGCCAATAGAATCCTGATTCGTAGAATTTTCTTGCGGTTAAATTTGCTCCATGATAACCTCCAGTTGGTCCATGGTGACATTGGTGAAGAATCCCTGCTGCTTGTTTTTCTTCTACGCACCTCCTGATTATCTGATCAGGGCAAATTCTAAACAGGTAAGGATCTTCCCAGTAGTAGTACTTAGCATCCCTGAAGAACTTCCTTCTTCGAGAGGTGCTCATTCCCTTCTGTACTACTCCGGCAACTAGGTAGTTGGCCATGTCGGCATACCAATGAGTGTCAGTAAATTGTGATCCTATGTGAGTTTGTCCTAAACTCAGAAGCTGTTCTTCCAGAAATTTATCTCTGATATCTCGTTCAGCAAGTTGTTCCATCGCTAGGTTCTCTAAACGACTAAGATGGTCTGCTGCGACATTCTCTGCTCCTTTCTTATCTTTAATCTCAATATCGAATTCCTGAAGGAGTAAGATCCATCGTAGGAGTCTTGGTTTTGCGTCTTGCTTAGTGAATAGATATTTGAGGGCTGAATGATCTGTATAGACTGTAGTTTTGGACAGGATGAGATATGAACGAAATTTGTTGAAGGGGAATACTACGGCTAGCAGTTCCTTTTCCATGGTAGTGTAATTCTCTTGAGCTCCGGTTAAAGTTTTGCTCGCGTAATAGATTGGATGAAAGTGCTTATCTACCCATTGTCCAAGCACAGATCCAACTGCGAAGTCACTCACATCATACATGATTTCAAATGGTAGACTCCAATCAGGAGATATCATGATGGGCACATGTGTTAGCTGTTCTTTCAGATAGTTGAATGCTTTTCGACATTCTTTATCGAAGACAAACGGGACTTCCTTTCCTAGGAGATGAGTGAGAGGTCGTGTGACCTTTGAAAAATCCTTAATGAAATGTCGGTAGAAACCGACGTGTCCTAGGAAACTACTTACTGCTCTTACTTTGGTAGGTTCTGAAAGCTTAGTAATGGTCTCAATCTTAGCCCTATCAACTTCTATTCCTGCTTTTGAAATCTTATGTCCTAAAATTATCCCTTCTTTAACCATGAAGTGACATTTTTCCAAATTTAGAACTAAATTTGACTCTTCACATCGGGTGAGCATCTTGTCAAGGTTTGATAGGCACGAATCAAAGGTACTACCAAGGACTGAGAAGTCGTCCATGAAGACTTCCATACAACGTTCAATCATGTCATGGAATATTGCAACCATGCATCGCTGGAATGTAGCTGGTGCATTGCATAACTCAAAAGGCATGCGTCGATAAGCAAATGTTCCATAAGGATAGGTAAAGGTTGTTTTCTCTTGGTCCTTTGGATCGAGGGGAATTTGAAAGTAGCTGGAAAAACCATCAAGGAAATAGTAGTATTCATTTCTTGATAGACGTTCCAACATTTGATCGATGAAAGGTAATGGAAAATGATCCTTTCGGGTTGCATCATTTAGTTTACGATAATCTATGCAAACCCTCCGACCGGTGACTTCCCAAGTTGGAATAAGTTCATTATTCTCATTTTGAATTACGGTTGTCCCTCCCTTTTGAGGTACCACTTGAACAGGACTAACCCATGGTGAATCAGAGATAGGATAGTCAGACCGGCGTCCAGAAGTTTGATTACTTCTTTCTTGATGACTTCTTGAATCATAGGGTTGACCCTTCTTTGCCTCTGAACTAAAGGTTTGAAATCATCTTCCATGAAGATCTTATGGGTGCAATAGTTGGGGCTGATCCCTTTGATGTCGGAGATCTTCCAAGCAATTGCCTTCTTATGTGATTTCAATACTTGAATCAATTTTGCCTTCTCTTATGGCGTGAGGTCTTTCGAGATGATTACAGGGAGTCGCGATTATCCTTGTAAGAATGTATACACCAGATTGTCGGGTAACTTCTTTAACTCTAATTCCAGAGGTTCCTCGATAGATGGCTTCATCGTAGCTATTTCCTTTCGGTCTAACGAGTCATACTTCTTCTGGAATTCTGATTCTTCAGTAGCGGTCACTGATGCTATCTGTTCTTCATTTCTGGAAATTGTCCTTCTTAATGCTTCCTCTTCAGAAACGTCTTCTTTAGTTTTGAAGGTAGGTTCAGGAAACTCCTCACAGTCCTCCTTTGACTAGGGTTCCTGATGTACCAGAATGAAATATGTTTCTTCATTCGGTCTTCTCCTTAGTAGAGGTAAAGGAATGTCTTGTCCTAGCGGTGCTATTTGAATAGTGTTGCCAAGAAAGTTACTTTCAGAGAGGGGAGATATGTGTTGACTAAGGTTTATGGCTGAATGGTTGTCGAGATTTCCTTCAGGAGGTGTAAAGATGTAACGACCCGGATTTTTCCGATCGTTTTACACTTATAAGATTAATATTTACATAAATTAAAACTTACCAACATGATAAGCAATCTAAATTGTTGAGATTTATGATTTTGAAAAGAGTTTTACATAACGTTTAACCGTCTAGTTTGACCGATGATATAACGAACTATACAATATATGTTAATTATACGTTTGTGTATATATATGTATATATACATATTTAACATGATTTAAGGATGTTTAAATATCTCATTTTGTATTAATAACAATAAGTTATAAGTATATTTTGAAACTACTAACTTAAGCTTTCAAAACGATAACTATACGTAACGTTATTTGACATAAATACTTACGACCTATAATGTTTATACATATATCGTATATATAATGTATTTAATCACTTTTAAAGACTTAAATACATAAAACAATATAAGTATATTCACAAAAGATAGCTATATTTGAATCCTCATTCCATTTTTCACAAGATTTCTATACGTATATCTAGAGTATATGTACTCGTATCATACCTAGCTTCTATACGTATTTACTATTGGTATATACACATCAAATCACCACCAACCAGCCCTTGTTCATGCCTTATGTATAAGGTAACTACTTTTGTTATTTAGTATGACAATTTCACATGATTAAAAGATCTTTTCACAAAATTACAAATTTATACACCTTTTACACCACCATAAATACATGCATCCATTTTCAATTTTTGGAACATCATTTCTCTAGCTAAACACACACACTTACTAGCCTCATGTCTCTCTAAGAACTCCAGCAAAAATCCTCTCAAGAATCACCTTAAACACCACCATAAAAAGATCAACAAAAACACTACAAAAATACAACTTTCAATTCAAGTTTATGTCTTAAGTTGCTTCCAATCTTTCATCCAATTTCATCACTCTTTTGGTTCTAGGTTTTTACTCCTCTTTTACAGCAATCTTTTCCAAGTAACTTGAGGTAGTAACTTTGTTCATAACCTTATTCGATTCATATATATATAGCTATCTTATTGTATGGTATACAATTTTAACAACAAAAACATAGTTTGAATGATTTCAAACTTGTTTGCAAACTAAATAGATCCTTCTAACTTAACTTTTAAAATACTTCAAGACCTGTAATATAACTTAAATATATGCTAATTTAACAAGGTATAACTTGGTTTTTCAAAGAATACCTTAAAAAAACTGTTTTTATGACGTCGGAGTGCAACCGGGGGCTGTTTTGGGTTGGATAATTAAAAACCATCTTGAACTTTGAATTGGAGGTTTATATTCTGGAAAAATGATATTTCTTATGAATATGTTAACACATAAAAATTTCATGATTTAATTCATAGTATAAGTATTTTTAGAAAAATGGTCATTAAATGATGTTTTTGTAACAAAAATGATTAACTTCATAAGTTTCACCAAAATTTGACCTATGACCTATGATTTAGAATACAAACTAAGGTATTTACAGTTCATATTCTTAAAGAGGGACTCGATCCAAGGAAGTGGAAAGTTGAATCAACGAAAACGGAGTTGTAACGAAGAAATTATGACCAAAATAAAATCGGATATCCAAGACTAGTTTAGCCACGAAAATAATTGGAGAAAATTAAATAAATCACATCTTCCTAAAGTAACATGATATTTTATACATATGTACTCATAATTTAATTTTATATGGTTCAGGATCACCCGTAAACAATACGAGAAGATTAATCATAAGATCCCATGATTGTACACAACACGTCATTTGACAACACCGGTACTTTATGTACGCAACACGTCATTTGACAACACCGGTACCATGGGTCAAGATTAATCTCGACCAATACATATACGATGGGGGTTTTATTTATTTCATTGGGGGTTTATTAAACAACTAAATATGAACCATTAAAATTGAATTACTAACATCAGACTGCTAACTACGGACTAAGGAATTATTAAAAGTATTAAAAGTATTATAAGTATATATATGACGATTGTTTAAAAAGAAAAGGTATTGATATATTATATATGGATAGGTTCGTGATATCAATCGGAGACCACGTCGAAATTACATATCTTCAAGACAAAAGTGAGTATATAGTCCCACTTTTAAACTCTAAATATTTCGGGATGAGAATACATGTATTTTATGTTTTACGCTATGGACACAAGTAACTGAAAAATATATTCTACGTTGAGTTGTACCACTGGCATACTTCCCTGTAGCTTGGTAACTAATATTTACAGCGGTATTGTAAACGCGAATCCTGTTGATAGATCTATCGGGCCTGACAACCCCAACCGGACTGGACGACCAGTATTCAACGGTTGCACAGTACTTCGTTTCGTGACTACACCTTGGTACGGTGTAGTAAGATTTCATAATAAAGGGAATATGCGACGTGATTAAATGTTAAGTATGGTTACCAAGTGCTCAACCACTTAGAATATTTTTATTAAAATGTTTATATATGAAATCTTGTGTTCCATTGTTATAACGCTGCTAGCATCAAACCTATATATCTCACCAACTTTATGTTGACGTTTTAAAGCATGTTATTCTCAGGTATGAATTAAGTCTTCCGCTGTGCATTAGCTCATGTTAAGGATACTACTTGGGACCTTTTAAGCCATGATACAAAGACGTTGCATTCGAGTCATTGGAGTTCAATAGAGAATATAAATAAGTAAATGACAGATTAGGTCATTTGGATATTATGAAATGTTAGACGAAAATGTCAAATATTGATGTAATGATAGTTTGCCTTTTAAGAATAAATGCAACGTTTGTAAAATGTATCATATAGAGGTCAAGTACCTCGCAATGTTATCATATGTTATTGTATTCGTCCCTATGGATTGGGTCGGGTCGTCTCATGTGGTATCAGAGCGTTGGTCTTAGCGAACCAGGCCTTGCATTAGTGTGTCTAACTGGTAGTTGTTAGGATGCATTAGTGAGTCTGGACTTTGACCGTGTCTACATGTCAAAAGTTTTGCTTATCATATCTAGTCGAAAATCATCTGCTTATCATCCTTAAGAATTGCCTGCTTAGTATTCTTAAGTCTAGACACGTCTTACTGCATTTGGTGCATCGATAGTGTATAGACAAAATTCGTATCCTAGCGTATCTGTTGCTATAGACATTGCCTGACGAATTTCAAAGATTCTCCGTAATTCACGGGATTTTGAGTATTATAAATACATATGTAAATTATGTATTGAAGAATACCAAACCCAACTCCTATAATCTATTCCAAACCAAAAATTCATTTCCCCGACTGTACAAGATGAACTCCGCGTCCAGTTCGAATTCCTCCGACTCCGACAGCTACGCTGATATGGATTTCCATTCGGGCTCCGAAGGCAGCGTCACTGGAATGGATCAACCAATTTCTCATCATCTATTCTGGATGAATTGGGGATGGGTTCGTAGTATACTAAATTATTGGAGACAAGAAGAAGGTGATCCCTTTCACCCACCGAATTGCCCCATTGGCGACGAACCTGAAGCACTTACCGGCGAACCTGTTTGAGAAACCATTTTCTCTCTCATTTCTCGAGTATCTCGTCACGATTATATCCTATCCCATATTTCGGATCTTGTTCATTCGCTCACTCCAACCGCCAATCATCCTGGTGTACTAGCAGAAATTAACGAACTTCGCGCTCGTGTGACGGCTTTGGAGAACACGGTGTGAAGGTTACAAACACCAGCAGCAGCACCAGCAGCATAACCAGTACCGTTAACAACATCAACCTCGCAATCTTCAGTACCAGTAGCATCATCGACGTCAACGACATCATCAGCATCAACACCAACCGTATCATTACCACCACCAACAATCACATCCGCACCACGTACCTCAACATCATCATCTGAACTTCAAATATGATCTTTGTTCTACATATCATTCTACACCGATTACCTCTTCTTTACGTATCGTTCTTCGTTCGACATGACGATTATGTAATCTCTAATGTTTTGGAGATTATGTAATCTAGTAATAACGATAAATCAAATGAGTTGAATATTTTATTGACTCATTAAATTCATAGTTACCTCCGAAGAAAATATATATGCAAATATATTTTCATAAAGATTGTAATTAAAAATTTCATTCGTACAAACTGTTAATGATGAAAATATTTTAACGGGTGGGTAGTACCCAAGGAATATTTAGAATTCACATTAACAAGTTACACTGTACATTCTTCGAATCTGATTCAACGATCATTTATTATCCTACTTACAATTACCGATATACGTATCCGTTCACCCCAGATTAACCATTTCCATTTAAATTTCATATTTGGATTTTTACCTATCCGAATCCAACAAGTGGCATAATGAAGAAACATTGGCAAAATAAAAATTGTTAGAAACAGATGAATTAATTAATTGAAATTGTGATAGGATTACACGCTAACTGTTCCGGCTAACTGTTCCCAGCTAACTGATTAATATTTAATTTATCGCAATTTACATTCTTGCAATTTTAATTTCTGTACTTTACATACCGTCGGGACACATGTACAACAACACGTCGGATTAATTCTGAGACAACACGTTGTATAATGGGTCATGATATATATTTATTTATTTTACGCATTTTAAATAACGGGACACGTATACAAGGTTTCGACTTATCATATTGATCCATCTATATATATATTTCGGAACAACCATAGACACTCTATATGTGAAGGTGGGAGTTGGCTATACAGGGTCGGAGTTGATTCCAAAATATATATATACTTTGAGTTGTGATCGACACCGAGACCAGTACACGGGTCACGATACGTATTAAGTAATTCGAATATTATATATTTAGTTCATATATGAATTTATTGAACCATTGGACAATCGGACTATTGGACTGCTAACTTTGGACAATTAAAAATGAGTTAAAATGATGATTATTACATATGAAACTAAACAATCCTTCAAGTTTGCCACTTGATTCTATTTTAAACCTCATTTGTATCTTGACGATTACAATTCGCATTCACAACTTTTCATGATTCTTGAAAACATCTCGATCGAGAAGTTCAACCAGCCGCACTTCGTCTACGGAATAAAGATTTATGCATACAGTTATGCACCTAAAAATTTTTGAACTCGAAGTTATAGTTAAAACGTATCCGCATCGAATTCCTTATCATCCATTAGCAAAAACAATCACGCGATTCCTTTTCAATTAACTAATTTTGTCACAGCTCCACTTCGATATCTCAGTAAGACTACTCTTATTACAATCTCGATATATATATGTACGTTGTTCTTTCGCCATCGTTACCGGAGAACCTTTTATATTCCATCATATTACCATCAGCGTTTAATCATCTAAAAATACAATTCTCCTTAAACCATCTTGGTTTGATAACCAATGACCCAGATCCGATAACTTTGAAAATACTGACGAAGCAGCATGTTGTAGAAGGTCATAATGACCAAATGTTGATGATAAAAGAAGGAAGTGTTAGGAACGCTCGATAGAAAATTGGTACTGAAAACCGGATTGAACAAACCATGAAGGAGACTCTGAACAAGTTACAAGGACTAAACTTGTACATAAAGAATTATGACGATTCTGTAGCAAACACCTTGCTTCTGAATCTAAACCCTTACGGGTCAATCTTCATCATCATCCTTCGACATTAGAAATTCCAAGATATTATCATATCTTTCATTATAAATATCCTCAATATTTCTGAAGATATTTTCACCACTATCCTTATCTGAAATCATTTATCTCTCTGTAATATCTGCGTTACAATATAAAGGAAACTGTGTTAGTTTCTAAATCCTTCAAGTTTAAAATAGGAATGTTCTGAAGCAGTGTTGGGAACTGATGCATGAACTAGTATAATATAATGAAACTTGATCAACTTCATTATATTACAGTAAGTCATGTTAAGTTTCTAATGGAATATGATGATTCACAGTACCGTCATCATGTGCCATGTTACACGACTTTTACATTCTATCCAATTCCGAAACATATTAAGAACAAATCATCTTGATAGTTCTATTTTCCTGGATATTCTGGTAATTTGACAAATCAAAATCGTGCCATTACCATTCCTTTCTTAGAGCATTAGCTATGTTCATTCCGAATTTTATACCTACGAATTTCGAACTATTGATCGCTTGACTCAAGGACGGGAAGAAGAAACGAAGGGACAAAGTCCCAAAATAGAAATTGGGGTATAGATTACAGCAAATAGGAGAGAGTATTAACTATGGATGACAATGATTATGGAAAACAGAAGCAGGAGCATCGAAATATAAGGAAAGATATCAAACCCAATAACCACCCAGAAACTACAAACCGTGTGTATCAATACGTATGGCGACGTAAAGACACGGGAGAATTAGAAACATTATAATTCCAAGAAAATCATAAAAGTGAATAGATTCTTCTAGCGGTAGATGAAAGAGAAGAATGAAAGATATGAAAGTTAGAAGTATAACAAAAATCAGAACGGGATGAAGCATTTTAAAGGATACCTTAAGGTATGAATTAGAGGAGGAAGAGTAAGAGATGTGAGGTATGGAAGTAAGAAAGGGAAGGAGGTGGATTTATAGTGAAATATCCGACAAAGAAATCGAAACAGATTATCGCATTAAATCAAAGGAGATCCTGTTTTCTAAATCATCGAAGAACCAAATCTTATTACATAAGATTTTCTTTAAATCCCTTAAATTCTGGAAATCAATCCTAATCTCGACATCGGTTAAAACAATTCTATATTCACTCATTTCATTCTTTTGTGATAGCTTCACTCGTGCGCTTCACATGACCGAATCGTTTTATCCATATCTTCCAATAATGATAAAACTCTATTAATACCTCATATTCGTCATGAAAACATTCCTATTGTTATTTATGACAACCTCTACCAAATTTCGGGACGAAATTTCTTTAACGGGTGGGTACTGTAACGACCCGGATTTTTCCGATCGTTTTACACTTATAAGATTAATATTTACATAAATTAAAACTTACCAACATGATAAGCAATCTAAATTGTTGAGATTTATGATTTTGAAAAGAGTTTTACATAACGTTTAACCGTCTAGTTTGACCGATGATATCACGAACTATACAATATATGTTAATTATACGTTTGTGTATATATATGTATATATACATATTTAACATGATTTAAGGATGTTTAAATATCTCATTTTGTATTAATAACAATAAGTTATAAGTATATTTTGAAACTACTAACTTAAGCTTTCAAAACGATAACTATACGTAACGTTATTTGACATAAATACTTACGACCTATAATGTTTATACATATATCGTATATATAATGTATTTAATCACTTTTAAAGACTTAAATACATAAAACAATATAAGTATATTCACAAAAGATAGCTATATTTGAATCCTCATTCCATTTTTCACAAGATTTCTATACGTATATCTAGAGTATATGTACTCGTATCATACCTAGCTTCTATACGTATTTACTATTGGTATATACACATCAAATCACCACCAACCAGCCCTTGTTCATGCCTTATGTATAAGGTAACTACTTTTGTTATTTAGTATGACAATTTCACATGATTAAAAGATCTTTTCACAAAATTACAAATTTATACACCTTTTACACCACCATAAATACATGCATCCATTTTCAATTTTTGGAACATCATTTCTCTAGCTAAACACACACACTTACTAGCCTCATGTCTCTCTAAGAACTCCAGCAAAAATCCTCTCAAGAATCACCTTAAACACCACCATAAAAAGATCAACAAAAACACTACAAAAATACAACTTTCAATTCAAGTTTATGTCTTAAGTTGCTTCCAATCTTTCATCCAATTTCATCACTCTTTTGGTTCTAGGTTTTTACTCCTCTTTTACAGCAATCTTGTCCAAGTAACTTGAGGTAGTAACTTTGTTCATAACCTTATTCGATTCATATATATATAGCTATCTTATTGTATGGTATACAATTTTAACAACAAAAACATAGTTTGAATGATTTCAAACTTGTTTGCAAACTAAATAGATCCTTCTAACTTAACTTTTAAAATACTTCAAGACCTGTAATATAACTTAAATATATGCTAATTTAACAAGGTATAACTTGGTTTTTCAAAGAATACCTTAAAAAAACTGTTTTTATGACGTCGGAGTGCAACCGGGGGCTGTTTTGGGTTGGATAATTAAAAACCATCTTGAACTTTGAATTGGAGGTTTATATTCTGGAAAAATGATATTTCTTATGAATATGTTAACACATAAAAATTTCATGATTTAATTCATAGTATAAGTATTTTTAGAAAAATGGTCATTAAATGATGTTTTTGTAACAAAAATGATTAACTTCATAAGTTTCACCAAAATTTGACCTATGACCTATGATTTAGAATACAAACTAAGGTATTTACAGTTCATATTCTTAAAGAGGGACTCGATCCAAGGAAGTGGAAAGTTGAATCAACGAAAACGGAGTTGTAACGAAGAAATTATGACCAAAACAAAATCGGATATCCAAGACTAGTTTAGCCACGAAAATAATTGGAGAAAATTAAATAAATCACATCTTCCTAAAGTAACATGATATTTTATACATATGTACTCATAATTTAATTTTATATGGTTCAGGATCACCCGTAAACAATACGAGAAGATTAATCATAAGATCCCATGATTGTACGCAACACGTCATTTGACAACACCGGTACTTTATGTACGCAACACGTCATTTGACAACACCGGTACCATGGGTCAAGATTAATCTCGACCAATACATATACGATGGGGGTTTTATTTATTTCATTGGGGGTTTATTAAACAACTAAATATGAACCATTAAAATTGAATTACTAACATCAGACTGCTAACTACGGACTAAGGAATTATTAAAAGTATTAAAAGTATTATAAGTATATATATGACGATTGTTTAAAAAGAAAAGGTATTGATATATTATATATGGATAGGTTCGTGATATCAATCGGAGACCAAGTCGAAATTACATATCTTCAAGACAAAAGTGAGTATATAGTCCCACTTTTAAACTCTAAATATTTCGGGATGAGAATACATGTATTTTATGTTTTACGCTATGGACACAAGTAACTGAAAAATATATTCTACGTTGAGTTGTACCACTGGCATACTTCCCTGTAGCTTGGTAACTAATATTTACAGCGTTATTGTAAACGCGAATCCTGTTGATAGATCTATCGGGCCTGACAACCCCAACCGGACTGGACGACCAGTATTCAACGGTTGCACAGTACTTCATTTCGTGACTACACCTTGGTACGGTGTAGTAAGATTTCATAATAAAGGGAATATGCGACGTGATTAAATGTTAAGTATGGTTACCAAGTGCTCAACCACTTAGAATATTTTTATTAAAATGTTTATATATGAAATCTTGTGTTCCATTGTTATAACGCTGCTAGCATCAAACCTATATATCTCACCAACTTTATGTTGACGTTTTAAAGCATGTTATTCTCAGGTATGAATTAAGTCTTCCGCTGTGCATTAGCTCATGTTAAGGATACTACTTGGGACCTTTTAAGCCATGATACAAAGACGTTGCATTCGAGTCATTGGAGTTCAATAGAGAATATAAATAAGTAAATGACAGATTAGGTCATTTGGATATTATGAAATGTTAGACGAAAATGTCAAATATTGATGTAATGATAGTTTGCCTTTTAAGAATAAATGCAACGTTTGTAAAATGTATCATATAGAGGTCAAGTACCTCGCAATGTTATCATATGTTATTGTATTCGTCCCTATGGATTGGGTCGGGTCGTCTCATGTGGTATCAGAGCGTTGGTCTTAGCGAACCAGGCCTTGCATTAGTGTGTCTAACTGGTAGTTGTTAGGATGCATTAGTGAGTCTGGACTTTGACCGTGTCTACATGTCAAAAGTTTTGCTTATCATATCTAGTCGAAAATCATCTGCTTATCATCCTTAAGAATTGCCTGCTTAGTATTCTTAAGTCTAGACACGTCTTACTGCATTTGGTGCATCGATAGTGTATAGACAAAATTCGTATCCTAGCGTATCTGTTGCTATAGACATTGCCTGACGAATTTCAAAGATTCTCCGTAATTCACGGGATTTTGAGTATTATAAATACATATGTAAATTATGTATTGAAGAATACCAAACCCAACTCCTATAATCTATTCCAAACCAAAAATTCATTTCCCCGACTGTACAAGATGAACTCCGCGTCCAGTTCGAATTCCTCCGACTCCGACAGCTACGCTGATATGGATTTCCATTCGGGCTCCGAAGGCAGCGTCACTGGAATGGATCAACCAATTTCTCATCATCTATTCTGGATGAATTGGGGATGGGTTCGTAGTATACTAAATTATTGGAGACAAGAAGAAGGTGATCCCTTTCACCCACCGAATTGCCCCATTGGCGACGAACCTGAAGCACTTACCGGCGAACCTGTTCGAGAAACCATTTTCTCTCTCATTTCTCGAGTATCTCGTCACGATTATATCCTATCCCATATTTCGGATCTTGTTCATTCGCTCACTCCAACCGCCAATCATCCTGGTGTACTAGCAGAAATTAACGAACTTCGCGCTCGTGTGACGGCTTTGGAGAACACGGTGCGAAGGTTACAAACACCAGCAGCAGCACCAGCAGCATAACCAGTACCGTTAACAACATCAACCTCGCAATCTTCAGTACCAGTAGCATCATCGACGTCAACGACATCATCAGCATCAACACCAACCGTATCATTACCACCACCAACAATCACATCCGCACCACGTACCTCAACATCATCATCTGAACTTCAAATATGATCTTTGTTCTACATATCATTCTACACCGATTACCTCTTCTTTATGTATCGTTCTTCGTTCGACATGACGATTATGTAATCTCTAATGTTTTGGAGATTATGTAATCTAGTAATAACGATAAATCGAATGAGTTGAATATTTTATTGACTCATTAAATTCATAGTTACCTCTGAAGAAAATATATATGCAAATATATTTTCATAAAGATTGTAATTAAAAATTTCATTCGTACAAACTGTTAATGATGAAAATATTTTAACGGGTGGGTAGTACCCAAGGAATATTTAGAATTCACATTAACAAGTTACACTGTACATTCTTCGAATCTGATTCAACGATCATTTATTATCCTACTTACAATTACCGATATACGTATCCGTTCACCCCAGATTAACCATTTCCATTTAAATTTCATATTTGGATTTTTACCTATCCGAATCCAACAAGTGGCATAATGAAGAAACATTGGCAAAATAAAAATTGTTAGAAACAGATGAATTAATTAATTGAAATTGTGATAGGATTACACGCTAACTGTTCCGGCTAACTGTTCCCAGCTAACTAATTAATATTTAATTTATCGCAATTTACATTCTTGCAATTTTAATTTCTGTACTTTACATACCGTCGGGACACATGTACAACAACACGTCGGATTAATTCTGAGACAACACGTTGTATAATGGGTCATGATATATATTTATTTATTTTACGCATTTTAAATAACGGGACACGTATACAAGGTTTCGACTTATCATATTGATCCATCTATATATATATTTCGGAACAACCATAGACACTCTATATGTGAAGGTGGGAGTTGGCTATACAGGGTCGGAGTTGATTCCAAAATATATATATACTTTGAGTTGTGATCGACACCGAGACCAGTACACGGGTCACGATACGTATTAAGTAATTCGAATATTATATATTTAGTTCATATATGAATTTATTGAACCATTGGACAATCGGACTATTGGACTGCTAACTTTGGACAATTAAAAATGAGTTAAAATGATGATTATTACATATGAAACTAAACAATCCTTCAAGTTTGCCACTTGATTCTATTTTAAACCTCATTTGTATCTTGACGATTACAATTCGCATTCACAACTTTTCATGATTCTTGAAAACATCTCGATCGAGAAGTTCAACCAGCCGCACTTCGTCTACGGAATAAAGATTTATGCATACAGTTATGCACCTAAAAATTTTTGAACTCGAAGTTATAGTTAAAACGTATCCGCATCGAATTCCTTATCATCCATTAGCAAAAACAATCACGCGATTCCTTTTCAATTAACTAATTTTGTCACAGCTCCACTTCGATATCTCAGTAAGACTACTCTTATTACAATCTCGATATATATATGTACGTTGTTCTTTCGCCATCGTTACCGGAGAACCTTTTATATTCCATCATATTACCATCAGCGTTTAATCATCTAAAAATACAATTCTCCTTAAACCATCTTGGTTTGATAACCAATGACCCAGATCCGATAACTTTGAAAATACTGACGAAGCAGCATGTTGTAGAAGGTCATAATGACCAAATGTTGATGATAAAAGAAGGAAGTGTTAGGAACGCTCGATAGAAAATTGGTACTGAAAACCGGATTGAACAAACCATGAAGGAGACTCTGAACAAGTTACAAGGACTAAACTTGTACATAAAGAATTATGACGATTCTGTAGCAAACACCTTGCTTCTGAATCTAAACCCTTACGGGTCAATCTTCATCATCATCCTTCGACATTAGAAATTCCAAGATATTATCATATCTTTCATTATAAATATCCTCAATATTTCTGAAGATATTTTCACCACTATCCTTATCTGAAATCATTTATCTCTCTGTAATATCTGCGTTACAATATAAAGGAAACTGTGTGTAAGACCCGAATATTTATCTTGCTTGTTTGTGCATTAAGACATTCGAGATTGGGTTCGCGGATTATTTATATAAAGTTTAAAATGAAAAAGAATCTGTTTCAGAGAGGCCGCGCGCCGCGCGGGGTAGGGGCGCGCCGCGCCGATTGCTGCTGACAGAACTCCCTTGTTTTTATTTAAATTAAATGAGGGGTAAAAGGGTAAAATCACATGGGGCCGGATTTGTGTGCCATATTAGCTACTTTGGATCAGTTTTGGATCATTTTTCATGTCCATTCATCCCTTCCAAATATTTAGAGAGAGATTGGAGGTTTTGGTGAAGAAGAAGCTCGAATCGTTCAAAGTCTCGGGTTTTGAAGTTGTTCCTTTCGTTCTCGGCTACACGGTGATAGTATTGGTAAGCTCAAACTCCGAATTTCATCTATTTAATTTGATATTCAAGTTAGGGTTTTGAGTTAATTTGTTGTAATACCCTTTTTGGTGATGAAATGGGTTTAGTGATACTAGTAATCGGGTTTATTGTTAATTGTTGGTGGATTTTGGGTTGGTGAACTATTTGGCCATGTTTAGAACTTGAAATTTAGTTTAATCACTTAAGTTAGTGATTATGGAAGTATTGGAACCCATTTAGGGTTATTTGGTTGACTAACTTTGACTTTGGGTCAAATTAGGGTTTCGTGGTGATTATGACCCAATTGGCGATTTAATGAAGTTTATAAACTTAAAATGGATTAAGTTGAAGTATAAAACCGAGTTAAATGTGTTTTGGTGTCAAAACTTGCAAAGAATGAGATTTTGACCTTTATGGGTCAAAATTAGGGTTTAAGTGTCAAAATGGGTATGACACGTGTTTAACACTTGAGTTCGGGTTTAATTGGCATATTAGGACCATTCTCACTTGTGTTAGTGACTATTGGTTAGTTTGGGCACGGTTTGTGCTTGGAAGTGCATTTGGGTCGAAATTGAACTTAGTGACGAATTGGGTTGATTTGTAAATCCACTCTAAGTGTATTATTGTAATTGTGGTAATGGAATAGGTACTTTCCATTGGCGAGTTGCGGATTACTTGGAAGCATTCTTCAAGACTTCAAGGTGAGTGGAATATCTATATATGTATGTATATGATTTATGTGCCCGTGGAAATGGTGTCACATAGCCGTTTGGTGACCATAGTTGTGGGATATAGCCGTTTGGTGACCATAGTTGTGAGATATAGACATTTTGTCCACATTGATAGTTGCCCGTAGTAATGATGTCACATAGCCGTTTTGTGACCGTAGTGGTGGGACATAGCCGTTCTTGTCCATAATGATTATTGTGAGTGGAATATGTATATATGTATGTATATGATTTATGTACCGTGTTGATGGTGTCACATAGCCGTTTTGTGACCAAGGTTGTGGGACTTAGCCGTATTAGTCCATGTTTTGTACTAAGGCACATAGCCGTGTTTGTGCATTTAGTGGCAAGTAATAGCCGTGTTTGTGTATTTAGTGGCAAGTAATAGCCGTGTTTTACTCCCACGTTGTTATTTGAGTTACCCGTACACATAGCCGTGTTGGTGTACGAAAGCGTGAGTAATAGCCGTGTTCTACTCACATTGAGCAAGTGATGCCATAGCCGTTTTTGGAACACTTGAGGGGTGATGCCATAGCCGTTTTTGGAACACCTCGGGGGGTTAGCATGCCATAGCCGTTTTTGGAAGCTAACGAATGTTATGAACATCGATGACTTGTTTCGCGAAGTCGTTCCCTAGCGAAGAGATTGGTTAACCATGAATTGTAATTGTTGATGCTAGCATTTAATTTGATTTATTATATATATTTATTTATGCTAATGATGTTGCTAGTTGTACGGTTTGACGTTACTAGCTATTGATTGCTTATGAGGTTGCTAGTTATACGATTTGATGATACTAGCGTTTGGTACGATGAGGTAAGTGATTTATGTGTATTTATGTGATGTCGTGGATGCGAGTAGGTAAGTTGTATATGCATGTATATATTTTTTCTACTCACTAAGCATTAGCTTACCCTCTCGTTGTTGACTCTTTTTATAGATTGCATGCGGATTGGTGGCTCGGGTAAGCGCGAGGACTAGAAGACTTGCATAGTTTGCTTTCGAGACTTGCTTTTGGATTGTTTAGGATTGGGTAGCGTATCCCCAATCGCCATGCTCGGCTTCGTTTTGTATTAAAAGTCTTATGGTCAAATATTGCATTTTGGTACTCAAGGGGTAATTTGGGTCGATGTGGGACCCGCTTCGTAAATTTGATTTTATTAATTAAACGTGCTAGTTTTTCATATATGAAGTCATGGTTAAAAGCGTTTTAGCTAAATGTGTCGGGAACTAGTCAAACATTTTCATTAAATTGACTTCCGGGGACAGCGGGCTGTCCAGGTGGTTTGGCGCGCCGCGCGGCCACCTGGCGCGCCGCGCAGATGGCCTGCACCAGAAAATTTTTTTTTTGTTTGAAATTTCGTCGTGTTTGGTCGGTTACGGTTTGGGTTGTTACAAGTGGTATCAGAGCATGGTCTAAGGGATTTAGGTGACTTGAGATAGGTGCCTAGACTTAGACTTTTGTGTGTGCTTAATTTGTTGCGGGACTTGTAGGATTACGGGTCGGAATAGGTTTAGTTAGTGCCTTGTTATAGGTTGACTAACGTTTGTATTAGTAATGCGGATATTATTAATATGTTATTTGTGTTGTGAAAATAATTCTCGCGTATGTTTGTATCGCGTAGAATCTTGATGTGTTTGTTTATGTGATCGAGCGAGACGGTCGTTGTACTAACAAGTCGATGCGGCGTGCGTGCGTAATAAGAACTTGCAAACCTTATTACGGGTGCAAATCGCGTCTAACGAGTGATGTACGACGAGTGTTTAGCAAGATGGGACGGGTTGTGCGTGCGATTTTATACGTTCGTGATCTAATCGTTTTGCATTTTGAGATTGACGACGCGAAACGAGATCGAGGCGAATAACGTGGAGTTTAACGCTAGAGTTGCGGCCGCCGTTGCAGAGCAAATGAGAGCGTTTCGAGAAGAAATGGATAGGAAGTATTCCAAACTTCAAAGTAGTGGCGAAATGAAGCGTTATCTTAAGAGCTTCATGAGGACTAAACCCCCTATGTATGATGGGAAACCGGATCCTTTGGTGAGTACGACTTGGGTTTCGGATGTCGAAGGGTGTTTTCGTACTATGGAATGCCCACCCGAGAAAAAGACGAGACTCGCTACTAGTTTGTTGCGAGGTAGGGCGAAGGATTGGTTGGATGGCAAGATTGATCTTGTCGGTGGTGAGACGTTTATGGCATTATCATGGGACGAATTTAAGGAGGGATTCTTCGAGTAGTTCCGAACGTCAGCCGATTTATCGGAATTGCGTTGTGAGTTGCGAAATTTGCAACAGGGTTCTATGGACTTGAATACTTTAAAGACGACTTTTATGTCGAAGGCTCGTTTTTGCCCGGAATATTTGGGGAACGATCGTTTGTTGATGGAGGATTTCTATCGAACTTTGAGCGATGACTTGAAAAGCAAATTAGCCGGGGTTACGCGAAGTCGTTTGCGGAGTTATTTGCGGTGGCTAGAGGTTTCGAGTCTTATACGCGATCGAAAAAGGCCGAACCTTCAAGTGAGAGAAGGGTTATTACTTATGGTGCTCCGAGTAAGAGGACTAAGGGTCCGAGTGCGAGTACGAGTAATGTGGTAAAGGGCGCGGTGGATTCTCGTGCGCCTAGGTGTTTAAATTGTGGCGTTAGGGGTCACAAGTTGTGGGAATGCACAATGCCGAGAAGTGATGACGGAATGTGCTACTATTGTCATAAAGAGGGACATCGCAAGCCGGATTGTCCCGAGTTGGCGGCGGCGAATGCCGCAAGGAGACGTTGAGGTACGTTTCGTTTTAATAAATATGTCTTTTGAATATTTATTTATGTGGCGTTTAGGTTCGGATTTGTTAGATGCATTGTGTTGTGCATGTTGTTGTTATGGGTGACGTTCCTAATGGAAGTACCCTATGGTGACGTTTTAATTGATTGGTGAAGGGCGTAAGACTTGGTGCAACCAAGCATTCCTTATTGTTTGGGAAATGTTTCTACCAAGCCACGGAAATGGTTTTGGTGTCCGATTGTTAAGCGCGTGTTCGCTTTTATGTTGAAGTGATGAACCATGAGGTTCGCCGGGTGATTGGAACCCTTGAGATCGAGTGTTTGAAATCTCGATGTATGTCGGTAATGGAGTCATTATGACGCGACATTAGGTGCCTCTTTTATACCTACTAGCGTGGTGTTCGACTCCGACTAGGTTATGGTTGTGGTTGCATTGTACTTAGGGTACCGGAGTAAAACCCTTAGTTACATGAGTGACTAGGTGGAATGTGACAAACTAATGAAATTGGATGATTGCGAGGGTATAGTTTGGGTATTTGTGGTACACTTTTCGTTCGAAGTGTTTAAGGATTGGTCAAGTCCTTCGTGTGCTCAAGGTTTGGAGCAAGGTATGGTAACGGGTCGTGTGAACCCAATTGTTTGTAAAGTCTACCTTTGGTAGCATTGTACGGTTGTACGAGTTGTGGATATGGAACGTAGTTCCAAGTGAGGGAGTGGCACTCCCGCACGAGGAGGTTTTAGTGTGAGATTTCGGATGATGCTTTTGTTAGATCCGGAAATTTGGTCGAGACCTAGTTTTGGTCAATTGGTGGTAGAGTACAATTTTTGGCTCATTGGTACTTATGATATTGGATTTGTAAATTACCACCGAGGTGGTAAGTTTGGTGAATCTCGTCGAGAGATAATGGACGTGTTTTGGCGAGCAAGGTGAAATCCCTCGGTTAAGGGATGTGCGTATCGGATTCTCTTCTAGAGAAATATTGTTTTGTGCCTATGTTTGATATAGGTGGTTCTTGCTCGATAGTGTGGACGGTTAGCGGTATCCGTTAGGGTTCACTATAGTGTAGCGGAGCGCGATGTTGCACTACTCGTTGTGTGAGGTATTGTTATAGTGGTGAAGCATGACTTTCGGGGTCCGCTGACTTCATCATGAGGTATTGTTATATCGGTGAAGCATGACTTTCGGGTCCGCTGACTTCATCTGGTGTTGAGTGATCTATCAGTTGTTTTATACTCCTATGGTGGGATCGTGAGGACCGTATTGTGTGATTACTGATGCGATAGCCGTATTTCGCTCACATGTCGTTACGGGCGTGACAATGGTCGATTTTGTACGCCTAGGGTTTTAAGTTGTTATAGTCGATTGGACGCTAGCGGTTCTATTCGTTCGCTTATGATGTTACGGTAGTTGCGTATTGGTTGTATTATGCGCTACAAGGGATGTTTAGTGATTGGTGTTATCCGTAAGGATTCGTTTGGTTCGGTCTTCATCGTTTCGGGTTGTTGACCTTAGGTTGAGACTTGGTTGCTTTAGCACGGTACTTGGTAATGGTACGCTAGAGGAGTGATATCTTGGTTAGAGATGGGGTGAGTTTCCCGATGCGAGGGAATGAGTATGGTTTTAGTGCTCGGATTGTGGTTTTGATAAATCGCGGGTGACGATTTAGTTGTGGAAAGCGATTCGTTGGGAAAGAATTGCTTAGGAAAGTCGGATTGGGACTTATGTCGAGGACCGTAGGGTGAGGTCCACGTGGTTAAGTGATGAGGATCACGAGGACGTGATCGAGTTTAAGTGGGGGAGAGTTGTAAGACCCGAATATTTATCTTGCTTGTTTGTGCATTAAGACATTCGAGATTGGGTTCGCGGATTATTTATATAAAGTTTAAAATGAAAAAGAATCTGTTTCAGAGAGGCCGCGCGCCGCGCGGGGTAGGGGCGCGCCGCGCCGATTGCTGCTGACAGAACTCCCTTGTTTTTATTTAAATTAAATGAGGGGTAAAAGGGTAAAATCACATGGGGCCGGATTTGTGTGCCATATTAGCTACTTTGGATCAGTTTTGGATCATTTTTCATGTCCATTCATCCCTTCCAAATATTTAGAGAGAGATTGGAGGTTTTGGTGAAGAAGAAGCTCGAATCGTTCAAAGTCTCGGGTTTTGAAGTTGTTCCTTTCGTTCTCGGCTACACGGTGATAGTATTGGTAAGCTCAAACTCCGAATTTCATCTATTTAATTTGATATTCAAGTTAGGGTTTTGAGTTAATTTGTTGTAATACCCTTTTTGGTGATGAAATGGGTTTAGTGATACTAGTAATCGGGTTTATTGTTAATTGTTGGTGGATTTTGGGTTGGTGAACTATTTGGCCATGTTTAGAACTTGAAATTTAGTTTAATCACTTAAGTTAGTGATTATGGAAGTATTGGAACCCATTTAGGGTTATTTGGTTGACTAACTTTGACTTTGGGTCAAATTAGGGTTTCGTGGTGATTATGACCCAATTGGCGATTTAATGAAGTTTATAAACTTAAAATGGATTAAGTTGAAGTATAAAACCGAGTTAAATGTGTTTTGGTGTCAAAACTTGCAAAGAATGAGATTTTGACCTTTATGGGTCAAAATTAGGGTTTAAGTGTCAAAATGGGTATGACACGTGTTTAACACTTGAGTTCGGGTTTAATTGGCATATTAGGACCATTCTCACTTGTGTTAGTGACTATTGGTTAGTTTGGGCACGGTTTGTGCTTGGAAGTGCATTTGGGTCGAAATTGAACTTAGTGACGAATTGGGTTGATTTGTAAATCCACTCTAAGTGTATTATTGTAATTGTGGTAATGGAATAGGTACTTTCCATTGGCGAGTTGCGGATTACTTGGAAGCATTCTTCAAGACTTCAAGGTGAGTGGAATATCTATATATGTATGTATATGATTTATGTGCCCGTGGAAATGGTGTCACATAGCCGTTTGGTGACCATAGTTGTGGGATATAGCCGTTTGGTGACCATAGTTGTGAGATATAGACATTTTGTCCACATTGATAGTTGCCCGTAGTAATGATGTCACATAGCCGTTTTGTGACCGTAGTGGTGGGACATAGCCGTTCTTGTCCAT
The DNA here is from genome assembly GCF_046630445.1 of Rutidosis leptorrhynchoides. Classification (NCBI taxonomy): domain Eukaryota; kingdom Viridiplantae; phylum Streptophyta; class Magnoliopsida; order Asterales; family Asteraceae; genus Rutidosis; species Rutidosis leptorrhynchoides. Next base: position 269,476,107 of record NC_092335.1, read on the forward strand.
AATGATTATTGTGAGTGGAATATGTATATATGTATGTATATGATTTATGTACCGTGTTGATGGTGTCACATAGCCGTTTTGTGACCAAGGTTGTGGGACTTAGCCGTATTAGTCCATGTTTTGTACTAAGGCACATAGCCGTGTTTGTGCATTTAGTGGCAAGTAATAGCCGTGTTTGTGTATTTAGTGGCAAGTAATAGCCGTGTTTTACTCCCACGTTGTTATTTGAGTTACCCGTACACATAGCCGTGTTGGTGTACGAAAGCGTGAGTAATAGCCGTGTTCTACTCACATTGAGCAAGTGATGCCATAGCCGTTTTTGGAACACTTGAGGGGTGATGCCATAGCCGTTTTTGGAACACCTCGGGGGGTTAGCATGCCATAGCCGTTTTTGGAAGCTAACGAATGTTATGAACATCGATGACTTGTTTCGCGAAGTCGTTCCCTAGCGAAGAGATTGGTTAACCATGAATTGTAATTGTTGATGCTAGCATTTAATTTGATTTATTATATATATTTATTTATGCTAATGATGTTGCTAGTTGTACGGTTTGACGTTACTAGCTATTGATTGCTTATGAGGTTGCTAGTTATACGATTTGATGATACTAGCGTTTGGTACGATGAGGTAAGTGATTTATGTGTATTTATGTGATGTCGTGGATGCGAGTAGGTAAGTTGTATATGCATGTATATATTTTTTCTACTCACTAAGCATTAGCTTACCCTCTCGTTGTTGACTCTTTTTATAGATTGCATGCGGATTGGTGGCTCGGGTAAGCGCGAGGACTAGAAGACTTGCATAGTTTGCTTTCGAGACTTGCTTTTGGATTGTTTAGGATTGGGTAGCGTATCCCCAATCGCCATGCTCGGCTTCGTTTTGTATTAAAAGTCTTATGGTCAAATATTGCATTTTGGTACTCAAGGGGTAATTTGGGTCGATGTGGGACCCGCTTCGTAAATTTGATTTTATTAATTAAACGTGCTAGTTTTTCATATATGAAGTCATGGTTAAAAGCGTTTTAGCTAAATGTGTCGGGAACTAGTCAAACATTTTCATTAAATTGACTTCCGGGGACAGCGGGCTGTCCAGGTGGTTTGGCGCGCCGCGCGGCCACCTGGCGCGCCGCGCAGATGGCCTGCACCAGAAAATTTTTTTTTTGTTTGAAATTTCGTCGTGTTTGGTCGGTTACGGTTTGGGTTGTTACACTGTGTTAGTTTCTAAATCCTTCAAGTTTAAAATAGGAATGTTCTGAAGCAGTGTTGGGAACTGATGCATGAACTAGTATAATATAATGAAACTTGATCAACTTCATTATATTACAGTAAGTCATGTTAAGTTTCTAATGGAATATGATGATTCACAGTACCGTCATCATGTGCCATGTTACACGACTTTTACATTCTATCCAATTCCGAAACATATTAAGAACAAATCATCTTGATAGTTCTATTTTCCTGGATATTCTGGTAATTTGACAAATCAAAATCGTGCCATTACCATTCCTTTCTTAGAGCATTAGCTATGTTCATTCCGAATTTTATACCTACGAATTTCGAACTATTGATCGCTTGACTCAAGGACGGGAAGAAGAAACGAAGGGACAAAGTCCCAAAATAGAAATTGGGGTATAGATTACAGCAAATAGGAGAGAGTATTAACTATGGATGACAATGATTATGGAAAACAGAAGCAGGAGCATCGAAATATAAGGAAAGATATCAAACCCAATAACCACCCAGAAACTACAAACCGTGTGTATCAATACGTATGGCGACGTAAAGACACGGGAGAATTAGAAACATTATAATTCCAAGAAAATCATAAAAGTGAATAGATTCTTCTAGCGGTAGATGAAAGAGAAGAATGAAAGATATGAAAGTTAGAAGTATAACAAAAATCAGAACGGGATGAAGCATTTTAAAGGATACCTTAAGGTATGAATTAGAGGAGGAAGAGTAAGAGATGTGAGGTATGGAAGTAAGAAAGGGAAGGAGGTGGATTTATAGTGAAATATCCGACAAAGAAATCGAAACAGATTATCGCATTAAATCAAAGGAGATCCTGTTTTCTAAATCATCGAAGAACCAAATCTTATTACATAAGATTTTCTTTAAATCCCTTAAATTCTGGAAATCAATCCTAATCTCGACATCGGTTAAAACAATTCTATATTCACTCATTTCATTCTTTTGTGATAGCTTCACTCGTGCGCTTCACATGACCGAATCGTTTTATCCATATCTTCCAATAATGATAAAACTCTATTAATACCTCATATTCGTCATGAAAACATTCCTATTGTTATTTATGACAACCTCTACCAAATTTCGGGACGAAATTTCTTTAACGGGTGGGTACTGTAACGACCCAGATTTTTCCGATCGTTTTACACTTATAAGATTAATATTTACATAAATTAAAACTTACCAACATGATAAGCAATCTAAATTGTTGAGATTTATGATTTTGAAAAGAGTTTTACATAACGTTTAACCGTCTAGTTTGACCGATGATATCACGAACTATACAATATATGTTAATTATACGTTTGTGTATATATATGTATATATACATATTTAACATGATTTAAGGATGTTTAAATATCTCATTTTGTATTAATAACAATAAGTTATAAGTATATTTTGAAACTACTAACTTAAGCTTTCAAAACGATAACTATACGTAACGTTATTTGACATAAATACTTACGACCTATAATGTTTATACATATATCGTATATATAATGTATTTAATCACTTTTAAAGACTTAAATACATAAAACAATATAAGTATATTCACAAAAGATAGCTATATTTGAATCCTCATTCCATTTTTCACAAGATTTCTATACGTATATCTAGAGTATATGTACTCGTATCATACCTAGCTTCTATACGTATTTACTATTGGTATATACACATCAAATCACCACCAACCAGCCCTTGTTCATGCCTTATGTATAAGGTAACTACTTTTGTTATTTAGTATGACAATTTCACATGATTAAAAGATCTTTTCACAAAATTACAAATTTATACACCTTTTACACCACCATAAATACATGCATCCATTTTCAATTTTTGGAACATCATTTCTCTAGCTAAACACACACACTTACTAGCCTCATGTCTCTCTAAGAACTCCAGCAAAAATCCTCTCAAGAATCACCTTAAACACCACCATAAAAAGATCAACAAAAACACTACAAAAATACAACTTTCAATTCAAGTTTATGTCTTAAGTTGCTTCCAATCTTTCATCCAATTTCATCACTCTTTTGGTTCTAGGTTTTTACTCCTATTTTACAGAAATCTTGTCCAAGTAACTTGAGGTAGTAACTTTGTTCATAACCTTATTCGATTCATATATATATAGCTATCTTATTGTATGGTATACAATTTTAACAACAAAAACATAGTTTGAATGATTTCAAACTTGTTTGCAAACTAAATAGATCCTTCTAACTTAACTTTTAAAATACTTCAAGACCTGTAATATAACTTAAATATATGCTAATTTAACAAGGTATAACTTGGTTTTTCAAAGAATACCTTAAAAAAACTGTTTTTATGACGTCGGAGTGCAACCGGGGGCTGTTTTGGGTTGGATAATTAAAAACCATCTTGAACTTTGAATTGGAGGTTTATATTCTGGAAAAATGATATTTCTTATGAATATGTTAACACATAAAAATTTCATGATTTAATTCATAGTATAAGTATTTTTAGAAAAATGGTCATTAAATGATGTTTTTGTAACAAAAATGATTAACTTCATAAGTTTCACCAAAATTTGACCTATGACCTATGATTTAGAATACAAACTAAGGTATTTACAGTTCATATTCTTAAAGAGGGACTCGATCCAAGGAAGTGGAAAGTTGAATCAACGAAAACGGAGTTGTAACGAAGAAATTATGACCAAAACAAAATCGGATATCCAAAACTAGTTTAGCCACGAAAATAATTGGAGAAAATTAAATAAATCACATCTTCCTAAAGTAACATGATATTTTATACATATGTACTCATAATTTAATTTTATATGGTTCAGGATCACCCGTAAACAATACGAGAAGATTAATCATAAGATCCCATGATTGTACGCAACACGTCATTTGACAACACCGGTACTTTATGTACGCAACACGTCATTTGACAACACCGGTACCATGGGTCAAGATTAATCTCGACCAATACATATACGATGGGGGTTTTATTTATTTCATTGGGGGTTTATTAAACAACTAAATATGAACCATTAAAATTGAATTACTAACATCAGACTGCTAACTACGGACTAAGGAATTATTAAAAGTATTAAAAGTATTATAAGTATATATATGACGATTGTTTAAAAAGAAAAGGTATTGATATATTATATATGGATAGGTTCGTGATATCAATCGGAGACCAAGTCGAAATTACATATCTTCAAGACAAAAGTGAGTATATAGTCCCACTTTTAAACTCTAAATATTTCGGGATGAGAATACATGTATTTTATGTTTTACGCTATGGACACAAGTAACTGAAAAATATATTCTACGTTGAGTTGTACCACTGGCATACTTCCCTGTAGCTTGGTAACTAATATTTACAGCGGTATTGTAAACGCGAATCCTGTTGATAGATCTATCGGGCCTGACAACCCCAACCGGACTGGACGACCAGTATTCAACGGTTGCACAGTACTTCGTTTCGTGACTACACCTTGGTACGGTGTAGTAAGATTTCATAATAAAGGGAATATGCGACGTGATTAAATGTTAAGTATGGTTACCAAGTGCTCAACCACTTAGAATATTTTTATTAAAATGTTTATATATGAAATCTTGTGTTCCATTGTTATAACGCTGCTAGCATCAAACCTATATATCTCACCAACTTTATGTTGACGTTTTAAAGCATGTTATTCTCAGGTATGAATTAAGTCTTCCGCTGTGCATTAGCTCATGTTAAGGATACTACTTGGGACCTTTTAAGCCATGATACAAAGACGTTGCATTCGAGTCATTGGAGTTCAATAGAGAATATAAATAAGTAAATGACAGATTAGGTCATTTGGATATTATGAAATGTTAGACGAAAATGTCAAATAATGATGTAATGATAGTTTGCCTTTTAAGAATAAATGCAACGTTTGTAAAATGTATCATATAGAGGTCAAGTACCTCGCAATGTTATCATATGTTATTGTATTCGTCCCTATGGATTGGGTCGGGTCGTCTCATGTGGTATCAGAGCGTTGGTCTTAGCGAACCAGGCCTTGCATTAGTGTGTCTAACTGGTAGTTGTTAGGATGCATTAGTGAGTCTGGACTTTGACCGTGTCTACATGTCAAAAGTTTTGCTTATCATATCTAGTCGAAAATCATCTGCTTATCATCCTTAAGAATTGCCTGCTTAGTATTCTTAAGTCTAGACACGTCTTACTGCATTTGGTGCATCGATAGTGTATAGACAAAATTCGTATCCTAGCGTATCTGTTGCTATAGACATTGCCTGACGAATTTCAAAGATTCTCCGTAATTCACGGGATTTTGAGTATTATAAATACATATGTAAATTATGTATTGAAGAATACCAAACCCAACCCCTATAATCTATTCCAAACCAAAAATTCATTTCCCCGACTGTACAAGATGAACTCCGCGTCCAGTTCGAATTCCTCCGACTCCGACAGCTACGCTGATATGGATTTCCATTCGGGCTCCGAAGGCAGCGTCACTGGAATGGATCAACCAATTTCTCATCATCTATTCTGGATGAATTGGGGATGGGTTCGTAGTATACTAAATTATTGGAGACAAGAAGAAGGTGATCCCTTTCACCCACCGAATTGCCCCATTGGCGACGAACCTGAAGCACTTACCGGCGAACCTGTTCGAGAAACCATTTTCTCTCTCATTTCTCGAGTATCTCGTCACGATTATATCCTATCCCATATTTCGGATCTTGTTCATTCGCTCACTCCAACCGCCAATCATCCTGGTGTACTAGCAGAAATTAACGAACTTCGCGCTCGTGTGACGGCTTTGGAGAACACGGTGCGAAGGTTACAAACACCAGCAGCAGCACCAGCAGCATAACCAGTACCGTTAACAACATCAACCTCGCAATCTTCAGTACCAGTAGCATCATCGACGTCAACGACATCATCAGCATCAACACCAACCGTATCATTACCACCACCAACAATCACATCCGCACCACGTACCTCAACATCATCATCTGAACTTCAAATATGATCTTTGTTCTACATATCATTCTACACCGATTACCTCTTCTTTACGTATCGTTCTTCGTTCGACATGACGATTATGTAATCTCTAATGTTTTGGAGATTATGTAATCTAGTAATAACGATAAATCAAATGAGTTGAATATTTTATTGACTCATTAAATTCATAGTTACCTCCGAAGAAAATATATATGCAAATATATTTTCATAAAGATTGTAATTAAAAATTTCATTCGTACAAACTGTTAATGATGAAAATATTTTAACGGGTGGGTAGTACCCAAGGAATATTTAGAATTCACATTAACAAGTTACACTGTACATTCTTCGAATCTGATTCAACGATCATTTATTATCCTACTTACAATTACCGATATACGTATCCGTTCACCCCAGATTAACCATTTCCATTTAAATTTCATATTTGGATTTTTACCTATCCGAATCCAACAAGTGGCATAATGAAGAAACATTGGCAAAATAAAAATTGTTAGAAACAGATGAATTAATTAATTGAAATTGTGATAGGATTACACGCTAACTGTTCCGGCTAACTGTTCCCAGCTAACTGATTAATATTTAATTTATCGCAATTTACATTCTTGCAATTTTAATTTCTGTACTTTACATACCGTCGGGACACATGTACAACAACACGTCGGATTAATTCTGAGACAACACGTTGTATAATGGGTCATGATATATATTTATTTATTTTACGCATTTTAAATAATGGGACACGTATACAAGGTTTCGACTTATCATATTGATCCATCTATATATATATTTCGGAACAACCATAGACACTCTATATGTGAAGGTGGGAGTTGGCTATACAGGGTCGGAGTTGATTCCAAAATATATATATACTTTGAGTTGTGATCGACACCGAGACCAGTACACGGGTCACGATACGTATTAAGTAATTCGAATATTATATATTTAGTTCATATATGAATTTATTGAACCATTGGACAATCGGACTATTGGACTGCTAACTTTGGACAATTAAAAATGAATTAAAATGATGATTATTACATATGAAACTAAACAATCCTTCAAGTTTGCCACTTGATTCTATTTTAAACCTCATTTGTATCTTGACGATTACAATTCGCATTCACAACTTTTCATGATTCTTGAAAACATCTCGATCGAGAAGTTCAACCAGCCGCACTTCGTCTACGGAATAAAGATTTATGCATACAGTTATGCACCTAAAAATTTTTGAACTCGAAGTTATAGTTAAAACGTATCCGCATCGAATTCCTTATCATCCATTAGCAAAAACAATCACGCGATTCCTTTTCAATTAACTAATTTTGTCACAGCTCCACTTCGATATCTCAGTAAGACTACTCTTATTACAATCTCGATATATATATGTACGTTGTTCTTTCGCCATCGTTACCGGAGAACCTTTTATATTCCATCATATTACCATCAGCGTTTAATCATCTAAAAATACAATTCTCCTTAAACCATCTTGGTTTGATAACCAATGACCCAGATCCGATAACTTTGAAAATACTGACGAAGCAGCATGTTGTAGAAGGTCATAATGACCAAATGTTGATGATAAAAGAAGGAAGTGTTAGGAACGCTCGATAGAAAATTGGTACTGAAAACCGGATTGAACAAACCATGAAGGAGACTCTGAACAAGTTACAAGGACTAAACTTGTACATAAAGAATTATGACGATTCTGTAGCAAACACCTTGCTTCTGAATCTAAACCCTTACGGGTCAATCTTCATCATCATCCTTCGACATTAGAAATTCCAAGATATTATCATATCTTTCATTATAAATATCCTCAATATTTCTGAAGATATTTTCACCACTATCCTTATCTGAAATCATTTATCTCTCTGTAATATCTGCGTTACAATATAAAGGAAACTGTGTTAGTTTCTAAATCCTTCAAGTTTAAAATAGGAATGTTCTGAAGCAGTGTTGGGAACTGATGCATGAACTAGTATAATATAATGAAACTTGATCAACTTCATTATATTACAGTAAGTCATGTTAAGTTTCTAATGGAATATGATGATTCACAGTACCGTCATCATGTGCCATGTTACACGACTTTTACATTCTATCCAATTCCGAAACATATTAAGAACAAATCATCTTGATAGTTCTATTTTCCTGGATATTCTGGTAATTTGACAAATCAAAATCGTGCCATTACCATTCCTTTCTTAGAGCATTAGCTATGTTCATTCCGAATTTTATACCTACGAATTTCGAACTATTGATCGCTTGACTCAAGGACGGGAAGAAGAAACGAAGGGACAAAGTCCCAAAATAGAAATTGGGGTATAGATTACAGCAAATAGGAGAGAGTATTAACTATGGATGACAATGATTATGGAAAACAGAAGCAGGAGCATCGAAATATAAGGAAAGATATCAAACCCAATAACCACCCAGAAACTACAAACCGTGTGTATCAATACGTATGGCGACGTAAAGACACGGGAGAATTAGAAACATTATAATTCCAAGAAAATCATAAAAGTGAATAGATTCTTCTAGCGGTAGATGAAAGAGAAGAATGAAAGATATGAAAGTTAGAAGTATAACAAAAATCAGAACGGGATGAAGCATTTTAAAGGATACCTTAAGGTATGAATTAGAGGAGGAAGAGTAAGAGATGTGAGGTATGGAAGTAAGAAAGGGAAGGAGGTGGATTTATAGTGAAATATCCGACAAAGAAATCGAAACAGATTATCGCATTAAATCAAAGGAGATCCTGTTTTCTAAATCATCGAAGAACCAAATCTTATTACATAAGATTTTCTTTAAATCCCTTAAATTCTGGAAATCAATCCTAATCTCGACATCGGTTAAAACAATTCTATATTCACTCATTTCATTCTTTTGTGATAGCTTCACTCGTGCGCTTCACATGACCGAATCGTTTTATCCATATCTTCCAATAATGATAAAACTCTATTAATACCTCATATTCGTCATGAAAACATTCCTATTGTTATTTATGACAACCTCTACCAAATTTCGGGACGAAATTTCTTTAACGGGTGGGTACTGTAACGACCCGGATTTTTCCGATCGTTTTACACTTATAAGATTAATATTTACATAAATTAAAACTTACCAACATGATAAGCAATCTAAATTGTTGAGATTTATGATTTTGAAAAGAGTTTTACATAACGTTTAACCGTCTAGTTTGACCGATGATATCACGAACTATACAATATATGTTAATTATACGTTTGTGTATATATATGTATATATACATATTTAACATGATTTAAGGATGTTTAAATATCTCATTTTGTATTAATAACAATAAGTTATAAGTATATTTTGAAACTACTAACTTAAGCTTTCAAAACGATAACTATACGTAACGTTATTTGACATAAATACTTACGACCTATAATGTTTATACATATATCGTATATATAATGTATTTAATCACTTTTAAAGACTTAAATACATAAAACAATATAAGTATATTCACAAAAGATAGCTATATTTGAATCCTCATTCCATTTTTCACAAGATTTCTATACGTATATCTAGAGTATATGTACTCGTATCATACCTAGCTTCTATACGTATTTACTATTGGTATATACACATCAAATCACCACCAACCAGCCCTTGTTCATGCCTTATGTATAAGGTAACTACTTTTGTTATTTAGTATGACAATTTCACATGATTAAAAGATCTTTTCACAAAATTACAAATTTATACACCTTTTACACCACCATAAATACATGCATCCATTTTCAATTTTTGGAACATCATTTCTCTAGCTAAACACACACACTTACTAGCCTCATGTCTCTCTAAGAACTCCAGCAAAAATCCTCTCAAGAATCACCTTAAACACCACCATAAAAAGATCAACAAAAACACTACAAAAATACAACTTTCAATTCAAGTTTATGTCTTAAGTTGCTTCCAATCTTTCATCCAATTTCATCACTCTTTTGGTTCTAGGTTTTTACTCCTCTTTTACAGCAATCTTGTCCAAGTAACTTGAGGTAGTAACTTTGTTCATAACCTTATTCGATTCATATATATATAGCTATCTTATTGTATGGTATACAATTTTAACAACAAAAACATAGTTTGAATGATTTCAAACTTGTTTGCAAACTAAATAGATCCTTCTAACTTAACTTTTAAAATACTTCAAGACCTGTAATATAACTTAAATATATGCTAATTTAACAAGGTATAACTTGGTTTTTCAAAGAATACCTTAAAAAACTGTTTTTATGACGTCGGAGTGCAACCGGGGGCTGTTTTGGGTTGGATAATTAAAAACCATCTTGAACTTTGAATTGGAGGTTTATATTCTGGAAAAATGATATTTCTTATGAATATGTTAACACATAAAAATTTCATGATTTAATTCATAGTATAAGTATTTTTAGAAAAATGGTCATTAAATGATGTTTTTGTAACAAAAATGATTAACTTCATAAGTTTCACCAAAATTTGACCTATGACCTATGATTTAGAATACAAACTAAGGTATTTACAGTTCATATTCTTAAAGAGGGACTCGATCCAAGGAAGTGGAAAGTTGAATCAACGAAAACGGAGTTGTAACGAAGAAATTATGACCAAAACAAAATCGGATATCCAAGACTAGTTTAGCCACGAAAATAATTGGAGAAAATTAAATAAATCACATCTTCCTAAAGTAACATGATATTTTATACATATGTACTCATAATTTAATTTTATATGGTTCAGGATCACCCGTAAACAATACGAGAAGATTAATCATAAGATCCCATGATTGTACGTAACACGTCATTTGACAACACCGGTACTTTATGTACGCAACACGTCATTTGACAACACCGGTACCATGGGTCAAGATTAATCTCGACCAATACATATACGATGGGGGGTTTTATTTATTTCATTGGGGGTTTATTAAACAACTAAATATGAACCATTAAAATTGAATTACTAACATCAGACTGCTAACTACGGACTAAGGAATTATTAAAAGTATTAAAAGTATTATAAGTATATATATGACGATTGTTTAAAAAGAAAAGGTATTGATATATTATATATGGATAGGTTCGTGATATCAATCGGAGACCAAGTCGAAATTACATATCTTCAAGACAAAAGTGAGTATATAGTCCCACTTTTAAACTCTAAATATTTCGGGATGAGAATACATGTATTTTATGTTTTACGCTATGGACACAAGTAACTGAAAAATATATTCTACGTTGAGTTGTACCACTGGCATACTTCCCTGTAGCTTGGTAACTAATATTTACAGCGGTATTGTAAACGCGAATCCTGTTGATAGATCTATCGGGCCTGACAACCCCAACCGGACTGGACGACCAGTATTCAACGGTTGCACAGTACTTCGTTTCGTGACTACACCTTGGTACGGTGTAGTAAGATTTCATAATAAAGGGAATATGCGACGTGATTAAATGTTAAGTATGGTTACCAAGTGCTCAACCACTTAGAATATTTTTATTAAAATGTTTATATATGAAATCTTGTGTTCCATTGTTATAACGCTGCTAGCATCAAACCTATATATCTCACCAACTTTATGTTGACGTTTTAAAGCATGTTATTCTCAGGTATGAATTAAGTCTTCCGCTGTGCATTAGCTCATGTTAAGGATACTACTTGGGACCTTTTAAGCCATGATACAAAGACGTTGCATTCGAGTCATTGGAGTTCAATAGAGAATATAAATAAGTAAATGACAGATTAGGTCATTTGGATATTATGAAATGTTAGACGAAAATGTCAAATATTGATGTAATGATAGTTTGCCTTTTAAGAATAAATGCAACGTTTGTAAAATGTATCATATAGAGGTCAAGTACCTCGCAATGTTATCATATGTTATTGTATTCGTCCCTATGGATTGGGTCGGGTCGTCTCATGTGGTATCAGAGCGTTGGTCTTAGCGAACCAGGCCTTGCATTAGTGTGTCTAACTGGTAGTTGTTAGGATGCATTAGTGAGTCTGGACTTTGACCGTGTCTACATGTCAAAAGTTTTGCTTATCATATCTAGTCGAAAATCATCTGCTTATCATCCTTAAGAATTGCCTGCTTAGTATTCTTAAGTCTAGACACGTCTTACTGCATTTGGTGCATCGATAGTGTATAGACAAAATTCGTATCCTAGCGTATCTGTTGCTATAGACATTGCCTGACGAATTTCAAAGATTCTCCGTAATTCACGGGATTTTGAGTATTATAAATACATATGTAAATTATGTATTGAAGAATACCAAACCCAACTCCTATAATCTATTCCAAACCAAAAATTCATTTCCCCGACTGTACAAGATGAACTCCGCGTCCAGTTCGAATTCCTCCGACTCCGACAGCTACGCTGATATGGATTTCCATTCGGGCTCCGAAGGCAGCGTCACTGGAATGGATCAACCAATTTCTCATCATCTATTCTGGATGAATTGGAGATGGGTTCGTAGTATACTAAATTATTGGAGACAAGAAGAAGGTGATCCCTTTCACCCACCGAATTGCCCCATTGGCGACGAACCTGAAGCACTTACCGGCGAACCTGTTCGAGAAACCATTTTCTCTCTCATTTCTCGAGTATCTCGTCACGATTATATCCTATCCCATATTTCGGATCTTGTTCATTCGCTCACTCCAACCGCCAATCATCCTGGTGTACTAGCAGAAATTAACGAACTTCGCGCTCGTGTGACGGCTTTGGAGAACACGGTGTGAAGGTTACAAACACCAGCAGCAGCACCAGCAGCATAACCAGTACCGTTAACAACATCAACCTCGCAATCTTCAGTACCAGTAGCATCATCGACGTCAACGACATCATCAGCATCAACACCAACCGTATCATTACCACCACCAACAATCACATCCGCACCACGTACCTCAACATCATCATCTGAACTTCAAATATGATCTTTGTTCTACATATCATTCTACACCGATTACCTCTTCTTTACGTATCGTTCTTCGTTCGACATGACGATTATGTAATCTCTAATGTTTTGGAGATTATGTAATCTAGTAATAACGATAAATCAAATGAGTTGAATATTTTATTGACTCATTAAATTCATAGTTACCTCCGAAGAAAATATATATGCAAATATATTTTCATAAAGATTGTAATTAAAAATTTCATTCGTACAAACTGTTAATGATGAAAATATTTTAACGGGTGGGTAGTACCCAAGGAATATTTAGAATTCACATTAACAAGTTACACTGTACATTCTTCGAATCTGATTCAACGATCATTTATTATCCTACTTACAATTACCGATATACGTATCCGTTCACCCCAGATTAACCATTTCCATTTAAATTTCATATTTGGATTTTTACCTATCCGAATCCAACAAGTGGCATAATGAAGAAACATTGGCAAAATAAAAATTGTTAGAAACAGATGAATTAATTAATTGAAATTGTGATAGGATTACACGCTAACTGTTCCGGCTAACTGTTCCCAGCTAACTGATTAATATTTAATTTATCGCAATTTACATTCTTGCAATTTTAATTTCTGTACTTTACATACCGTCGGGACACATGTACAACAACACGTCGGATTAATTCTGAGACAACACGTTGTATAATGGGTCATGATATATATTTATTTATTTTACGCATTTTAAATAACGGGACACGTATACAAGGTTTCGACTTATCATATTGATCCATCTATATATATATTTCGGAACAACCATAGACACTCTATATGTGAAGGTGGGAGTTGGCTATACAGGGTCGGAGTTGATTCCAAAATATATATATACTTTGAGTTGTGATCGACACCGAGACCAGTACACGGGTCACGATACGTATTAAGTAATTCGAATATTATATATTTAGTTCATATATGAATTTATTGAACCATTGGACAATCGGACTATTGGACTGCTAACTTTGGACAATTAAAAATGAGTTAAAATGATGATTATTACATATGAAACTAAACAATCCTTCAAGTTTGCCACTTGATTCTATTTTAAACCTCATTTGTATCTTGACGATTACAATTCGCATTCACAACTTTTCATGATTCTTGAAAACATCTCGATCGAGAAGTTCAACCAGCCGCACTTCGTCTACGGAATAAAGATTTATGCATACAGTTATGCACCTAAAAATTTTTGAACTCGAAGTTATAGTTAAAACGTATCTGCATCGAATTCCTTATCATCCATTAGCAAAAACAATCACGCGATTCCTTTTCAATTAACTAATTTTGTCACAGCTCCACTTCGATATCTCAGTAAGACTACTCTTATTACAATCTCGATATATATATGTACGTTGTTCTTTCGCCATCGTTACCGGAGAACCTTTTATATTCCATCATATTACCATCAGCGTTTAATCATCTAAAAATACAATTCTCCTTAAACCATCTTGGTTTGATAACCAATGACCCAGATCCGATAACTTTGAAAATACTGACGAAGCAGCATGTTGTAGAAGGTCATAATGACCAAATCCGATAACTTTAAACCATCTTAGGATGGTTCATGAGGTGATCAACATTGAATGTGATTTCTTCTCCTCCAACCCTTAACTTCAATGATTTCTTGTGAACGTCAATTACGGCCTTGGCAGTATTTAGGAATGGTCAGCCAAGAATGAGTGGGACCTTCGTGTCTTCCTCAATATCCATAATGACGAAATCAACGGGAAACGCGAACTTATCCACTCTCTCTAGCACATCCTCAGCTATTCCCCGAGGAATCTTAACTGATATGTCCGCGAGTTGGATAGTCATTCTGGTAGGCCTTAAGTCATTTAATCCTAGCTTTTTGAATAACGAATAGGGCATTAGGTTTACACTGGCTCCTAAGTCTGCTAACGCATTTCTAATTTGGACATCTTGCAGGTAGCAAGGTACGGTAAATCTTCCTGTATATCCTAACTTGGGGGGAATTCCATGTTGTAACACTAACGAGCATTCTTCACTTAAGGGCAAGCTAACTATCTTTCTTAATCTTTCTTTGTTTTAAAGAAGTTCTTTGAAAAATTTAGCGCAGTTTGGCATTTCTACTAAAGCATCTATTAGTCGTACATTCAAATGCAAATTCTTGATAATATCCCAATACTTAGCGAATTGCGCTTCTTGTTTTTCCTTCCTAAGCCTACCTGGAAAAGGTATGCGGGTGCGCGGAATAATTTCCGGGGCCTTAGGAGAGATAGGTTCCAGTGGGTTAATCACTGGGTTAATTAGCACAGGTTCTTTATTGGAAAAATCTTGTATGGGTATATTGACAGTTGTTTCCTTCCCTCCTCTAGTAATTACTAGGGCATCAAACTCACTGCACTCTATTTCAACTTTAGCGGTTAATCATTTAAGCGTAACCTGAAAATTAATGATTAGTTCTTCAAAAGTCTTTATCAAAGTGTCTAACTTATTCTGGCATTCTATGACTTAAAGGTTTATCGTGTATTGCTTTTTCATAAATTCAACTAAAATTTCCCTAGAGTGGAGAGTAGGTTTGTGCAACGGGAAGATTATATTATGATCCGAGCTATTTTGGTGTTTATATGCCCATCTAGGGTAAGGATACCTTAGATTGGTTCTAGTAGCATCGGAGTTTATAGGAATTGGTAAATTTTGAAGAGTGAGGGTAAGATCTTGTAACCTGGTTTCCAGCATTTTTACCGTGTGAGCGAAGACGTCATCCTTCTCAGCAGCTTCATTATTCCAATCTTCCTGTTGTGCAGCTATTATGTCCAAGAGATTCCATGCTTCGTCTGCTGTTCGGGACATGAAATTGCCTTGCGAGGCCATTTCTAGGAGAGACTTATCATCCTTGGTCAAACCATTGTAAAGCATATAGATTATGTCTGCCCGGCTTAACGAATGATTCGGACATCTTTTAAGAAACATCTTTATTCTATTCCATGCTAGACACAATTACTCATTTTCTTTTTGAGAAAAGTTTGTGGTGTCATTTCTTAAACAGGTTTCAGGGAGGGTGGATAAAATTTATTTAGAATTTTAGTGGCTAAATCCTCCCATGTATGGATTGAATTCGGGTGAAGTTCGTCAAACCATGCTAAAGCGTGTGCAGAAAGTGAATATTGAAAAATATGAAGTTTTAAAATATTTTTCTCGTTTTCTTCCTTCTTAAAAGAGTCAACCAGACTGATAGGATTTCTTACAGATTACTTGTATCGAGGTAGCCAGACCGACTACGGAGAGGCGGGATCCTTTTGGTTCCAATATAATTGGAGACTGATATTGCTCAATTACATCATATATATATCTCGCAATATCGTGTAAAATACTCTCGAATCAAGGATAGTTAAGGTGGTTTCTACAAGTAATACATAAAGGTATGAAAAGTGTATCGGAAAGTAGTTTATAAAGAGTTTTGGTGAATTATGACCATTCTATAAGTTGTGATTTCATCATAGTTGATCCCGATACAAGTTATGGTCAAATTAGAGCTCTAAAACGATAAAACAAGACTTCAGGTATGTTAGACACCGTCCAAAATGATTGGAACGCCGTCCAAATGAAGGGAGATTTGGAAAAAACGTTACAGAACAATTCAGCACAACTGGATGCCGTCCAGATTTCTGGACGCCGTCCAGCCCTTCATAACTGGACGCCGTCCAGAAATCTGGACGCCGTCCAGGCCTTTACAACTAGACGCCGTCCAGAAATCTGGACGCCGTCCAGAAGTAGGTTTCAGCTACTTTTTGCTTTTGACCAACTTTCACCACTTTAAAAGTGTATTATTGAGAGAGATACGAGGAGTTACGATACAGAGCAGTTCCAAGACGATTTTAGGAGCAAAATTGGAGAATTCCAAGCTCTTGGAAGAGGCTTAAACATCCAAGAATCAAGATTCAACACCTTCTCCATTCAAGATTCATTCTCTATTAGGTTGATTTCTTGTTCTTCACAATGAATTCTACTTATCAATTGATTGTTATTTTGTTGGTTAATATGATTTTTGGCTAAACTCTATAATGTTTGTCTAGATTAATAACTGAGGTATTGGATGTAATCTTATGAATTGAATGTATTATGTGTGATTAGATTAGAGCTTGAATCAAAGAACCATGCTTATTGATGTCAAATGATTTGTATCTAGTTAATTGATATGTTGTTGATAAAGAGAACTCTTGTTGATGTATTATATTGATTTACAATCAACTTGTCTTAGATTGATTGTTTACTAAACCGGATCAAGGGGGTAAATTAGATCAAAATGATTAGACGATATAGGAATGAATTGTGTAGAGCGAACGCAAAAGACAATTGTTATTCAAGTCTTTGATCTAGCTAATCAACTAGTCACAAACGAAAAGGTCTAGGTGATATGGAACCCTCCACTTAGTAATTCTAGTTTGAGTACTTGCTAAAGAGAACTCTTGGCAAGTCGATTTGGGTGATTAGCATATATATCATAGTTATTTGGTTACAAACACGAGAACTATAGAGAAAAGGGAACCCTTTGTAGTGACCCGAACTATTCCATGTTTATATATATATATTAAATGAAATTGTTATTTACATGATTAAGTGTTTCCAACATGTTAAGCAATCAAACTTGTTAAGACTTGATTAATTGAAATAGGTTTCATATAGACAATTGACCACCCAAGTTGACTGGTGATTCACGAACGTTAAAACTTGTAAAAACTATACGATGACATATATATGGTTATATATATAGTTAACATGATTTTATTATAAGTATGTATCTCATTAGGTATTTTAACAATGAGTTATATACATAAAAATGAGACTATTAATTTAAGAAACTCGAAAACGATATATATAACGATTATCGTTATAACAACGTCTTACTAGGTACATATGAATCATATTAAGATATTGATACACTTGGTTAATTATGTTAAATGATAAGTAAATATATTATTAAGTGTATTAACAATGAAATACATATGTAAAAATAAGACTACTAACTTAATAATTTCGAAACGAGACATATATGTAATGATTATCGTTGTAACGACATTTAACTATATATATCATACTAAGATATATTATATATCATAATATCATGATAATATAAAAATTTAACATCTCATTTGTTATAATAAATAATGGGTTAACAACATTCAACAAGATCGTTAACCTAAAAGTTTCAAAACAACGTTTACATGTAACGACTAACGATGACTTAACGACTCAGTTAAAATGTATATACATGTAGTGTTTTAATATGTATTCATACACTTTTGAAAGACTTCAAGACACTTATCAAAATACTTCTACGTAACAAAAATGCTTACAATTACATCCTCGTTCAGTTTCATCAACAATTCTACTCGTATGCACCCGTATTCGTACTCGTACAATACACAGCTTTTAGATGTATGTACTATTGGTATATACACTCCAATGATTAGCTCTTAGCATCCCATTTGAGTCACCTAACACATGTGGGAACCATCATTTAGCAACTAGCATGAAATATCTCATAAAATTACAAAAATATGAGTAATCATTCATGACTTATTTACATAAAAATAAAATTACGTATCCTTTATATCTAATCCATACACCAACGACCAAAAACACCTACAAACACTTTCATTCTTCAATTTTCTTCATCTAATTGATCTCTCTCAAGTTCTATATTCATGTTCTAAGTGTTCTTCATAAATTCCAAAAGTTCTAGTTTCATAAAATCAAGAATACTTCCAAGATTGCAAGTTTACTTCCAAGTTTTCTAAATCCATTCCAAGTAATCATCCAAGATCAAGAAACCTTTGTTACTTACAGTAGGTTATATTTCTAATACAAGGTAATAATCATATTCAAACTTTAATTCAATTTCTATAACTATAACAATCTTATTTCGAATGGAAATCTTACTTGAAATTGTTTTCGTGTCATGATTCTGCTTCAAGAACTTTCAAGCCATCCAAGGATCCTTTGAAGCTAGATCTATTTTTCTCTTTTCCAGTAGGTTTATCCAAGGAACTTAAGGTAGTAATGATGTTCATAACATCATTCGATTCATACATATAAAGCTATCTTATTCGAAGGTTTAAACTTGTAATCACTAGAACATAGTTTAGTTAATTCTAAACTTGTTCGCAAACAAAAGTTAATCCTTCTAACTTGACTTTTAAAATCAACTAAACACATGTTCTATATCTATATGATATGCTAACTTAATGATTTAAAACCTGGAAACACGAAAAACACCGTAAAACCGGATTTACGCCGTCGTAGTAACACCGCGGGCTGTTCTGGGTTAGTTAATTAAAAACTATGATAAACTTTGATTTAAAAGTTGTTATTCTGAGAAAATGATTTTTATTATGAACATGAAACTATATCCAAAAATTATGGTTAAACTCAAAGTGGAAGTATGTTTTCTAAAATGGTCATCTAGACGTCGTTCTTTCGACTGAAATGACTACCTTTACAAAAACGACTTGTAACTTATTTTTCCGACTATAAACCTATACTTTTTCTGTTTAGATTCATAAAATAGAGTTCAATATGAAACCATAGCAATTTGATTCACTCAAAACGGATTTAAAATGAAGAAGTTATGGGTAAAACAAGATTGGATAATTTTTCTCATTTTAGCTACGTGAAAATTGGTAACAAATCTATTCCAACCATAACTTAATCAACTTGTATTGTATATTATGTAATCTTGAGATACCATAGACACGTATACAATGTTTCGACCTATCATGTCGACACATCTATATATATTTCGGAACAACCATAGACACTCTATATGTGAATGTTGGAGTTAGCTATACAGGGTTGAGGTTGATTCCAAAATATATATAGTTTGAGTTGTGATCAATACTGAGATACGTATACACTGGGTCATGGATTGATTCAAGATAATATTTATCGATTTATTTCTGTACATCTAACTGTGAACAACTAGTTGTAGGTTACTAACGAGGACAGCTGACTTAATAAACTTAAAACATCAAAATATATTAAAAGTGTTGTAAATATATTTTGAACATACTTTGATATATATGTATATATTGTTATAGGTTCGTGAATCAACCAGTGGCCAAGTCTTACTTCCCGACGAAGTAAAAATCTGTGAAAGTGAGTTATAGTCCCACTTTTAAAATCTAATATTTTTGGGATGAGAATACATGCAGGTTTTATAAATGATTTACAAAATAGACACAAGTACGTGAAACTACATTCTATGGTTGAATTATCGAAATCGAATATGCCCTTTTTTTATTAAGTCTGGTAATCTAAGAATTAGAGAACAGACACCCTAATTGACGCGAATCCTAAAGATAGATCTATTGGGCCTAACAAACCCCATCCAAAGTACCGGATGCTTTAGTACTTCGAAATTTATATCATATCCGAAGGGTGTCCCGGAATGATGGGGATATTCTTATATATGCATCTTGTTAATGTCGGTTACCAGGTGTTCACCATATGAATGATTTTTATCTCTATGTATGGGATGTGTATTGAAATATGAAATCTTGTGGTCTATTGTTACGATTTGATATATATAGGTTAAACCTATAACTCACCAACATTTTTGTTGACGTTTAAAGCATGTTTATTCTCAGGTGAATACTAAGAGCTTCCGCTGTTGCATACTAAAATAAGGACAAGATTTGGAGTCCATGTTTGTATGATATTGTGTAAAAACTGCATTCAAGAAATTGATTTCGATGTAACATATTTGTATTGTAAACCATTATGTAATGGTCGTGTGTAAACAGGATATTTTAGATTATCATTATTTGATAATCTACGTAAAGCTTTTTAAATCTTTATTTATGAAATAAAGGTTATGGTTTGTTTTAAAAATGAATGCAGTCTTTGAAAAACGTCTCATATACAGGTCAAAACCTCGCAACGAAATCAATTAATATGGAACGTTTTTAATCAATAAGAACGGGACATTTCAGTTGGTATCCGAGCGTTGGTCTTAGAGAACCAGAAAATTTGCATTAGTGTGTCTTATCGAGTTTGTTAGGATGCATTAGTGAGTCTGGACTTCGACCGTGTTTTCTTTAAAAATGATTGCTTAACATTTTTGTTGGAAACTATATATTTTTAACATATGAATATTATGTGATATATTAATCTCTTAACGTGTTTGATATTATGTGATAGATGTCTACCTCTAGAACAAGTCCCATTGACTCACCTAATAATAATGAAGAGTCAAATGTAAATTGGAATGATTCGTGGACTGATTCACAAGTTCCCGAAGAGGAACCGGAAGAGGAATCGGAACCGGAAGAAGAATCGGAACCGGAAGAAGAAATAGAACCGGTGGGGGAAATAATAAAACGGTTAAGTAAAAGAGAATCCTCAACCAACCGACCAAGGTTAATTATGGTCAATGGTGTTTCCGCCAAGGAAGCAAAATATTGGGAGGATTACCAATTCTCCGATGAATCGAATTCCGACGAGAATTCCGATGATGTTATAGAAATTACCCCAACTGAATTTAAAAAGGCAGAAGAAAATAATAAGGGAAAGGGCATAAAAATAGAGAAATCTAATTCCAACCCCGATGAACTTTATATGTATCGTCAACCCCCGAAGTCCTTAAGTTGTAACAATGACCCGGGAACCTCTAAACCACCAGGTTTTTCTAAACCAATGTGGACAATGACGGCTCGTATTAGGGGAACATCATATATCCCTAGAAACTTGGCAAAACGAACCAAAACCGAACAAGAAGAAACGAGCGAGTCGGAATAAGATAGTTGTATTCGTGTGGTGTAATATATGTAATATAGTGTGCTTATGCTTTATGATATATGTAAAAATTGCTTGTATTAATAATTATTTTTTTATGAATCTAACTCTTGTCTATTTTACAGTATAAAAACACAAAATGGATAGACAACCCAATATTTTAAGAGACCTACCCGGAGACATGATTGATGAAATCTTGTCTAGAGTCGGTCAGAATTCCTCGGCACAACTATTTAAGGCGAGATCAGTTTGTAAGACATTCGAAGAACGTTCCAAGAATGTCTTGGTTTATAAGAGACTTTCGTTTGAAAGATGGGGGATATCACATTGGGAAACCCATAAGTTACGATGTGTTTACTTTGACGCATATATTGCGGAGAACCCAAATGCTATTTTACGCAACGGGTTAAGAAATTATTTTGACTCAATATATCCGAATATTGGACTTTGTAATTTAGAAAAAGCGGCTAACATGCAACATAAAGAAGCATGTTATGCTTACGGATTAGTAATGTTCGCTTCTCACCAAAGTGAGAACAAGAACATCGGGCTACAACTATTAAACAAAACGTTTCCACAAGTGACGGAGTCGGTAATTGGGGTAAGAAATGAGGTTTTTAGATTGTTACGGGACTGTTGGACATTACGTAACCCTCGTCCCTTTGACGACGTTACAACACGCTGTCTTATCAACGGCCATAACGGTTATGTTCCACAAGACCAAGGATGGGAAGTAGTCCTAGTAAAACCAGAATGCATGACTTGTTTCTGGACGTATGAATTACGTGTCTTTATTGCCTTTGCTGAACGACTTGTGTACTAGCTAGAATTATCTTCACAACTATCTTGTATCAAAGTTATTGTGTGCTATATTTCATGCTTTATGTAAAATAAGCGGTATTGTAAGTTTGTAAAATATTGTATAAAAGTTTGAACGCGAAATATTATTATAATCAGTTTTTCATATAGAATTGTAGTAGTTGAATTGTATATTAGCTACTAAGTATGAACTTAACGGGTAGGTACTACCCGAATTTAAACTTATAAAACGCTAATATGAAGAAAAAGCTTTTATAAATGAGTTCATATTATGCTACGAAATACTATTAACTACTCTTAATATTCTGTATGATTAGCTTGTTCCATTTGACTATTTTGAAGGAAATGGCACCGACTACTCGACACACCGTGAATATGAATGAAGAGGAATTCCGTACTTTTCTGGCTTCAAACATAGCCGCAGTACAGGCTGCGCTACATACCAACAATAACCTTGGATCTAGCAGTACAGGAAATCGTGTAGGATGCACCTACAAAGAATTCACTGCCTGCAAACCTTTGGAATTTGATGGAACCGAAGGACCGATCGGATTGAAACGGTGGACCGAGAAGGTCGAATCGGTGTTTGCCATAAGTAAGTGTACTGAAGAGGACAAAGTGAAGTACGCTACACATACCTTCACAGGTTCTGCGTTAACATGGTGGAATACCTATCTAGAGCAAGTGGGACAAGACGATGCGTACGCACTACTGTGGTCAGCATTCAAGCACTTGATGAACGAGAAGTATCGTCCCAGAACCGAGGTCAATAAGCTCAAGACAGAACTTAGAGGGTTACGAACCCAAGGATTTGATATTACCACGTACGAAAGACGATTCACATAATTGTGCCTATTGTGTCCGGGAGCATTCGAAGATGAGGAAGAGAAGATCGACGCGTTTGTGAAAGGATTACCGGAAAGAATCCAAGAAGATATAAGTTCACACGAGCCCGCCTCTATACACCAGGCATGTAGAATGGCTCACAAACTAGTGAACCAGATTGAAGAAAGAATTAAAGAACAGACTGCTGAAGAGGCCAATGTGAAGCAAGTCAAAAGAAAGTGGGAAAAAAACGGTGATAAGAATCACCAATACAACAACAACAGCAATTACAACAATAATCGCAACAATTATCCCAACAATCGCAACATCAATCGCAACTACAACAAACGGCCCAACAACAACAACAACAACAACAACAACAATAACAACAACAACAACAGCAACTACAACAATCATCCCAACAACAATAATAACCGCAACAACAACAACAATCAGAAGCAGCTATGCCAAAGGTGTGAAAAGTATCACTCGGGGTTCTGCACCAAATTTTGCAACAAGTGTAAAAGAAATGGTCATAGCGCGGTGAAGTGTGAGGTCTACGGACCAGGGGTTAATAGAACGAAAGGAACAAATGGTGTCGGAACGAGTAATGGCGGAGCAAGTAGTGTCGGAGCAAGTTATGCCAATGTAGTTTGTTATAAATGTGGAAAACCGGGCCACATTATTAGAAATTGCCCGAATCAGGAGAACACGAATGGACAAGGCCGCGGAAGAGTTTTCAATATTAATGCGGCAGAGGCACAGGAAGACCCGGAGCTTGTTACGGGTACGTTTCATATTGACAATAAATCTGCTTACGTTTTATTTGATTCGGGTGCGGATAGAAGCTATATGAGTAGAGATTTTTGTGCTAAATTAAGTTGTCCATTGACGCCTTTGGATAGTAAATTTTTACTCGAATTAGCAAATGGTAAATTAATTTCAGCAGATAATATATGTCGGAATCGAGAAATTAAACTGGTTAGCGAAACATTTAAGATTGATTTGATACCAGTAGAGTTAGGGAGTTTTGATGTGATAATCGGTATGGACTGGTTGAAAGAAGTGAAAGCGGAGATCGTCTGTTACAAAAATGCAATTCGCATTATACGAGAAAAAGGAAAACCCTTAATGGTGTACGGAGAAAAGGGCAACACGAAGCTACATCTTATTAGTAATTTGAAGGCACAAAAACTAATAAGAAAAGGTTGCTATGCTGTTCTAGCACACGTCGAGAAAGTACAAACTGAAGAAAAGAGCATCAATGATGTTCCCATTGCAAAAGAATTTCCCGATGTATTTCCGAAAGAATTACCGGGATTACCCCCACATCGATCCGTTGAATTTCAAATAGATCTTGTACCAGGAGCTGCACCAATAGCTCGTGCTCCTTACAGACTCGCACCCAGCGAGATGAAAGAACTGCAAAGCCAATTACAAGAACTTTTAGAGCGTGGTTTCATTCGACCAAGCACATCACCATGGGGAGCTCCTGTTTTGTTTGTCAAGAAGAAAGATGGTACATTTAGGTTGTGTATTGACTACAGAGAGTTGAACAAACTTACCATCAAAAACCGTTATCCACTGCCGAGAATTGACGACTTATTTGATCAACTACAAGGCTCGTCGGTTTATTTAAAGATCGATTTACGTTCTGGATATTATCAAATTCCAGTAAAGGAGGATGATATTCCAAAAACTGCTTTTAGGACGCGTTATGGTCAGTACGAGTTTATGGTTATGCCGTTTGGATTGACTAACGCACCAGCTGTGTTCATGGACCTTATGAACCGAGTGTGTGGGCCATATCTTGATAAGTTTGTTATTGTTTTCATCGATGACATACTTATTTACTCAAATAATGATCAAGAGCACGAAGAACATTTGAGAAAAGTGCTAGAAGTATTGAGGAAAGAAAAACTGTACGCTAAGTTTTCAAAGTGTGCATTTTGGTTGGAAAAAGTTCAATTCCTCGGTCACATAGTAAACAAAGAAGGTATCCAGGTGGACCCGGCAAAGATCGAAACCGTTGAAAAGTGGGAAACCCAAAAAAAAAAAAATCTGAAGCATATACGTCAATTTTTAGGATTGGCTGGTTACTACAGAAGATTCATCCAAGATTTCTCCAAAATAGCAAAACCCTTGACTACATTAACGCATAAAGGGAAGAAATTTGAATGGAAGGATGAACAAGAGAAGGCGTTTCAATTATTGAAGAACAAGCTAACTACGGCACCTATATTGTCATTGCCTGAAGGGAATGATGATTTTGTGATTTATTGTGACGCATCAAAGCAAGGTCTCAGTTATGTATTAATGCAACGGACGAAGGTGATTGCTTATGCGTGTAGATAATTGAAGATTCACGAGCAAAATTATACGACGCATGATTTGGAAATAGGCGCGGTTGTTTTTTCATTAAAGACTTGGAGGCACTACTTATATGGGGTCAAAAGTATTATATATACCGACCACAAAAGTCTTCAACACATATTTAATCAGAAACAACTGAATATGAGGCAGCGTAGGTGGATTGAATTGTTGAATGATTACGACTTTGAGATTCGTTACCACCCGGGAAAGGCAAATGTGGTAGCCGACGCCTTGAGCAGAAAGGACAGAGAACCCATTCGAGTAAAATATATGAATATAATAATTCAAAATAACCTTACTACTCAAATAAAGGAGGCGCAACAAGGAGTTTTAAAAGAGGGAAATTTAAAGGATGAAATACCCAAAGGATCGGAGAAGCATCTTAATATTCGGGAAGACGGAACCCGGTATAGGGCTGAAAGGATTTGGGTACCAAAATTTGGAGATATGAGAGAAATGGTACTTAGAGAAGCTCATAAAACCAGATACTCAATACATCCTGGAACGGGGAAGATGTACAAGGATCTCAAGAAACATTTTTTGGTGGCCGGGTATGAAAGCCGATGTTGCTAAATACGTAGGAGAATGTTTGACGTGTTCTAAGGTCAAAGCTGAGCATCAGAAACCATCAGGTCTACTTCAACAACCCGAAATCCCAGAATGGAAATGGGAAAACATTACCATGGATTTCATCACTAAATTGCCAAGGACTGCAAGTGGTTTTGATACTATTTGGGTAATAGTTGATCGTCTCACCAAATCAGCACACTTCCTGCCAATAAGAGAAGATGACAAGATGGAGAAGTTAGCACGACTGTATTTGAAGGAAGTCGTCTCCAGACATGGAATACCAATCTCTATTATCTCTGATAGGGATGGCAGATTTATTTCAAGATTCTGGCAGACATTACAGCAAGCATTAGGAACTCGTCTAGACATGAGTAGTGCCTATCATCCACAAACTGATGGGCAGAGTGAAAGGACGATACAAATGCTTGAAGACATGCTACGAGCATGTATTATTGATTTCGGAAACAGTTAGGATCGACATCTACCGTTAGCAGAATTTTCCTACAACAACAGCTACCATTCAAGCATTGAGATGGCGCCGTTTGAAGCACTTTATGGTAGAAAGTGCAGGTCTCCGATTTGTTGGAGTGAAGTGGGGGATAGACAGATTACGGGTCCGGAGATTATACAAGAAACTACCGAGAAGATCATCCAAATTCAACAACGGTTGAAAACCGCCCAAAGTCGACAAAAGTACTACGCTGACATTAAAAGAAAAGATATAGAATTTGAAATTGGAGAGATGGTCATGCTTAAAGTTGCACCTTGGAAAGGCGTTGTTCGATTTGGTAAACGAGGGAAATTAAATCCAAGGTATATTGGACCATTCAAGATTATTGATCGTGTCGGACCAGTAGCTTACCAACTGGAGCTACCTCAACAACTCGCGGCTGTACATAACACTTTCCACGTCTCAAATTTGAAGAAATGTTTTGCTAAAGAAGATCTCACTATTCCGTTGGACGAAATCCAAATCAATGAAAAAATTCAATTCATTGAAGAACCCGTCGAAATAATGGATCGTGAGGTTAAGAGACTTAAACAAAACAAGATACCGATTGTTAAGGTTCGATGGAATGCTCGTAGAGGACCCGAGTTCACCTGGGAGCGTGAAGATCAGATGAAGAAGAAATACCCGCATTTATTTCCAGAAGATACGTCAACACCTCCAACTGCTTAAAATTTCGGGACGAAATTTATTTAACGGGTAGGTACTGTATGAAATGTCCCGTTCTTATTGATTAAAAACGTTCCATATTAATTGATTTCGTTGCGAGGTTTTGACCTCTATATGAGACGTTTTTCAAAGACTGCATTCATTTTAAAACAAACCATAAGCTTTATTTCATCAATAAAGGTTTAAAAAAAAGCTTTACGTAGATTATCAAATAATGATAATCTAAAATATTCTGTTTACACACGACCATTACATAATGGTTTACAATACAAATATGTTACAACAAAATAAGTTTCTTGAATGCAGTTTTTACACAATATCATACAAGCATGGACTCCAAATCTCGTCCTTATTTAAGTATGCGACAGCGGAAGCTCTTAATAATCACCTGAGAATAAACATGCTTAAAACGTCAACAAAAATGTTGGTGAGTTATAGGTTTAACCTATATATATCAAATCATAATAATAGACCACAAGATTTCATATTTCAATACACATCCCATACATAGAGATAAAAATCATTCATATGGTGAACACCTGGTAACCGACATTAACAAGATGCATATATAAGAATATTCCCATCATTCCGGGACACCCTTCGGATATGATATAAATTTCGAAGTACTAAAGCATCCGGTACTTTGGATGGGGTTTGTTAGACCCAATAGATCTATCTTTAGGATTCGCGTCAATTAGGGTGTCTGTTCCCTAATTCTTAGATTACCAGACTTAATAAAAAGGGGCATATTCGATTTCGATAATTCAACCATAGAATGTAGTTTCACGTACTTGTGTCTATTTTGTAAATCATTTATAAAACCTGCATGTATTCTCATCCCAAAAATATTAGATTTTAAAAGTGGGACTATAACTCACTTTCACAGATTTTTACTTCGTCGGGAAGTAAGACTTGGCCACTGGTTGATTCACGAACCTATAACAATATATACATATATATCAAAGTATGTTCAAAATATATTTACAACACTTTTAATATATTTTGATGTTTTAAGTTTATTAAGTCAGCTGTCCTCGTTAGTAACCTACAACTAGTTGTCCACAGTTAGATGTACAGAAATAAATCGATAAATATTATCTTGAATCAATCCACGACCCAGTGTATACGTATCTCAGTATTGATCACAACTCAAACTATATATATTTTGGAATCAACCTCAACCCTGTATAGCTAACTCCAACATTCACATATAGAGTGTCTATGGTTGTTCCGAAATATATATAGATGTGTCGACATGATAGGTCGAAACATTGTATACGTGTCTATGGTATCTCAAGATTACATAATATACAATACAAGTTGATTAAGTTTTGGTTGGAATAGATTTGTTACCAATTTTCACGTAGCTAAAATGAGAAAAATTATCCAATCTTGTTTTACCCATAACTTCTTCATTTTAAATCCGTTTTGAGTGAATCAAATTGCTATGGTTTCATATTGAACTCTATTTTATGAATCTAAACAGAAAAAGTATAGGTTTATAGTCGGAAAAATAATTTACAAGTCGTTTTTGTAAAGGTAGTCATTTCAGTCGAAAGAACGACGTCTAGATGACCATTTTAGAAAACATACTTCCACTTTGAGTTTAACCATAATTTTTGGATATAGTTTCATGTTCATAATAAAAATCATTTTCTCAGAATAACAACTTTTAAATCAAAGTTTATCATAGTTTTTAATTAACTAACCCAGAACAGCCCGCGGTGTTACTACGACGGCGTAAATCCGGTTTTACGGTGTTTTTCGTGTTTCCAGGTTTTAAATCATTAAGTTAGCATATCATATAGATATAGAACATGTGTTTAGTTGATTTTAAAAGTCAAGTTAGAAGGATTAACTTTTGTTTGCGAACAAGTTTAGAATTAACTAAACTATGTTCTAGTGATTACAAGTTTAAACCTTCGAATAAGATAGCTTTATATGTATGAATCGAATGATGTTATGAACATCATTACTACCTTAAGTTCCTTGGATAAACCTACTGGAAAAGAGAAAAATGGATCTAGCTTCAACGGATCCTTGGATGGCTCGAAGTTCTTGAAGCAGAATCATGACACGAAAACAAGTTCAAGTAAGATCATCACTTGAAATAAGATTGTTATAGTTATAGAAATTGAACCAAAGTTTGAATATGATTATTACCTTGTATTAGAATGATAACCTACTGTAAGAAACAAAGATTTCTTGAGGTTGGATGATCACCTTACAAGATTGGAAGTGAGCTAGCAAACTTGAAAGTATTCTTGATTTTATGAAACTAGAACTTTTGAAATTTATGAACAACACTTAGAACTTGAAGATAGAACTTGAGAGAGATCAATTAGATGAAGAAAATTGAAGAATGAAAGTGTTTTTAGGTGTTTTTGGTCGTTGGTGTATGGATTAGATATAAAGGATATGTAATTTTGTTTTCATGTAAATAAGTCATGAATGATTACTCATATTTTTGTAATTTTATGAGATATTTCATGCTAGTTGCCAAATGATGGTTCCCACATGTGTTAGGTGACTCACATGGGCTGCTAAGAGCTGATCATTGGAGTGTATATACCAATAGTACATACATCTAAAAGCTGTGTATTGTACGAGTACGAATACGGGTGCATACGAGTAGAATTGTTGATGAAACTGAACGAGGATGTAATTGTAAGCATTTTTGTTAAGTAGAAGTATTTTGATAAGTGTCTTGAAGTCTTTTAAAAGTGTATGAATACATATTAAAACACTACATGTATATACATTTTAACTGAGTCGTTAAGTCATCGTTGGTCGTTACATGTAAATGTTGTTTTGAAACCTTTAGGTTAACGATCTTGTTGAATGTTGTTAACCCATTGTTTATTATAACAAATGAGATGTTAAATTATTATATTATCATGATATTATGATATATAATATATCTTAGTATGATGTATACACAGTTAAATGTCGTTACAACGATAATCGTTACATATATGTCTCGTTTCGAAATCATTAAGTTAGTAGCCTTATTTTTACATATGTATTTCATTGTTAATACACTTAATAATATATTTACTTATCATTTAATATAATTAATCAAGTGTATCAATATCTTAATATGATTCATATGTACCTAGTAAGACGTTGTTATAACGATAATCGTTATATATATCGTTTTCGAGTTTCTTAAATTAATAGTCTCATTTTTATGTATATAACTCATTGTTAAAATACCTAATGAGATACATACTTATAATAAAAACATGTTAACTATATATATAACCATATATATGTTATCGTATAGTTTTTACAAGTTTTAACGTTCGTGAATCACCGGTCAACTTGGGTGGTCAATTGTCTATATGAAACATATTTCAATTAATCAAGTCTTAACAAGTTTGATTGCTTAACATGTTGGAAACATTTAATCATGTAAAAATCAATCTC
Organism: Rutidosis leptorrhynchoides; assembly: GCF_046630445.1. Taxonomy (NCBI): domain Eukaryota; kingdom Viridiplantae; phylum Streptophyta; class Magnoliopsida; order Asterales; family Asteraceae; genus Rutidosis; species Rutidosis leptorrhynchoides. The sequence continues at coordinate 269,507,280 of NC_092335.1, forward strand.
AATTAATATATATAAACATGGAAAAGTTCGGGTCACTACAGTACCTACCTGTTAAATAAATTTCGTCCCGAAATTTTAAGCTGTTGAAGGTGTTGACGAATCTTCTGGAAATAGATGCGGGTATTTCTTCTTCATCTGATCTTCACGCTCCCAGGTGAACTCGGGTCCTCTACGAGCATTCCATCGAACCTTAACAATTGGTATCTTGTTTTGCTTAAGTCTTTTAACCTCACGATCCATTATTTCGACGGGTTCTTCGATGAATTGAAGTTTTTCGTTGATTTGGATTTCATCTAACGGAATAGTGAGATCTTCTTTAGCAAAACATTTCTTCAAATTCGAGACGTGGAAAGTGTTATGTACAGCCGCGAGTTGTTGAGGTAACTCAAGTCGGTAAGCTACTGGTCCGACACGATCAATAATCTTAAATGGTCCAATATACCTTGGATTTAATTTCCCTCGTTTACCAAATCGAACAACGCCTTTCCAAGGTGCAACTTTAAGCATGACCATCTCTCCAATTTCAAATTCTATATCTTTTCTTTTAATGTCAGCGTAGCTCTTTTTTCGACTTTGGGCGGTTTTCAACCGTTGTTGAATTTGGATGATCTTCTCGGTAGTTTCTTGTATAATCTCCGGACCCGTAATCTGTCTATCCCCCACTTCACTCCAACAAATCGGAGACCTGCACTTTCTACCATAAAGTGCTTCAAACGGCGCCATCTCAATGCTTGAATGGTAGCTGTTGTTGTAGGAAAATTCTGCTAACGGTAGATGTCGATCCCAACTGTTTCCGAAATCAATAACACATGCTCGTAGCATGTCTTCAAGCGTTTGTATCATCCTTTCGCTCTGCCCATCAGTTTGTGGATGATAGGCAGTACTCATGTCTAGACGAGTTCCTAATGCTTGCTGTAATGTCTGCCAGAATCTTGAAATAAATCTGCCATCCCTATCAGAGATAATAGAGATTGGTATTCCATGTCTGGAGATGACTTCCTTCAAATAGAGTCGTGCTAACTTCTCCATCTTGTCATCTTCTCTTATTGGCAGGAAGTGTGCTGATTTGGTGAGACGGTCAACTATTACCCAAATAGTATCAAAACCACTTGCAGTCCTTGGCAATTTAGTGATGAAATCCATGGTAATGTTTTCCCATTTCCATTCCGGGATTTCGGGTTGTTGAAGTAGACCTGATAGTTTCTGATGCTCAGCTTTGACCTTAGAACACGTCAAACATTCTCCTACGTATTTAGCAACATCGGCTTTCATACCCGGCCACCAAAAATGTTTCTTGAGATCCTTGTACATCTTCCCCGTTCCAGGATGTATTGAGTATCTGGTTTTATGAGCTTCTCTAAGTACCATTTCTCTCATATCTCCAAATTTTGGTACCCAAATCCTTTCAGCCCTATACCGGGTTCCGTCTTCCTGAATATTAAGATGCTTCTCCGATCCTTTGGGTATTTCATCCTTTAAATTTCCCTCTTTTAAAACTCCTTGTTGCGCCTCCTTTATTTGAGTAGTAAGGTTATTATGAATCATTATATTCATAGATTTTACTCGAATGGGTTCTCTGTCCTTCCTGCTCAAGGCATCGGCTACCACATTTGCCTTCCCCGGGTGGTAACGAATCTCAAAGTCGTAATCATTCAACAATTCAATCCACCTACGCTGCCTCATATTCAGTTGTTTCTGATTAAATATGTGTTGAAGACTTTTGTGGTCGGTATATATAATACTTTTGACCCCATATAAGTAGTGCCTCCAAGTCTTTAATGCAAAAACAACCGCTCCTAATTCCAAAGCACGCGTCGTATAATTTTGTTCGTGAATCTTCAATTGTCTAGACGCATAAGCAATCACCTTCGTTCGTTGCATTAATACACAACCGAGACCTTGCTTTGATGCGTCACAATAAATCACAAAATCATCATTCCCTTCAGGCAATGACAATATAGGTGCCGTAGTTAGCTTTTTCTTCAATAACTGAAACGCTTTCTCTTGTTCATCATTCCATTCAAATTTCTTCCCTTTATGCGTTAATGCAGTCAAGGGTTTTGCTATTCTGGAAAAATCTTGGATGAACCTTCTGTAGTAACCAGCTAGTCCTAAAAACTGGCGTATGTGTTTCGGAGTTTTCGGGGTTTCCCACTTTTCAACAGTTTCTATCTTTGCCGGATCCACCTTAATACCTTCTTTGTTCACTATGTGACCGAGGAATTGAACTTCTTCCAACCAAAATGCACACTTTGAAAACTTAGCGTACAATTCTTCTTTCCTCAATACTTCTAACACCTTTCTCAAATGTTCACCGTGTTCTTGGTCATTCTTTGAGTAAATAAGTATGTCATCAATGAAAACAATGACAAACTTGTCAAGGTATGGTCCACACACTCGGTTCATAAGGTCCATGAACACAGCTGGTGCATTAGTTAAACCAAACGGCATGACCATAAACTCGTAATGACCGTAACGTGTTCTGAAAGCAGTCTTTGGAATATCATCTTCTTTCACCCGCATTTGATGATACCCGGAACGTAAGTCAATCTTTGAATAAACAGACGAGCCTTGTAGTTGATCAAATAAGTCGTCGATTCTCGGTAGTGGGTAGCGGTTCTTGATGATAAGTTAGTTCAACTCTCGGTAGTCGATACACAACCTAAATGTACCATCTTTCTTCTTGACAAACAAAACAGGAGCTCCCCATGGTGATGTGCTTGGTCGAATGAAACCACGCTCTAAAAGTTCTTGTAATTGGCTTTGTAGTTCTTTCATCTCGCTGGGTGCGAGTCTGTAAGGAGCACGAGCTATTGGTGCAGCTCCTGGTACAAGATCTATTTGAAATTCAACGGATCGATGTGGGGGTAATCCCGGTAATTCTTTCGGAAATACATCGGGAAATTCTTTTGCAATGGGAACATCATTGATGCTCTTTTCTTCAGTTTGTACTTTCTCGACGTGTGCTAGAACAGCATAGCAACCTTTTCTTATTAGTTTTTGTGCCTTCAAATTACTAATAAGATGTAGCTTCGTGTTGCCCTTTTCTCCGTACACCATTAAGGGTTTTCCTTTTTCTCGTATAATGTGAATTGCATTTTTGTAACAGACGATCTCCGCTTTCACTTCTTTCAACCAGTCCATACCGATTATCACATCAAAACTCCCTAACTCTACTGGTATCAAATCAATCTTAAATGTTTCGCTAACCAGTTTAATTTCTCGATTCCGACATATATTATCTGCTGAAATTAATTTACCATTTGCTAATTCGAGTAAAAATTTACTATCCAAAGGCGTCAATGGACAACTTAATTTAGCACAAAAATCTCTACTCATATAGCTTCTATCCGCACCCGAATCAAATAAAACGTAAGCAGATTTATTGTCAATAAGAAACGTACCCGTAACAAGCTCCGGGTCTTCCTGTGCCTCTGCCGCATTAATATTGAAAACTCTTCCGCGGCCTTGTCCATTCGTGTTCTCCTGGTTCGGGCAATTTCTAATAATGTGGCCCGGTTTTCCACATTTATAACAAACTACATTGGCATAACTTGCTCCGACACTACTTGCTCCGCCATTACTCGTTCCGACACCATTTGTTCCTTTCGTTCTATTAACCCCTGGTCCGTAGACCTCACACTTCGCCGCGCTATGACCATTTCTTTTACACTTGTTGCAAAATTTGGTGCAGAACCCCGAGTGATACTTTTCACACCTTTGGCATAGCTACTTCTGATTGTTGTTGTTGTTGCGGTTATTATTGTTGTTGGGATGATTGTTGTAGTTGCTGTTGCTGTTGTTGTTGTTGTTATTGTTGGGCCGTTTGTTGTAGTTGCGATTGATGTTGCGATTGTTGGGATAATTGTTACGATTATTGTTGTAATTGCTGTTGTTGTTGTATTGGTGATTCTTATCACCGTTTTCCTCCCACTTTCTTTTGACTTGCTTCACATTGGCCTCTTCAGCAGTCTGTTCTTTAATTCTTTCTTCAATCTGGTTCACTAGTTTGTGAGCCATTCTACATGCCTGTTGTACAGAGGCGGGCTCGTGTGAACTTATATCTTCTTGGATTCTTTCCGGTAATCCTTTCACAAATGCGTCGATCTTCTCTTCCTCATCTTCGAATGCTCCCGGACACAATAGGCACAATTCTGTGAATCGTCTTTCGTACGTGGTAATATCAAATCCTTGGGTTCGTAACCCTCTAAGTTCTGTCTTGAGCTTATTGACCTCGGTTCTGGGACGGTACTTCTCGTTCATCAAGTGCTTGAATGCTGACCACGGTAGTGCGTACGCATCGTTTTGTCCCACTTGCTCTAGATAGGTATTCCACCATGTTAACGCAGAACCTGTGAAGGTATGCGTAGCGTACTTCACTTTGTCCTCTTCAGTACACTTACTTATGGCAAACACCGATTCGACCTTCTCGGTCCACCGTTTCAATCCGATCGGTCCTTCGGTTCCATCAAATTCCAAAGGTTTGCAGGCAGTGAATTCTTTGTAGGTGCATCCTACACGATTTCCTGTACTGCTAGATCCAAGGTTATTGTTGGTATGTAGCGCAGCCTGTACTGCGGCTATGTTTGAAGCTAGAAAAGTACGGAATTCCTCTTCATTCATATTCACGGTGTGTCGAGTAGTCGGTGCCATTTCCTTCAAAATAGTCAAATGGAACAAGTTAATCATACAGAATATTAAGAGTAGTTAATAGTATTTCGTAGCATAATATGAACTCATTTATAAAAGCTTTTTCTTCATATTAGCGTTTTATAAGTTTAAATTCGGGTAGTACCTACCCGTTAAGTTCATACTTAGTAGCTAATATACAATTCAACTACTACAATTCTATATGAAAAACTGATTATAATAATATTTCGCGTTCAAACTTTTATACAATATTTTACAAACTTACAATACCGCTTATTTTACATAAAGCATGAAATATAGCACACAATAACTTTGATACAAGATAGTTGTGAAGATAATTCTAGCTAGTACACAAGTCGTTCAGCAAAGGCAATAAAGACACGTAATTCATACGTCCAGAAACAAGTCATGCATTCTGGTTTTACTAGGACTACTTCCCATCCTGGGTCTTGTGCAACATAACCGTTATGGCCGTTGATAAGACAGCGTGTTGTAACGTCGTCAAAGGGACGAGGGTTATGTAATGTCCAACAGTCCCGTAATAATCTAAAAACCTCATTTCTTACCCCAATTACCGACTCCGTCACTTGTGGAAACGTTTTGTTTAATAGTTGTAGCCCGATGTTCTTGTTCTCACTTTGGTGAGAAGCGAACATTACTAATCCGTAAGCATAACATGCTTCTTTATGTTGCATGTTAGCCGCTTTTTCTAAATCACGAAGTCCAATATTCGGATATATTGAGTCAAAATAATTTCTTAACCCGTTGCGTAAAATAGCATTTGGGTTCCCCGCAATATATGCGTCAAAGTAAACACATCGTAACTTATGGGTTTCCCAATGTGATATCCCCCATCTTTCAAACGAAAGTCTCTTATAAACCAAGACATTCTTGGAACGTTCTTCGAATGTCTTACAAACTGATCTCGCCTTAAATAGTTGTGCCGAGGAATTCTGGCCGACTCTAGACAATATTTCATCAATCATGTCTCCGGGTAGGTCTCTTAAAATATTGGGTTGTCTATCCATTTTGTGTTTTTAAACTGTAAAATAGACAAGAGTTAGATTCATAAAAAAATACTTATTAATACAAGCAATTTTTACATATATCATAAAGCATAAGAACGCTATATTACATATATTACACCACACGAATACAACTATCTTATTCCGACTCGCTCGTTTCTTCTTCTTCGGTTTTGGTTCGTTTTGCCAAGTTTCTAGGGATATATGATGTTCCCCTAATACGAGCCGTCGTTTTCCACATTGGTTTAGAAAAACCTGGTGGTTTAGAGGTTCCCGGGTCATTGTTACAACTTAAGGACTTCGGGGGTTGACGATACATATAAAGTTCATCGGGGTTGGAATTAGATTTCTCTATTTTTATGCCCTTTCCCTTATTATTTTCTTTTGCCTTTTTAAATTCAGTTGGGGTAATTTCTATAACATTATCGGAATTCTCGTCGGAATCCGATTCATCGGAGAATTGGTAATCCTCCCAATATTTTGCTTCCTTGGCGGAAACACCATTGACCATAATTAACCTTGGTCGGTTGGTTGAGGATTTTCTTTTACTTAACCGTTTTATTATTTCCCCCACCGGTTCTATTTCTTCATCCGGTTCCGATTCTTCTTCCGGTTCCGATTTTTCTTCCGGTTCCGACTCTTCTTCCGGTTCCTCTTCGGGAACTTGTGAATCAGTCCACGAATCATTCCAATTTACATTTGACTCTTCATTATTATTAGGTGAGTCAATGGGACTTGTTCTAGAGGTAGACATCTATCACATAATATCAAACGCGTTAAGAGATTAATATATCACATAACATTCACATGTTAAAAATATATAGTTTCCAACAAAATTTGTTAAGCAATCATTTTTCAAGTAAACACGGTCGAAGTCCAGACTCACTAATGCATCCTAACAAACTCGATAAGACACACTAATTCAAAATTCTGGTTCTCTAAGACCAACGCTCGGATACCAACTGAAATGTCCCGTTCTTATTGATTAAAAACGTTCCATATTAATTGATTTCGTTGCGAGGTTTTGACCTCTATATGAGACGTTTTTCAAAGACTGCATTCATTTTAAAACAAACCATAACCTTTATTTCATCAATAAAGGTTTAAAAAAAAGCTTTACGTAGATTATCAAATAATGATAATCTAAAATATTCTGTTTACACACGACCATTACATAATGGTTTACAATACAAATATGTTACAACAAAATAAGTTTCTTGAATGCAGTTTTTACACAATATCATACAAGCATGGACTCCAAATCTCGTCCTTATTTAAGTATGCGACAGCGGAAGCTCTTAATAATCACCTGAGAATAAACATGCTTAAAACGTCAACAAAAATGTTGGTGAGTTATAGGTTTAACCTATATATATCAAATCATAATAATAGACCACAAGATTTCATATTTCAATACACATCCCATACATAGAGATAAAAATCATTCATATGGTGAACACCTGGTAACCGACATTAACAAGATGCATATATAAGAATATTCCCATCATTCCGGGACATCCTTCGGATATGATATAAATTTCGAAGTACTAAAGCATCCGGTACTTTGGATGGGGTTTGTTAGACCCAATAGATCTATCTTTAGGATTCGCGTCAATTAGGGTGTCTGTTCCCTAATTCTTAGATTACCAGACTTAATAAAAAGGGGCATATTCGATTTCGATAATTCAACCATAGAATGTAGTTTCACGTACTTGTGTCTATTTTGTAAATCATTTATAAAACCTGCATGTATTCTCATCCCAAAAATATTAGATTTTAAAAGTGGGACTATAACTCACTTTCACAGATTTTTACTTCGTCGGGAAGTAAGACTTGGCCACTGGTTGATTCACGAACCTATAACAATATATACATATATATCAAAGTATGTTCAAAATATATTTACAACACTTTTAATATATTTTGATGTTTTAAGTTTATTAAGTCAGCTGTCCTCGTTAGTAACCTACAACTAGTTGTCCACAGTTAGATGTACAGAAATAAATCGATAAATATTATCTTGAATCAATCCACGACCCAGTGTATACGTATCTCAGTATTCATCACAACTCAAACTATATATATTTTGGAATCAACCTCAACCCTGTATAGCTAACTCCAACATTCACATATAGAGTGTCTATGGTTGTTCCGAAATATATATAGATGTGTCGACATGATAGGTCGAAACATTGTATACGTGTCTATGGTATCTCAAGATTACATAATATACAATACAAGTTGATTAAGTTTTGGTTGGAATAGATTTGTTACCAATTTTCACGTAGCTAAAATGAGAAAAATTATCCAATCTTGTTTTACCCATAACTTCTTCATTTTAAATCCGTTTTGAGTGAATCAAATTGCTATGGTTTCATATTGCACTCTATTTTATGAATCTAAACAGAAAAAGTATAGGTTTATAGTCGGAAAAATAAGTTACAAGTCGTTTTTGTAAAGGTAGTCATTTCAGTCGAAAGAACGACGTCTAGATGACCATTTTAGAAAACATACTTCCACTTTGAGTTTAACCATAATTTTTGGATATAGTTTCATGTTCATAATAAAAATCATTTTCTCAGAATAACAACTTTTAAATCAAAGTTTATCATAGTTTTTAATTAACTAACCCAGAACAGCCCGCGGTGTTACTACGACGGCGTAAATCCGGTTTTACGGTGTTTTTCGTGTTTCCAGGTTTTAAATCATTAAGTTAGCATATCATATAGATATAGAACATGTGTTTAGTTGATTTTAAAAGTCAAGTTAGAAGGATTAACTTTTGTTTGCGAACAAGTTTAGAATTAACTAAACTATGTTCTAGTGATTACAAGTTTAAACCTTCGAATAAGATAGCTTTATATGTATGAATCGAATGATGTTATGAACATCATTACTACCTTAAGTTCCTTGGATAAACCTACTGGAAAAGAGAAAAATGGATCTAGCTTCAACGGATCCTTGGATGGCTCGAAGTTCTTGAAGCAGAATCATGACACGAAAACAAGTTCAAGTAAGATCATCACTTGAAATAAGATTGTTATAGTTATAGAAATTGAACCAAAGTTTGAATATGATTATTACCTTGTATTAGAATGATAACCTACTGTAAGAAATAAAGATTTCTTGAGGTTGGATGATCACCTTACAAGATTGGAAGTGAGCTAGCAAACTTGAAAGTATTCTTGATTTTATGAAACTAGAACTTTTGAAATTTATGAAGAACACTTAGAACTTAAGATAGAACTTGAGAGAGATCAATTAGATGAAGAAAATTGAAGAATGAAAGTGTTTGTAGGTGTTTTTGGTCGTTGGTGTATGGATTAGATATAAAGGATATGTAATTTTGTTTTCATGTAAATAAGTCATGAATGATTACTCATATTTTTGTAATTTTATGAGATATTTCATGCTAGTTGCCAAATGATGGTTCCCACATGTTTTAAGTGACTCACATGGGCTGCTAAGAGCTGATCATTGGAGTGTATATACCAATAGTACATACATCTAAAAGCTGTGTATTGTACGAGTACGAATACGGGTGCATACGAGTAGAATTGTTGATGAAACTGAACGAGGATGTAATTGTAAGCATTTTTGTTAAGTAGAAGTATTTTGATAAGTGTCTTGAAGTCTTTCAAAAGTGTATGAATACATATTAAAACACTACATGTATATACATTTTAACTGAGTCGTTAAGTCATCGTTAGTCGTTACATGTAAATGTTGTTTTGAAACCTTTAGGTTAACGATCTTGTTGAATGTTGTTAACCCATTGTTTATTATAACAAATGAGATGTTAAATTATTATATTATCATGATATTATGATATATAATATATCTTAGTATGATGTATATACAGTTAAATGTCGTTACAACGATAATCGTTACATATATGTCTCGTTTCGAAATCATTAAGTTAGTAGCCTTATTTTTACATATGTATTTCATTGTTAATACACTTAATAATATATTTACTTATCATTTAACATAATTAATCAAGTGTATCAATATCTTAATATGATTCATATGTACCTAGTAAGACGTTGTTATAACGATAATCGTTATATATATCGTTTTCGAGTTTCTTAAATTAATAGTCTCATTTTTATGTATATAACTCATTGTTAAAATACCTAATGAGATACATACTTATAATAAAAACATGTTAACTATATATATAACCATATATATGTCATCGTATAGTTTTTACAAGTTTTAACGTTCGTGAATCACCGGTCAACTTGGGTGGTCAATTGTCTATATGAAACATATTTCAATTAATCAAGTCTTAACAAGTTTGATTGCTTAACATGTTGGAAACATTTAATCATGTAAAAATCAATCTCAATTAATATATATAAACATGGAAAAGTTCAGGTCACTACACTGTAGTGACCCGAACTATTCCATGTTTATATATATATTAAATGAAATTGTTATTTACATGATTAAGTGTTTCCAACATGTTAAGCAATCAAACTTGTTAAGACTTGATTAATTGAAATAGGTTTCATATAGACAATTGACCACCCAAGTTGACTGGTGATTCACGAACGTTAAAACTTGTAAAAACTATACGATGACATATATATGGTTATATATATAGTTAACATGATTTTATTATAAGTATGTATCTCATTAGGTATTTTAACAAGGAGTTATATACATAAAAATGAGACTATTAATTTAAGAAACTCGAAAACGATATATATAACGATTATCGTTATAACAACGTCTTACTAGGTACATATGAATCATATTAAGATATTTATACACTTGGTTAATTATGTTAAATGATAAGTAAATATATTATTAAGTGTATTAACAATGAAATACATATGTAAAAATAAGACTACTAACTTAATAATTTCGAAACGAGACATATATGTAATGATTATCGTTGTAACGACATTTAACTGTATATATATCATACTAAGATATATTATATATCATAATATCATGATAATATAAAAATTTAACATCTCATTTGTTATAATAAATAATGGGTTAACAACATTCAACAAGATCGTTAACCTAAAAGTTTCAAAACAACGTTTACATGTAACGACTAACGATGACTTAACGACTCAGTTAAAATGTATATACATGTAGTGTTTTAATATGTATTCATACACTTTTGAAAGACTTCAAGACACTTATCAAAATACTTCTACGTAAAAAAAATGCTTACAATTACATCCTCGTTCAGTTTCATCAACAATTCTACTCATATGCACCCGTATTCGTACTCGTACAATACACAACTTTTAGATGTATGTACTATTGATATATACACTCCAATGATTAGCTCTTAGCATCCCATTTGAGTCACCTAACACATGTGGGAACCATCATTTAGCAACTAGCATGAAATATCTCATAAAATTACAAAAATATGAGTAATCATTCATGACTTATTTACATGAAAACAAAATTACATATCCTTTATATCTAATCCATACACCAACGACCAAAAACACCTACAAACACTTTCATTCTTCAATTTTCTTCATCTAATTGATCTCTCTCAAGTTCTATCTTCATGTTCTAAGTGTTCTTCATAAATTCCAAAAGTTCTAGTTTCATAAAATCAAGAATACTTCCAAGATTGCAAGTTTACTTCCAAGTTTTCTAAATCCATTCCAAGTAATCATCCAAGATCAAGAAACCTTTGTTACTTACAGTAGGTTATATTTCTAATACAAGGTAATAATCATATTCAAACTTTAATTCAATTTCTATAACTATAACAATCTTATTTCGAATGGAAATCTTACTTGAAATTGTTTTCGTGTCATGATTCTGCTTCAAGAACTTTCAAGCCATCCAAGGATCCTTTGAAGCTAGATCTATTTTTCTCATTTCCAGTAGGTTTATCCAAGGAACTTGAGGTAGTAATAATGTTCATAACATCATTCGATTCATACATATAAAGCTATCTTATTCGAAGGTTTAAACTTGTAATCACTAGAACATAGTTTAGTTAATTCTAAACTTGTTCGCAAATAAAAGTTAATCCTTCTAACTTGACTTTTAAAATCAACTAAACACATGTTCTATATCTATATGATATGCTAACTTAATGATTTAAAACCTGGAAACACGAAAAACACCGTAAAACCGAATTTACGCCGTCGTAGTAACACCGCGGGCTGTTTTGGGTTAGTTAATTAAAAACTATGATAAACTTTGATTTAAAAGTTGTTATTCTGGGAAAATGATTTTTATTATGAACATGAAACTATATCCAAAAATTATGGTTAAACTCAAAGTGGAAGTATGTTTTCTAAAATTGTCATCTAGACGCCGTTCTTTCGACTGAAATGACTACCTTTACAAAAACGACTTGTAACTTATTTTTCCGACTATAAACCTATACTTTTTCTGTTTAGATTCATAAAATAGAGTTCAATATGAAACCATAGCAATTTGATTCACTCAAAACGGATTTAAAATGAAGAAGTTATGGGTAAAACAAGATTGGATAATTTTTCTCATTTTAGCTACGTGAAAATTGGTAACAAATCTATTCCAACCATAACTTAATCAACTTGTATTGTATATTATGTAATCTTGAGATACCATAGACACGTATACAATGTTTCGACCTATCATGTCGACACATCTATATATATTTCGGAACAACCATAGACACTCTATATGTGAATGTTGGAGTTAGCTATACAGGGTTGAGGTTGATTCCAAAATATATATAGTTTGAGTTGTGATCAATACTGAGATACGTATACACTGGGTCGTGGATTGATTCAAGATAATATTTATCGATTTATTTCTGTACATCTAACTGTGAACAACTAGTTGTAGGTTACTAACGAGGACAGCTGACTTAATAAACTTAAAACATCAAAATATATTAAAAGTGTTGTAAATATATTTTGAACATACTTTGATATATATGTATATATTGTTATAGGTTCGTGAATCAACCAGTGGCCAAGTCTTACTTCTCGACGAAGTAAAAATCTGTGAAAGTGAGTTATAGTCCCACTTTTAAAATCTAATATTTTTGGGATGAGAATACATGCAGGTTTTATAAATGATTTACAAAATAGACACAAGTACGTGAAACTACATTCTATGGTTGAATTATCGAAATCGAATATGCCCTTTTTTTATTAAGTCTGGTAATCTAAGAATTAGGGAACAGACACCCTAATTGACGCGAATCCTAAAGATAGATCTATTGGGCCTAACAAACCCCATCCAAAGTACCGGATGCTTTAGTACTTCGAAATTTATATCATATCCGAAGGGTGTCCCGGAATGATGGGGATATTCTTATATATGCATCTTGTTAATGTCGGTTACCAGGTGTTCACCATATGAATGATTTTTATCTCTATGTATGGGATGTGTATTGAAATATGAAATCTTGTGGTCTATTGTTACGATTTGATATATATAGGTTAAACCTATAACTCACCAACATTTTTGTTGACGTTTAAAGCATGTTTATTCTCAGGTGAATACTAAGAGCTTCCACTGTTGCATACTAAAATAAGGACAAGATTTGGAGTCCATGTTTGTATGATATTGTGTAAAAACTGCATTCAAGAAACTGATTTCGATGTAACATATTTGTATTGTAAACCATTATGTAATGGTCGTGTGTAAACATGATATTTTAGATTATCATTATTTGATAATCTACGTAAAGATTTTTAAATCTTTATTTATGAAATAAAGGTTATGGTTTGTTTTAAAAATGAATGCAGTCTTTGAAAAACGTCTCATATACAGGTCAAAACCTCGCAACAAAATCAATTAATATGGAACGTTTTTAATCAATAAGAACGGGACATTTCACCTGTAACGACCCGGAAATTTTCGACCAAATTTAAACCTTAATCTTTATATATTTCCGACACGATAAGCAAAATCTGTTATTTTAAGTTTAGAAAGTTTAAAATTTATATCTGGATAATCAGTTACCCTTGACCAAGTCTGGCGATTCACGAACATTTGTGTGTATGTAAATATGTAAATATACTTATATATATATATATATAAATAAAAAAATTAATATAAATGTACAGATAACATTTTAAATTAATTACGCTTAATCAATTGAAATTAAGAATGAAAAATAATAATTAGAATAATAAAGATATTATTAAATTGAATATATATAAATATATACATAATGTCATATGAGTTCCATTACTAACTATTATATGATGACATTTATAAAATATTGAAGATTCAATAGATAAAATTTCTATGATAAATGAGTTAACTATTAAATGTTATATATATGTTACTATATATATATATATGTCAAAAAAAAAAAAAAAATGAATATGTAATATTAAGTTTGATTACTGGTTAAAAATATAAATAAATATAATAGTTACTTCCAATATTTTTTTATTTGTTATCAATATTAGTATTATTATTATGAATATTATTGTTAGAAATTTTATAGTTATTATTATTATATCATTAATAATAACAATATTATTACTAGGATATTGTTAAAGCAATTTTATTATAATATTAAGAGAAATATTATTATTGATATATTTATTAAGTAGTAAGATAAATTGTAATATATAAATAATGATATATAAATACTGATTTAGAAAGATACAGAAATACGGGTGGATATATAAATACAGATATATGATACGGAGTACATTAATTAATACAGATATATTTATAAAAAGGACTTGTACGCATCAATTAGCTGTCATATATTCATCAATATTCTCCCTCTGCTCGTGATATGCTGTCGAACCCAATTATCATATTCAAACAAATTTCGATCTAATCTGGTTACAGTTTAAATCACTCATTCATCTTATATATATATGGTCTGTTGTAACTAGTTAAAAAACAGAATCAAACAGAACAGATATATTTTTTTTAAAGCCGATACCTCCTGTTCTTGCCCCATTTTTACAAAAACTTGATTTTTAATAGATTTCAAAATCTATAAATGAGATTGTGTTAGGAATCCTTTCCTCAATCTCTCTGCAAAATCTTCGATTCCAATTCTGTATATCAATCACGAATTTTCGAAGTCAAAGTTCATAAGAAAAAGTCAACCGAAATTTTAATGATCAAATTCGTGATATATGTTATGGTTCCAGTTAAATTAACAATTTATAAAGTTTTGAGGAGTGAATTGGAACACATTTTGTGTTATAACCTTTGTCTCTAGCGTCTTAAAAATCACAATCAATATTATTTTTTTTTTAAAAACCACGAGCTGCAGTAGCAGCGAAATATAACTGATTTTTTTTTTTCTCTGTTAAATTAACTCAACAATAATCAAATGTTTATGTTTTAGTTATGATAACTACCAATTAAGCCCTTAGGAGGTTACTTTGGGTCGATCCTGTGTTGAAGATGATGAAGAAGAAGGAATATGGGAAACAAGAAAATACGGTTTAATAGAATTAAAATCGGTTACAAAACAGAAAAACATTGGCAGATCGATTGGTTAAGTGTGGTGTTGGGTAACCGGGAGGTCACGGGTTCGAGTCCCAACTCGTGCAATTCTTTTTACAGCGACTTTCAAAGGGTATAAACCTTTTATATTTTTTTTATTATTATTGTTATTATTATTATTATTATTATCATTATTATTATTTATTATTATTGTTATTAGGATTGATATGTTGATTAATGAAATGATTGTTAATAAATTAGGATATTATCATTATTATTACTAGAATTATATTTCGAAAATTTATTAGTATTATCATTACTAATATTATTAGTATTAGTATTATTTTAGGGTTCTTGTTATTATTATTATTATTATTATTATTATTATTAAAATTTTATTATTAAGATTACTATTATTAATAAGATTGTTATAATTATTATTAATACCAAGTGTTAGGTATTATTATCAAAATTATTATTATTAAATTATACATTTAATTAAAACTATTGTTATTATCATTATATTTCTCATTACTAATATTATAATTAGAAATACTGTTTTGGTTAAACAAATGAAATATGTAAATAAATATATTTAACACATATAACATAACAAAATATTTTTACATATGAAATATAAATATACTATTAATATAAAATATCATTAATAGGTTATATATATATGAACTTATTCGATTACGATTATGCGTGTTAATATATATATACACAAATGATATAGGTTCGTGAATCTGAGGCCAACCTTATACGTGTTCAATGATGATATATGTATTTTTACTACAAAATACACTAGGTGAGTATATAGTCCCACTTTTAAATTCTAAATATTTCGGGATGAGAATACATGTATTTTATGTTTTACGTTATGGACACAAGTAACTGAAAAATATATTCTACGTTGAGTTGTACCACTGGCATACTTCCCTGTAGCTTGGTAACTAATATTTACAGCGGTATTGTAAACGCGAATCCTGTTGATAGATCTATCGGGCCTGACAACCCCAACCGGACTGGACGACCAGTATTCAACGGTTGCACAGTACTTCGTTTTGTGACTACACTTGGTACGGTGTAGTAAGATTTCATAATAAAGGGAATATGCGACGTGATTAAATGTTAAGTATGGTTACCAAGTGCTCAACCACTTAGAATATTTTTATTTAAATGTTTACATATGAAATCTTGTGGTCCATTGTTATAACGCTGCTAGCATCAAACCTATATATCTCACCAACTTATTGTTGACTTTTTAAAGCATGTTATTCTCAGGTACAAATTAAGTCTTCCGCTGTGCATTTGCTCATGTTAAGGACATATCTTGGAATCGATCATTGCAATGGAACTAAATGTTGATGACTTCGTCCAGGTGGATTAGGACGGGTTGCTACAGTTGGTATCAGAGCTTTGGTCTTAGCGAACCAGGTCTTGCATTAGTGTGTCTGACTAGTAGTTGTTAGGATACATTAATGAGTCTGGACTTTGACCGTGTCTACATGTCAAAAGTTTTGCTTATCATTTCTAGTCGGAAATCATCTACTTATCATCCTTAGGGAATTGCCTGCTTACCATTCTTAAGTCTAGACATGCCTTACTGCCTTTATTGCATAGATAGTGTATAGACAAATTTATATCTTAGCGTATCTATTACGATAGACTTTGCTTAATATCTTCCGTAAATTTCTCCGTAATTTAAGGGATCCTGGTACTATATATATATCTATGCATATTATGCATTGAGAATACCATCCAACTATTATTTGCTGTCACTAAGCTTTTCATACCAAAAATCTTTTCTGTGATCGCGTACGATGGCCTCTACGAATCGACCAAGTTCTTCTGACTCCGAAGATAGCGTGACGGGAGCGCACCAACCGATCAACTATCGTGATTTCTTTAGAAAGTGGGGATGGGTTCGCGAAATACTTACCCTATGGAGAAATGAAGAAGGTACTCCATATCACGAGCCGAACTTACCACCTAACGTCGGAGTGCTCGACCCGCTCACCGGCGAACCTGTTCGCAACACCGTTTATACCCTTTTTGCAAGAATTTTTCGTCTTGAGGCTACCATTAACGGAACTAGAGAAGATATCCGACCTTTACCTCACACTGATAACCAACCAGGGTTAGTAGAAGAAGTTAAAGAACTCCGAGCTCGAGTGTTAACTTTAGAGAGCACGGTACACAATTTGCAGGCACCAGCAGTATCACCAACACCAGTAACATCACCAGCTTCAGCACCAACGGTACCAGTACCACCAATAACCCAAGTTTCAACAATCCATGCCTCACCATCTCATTCTGCACCTCGAGTATAATCATCGTTCTACGAATCGTTCTACATCGATTATCTTCGCTCGACATGGCGATTATGTAATTTCTAAAGTTTTAGAGATTATGTAATCTAGTATTAATGGTAAATCAAATGAGTTTAATATCTTATTGACTCATTAAATCCATGATTACATCTGAAGAAAATATATATGCAAATATATATTTTCATAAAGATTGTAATTAAAATTCTTTTGTACAAACTGTTAATGGTGAAAATATTTTAACGGGTAGGTAATACCCGAGGAATATTTAGATTTCACATTAATCAGCTACACGGTACATTCTTCGACTCTGATTCAATAGTCAGTCACTATCCTACTTGTATCCATAAATATACGTATCCGTTCACCACAGAATCCATTTTCGTTCAATTTCATATTTGGATTTTGACCTATCAGAATCCAACAAGTGGCATAATGAAGAAAACATTGGACAAAATAAAATTTGTTAGAAACAAACGAATTAACTAATTGAAATTTTGTTAAGAATCCACGCTAACTGTTCCAGCTAACTGTTCCTAGCTAACTGATTACATTTTATTTATCGCAATTTAATTATCGCAATTTTATTTATCGTCATTTAATTTCTGTTATTTACTTTACGCATTTAATTTATCGTCATTTAATTTCTGTTATTTATTTTTACGCACTTTAAATATCAGGACACGTATACAAGGTTTTGACATATCATATCGACGCATCTATATATATTATTTGGAATAACCATAGACACTCTATATGCAGTAATGCGAGAGTTAGCTATACAGGGTTGAGGTTGATTCTCAAATAATATATATACTTTGAGTTGTGATCGAGTCTGAGACATGTACACGGGTCACGATACGTATTAATTAATTCGAATATTATAAATTAAATTATATATGAATTATTGTACTGTTAACTGTGGACTATCGATTGGGACTATCAACATTGGACAATTAAAAAAATGAATTAAAATGTTGATTATAACATATGAAACTAAACAATTCTTCAAGTTTGCCACTTGAGTCTATCTTAAACCTCATTCGTATCTTGGCGAATACAATTCGCATTCACAACTTTTCGTGATTCTTGAAAACACCCCGATCGAAAAGATGAACCAACCGCATTTCATCTAAGGAAGAAAAAGGTTTATGCATCTGAAAAACTCTCGAATCCAAATTCATAGTTTAACACATACCGTGTTGAATCCTTTGCCATTTATTAGCAAAAACAACCCTACAATTCCTTTTCAAGAAGCTAATTTTGTCACAGCTCCACTTCGACTTCTCAGTGAGACTACTCCTACTATAACCTCGATATTTATACGTTATTCTTTCGCCGTCGTTACCGGAGAATCTTTTATATTCCGTGACGTCATCAGCAGATGTACCAGCAGCTCGTCATCTCTTTAGCGAACTCCGCAATCAGTATTTTGAAATCTCGCATAACTTCTCCAGTTATACTTATAACATCTATCCCTAAGAATTTCATATTCCGAATGTGAAGTTTCTGAAAAACACCCTGAACTATGAAGTAGTTCTTGAAATTGCTGATGAAGCAGCAAAAACTGTAAATGAATTTAGCAGTCAAATGTTGATGATAAAGTATAATGTGATGGTAAAGCTCAGAAAAAGAGGAGATTTGAAACTGGAAAAACGGATTGAGCAAAGTATGAAAGAAGGTGTGGATAAATCACAAGAACTAAATCTGCTTTCAAAGAATCCAAACGATTCAGTACCTGCTGAAATCATTAGTAAAAACCCTACTCGATATTCTAAACCTTTCCGGATGATATTCTTCATCATTATCTTATCTTAGATATTATAAGATATCTTCATATCTTCTGTTATACATATTCTCCATATTTCAGGAGATATTTTCACAACTATTCCTATCTGCGATCATGTATCTTTCCGTAATATCTGCGTTATTAAATAAAAGAAACTGTGTTAGTTTCTAAATTCTGAAACTTTCGAAATTAAAATATGAATGTTTTGGAGTAGTGTTAGGAATTGATGCATGAATTAGTATAATATAATGAAACTTGATCAACTTCATTATATTACAGTAAGTCATGTTGAGTTTCTAATGAATCATGATGATTCTCAGTACCGTCATCATGTGCCATGTTACACGGCTCTTACATTCTATTCCAATTCTAAAAATATCAAGAAAATATTTCTTGATGATTCGGTCTTTTCCAGAATAATCTGGTAATT
Organism: Rutidosis leptorrhynchoides; assembly: GCF_046630445.1. Taxonomy (NCBI): domain Eukaryota; kingdom Viridiplantae; phylum Streptophyta; class Magnoliopsida; order Asterales; family Asteraceae; genus Rutidosis; species Rutidosis leptorrhynchoides. The sequence goes on from NC_092335.1 coordinate 269,526,924, forward strand.
TGAAAAATCAAAATCGTGCCACTACCATTGCTTTCTTAAAGCATTAAATATGTTCATTCTGAATTTCATACCTACAAATTCCGGATCATTGTTCGCTTGACTCGAGGACGGGAAGAAGAAACGAAGGGACAAAGCCCCGAAATAGAAATTGGGGTATAAATCACAGCAAATAGGAGAGAGCATAAACTGTGGATGACAAGGACATCGAGGTATAAGGAAAAATATGAAACCCAATAGCAACCCTGAAACTACAAACCGTGCATATCAATACATATTGCCACGTAAAGGCACGGGAGAATTAATAACACTATAACCCCAAGAATATAGTAGAAGTAAATAGTTTCTTCTGGTGGTAAATGAAAGAGAAGAAGGAAAGATATGAAAGTTAGAAGTATAATAAGAATCAAAACGGGATGGAGCATATTAAGGAATGAGTAGAAGGAGAAAGAATAGAAGGTGTGAGTTGTAAAGAAACGAAGGGGGTGAATTTATAATGAAGTATCCGACAAAGAAATCGAAACAGATTGCTGTATTAAATCAAAGAAGATCCTGATTTTCTAAATCGTCGAAGAACCAAATCTTATTACGTAAGATTTTCTTTAAATCCCTTAAATTTCGGAAGTAAATCATAACTACGTCATCGGTTGAAATGAACATATTTATTTGCTCATTTCACTCTTTTGTGATAACTTCACTCGTGCGCTTCATATGATCGAATCGTCTTATCTACATTACTCAATGATGATAAAACTACATAATTACCTCATATTTGTCATGAAAACATTCTTATTGTTATCCGTAACGACCTCTATCAAATTTCGGGGACGAAATTTTTTTAACGGGTGGGTACTGTAACGACCCGGAAATTTTCGACCAAATTTAAACCTTAATCTTTATATATTTCCGACACGATAAGCAAAATTTGTTATTTTAAGTTTAGAAAGTTTAAAATTTATATCTGGATAATCAGTTACCCTTGACCAAGTCTGGCGATTCACGAACATTTGTGTGTATGTAAATATGTAAATATACTTATATATATATATATAAATAAAAAAATTAATATAAATGTACAGATAACATTTTAAATTAATTACGCTTAATCAATTGAAATTAAGAATGAAAAATAATAATTAGAATAATAAAGATATTATTAAATTGAATATATATAAATATATACATAATGTCATATGAGTTCCATTACTAACTATTATATGATGACATTTATAAAATATTGAAGATTCAATAGATAAAATTTCTATGATAAATGAGTTAACTATTAAATGTTATATATATGTTACTATATATATATATATATGTCAAAAAAAAAATGAATATGTAATATTAAGTTTGATTACTGGTTAAAAATATAAATAAATATAATAGTTACTTCCAATATTTTTTTATTTGTTATCAATATTAGTATTATTATTATGAATATTATTGTTAGAAATTTTATAGTTATTATTATTATATCATTAATAATAACAATATTATTACTAGGATATTGTTAAAGCAATTTTATTATAATATTAAGAGAAATATTATTATTGATATATTTATTAAGTAGTAAGATAAATTGTAATATATAAATAATGATATATAAATACTGATTTAGAAAGATACAGAAATACGGGTGGATATATAAATACAGATATATGATACGGAGTACATTAATTAATACAGATATATTTATAAAAAGGACTTGTACGCATCAATTAGCTGTCATATATTCATCAATATTCTCCCTCTGCTCGTGATATGCTGTCGAACCCAATTATCATATTCAAACAAATTTCGATCTAATCTGGTTACAGTTTAAATCACTCATTCATCTTATATATATATGGTCTGTTGTAACTAGTTAAAAAACAGAATCAAACAGAACAGATATATTTTTTTTAAAGCCGATACCTCCTGTTCTTGCCCCATTTTTACAAAAACTTGATTTTTAATAGATTTCAAAATCTATAAATGAGATTGTGTTAGGAATCCTTTCCTCAATCTCTCTGCAAAATCTTCGATTCCAATTCTGTATATCAATCACGAATTTTCGAAGTCAAAGTTCATAAGAAAAAGTCAACCGAAATTTTAATGATCAAATTCGTGATATATGTTATGGTTCCAGTTAAATTAACAATTTATAAAGTTTTGAGGAGTGAATTGGAACACATTTTGTGTTATAACCTTTGTCTCTAGCGTCTTAAAAATCACAATCAATATTATTTTTTTTTTAAAAACCACGAGCTGCAGTAGCAGCGAAATATAACTGATTTTTTTTTTCTCTGTTAAATTAACTCAACAATAATCAAATGTTTATGTTTTAGTTATGATAACTACCAATTAAGCCCTTAGGAGGTTACTTTGGGTCGATCCTGTGTTGAAGATGATGAAGAAGAAGGAATATGGGAAACAAGAAAATACGGTTTAATAGAATTAAAATCGGTTACAAAACAGAAAAACATTGGCAGATCGATTGGTTAAGTGTGGTGTTGGGTAACCGGGAGGTCACGGGTTCGAGTCCCAACTCGTGCAATTCTTTTTACAGCGACTTTCAAAGGGTATAAACCTTTTATATTTTTTTTATTATTATTGTTATTATTATTATTATTATTATCATTATTATTATTTATTATTATTGTTATTAGGATTGATATGTTGATTAATGAAATGATTGTTAATAAATTAGGATATTATCATTATTATTACTAGAATTATATTTCGAAAATTTATTAGTATTATCATTACTAATATTATTAGTATTAGTATTATTTTAGGGTTCTTATTATTATTATTATTATTATTATTATTATTATTAAAATTTTATTATTAAGATTACTATTATTAATAAGATTGTTATAATTATTATTAATACCAAGTGTTAGGTATTATTATCAAAATTATTATTATTAAATTATACATTTAATTAAAACTATTGTTATTATCATTATATTTCTCATTACTAATATTATAATTAGAAATACTGTTTTGGTTAAACAAATGAAATATGTAAATAAATATATTTAACACATATAACATAACAAAATATTTTTACATATGAAATATAAATATACTATTAATATAAAATATCATTAATAGGTTATATATATATGAACTTATTCGATTACGATTATGCGTGTTAATATATATATACACAAATGATATAGGTTCGTGAATCTGAGGCCAACCTTATACGTGTTCAATGATGATATATGTATTTTTACTACAAAATACACTAGGTGAGTATATAGTCCCACTTTTAAATTCTAAATATTTCGGGATGAGAATACATGTATTTTATGTTTTACGTTATGGACACAAGTAACTGAAAAATATATTCTACGTTGAGTTGTACCACTGGCATACTTCCCTGTAGCTTGGTAACTAATATTTACAGCGGTATTGTAAACGCAAATCCTGTTGATAGATCTATCGGGCCTGACAACCCCAACCGGACTGGACGACCAGTATTCAACGGTTGCACAGTACTTCGTTTTGTGACTACACTTGGTACGGTGTAGTAAGATTTCATAATAAAGGGAATATGCGACGTGATTAAATGTTAAGTATGGTTACCAAGTGCTCAACCACTTAGAATATTTTTATTTAAATGTTTACATATGAAATCTTGTGGTCCATTGTTATAACGCTGCTAGCATCAAACCTATATATCTCACCAACTTATTGTTGACTTTTTAAAGCATGTTATTCTCAGGTACAAATTAAGTCTTCCGCTGTGCATTTGCTCATGTTAAGGACATATCTTGGAATCGATCATTGCAATGGAACTAAATGTTGATGACTTCGTCCAGGTGGATTAGGACGGGTTGCTACATCACCCTTGATCTTGTAATCAAGTTTGCGTGTTTACTAAAGAGAACTCTTGGTAAATCTATTAGGTAACTCACACACATAGTCATTCAATCGGGTCTCAACAATATAACTACATCCAATACCGAGGGTAAAATATCTACATAAACATTTCGTATCTTTGATCTTAATCAAACTATCTTATTTGCTTTCTTTGCACTTGTTTTCATTATATAAACTTAAAAGACCAAAAATATTGTTTTTACTTTTAATCTTCTCTGATTTGGCTAAATCATTAAATAGCCACAGAAACATAATATCTTGTACCTTTAAGTTTTATTTACTTAGTTAATCATAATATAGTTCCTAATTCTAGTTTGACTAATCCAACTGTCCTTGGAACGATACACGGAACTAAACCATTATTTATACTACTACACGATCGGGTACACTTCCCGTTAGTGTGTAACAATCTTTAATTGGTATTTTTCCATATTATTTCATACATTAATTCATATACCACATTTCGCACATCAGAGACTGTTCGGAAAATTCAACAACCAAGTCCGTGTATAATTGTCTTTCTTAGACACCACCAAATAATACTTTGTCTGTTTAAATATCTTTCTCGATCAAAATATTCGATCCCCGGCAGCGGCGCCAAGAAAAGCAGTGATATGCTACTAACGGATGGTTTTATTTGTGCGGTGTCGTTAGGTCGCAGGATGTCCTATTCGGTTGCATACAGTGTCTTCGTTTATTTATATTTTGCGGGGCCTAAATTTACTTTTACTTTCTAAGGTGTGGAAGGTGTAAGTTAACCTAGTGTCATATTTTTTTGCTGATTAACGAATTGAAGATCAAGTGGATAATTGTCTTTTAGTTAAATTACCTGGATAAAAGATAGTAGTTGATTTTAGCTAAAAAGTCCTAAGTGCGGAAAAGTAAATAAAGTGGAAGGATATCCGGAGTATGCAGATTAGGGAAATGTTGACCAAGATATTAGTATTGGGTTAGGGGAAGGTAATTATGCTTATGTTAAGACTATGCCTGAATGATGTAGATCTGGTTGGATGAGCCAATTACACAGACCTACTTATCTCTGAACTCTCGGAGTTCTCTTTGAGTAGTGAGAAGTATGTCACTTGGTAGTATAATTGAAAGGTAACAATACCTCGGAGGTTATCCTCAGTAAAGCACTAGGTTTATTAGTGAGTTAAGCTCTAATCCTAACCCTCGTTATCAGTTCAGGTAACTGAATAACAACGTGTCGTGTTGATTGAACACTGATCACAAACGAAAGGAATCCGTCAGTTTAAGTTGGAAAAACCTTAAATGAAAACTAACAACTATTCCATCATACTAATGAGATCATATCAATTCAAACATTATACAGCATCACAGTCAATATACTGATAGTAAAGCAGATAGAAACCTAATGAATACCTAAACAGTTGATATGACTAAGACCTAAGGCAACAATCAAACAAGAACATGCAATAGGCTTGGGTCACACAGTGAAGGCACTAACTAGATCTTAACAGCTCCTAAGAGGTCTCTTCGGAATAGTCAATAGGCATACTAGGTCATTCATGTCTCAATTCCTAAGTTTCGTGTCCTAAAATCGCAATAAATGCCTCTCGGGAAGTCCGGCCATACTGTAATGACCCGGATTTTTCCGATCATTTTATACATATGAGATTAATATTTACATAAATTAAACATTACCAACATGATAAGCAATCCAAATTGTTGATTCTTGTGTTTTTTAAAAGAGTTTTACACAACGTTTGACCGTCCAATTTGATCGATGATATCACGAACTATATAACATACGATAATTATACAATTGTATACATATACGTATTTATACATATTTAACATGATCTAAGGATGGTTTAACATATCATTGTGTACTAATAACAATGAGTTAAAAGTATACTCTGAGACTACTAACTTAAGTTTTCAAAACGATAACTATATGTAACGTTCTTTGACATATATACCTATAACTTATAATGCTTATACAAGTATCGTATAAATATGTATTTAATCACTTTTAAAGGGTTTATATACATAAAACAATATAAGTATATTTACAAAAGATAGCTATATTTGAATCCTCGTTCCGTTTCCTCAAGATTTCTACAAGTATATCTAGGGTATATGTACCCGTATCATACTCAGCTTCTATACGTATTTACTATTAGTATATACACATCACAATCACTTTATTAGCAGCCATGAGTCAGAAAATTTTGGATCTTAGCATGCATGATTAATCAATTTGGCATATTACAAGACTTTTACGCAATATTACAAACTTATACATCATTTCACCACCATTTATACTCAATTCCATTTTCATTTTTACTAAACATTTTCTCTAGCTAAAAACACCTACTTGTAAGCTTCATTCACCTCTAAGAAATCCAGCAAAAACTCTCTCAAGAATCACCTTAATAACCATCATATTAAGATCAAACAAGAACACTACAAGATACTACTTTCATTTCAAGTCTATATTCTAAGTTTACTTCCAATCTTTCAATCCAACTTCACCACTCTTTAGGATCAAGAGTTATACTTCCTTTCCAGTAGCTTTATCCAAGTAATTTGAGGTAGTAACCTTATTCATAATCTTATTCGATTCATATTTATATAGCTACCTTATTTTGAGTTATAAATTATAACAACAAGAACATAGTTTGAATGATTTCAAACTTGTTTTCAAACTAAATAGATCCTTCTAACTTGATTTTTAAAATAATTCAAGACCTGTAATATATCATAATGATATGCTAACTTAACAAGATACAACTTGATTTTACAAAGAACACCTTAAAACTGAATCTACGTCGTCGGAGTGCAACCGGGGGCTGTTTTGGGTTGGATAATTAAAAACCATCTTAAACTTTGAATTGGAAGTTTATATTCTGGAAAAATGATATTTCTTATGAATATGTTAACATATAAAAATCTCATGGTTTAACTCAAAGTGTAAGTGTTTTTAAAAATGATCATTTAGATGTTGTTTTTATGATGGAAATGATCACTTTCATAAGATTCACCCAAGTTTGACCTATAACCTGTGATTTTGAATGTAAACCAAGGTATTTACAGTTCATATTCATAAATAATGACTCGATCCAAGAAAGTGGCAAGTTGAATCAACAAAAACGGAGTTGTATTGAAGAAACTACGACTAAAACAAAATCGGGTATCCGAAGCTAGTTTAGCTACGAAAATATTTTGGCTAAAACCAAACTAATCATATCTTGGCTAATTAACATGATAATTTATATATATTTACTCATGATTTGATTTTACATATTTCAGGACCACCCGTAAACAACACGAGAAGATTAATTATAAGACCTCATGATTGTACGCAACACGTCATTTGACAACACGGTACCATGGGTCGAGATTAATTCCGATCAATACAAATACGATGGGGTCTTTATTTATTTTATTGAGAAACTAATTGTGGACCACTAACATCGGACTGCTAACTACGGACTAATAGATATTAAAAGTATTATAAGTATATATGTAACGATTATTTGAAAAGAAAATATGTTGATATATTATATATATGGTTAGGTTCGTGATATCTATCGGAGACCAAGTCGTGTTAAATATCTTCAAGGCAAAAGTGAGTATATAGTCCCATTTTTAAACTCTAAATATTTCGGGATGAGAATACATGCAGTTTATGATTTATGTTATGGACACAAGTGATTAAAAATATATATTCTACGTTGAGTTGTACCACTGGCATACTTCCCTGTAACTTGGTAACTACTATTTACACGCGGTATTGTAAACGCGAATCCTGTTGATAGATCTATCGGGCCTGACAACCCCAACCGGACTGGACGACCAGTATTCAATGGTTGCACAGTACTTCGTTTCGGTGACTACACTTGGTACGGTGTAGTGAGATTTCATAATAAAGGGAATATGCGACGTTGATTAAATGTTAAGTATGGTTATCAAGTGCTCACCCACTTAGAATATTTTTATTAAAACATTTATGTATATGAAATCTTGTGGTCTATATTTATAACGCTGCTAGCATTAAACCTATATCTCACCAACTTTATGTTGACGTTTTAAGCATGTTTATTCTCAGGTGATAAATAAAAGCTTCCGCTGCATTATGCTGAATTTAAGCAAGATTTGAAGTATGCATATTTGTGTCAAAAATAAAACTGCATATCGGAAGATTTGTAATGTGAAATATGTTGGAAATCGTATTGTTATTATCAAATATAAAGATTGTAAGACTAAGATTATCACTAAACGATAATTATTATTATGTTGTTTAAGCCTTTGGTTATAATAAAGATTATGGTTTGTATCATAAAAACGTATGCAGATTTTTAAAAATGTCACATATAGAGGTCAATACCTCGCAATGACACCAATGAGTACGTGACGTTTATATTCGATATGAACGGGACGCTTCACATACCGAGTTCATAGAATCTTCAGATACAGTATAACCGGGGGTCTTAATCCTATGAAGTAGCTAATTTCATATAGGTGGATAAGTTCTGGTCACAACCTAGGTTGGTCAATCCTTAAGATGCTAGCATACAATTCTATCAGACTTCCTAGTTCAGTATTATAGCAGTAATCGTACTAAATTAACATAATTACGCTAACCCAAACTTATATCATGGCAACATACATATTAATTAAGCTATCATGGTAATATCGGAACACATTATTAAACAAAAAAAGTAAGAACACATGTTTAATACAAAAGACAAGCGTTTCGGATAAAAACCTGAAAAGGCCGAAGAAATCTGCCCGAGATCGCAGGGACTCGCCGGGATATTCTCCGGAAAATAAAAGCTAAGCTAACTACTACTAAAGACTAACTAAAAGCTTGAAAATATGAAATGAATTACAAATTGAGTGTATGTTGGAATGGATGGAGAGAGCCCTTTAAATAGACTTGATTTTTGCCTTCAAACGGCTGACATGCCGTTTGGCAGGCCGTTTGGTAGGCCGTTTTTGGAGGCCGTTTGCTAAGGCAAGCCGTTTATCGAGCCCGTTTGCTCTGACAGTTTGGCAGGCCGTTTGGCAAGCTGTATGGCAGGCTGTTTGCTGGCCTGGTCAGCTTGATTTCACTAGATCGTAACTTGATTTCTTGTCTTTCACCGTTTTCGCTCTAGAATCTTCGTTTTAGCTCCGTTTTACTTGATTCTTTTTGCATCGCCTTCGTAATTACTTAATCTACAAAATCAATCGAAAAAAGATAATTTTGCCGATAAAGTTTAAATCTTTATTGTTCTAAGGCTTAATATTGGGGATAAAAATGTGACTTTTTGCCCGATATCAGTACTAACATGAAATTAACGTCGAATTGGGACTCTCTTGTTGATAAATTTCGTTCTAGACTTGCTTCTTGGAAAGCAAGTTTAATTTCTTCAGGAGGTCGTCTCACTCTTGTAAAATCCGTTATGGGTAGTTTGGGGATATACTTCATGTCACCTTTCAAATGTCCGGAGACTGTTCTTAAATGGCTCGAGTCGATTAGAGCTAGTTTTTTTTGGGGTGGTAATGGATCCGAAAGAAAGATGGCATGGGTCGATTGGAATAAATGTCTCGCGCCTTTTAAACGTGGTGGTCTTAACATTGGAAGTTTAAAAGCTTTTAACATTGCTCTAATTAATAAATGGAGATGGCGTTATTTTTCAAAACCTAATGAATTATGGGTTTCGATTGTTCGATCTATTCATGGTGACGTGTTTGAGAAGACATTGACTTGTCGATCTAGCATTTGGCATAATATTGTGTCTACTTGTACTAAAGCGCAGGTTGATTTATTAACGCCTACTAATCTGTTTCAGTTGGATCTTGGGAATGGTAGGAGTGTTAGCTTTTGGCATGACAAGTAGTATGGTAATTCCACTCTAGCTTCTCGTTACAACAGATTGTTTCATTTAGATATTGGTAAAGATGATAAGGTGGCGGATAAATTTGGTAGCGAGGGATGGCGATGGTGTTGGTCCCGAGAGCAGCTAGGCAGTCGAAATGATCTCCTGCTTCGTGAACTTCAAGCTGAGTTAAACTCAATCCACCTCACGGACAGAGAAGATCGATGGGCATGCTCTTGTTCGACTGATGGCCTATTTACGGTGAAGGATTTACGTTTAGAGATTGATCGTTTTTCACTTCCTTATATTGGTGCCGAAACGTTATGGTTCAAATTCTTGCCCCGAAAAGTGAATGTTTTCTTGTGGCGATTTGGACTCGAAGCTATTCCCGTTCGTTGGAATCTGTCCGTAAAAGGTATAGATATCCCTTCTGTAGTTTGTCATGTCTGCAACAATGGGGTCGAGTCGGTGGAACATCTCTTTTTTTCTTGTAAGGTGGCTTCGAATATATGGCGTATGATTAGAGTTTGGCTCAATTGTGATATGCCTTCTTTCGTGTCTTGGGACTCGTTTATTGTTTGGCTCGAGGGTACACGGTTATCTTCTTCTAGTAAGAAACGTGTCTTGGCGATTGTGGTGACGTGTTTATGGGCTTTATGGAGATTTCGTAACGGCATTGTTTTTCATAATTCGTTTTGTAATTTAAGTAGTCTTTTTGATTGTATTAGATTACTTAAGTTTAGATGGATTAAAAATAGAGGTTACTTAGTTTATAATTGGAACTTTTGGCTATCTATTCCTTTATAATTCTCTCTTAGCGTCTTGCTAGAGAGCGTGTTTATTTAATCTACATATCATTCTTTGGCCGTAAAAAAAAATACCTCATTCCCTAACACCTCTCCTCAATTTAAACAACCACAAAATCCTCCAATTACAGCCTGTAATTTAAACAATTATCATCAAGTATTATTTTATCCTCACGAACTACTGCGTTAACTATATATACACATTAACACAATATTTTGTGCACAAATATTGGTACCAATGATACTATTTGTTGATGAGATTTTACTATTCACGATGGCATTATCGCAAATATCCTCAACTTCGGAGGTATTTTGACGTTTTTTATTTTTTATTTTTTATTTTTTCTCTTTTTTAGAAACCCTTTTTCCAACACTATTTTCCTTTATTTTTAACGTTCTATTAACCGATCAAAACCACTGACCTTTAACCAATCAAAACCACCGATAAAAAACAACCCGCAGCAAAGCGCAAGTTTGTTTTACTCGTTGGTACCAATTAAGGTAAATATATACTACAAATTGGTTATAATAAAATACAATACTCATTGTTTTTCTTTTGTTTTCTTACAATGACATACGGAGTATATTGTAATTTTGAGGCTCTTTGTAATTTTATGCTACCATACCATCACCTATTTTTTTCTTGATTTTTTTCCTTTTGCTTTCTTTTTTTTACTTTTGACAAGCCATATTTTTTCTTTCAAAACTTTTGAGTGTGACAAAAAATTGCCACTAATTATGCATCCTCTTCTTTCAGCAAAAAGAAGACACATTTACTTCTTTTTTTAGGACTAAAAAATTAGAAATCTGAATTATACCAACCCCTTTGAAATTTGACATTATTGAGAAAACAATGTTTTGTAACATCTACAAAGCATATACATAACTCTCAATCAAAATACTTTAAACCTTCTATGGTAAGCATTGTCTCTTCTTTGTCTCTATGACCAATGAAAAAAGGAGAGTCATTATAAGGACTATTGGCTTTTTGATTGGATAAAGGTATAACAGGTTCTAACAACGCCAATTGAGCAGAAATGCTATATATCCTGTTAAGATGTTTAATAATAACAGTAACAGTACTGGTACTTTTGCGAACTTAAAGTGTTATAAGAGGAGGATTTTGCTTCTTGGGTGCCATTTAATAAAGAAGATTCCAGGATTTAAGTTTGTAACAACCTTACTTTTTTCGTTACTTCCGTTAACTTTCTGTTAGTTAATCTTAACGGTGTTTACTGAATTTTATGTGTTTAGCTTAATAAATACATACTTAATCCTTTGAGAGTTACTATAATTAATAAAACTAGATATTAATTGATTAACTTATTTCGGATATTGAAATACAAATAAAACAATATGGTTTTGATCACCGCAAAATTTGTTTTTTCGACTTAACGAAACACTCGGAGTAAATACTAATAATTACTTTAATAATTATTAACTTAGAAAAATATAAATAAATTATTAATTTTTTTAATAAATTAAACTTAGTGGATTTGTTTAAACGTCTGGTTAAAGTTTCAGGAATTCAGTTTTGGTTAACGGCAACTAGAAACGAACCACACTTAGTGAACTAGCAAGCCAAAATGTAATATAATTCACTTTTAATAATTATATTATATAATTATTATGTTTTAAGATACTTCCAATATACTTTTAGCGATTCAGTTCGCGTTTTCGGGCAACGACACTTAATGGGTATGCTTAGGAAACTTGACTAGCAACATTTGTGAGCCCAAGGAGTCCTTTTTCCACCCCTTGTTCGAAATCCACAAGAGAGGGGGGGGGGGGGGGGGGAGGTTCCCTTGATTTCAATTTCGGCCGTTAATTCTATGTAGTCCAAGTCTACCTTACCCTAATCTCATTTAACAAAAGAAAAAATGCACACCCCATTCACGAAATATGCAGCCCCACGATCCCTTCATCATCATCATCATTGAACATCTCATCATCATCTACATCATATTTTTTTGCCCGATCATCCAATTGATTATAGAATCACGATCTACACGCAAAGCTCTATCTAAACCTACCATCAATTGCTTGATCTAGGGTATAATTTTTCTAACCCTAATCTTTTAATCTCTGATTTCATAAATTAGATGGTGTATGTTGGTCTAGTGCTCAAGTCCATGATTGTATGTATGATATTAGTCGATAATTTATTCGGTTTAAGTGTGAGGGTTAAATACCGAATTTAAAATGCTTGCTACTGATATTTTGGATATACTTTTTGTATTTTACATGTAACTAGATGAATTTCTTTCGAAAAATTAATAAGTTTGCTCGAAAGAATCATCCAATTTACTTAAGAACTGCTCATGTTATGTTTATTTGAAGCTTTGACTTGTTTGTGCATTGAATCCGAATTTTATGAGTAAAATGCTTATGATTGGGATTATGAATTTTTTTACTAACTGAAAGATACTTAAAAATCACTCAAGTTAGACTTAAGAATCATGTGTATCGAATTCGTAATGCTCATGATATGCTAGTTTGATTGTTTGCGATTACTCTTGTTAATCAACACTTAAAACTGATGCAAACGTCCAATTTAAATTAACTTTTGGAATATAAGATTTTGATTTTTGAAAAGTACATGATTATACTTCACTTTTCATATACATTATTCATGCTAATTGTTCCTAGATGTTTAGATAATTGCATCCGAAAATGACTACCTGAATAGGGTTAAATCTGTCTCGTGTGCACAAAGTTTGCCTTACATGAACCAGAAGTTGATTGAAGACTTGAACTTATGATATTTTGATATTTGGATATTATGAAGCATATTACATTTATAGGTCAACATGTGAAACCTTATTCTTTTTCTGCTACATGTGTCATAAAACGATGTGTCTGGATTGTGTCCAAATCAGAACACTAGACTTTCATGCTAATTGGCTAAACAAAAAGCTTAGATCTTTTTACCACTCAAACTTTGGGATGTTAGTTATCATATCTCACTGGCCATGTGTCAATTGCATATTTCTAGAATAAATGATAAATGAAACAAAACTGTTGCGGTTGTATAAACTGAGTTGGTGAAAATCGTATGTAACTTGAGTTATAGAAATCATTTGAGGGCATGGTTAGACTTTTTAGAAAGCTTATAACTTTTTATTTTGATCTGGAGTGAACCAAATTGCCATGATTTATGAATTGTGATTTATGCTTGTTGATTTGCATGACTTGCATGAACACGTATTGACGAGATAACTAGTGAAAACGTAAATGACAAACGGTGATCTAAAACTTGTTAGTTGATTTAGGGTTGACTCATTGAAAAATATTGCATAACCTACTGATGTGTTTGACTTTGATTGACCACTTTGACCAAGTTTGACTTTTGTTGACTTGCATGGATTGTTTTGACTTTTACTACTTAATCGAGTTAGTCTGAGCACTAGGACAACATGTACACTATGGAATAACATAGTGTGATTAGGTTGATTAGGTTGCGTTACACGATAGTAATCGTCCAGTTTACTTACTGCCTTTTGACTACCATTTACCGTGCACACAGGGTGAGTCTACAGTCCCATTTTCACTAATACTTTTGGGATGAGATACATGCTACTTTCGAAGTGTTTCTCAAACTGTTTACAAATGCTTTTACTTTTGACACGAGTACCATTATACATATGAGTTATTGTTCGAAAACCCCTTAGCTTGAATACTTTATTTACCTTTTGGTAAGCACGAACTAGATGAACGGATCCGTTAGGTTAGACAAGCCTTACCCTACTTAACTTGAGTGCATGTTCTTCGTACAATTTTACACTCGAACAAGTGTATGCAGTATATAGGGTATTGGATAAGCGTAGTTCTAAACTACTCGAGGTGTTAAGTTAGTATTCTAGTGCTCATAAGATGTATGTACTTTTACAACACTTGGGTTGTACGTTAAAAAATCTCGTTGTCTTAAACAAATAATTATTTCTCTGAATACTGTTTTCAGACACTATTTTATGTTACTTAAACTTGTGATTTACAAACAGGAGAAACAAAACACTTTTGTTGACTTACACATTTGATACATGACATGGTATTTTCTACAACCATTTGAATCAGGACACAGTGTTGTCTACAAACATTTGAAACATGAGATTTGCTACCTACAAACTTTTGATACGAAACCTTTATGGTCTAATACTGATAAACGTTTACTGATATCTGATTTATGATAACTGATTTTGGATACTGATTACTAATAAATGATTTCTAATAACTGATTTTCAGAAAACCGATTTTCTGAAACATACTGGTGTTTGTTTACTTAAACCTGTAGATTCACCAGCATGATTGTTGACCCGTTTTGCATGTTTTATCTCATGTACTTAATGCTTCAGATGTATAAATTTGTTGTTACATAGAAGTCAAGCCATGCACTAGGACCAGAGTTAACATCGTCGTTAATGGACTTTGACGGGATGTAAAAAAGTTGATCGAAAATATGGCTTTTGAATCACCGAAAAGTAAATTAATCGCCAGAAAATTAAAGATAGGTGGTTGAAAGAAGTTAATGCATCGTATTTATAACAATGGGCCAGGGAAATGGGATTTATGGGCTTGCTGAATTTGTATGCGAGGTCGTAAGGTTTTATATAGGTGAAAAAGGTAAAAAAAGAAATGACGAAAAAAGGAAGTTGAAAGGGACAAGGTGTCAGTGCATTTAATGTCAGTCCAATCAATAAAGCTAGAGTCAGGAGGGAATGTTTGAATTTAAAGTTTATGACAACTAGTATTATTAAACCGGGGGACTTAATGATGCTGTAACGACCCTGGTTTTTCCAACGTTATTTATTAATAATTATTATTATTAATACGTATGATTATACGAATGTATGTGATTACATTTACATGTTGCCTTGATTGCCCGTACTTGACTTTTAAGAGCCCGAAACGTCTTTGTGACACACGAAACTTCACGAATAATATTTCTAGATATTAATTGCATTCATGATTAAGTTTTATTAATCATTTTAAGTAACTAAGACTATTAGTTAGTTACTTGCGCTTTAATTGGCTTAACTTGTTATTAATTGTACTTGGGCTTTATTAGTGTTATGGACTCTTGAACTTGGGCTTCCAAGCCCACCCTACTTATGTTAATGGACCTTTTAGCCCATGTATTCCTTATGTAAGTATCAATTAAAGAGTAACTAGTTAGTTTGAACCATTAAGAATCTAGTTAGCATGTTATTATCCCCATGAAACCCCATGCATTAACCACCTTTTGTAAGCTTTTCATGTAAGAGACCAACAAACAAATCCCTCTTCCCTTCCCCCACTTGAACCGTCGGCCTAGCACTCTTACAAGGGGTTTTTGGTTTTCAATTTTCATTACTTACATTCACTAGTTTCTCTCATTCAAACTCACACACACATACTTCTCATTTTACTTCCAAACTTTTCTCTCATTTCACTTATCCTTTTGTAAGTAACTTTAACTTGTTCTTCCTTTTCTTTCTTTCTAAAACCGCCACCAAGGACTCTCATAATCATCATGATTCTTTGATTGTTACAATCTTTTGTTAGTTGTAGTTGTTACTTGATTATTGTTACTTACTTACTAGTTATTATCTTTCTTTACTTACATACTTACAAGGATCAAACTTCTTAGTTTAATTCTTCTTTTATCTTGAATCTTCAAGAACATACAAGACATAAACTCTCTAGTTTATGATCTTCACTTAATACTTGTTCAAAGTTTATAAAGTTCATGGTTGAAAGACATACTTGAAGTTCATGAAGGAAACTTTAAAGTTTACTTCCTAAAGATCAAACTTTGGTTTGAATCTTTAAAGTATGAACAACCATGAACAAATTACATGTTTACTTAGTTACTTCTTCATTTTATGCACTTTAATTTCATGTAGTTAGTTTATATGGTCAAGTACTACAAGTTAGTCTTGATCTCATATCTCTTGAACAAATTAAGTTAACCTTGAAAGTTCAAGAACACACAAATAAGTTTTCTTTAAATATAACTTTGGATCTAAACTTTTGAGTCTTGGATCTTCAAGATCAAACTAAGAACTATGTTCTACTACTTATGATCTTGATTAGTTAGTTAACTTTCAAGTTTAGAGTTCAATATTTCTATTATAGTTCATGTAAGTGTCAAACCTAAGACTTTGATGTAACTTTGGTTCATCAAACTACATGCAACTCTTAAGTGAGTTGTGCTTCATGTCTTAGACTTGCACTAGGGTTATGATGGTCAAGACTTGGTTAAGATGATGTAGATACATCAATGAGTTGTACACTTGAAGCTATATGCATCAAGGATGAGAACCATGATGAACATCAAGCACCAAGACCACCGGAACCCTTTTAAACTTACTGTTTCTGTCCAAAAGCTACTGATCTGATGTTTCTGTAGCATACCAGTAGACCTGGGATGTTCTAACCTTGATTTTTAGATATAACTTTTCGAGTAGATAACTTTTCATATAGGACTCGTCTTAATCCGAGTTACGGTTTAGGATTTATGGCCCTCCGATCGTCACTATGTCCTTTAACGTTGTGCAGAAATTTCAGACCTACTCGCACTTAAACCTTCACCACGGTTAAACGAAGACGAGTTTGATTCTGTAAATTTTACCACACTTAAGGGACTCATAGACGGAGCCATGGCCACTAGTCTCACCTTAATTCAGTAAGGGTAGAGGCCGTGGTGACTGACTGAAATCAGACTTTGTTTTAAACTACTTTCATAAACGAAACCTACTTTACGCCTTTTGTTTAATGATGATTGATGATGACCCTTAAGACCTTAATTACATACTTTTAATCCTATTAAGACAATTTACTGACTTAGTACTATTTGACTTAGGTTGAGGACCTCGGACCGTTTACTTGCACACCTTTCCCGACTACTACTTTACCGCTACATATCATTGTGAGTTATAGCATTCCCTTTTTACTTTAACTTATTTTCGGAACTGAGAAATACATGCGGATTTTATGTTTTACATACTAGGCACGAGTACTTAAACTTATATATGTGTGGGTTATACAACGGCATAAACATTCCCTTTAGCTCGGTAACGTTTAATCATTGGTTTTTGAACTGTGAACGCGAATCTTAGATATGGATCCATAGGGTTTGACATCCCCACTCGGGCTAGTCGCGCTAGCATTTAACGAGTGTTTAATACTTCTTAAGCATACGCACTTGCCAAGTGTACTTTCAGGGGGTATAAAAGTTAAGTTAGTTACCAAGTGCCCACGGTTAACATATACTTTATCTTACTGTTTTGAAACGCTCTTTGTAGCACTGAAATCTCGTGTCCTACCTTACATACTGTTATACTTAAACTATAGCTCACCAACCTTTGTGTTGACATTTTTAAGCATGTTTTTCTCAGGTGCTTGAGGTTAGCTTCCGCTGTGTACTAGTCGTGCTGTAGAACCCGCTGCTTAGAGTTGTTATCGCATGACT
Organism: Rutidosis leptorrhynchoides; assembly: GCF_046630445.1. Taxonomy (NCBI): domain Eukaryota; kingdom Viridiplantae; phylum Streptophyta; class Magnoliopsida; order Asterales; family Asteraceae; genus Rutidosis; species Rutidosis leptorrhynchoides. Next base: position 269,544,884 of record NC_092335.1, read on the forward strand.
ACTTATCTTGCATTCAAACTTATTTACTTTTGAAACTATGTTATGTAATGACCATTGGGGTCACGTACACTTATTATTTGCTTCTACTTAGTGAAGCATGCTTTTGGATTGTAAAACATTTGACGTTGGTTATGACGTCACTTTTATTAATAAATGCAACTCTTTTGAAATCGCATATAGTACTTAACCTTGTAATGATCCTGTTGTTGATGGTCCGTACATGATGATTTAGTACGGGGCATCACATTTGGTATCAGAGCATTGGTTGTAGGGAATTAGGTTGCATTAGTGAGTCTAAGACCGACCCGAGTAGGATTCACTAATAGGACTAATCTACAACTTGCTAGTTTACTTGTTTCCGCTGAATTTACTGCATGCTAATGCTTACTTTTTCTGCTATATGCCGTATGCTACTACATGATTTCACTACTGCATGATGCTACTTGCTTTCGATTGCATGCTACTTTCATACGAATTACTGTTATTGCCATGCTAGTTACCGTTATACATGATTTAAACTGTTGGCCTATTATTTGCTTGCTTTATGACATACTGACATGGAAAATTTATTTTTCCTTGTTCAGATGTCGGATGTTTCACCTGCTGGCATTTCGGGCAGTACAGACTCAGACCCCGTCGCCCTACCTACTGCTACACCTGCTGCTGCTACTGCCGATACACCAGCCCCGACACCCACTAGTGATCCCGGCACTTCTACTTTCGGAGCTGGTACTAGTGCACCTGCCCCAGTGTCTGCTCCCGGACCCTCGAGGTCACAGCCCCGCATTGGTGGTATTGAGATCCCCGCGGAGTTCAGGGAAGGGCCGTTTCGTAACCACATGCGCGCGCCTTGCCGACGCACTCCCGACGGACGTTTAGTCATGATTCCGCCAGGCAGACACAGACAGATGTTGGCCGCCTTCGGACGCTTCGGATTACCACCTCAGCCACCAGTGTCACCACCACACGATTCGAATGACTCATCATCCGCCGATTCTTCATCATCAGACGACTCCAGCGATGATGAGGATCCTGCTGATAGACCTATTCAGGCACCCTCCACCCCGCCGAAGAAGCGGTACCGTTTCGACGGCACCGTCATTCCAGGGGTCAATGGAGGTCGTGATTTTACTAATGCTTTTGGCCATCGTCGTAGGGTTACTACACGTAAACGAGTTGTGCCATACCTTGCCGACCCACAGATACGTAAGGTTCCCCGTTACGTATTGACTATTCCTGGAACCGTACCACCTAGATTTAGATACGGGCCACTTACATCTAGGGACGTACCGTCTACATCCGGAGCCGAACCATCTACATCAGCACCACCGGCACCACCCGCACCACCCGCCCCACCTACACCGCCTGCCCCACCAGCTCCCTCTAACGAGGAACTAATGAGGGAGATTGAGACTCTCCGAGCTCGAGTCACTGAGCTCGAGGAGCAGTTGGCTCGAGGAGCAGTTCACCCGCCTTCACCGTAGGACCTTGTATTTAGATTTCATGATGTAATCTAGATATAGTTTCATGTATTTCATATGTATTGTACGAACTTATTCAGATGTATGAAACTTATTATTATTAATAAATGGAACTTTGCGTTATTTAATTCTTGCACGATGTTCTATTTACATTGCTGTACGATGATTCTGTGGTATTTGTACCTAGATGCATTATTTAATAACATGTGATGTTTTGATTCCATGTTGGTCACTATATACTGTATTATTACTACTTGCATACTGGATTTTGACTTGAGTTAAAATTTTTGTTTAGAATATCATGGCTAACGGAAGATCCACACCTACCGCCGCCCAGATTGAGGACATGATCAACGAACGGGTCGCTGCAGCCCTAGCAAAAAGAAATCTCGAAGCTCCACCGCCACCACCACCAGTTATTCCACCCGTTCGAAATGGGTGTACATACAAGGAATTCCAGAGCTGCAAACCGCATAACTTCAGCGGCACCGAGGGACCAGTTGGTCTCACCAGATGGTTCGAGAAACTTGAATCAGTATTCCGAGTTAGCAACTGTTCGGAGGATAATAAGACCAAGTTGGCATCTTGCACGCTATCTGACGGCGCGCTAACGTGGTGGAACACGTTAGCTCAAGCAAAAGGGATTGATAAGGCGTATGCTACGCCTTGGGAAGAGTTTAAGTGTGCTATGATTGAGTAATACTGTCCAAGGACCGAAATACAAAAGATGGAGATCGAATTTATGCAGTTGAAAGCCGTGGGAAACGATCTTAACAGTTACAATCGTAGGTTTTTCGAGTTAGCATTAATGTGTCCGACCATGGTCACCCCCGAATTCAAGCGCATGGAGAAATACTTCTCGGGACTTCCTAAGTCCATCAAGGGTAATGTCACCTCATCCAAGCCACCGAATGTTCCCGAAGCAATGCGCATGGTGCATACTCTCATGAATCAGATTCTTATTGATGAGCCGAAGAAGGCTAAGTTTGAGGCTGGTAGTAGCGAAAAGAGGAAATGGGACAACAACCACAACAACAACAACAACAACAACAACAACAACAACAACAACAACAACAACAACAACAACAACAACAACAGGGGGAGAAACTACGATCAAACCCCCACCAAGAGGCACAACAACGGTGGAAACTCTAATCCCAACAACAACACCAACTCCAACCCTAACTACAAGGGAACCCTACCTCAATGCAAGAGGTGTTACAAACACCACACTGTGTATTGCAATGTTGTTTGTGAGAAGTGCCAACGGGCTGGGCATATCGGGAAATACTGCAAGGTCACCACTTTGAATGGGAAGCCGAACACCAATGGACCTAAGAAGTGCTACGAATGTGGACAGATGGGCCATTTCAGAAATGCGTGCCCAAACAAGCGAAAAGATGGCAGGCCACCCCCGTGGTAGAGCTTTTAATGTTAATGCAAGGGATGCACACGATAACCCCGACTTGGTGACAGGTATATTCACAATCAACAATCTTTTAGCTTCTGTCTTGTTTGATACTGGTGCGGATAGAAGTTATGTATGTAGACATTTTTGCGATAAGATTAATTGGTCATTAGTCCCGTTAAAAGAAAGTATGCTTGTCGAGGTCGCAAATGGAAAACTTGAAAAGGTTGACCATATTAGTCGTGGAGCTGTTATCAACATAGCTGGTGCAGATTTCGAAATTGACTTGATACCTATCAAACTGGGAAGTTTTGACGTGATCGTCGGTATGGATTGGTTGAGCAAGATAATGGCCGATATTATCTGTCGAGATAAAGCACTTCGCATACCACAAGGAGATGGCGAACCACTGGTTATCTATGGAGAGAGATGTACCTCGAAGATGAACCTCATTAGTTGCGTAAAAGCGCAAAAGATTATGAAGAAGGGACGTTTTGCTGTCCTAGCACATGTGAAAGCGGTAGAAACTGAGGTGAAGAGCGTGAACGACGTTCGAATCCGATGTCTTCCCAGAGGAATTGCCTGGATTGCCGCCGCAGAGAGCTGTAGAGTTTCAGATTGATTTAGTGCCAGGAGCTGCACCTGTAGCTCGCGCACCTTATAGACTCGCACCTTCCGAGATGCAAGAATTACAGAGTCAGCTACAAGAGTAATTAGATCGAGGGTTTATCCAACCAAGCTTCTCGCCTTGGGGTGCACCTGTGTTGTTTGTGAAGAAGAAGGATGGATCCTTCCGTATGTGTATCGACTACCGTGAACTCAACAAATTGACTATCAAGAATCGGTATCCTCTTCCACGAATTGACGATCTTTTTGATCAACTACAAGGATCGAGCATTTATTCAAAGATCGATTTGCGATTTGGATATCACCAGCTGAGGGTGAAGGAAAGTGACGTGATAAAAACTGCATTCAGGACCCGTTATGGTCATTATGAGTTTCTCGTGATGCCATTCGGTTTGACAAATGCACCTGCCGTGTTCATGGACCTCATGAATCGTGTCTGCAAGCCTTACTTGGACAAGTTTGTTATCATCTTCATAGATGATATCCTCGTCTACTCTAAGAGCGAAGAAGAACATGAGCAACACCTCTGATTAGTGCTTGAACTCTTAAGACAAGAGCAACTTTACGTCAAATTCTCCAAGTGTGAATTTTGGTTGAAGGAAGTACAATTTTTGGGTCATGTTGTAAGTGACCAGGGTATCAAAGTTGATCCCGCCAAGATTGAAGCCATCAGCAAGTGGGAGACCCCCACTACTCCAACGCATATTCGCCAATTCCAAGGTCTCGCCGGTTATTACCGAAGATTCATCGAAGGATTTTCTCTGATTGCGCGTCCTTTGACCGCACTAACTCACAAGGGCAAGAAGTTCATTTGGGAACCCGCACACGAATCAGCATTTCAAACTTTGAAGAAGAAGTTAACCACCGCACCTATCCTATCACTTCCTGAAGGCAGTGACGACTTTGTTGTTTATTGTGATGCATCGAAGAGTGGTTTTGGTTGTGTACTGATGCAATGATCAAAGGTTATTGCCTATGCCTCCCGCCAATTGAAGATTCACGAGCGGAACTACACTACACATGATCTTGAACTTGGAGCCGTTGTCTTTGCACTTAAATTGTGGAGACACTATTTGTATGGAAATAAGAGCACTATCTTCACCGATCACAAGAGTCTCCAGCACATCTTTGATCAGAAGCAACTAAATATGAGACAGCATCGATGGATCGAGACGCTCAACAACTATGATTGTGAACTCCGTTATCATCCTGGCAAGGCCAATGTTGTAGCTGACGCTTTAAGCCGAAAGGAGAGGACGGCACCTCTTCGTGTTAGGGCTCTGAACATCACCATCCATTTGAACCTCAACAGCCAGATCAGAGTAGCCCAAGATGAGGCTCTCAAGGAGGAGAACATATCTCATGAACATTTGAACATACTTGTCTCTCGATTCGAGGTTAGGGAGTCTGGACTTCGATGTTATGCCGGAAGAATTTGGGTACCTCTTTATGGAGATCTACGGAACCTTATACTTGATGAAGCACACAAATCGAGATATTCGATTCACCCCGGTGCGGGCAAGATGTACCATGACCTTAAAGAATAGTATTGGTGGCCGAATCTTAAGAAGGACGTTGCGACTTATGTTGGTAAGTGTTTGACTTGCTCAAAGGTTAAAGTCGAGCATCAGAGACCTTCTGGATTACTTCAGCAACCGGAGATCCCACAATAGAAGTGGGAAAGGATCATAATAGATTTTATCACCAAGCTGCCAAAGACGGTGGGCGGATACGATACCATTTGGGTTATTGTTGACCGCCTCACCAAATCTGCACACTTCCTAGCGATAAAGGAAACTGATACAATGGAAAGACTTTCTCAACTTTACATCAAGGAGGTTGTATCTCGTCATGGTGTACCTTTATCGATCATCTTCGATCGCGATCCCCGTTTTGCTTCTAGATTTTGGCATTCTTTGCAAGAAGCCATGGGAACTCGTCTGGACATGAGTACTGCTTATCATCCTCAAACTGACGGGCAAAGTGAACGAACGATTCAGACCTTGGAAGACATGTTGCGTGCATGTGTCATCGATTTCGGAAAGGCCTGGGAGAGGCATTTTCCATTAGCCGAATTCTCGTACAACAACAGTTATCACTCGAGCATTAATGCTGCACCTTTTGAAGCATTGTATGGTTGTAAGTGACGATCTCCTATTTGTTGGGCCGAAGTAGGCGAAAAGCAAATCACCGGACCCGAGGTAGTCCACGAAACGACGGAGAAGATTGCTCAGATTCAAGCTAGACTTAAGACTGCCCGTGATCGTCAAAAGAGTTATGCCGATCTTAAACGTAAAGACTTTGAATTCAACGTTGGTGATCGTGTAATGTTAAAGGTTGCACCTTGGAAAGGTGTGATCCATTTTGGAAAATGTGGAAAGTTGAACCCACGATACATTGGTCCTTTTGAAATCTTGGAACGTGTTGGACCCGTTGCATACCGTTTGGATCTACCAGCACAATTGAGCTCAGTTCATCCTACCTTCCATGTGTCAAACTTGAAAAAGTGTCTTGCTGCACCAGAACTTATCATACCACTGGAAGAACTTACAATTGATGACAAACTCCACTTTGTGGAGGAACCTGTTGAAATTATGGATCGTGAGATCAAAACTTTGAAACGCAACAAGATTCCGATCGTCCGAGTACGATGGAATGCCAAACGAGGACCTGAGTTTACTTGGGAACGAGAGGATCAAATGATGCGGAAGTATCCTCACCTTTTCCCGACTCCTCCATCACCTTCAGCTTAAATTTCGGGACGAAATTTTCTTTAACAGGTGGGTAATGTAATGACCCTGGTTTTTCCAACGTTATTTATTAATAATTATTATTATTAATACGTATGATTATACGAATGTATGTGATTACATTTACATGTTGCCTTGATTGCCCGTACTTGACTTTTAAGAGCCCGAAACGTCTTTGTGACACACGAAACTTCACGAATAATATTTCTAGATATTAATTTCATTCATGATTAAGTTTTATTAATCATTTTAAGTAACTAAGACTATTAGTTAGTTACTTGCGCTTTAATTGGCTTAACTTGTTATTAATTGTACTTGGGCTTTATTAGTGTTATGGACTCTTGAACTTGGGCTTCCAAGCCCACCCTACTTATGTTAATGGACCTTTTAGCCCATGTCTTCCTTATGTAAGTATCAATTAAAGAGTAACTAGTTAGTTTGAACCATTAAGAATCTAGTTAGCTTGTTATTATCCCCATGAAACCCCATGCATTAACCACCTTTTGTAAGCTTTTCATGTAAGAGACCAACAAACAAATCCCTCTTCCCTTCCCCCACTTGAACCGTCGGCCTAGCACTCTTACAAGGGGTTTTTGGTTTTCAATTTTCATTACTTACATTCACTAGTTTCTCTCATTCAAACTCACACACACATACTTCTCATTTTACTTCCAAACTTTTCTCTCATTTCACTTATCCTTTTGTAAGTAACTTTAACTTGTTCTTCCTTTTCTTTCTTTCTAAAACTGCCACCAAGGACTCTCATAATCATCATGATTCTTTGATTGTTACAATCTTTTGTTAGTTGTAGTTGTTACTTGATTATTGTTACTTACTTACTAGTTATTATCTTTCTTTACTTACATACTTACAAGGATCAAACTTCTTAGTTTAATTCTTCTTTTATCTTGAATCTTCAAGAATATACAAGACATAAACTCTCTAGTTTATGATCTTCACTTAATACTTGTTCAAAGTTTATAAAGTTCATGGTTGAAAGACATACTTGAAGTTCATGAAGTAAACTTTAAAGTTTACTTTCTAAAGATCAAACTTTGGTTTGAATCTTTAAAGTATGAACAACCATGAACAAATTACATGTTTACTTAGTTACTTCTTCATTTTATGCACTTTAATTTCATGTAGTTAGTTTATATGGTCAAGTACTACAAGTTAGTCTTGATCTCATATCTCTTGAACAAATTAAGTTAACCTTGAAAGTTCAAGAACACACAAATAAGTTTTCTTTAAATATAACTTTGGATCTAAACTTTTGAGTCTTGGATCTTCAAGATCAAACTAAGAACTATGTTCTACTACTTATGATCTTGATTAGTTAGTTAACTTTCAAGTTTAGAGTTCAATATTTCTATTATAGTTCATGTAAGTGTCAAACCTAAGACTTTGATGTAACTTTGGTTCATCAAACTACATGCAACTCTTAAGTGAGTTGTGCTTCATGTCTTAGACTTGCACTAGGGTTATGATGGTCAAGACTTGGTTAATATGATGTAGATACATCAATGAGTTGTACACTTGAAGCTATATGCATCAAGGATGAGAACCATGATGAACATCAAGCACCAAGACCACCGGAACCCTTTTAAACTTACTGTTTCTGTCCAAAAGCTACTGATCTGATGTTTCTGTAACAGACCAGTAGACCTGGGCTGTTCTAACCATGATTTTTAGATATAACTTTTCGAGTAGATAACTTTTCATATAGGACTCGTCTTAATCCGAGTTACGGTTTAGGATTTATGGCCCTCTGATCGTCACTATGTCCTTTAAAGTTGTGCAGAAATTTCAGACCTACTCGCACTTAAACAGGCACCACGGTTAAATGAAGAAGAGTTTGCTTCTGTAAATTTTGCCACACTTAAGGGACTCATAGAAGGAGCCATGGCCACTGGTCTCACCTTAATTCAGTAAGGGTAGAGACCGTGGTGACTGACTGAAGTCAGACTTTGTTTTAAACTACTTTCATAAACGAAACCTACTTTACGCCTTTTGTTTAATGATGATTGATGATGACCCTTAAGACCTTAATTACATACTTTTAAACCTATTAAGACGATTTACTGACTTAGTACTATTTGACTTAGGTTGAGGACCTCGGACCGTTTACTTGCACACCTTTCCCGACTACTACTTTACCGCTACATATCATTGTGAGTTATAGCATTCTCTTTTTACTTTAACTTATTTTCGGAACTGAGAAATACATGCGAATTTTATGTTTTACATACTAGGCACGAGTACTTAAACTTATATATGTGTGGGTTATACAACGACATAAACATTCCCTTTAGCTCGGTAACGTTTAATCATTGGTTTTTGAACCGTGAACGCGAATCTTAGATATGGATCCATAGGGTTTGACATCCCCACTCGGGCTAGTCGTGCTAGCATTTAACGAGTGTTTAATACTTCTTAAGCATACGCACTTGCCAAGTGTACTTTCAGGGGGTATAAACGTTAAGTTAGTTACCAAGTGCCCACGGTTAACATATACTTTATCTTACTGTTTTGAAACGCTCTTTGTAGCACTGAAATCTAGTGGCCTACCTTACATACTGTTATACTTAAACTATAGCTCACCAACCTTTGTGTTGACGTTTTTAAGCATATTTTTCTCAGGTGCTTGAGGTTAGCTTCCGCTGTGTACTAGTCGTGCTGTAGAACCCGCTGCTTAGAGTTGTTATCGCATGACTACTTATCTTGCATTCAAACTTATTTACTTTTGAAACTATGTTATGTAATGACTATTGGGGTCACGTACACTTATTATTTGCTTCTACTTAGTGAAGCATGCTTTTGGATTGTAAAACATTTGACGTTGGTTATGACGTCACTTTTATTAATAAATGCAACTCTTTTGAAATCGCATGTAGTACTTAACCTTGTAATGATCATGTTGTTGATGGTCCGTACATGATGATTTAGTACGGGGCGTCACAGATGCGCCATACAATTTGTAACGAAAAGTTACATTAAATACAAGATGTGTGTTCACGACATAATCGGAACAAGCAAGAGTCTTTGATGTTGCCACATCAGCCATCCTGATAACTGACTTTTCAAAAAATAAATAGACCTCTAGGGCTATTCAAATTGAACACTTACTTATAGCAAACTTACTCTGCCAAATTTGAGTCTTAGATACAAGTTTGCTCATCTCCGATTGAATTCCGATCATCATCGGACTTCAATCGTTTCAAATATTAATTACTCGATCTCATCGAGTACATTAATATTATTGATTGTTTTACACCCTCGCGAATTCTCAGATTTCGATTGAGCTTGTACGATTGCCGGAGATAAAAGAATTGATCAATCCATTTTCCCCAAACTTAGCACTTAAATCTGTTTAAGATAAAATAGGTTTAAACAATGCCTAACTTCGGGGCTGTTTACTTTTTTTTCAATTAAGTTATGTATGGATATAGATGACAGTATGGATATAGATGGCAGTGTGGATATGATCAATGAATAATTAATGTCGTTTACTTTTTCTGTTGAATAAAAGGTCTGAATGAAAAATTTGACTATTATACCCCCAAATTAAATATATATTTTTTAAATATGTCTACTTTCATTTATTTATTATATAGATAATTATTATTATAATTATACATTTCTAATAAGTTATATTATAATATAATTATAATTAATCAATTTTCACCATCTGTACATTTAAGCATTTACCATGTGTACACTAGGAATTCTCCAGATACTTCTAGTTCGTATCTAACGCCATTCATACTCGTGTATATCCATATAATTGATAATTGATATTCATACTCAACTTCCCTCATAAAAACCATCAATTCTAACAATTTCCATCAATTTTCATTCGCTACAATACTTATCATCTATAATTTGATGCTATTCCTACCTAATATTTTTTTCTCCATTTTTTCAGAAGTAAACCAGAAGAGGATTACCCTAAATTTCAAGACTGATCATGCATATTTTTACCATAGGGTTAAATATGCCTGCTCAATACGTAGAGGGGTTTAAGGATCTTAGAACGTGGCTCTCCGGTCCGGCTACCGTGAATAACCCTGGCTGACATGATGAGGTTGGCGGGGTGGCCAAGTGATTAAGTCCACCTCCGATAACGGTCGTCGATCAAGAGGCCCCAAATAAGGTCGTAGGTACTAGCTTACGAAAGACTAACCTGTTAACCTTGAAAAGATGCTGAACGATGCTTTTTTACGTAATGTGTATTGTAGGTGATGGTTACGTAATATGCTGTGTATCGTAGGTGATGATTAGGGTTTGTATTTATAGGCAAACCCTAATTCTAGAACCGTCCCAGATCATAATAACCTCATCCATAACTGACTCCCCCGAATCACGGATATAATTATGGAAAATATATTTACTTGACAGCTAAGCAACCGCTGTACCGAGAACAAAGGAATCAGATACAATCCGCATACCGCATAGCGTACACAAGCACACGCATACGCACACTATTAAGCGCCCGCATGCATATGAGGTACGCATGCGGGTTACGGTATCATTATGTCCCCCCAGTTTGATGTTATATGACGCAAGACACATGACATCAAACTATTAAGCGGAAAAAACAAGAAAACGGCTAGCATTCAATGTTCCGCGTGCATTTCGAGGTCATTTAATGCCTGTCACTGTCACAGAAGACCATTCGGCTGACAAGACATAAAGTGGCAGTTGGCAGGCGCGTGTCAGCCACGCGCTCATAGGTAACCATACCCATCTGACATCCTCACGCGCACTCAAAATGCTAACCGTTGATCGCTGAACACGTGTACAGCCACGATAAACCCATTCCAACCCATGGCTCCAAATCGTCTCTATAAATAGCCCCAAATCACACACATTTCCATTTTTCTGCTCCAAGCTTCCTCAATACGCTGCTACATTCAATTCCGATCAAATCCTAAATACTCCGGCCACCGTCTAAAGGTTAGTGATTCTCCAACCATTCTATAGAAAATGACTAAGGCTAACGAAACCTATGTAGATAGTGTCAGATCGATTATAGAGCAGAAACATATTGACCACTTAGTTAAACAATACCCGCCGTTAGCAAAATACAATCCGGTGCCACCCTTGCCCAATCAGCGTGCTCACGAGCCACCGGAGAAAAAGGTGGCCATCTACGAACATGCGTTCAAGCATGGTAACTTTAGGGTTCCCCCATCCGACTTCTTCCTAGGCGTATTAGATCACTTCAGAGTGGGATTAGGATAACTACACCCTTATGCCATAGGCAAAATAGTTCTGTTTGAAATGTGGTGCGCCGCACTCGATAGGGTTCCGTTGGTTAAAGTTTTCTGTCATCTATACCGCTTAGCTAATCACCACAAATCCTGGTTCACCTTTTTTGCCCTACAAAATTTCACCAAAACCCCAAAGTCGAATGCGGGTAACTGGAAAGAAACTTTCTTTTTCATTGACCAAACTGTAGTTGGTACCACTTTTCCGCAAGCGCTTATATGGTGCGATAAGGTGGAAAAGGATGTGAACAAAACCCCGGTCCTTGATGACGAGGAAACAAAGCTGTTAGCGGAGTGCGCTAACACACAGCTGGTGCACCGGTCGTACGGGAACGTGATGTTGCGGCTAGGGAAGATATCCGCACACTGGCCATGGGAGGATGTGCGTCCAGCCATAGTCGGACCGGATGGAAAGGGTAGGAATAGTATAATCACATACTAACAACAGTTTGCTATTTATGTGTTCTAACGCATGCGTGCATGTTTGCAGAGATGAAGATGAAGAGAGTACTGACTGCAGAGGAGATTGCGGGCATCACCTTCCGCAAACAGAATGTGAACCAGCCGTTAGAGCAGGAGAAGACTGGCGAGAATGCACCTCCCACCTCCGGCATTAAGCGCAAGGCTGCCGAAGCCTCCCAATCCCAACAGAAGAAGAAGAAACTCACTCCCAAACAGAAGGAGGACAAGCAGAACGACAACTTCATTCCCATCGAACCCCGTTCTGCGGATCTACCTCCCCCATCTTCTGGTAAGAGTTCTGCTTGCGCGCATACTGCACATTTAAGTTTGCATTTATTTTACCATTTATGAATACGCAGGGCATGCTGAAGAGACTCATCACACCCCACCGCGAGTCAATCCGGACCTCGAAGCTACCGCCGAGTCAAAGGATAAGACGATACACCTGGTCTCCGAGTCTACACCAACCCCGCCACACGGTAGCTTTCGATTGGCGAACCTGGCGTAGCTCACCCAGTCATCTGCGGAAAACACCGCAGAGCAATCCGCCTTCCTCCAACAAATCTTCCCTGCTGAGTTCCGCAACCAACTAGCCGCACTGCCTTTTAATCAGGCGCTCAACGCCTTCGTCCAAAACGGCCTCGTCTTTTTTGGCATGGTTGCGGATCAAGCCCGCCGTTCCACTAACTTGTATCAAGTGGCCGTGCGGAAAGAAACAGAGCTAGGGCTGCTGCAAGCGGGGGTTGATCAGGTGAAGAAAGACAGGGACGCCGCAGAAGAAGCGCGCAAGGCGGTGGAGTTAATCGCGGCGGAAACCAAAACTGTACTGATTGAAGAGAGAAAGAAAAACCGCGAGATGGTTGGGGCGGTTGACCAGTCCAAGGGGAAGGCGGAGCGCCTACGGATGGAGCTGGAAAGGGTGACGAGGGAAAAGGATGACGCGGTTACAGGTCGCGAGCTAGCGGAGGCGGACTTGACAAAACTCCGCACCGCTCTTCCTACCATTGCGCAGAAGGTAATGGATTCCGAGCCTATGTCCGACAAGTTCAAAGCCTATGTTGACGCGGTTAAAGACCACGAAATCAACAAGGCAGTGCTAGAGGTGATCCAAGCCTGTGGGCTCACACCGCCGTACCCCGACGTCGTGCAAAAAAAATTGAAGGAGGGTACGGCTGCGGTGCTCATGGAAGCGGAAGAAGCCATCACAGCCATCTCGATCCCCCTAATTAATGCGTTTGCCACGGACCCTAATATGTCGATTGATAGGTTCCTCAAGGAGGAGTTTTAGTTTGTTGTAATAGTTTGCGCCGTAAGTCCTATGCTTAGGCAGGCAATTGTAAATACAATTTTTGAGCCATAAGTCCCGTGATGGGCAGGCGTTTAAAACAATTACCATTTGTAATAACTCCATGTATATGTTATCATGTTATGCATGCGTAGTGTATTAATTTGTTTATATATCGCGAATCAAAACAAAGAAGTAACCGCATGCCCATGCGCATAGTTAACCAAAACTTACGCGTATAGGCAGGTACTGCGTAAAATAAACCAATACTTTAGCAATTTACCTTGAACTTAGACTCAAAAGCTACTGCGTTATTACTTTGTCACGTACTAGGGGTGCACTTTAGTTGTATGGTAAGCAACGCAACTAAAAACAAACCAATGCTTTTATGCTTAAGAGTTCCTCACGCAAACCAATGCGAGAGTAATTACGCAGAAGCAAACCAATGCTTGTATTTTTAAGTCGACTTGGCATCCATCTAGTCTGCGTGGCGCTTGGCTAGGGGAAAACCAATTCCCTTCGCCTGCCGTTAATTTCTAGCCTTGTAACCAAACAGGCTTCTGCCGCACGGGGGCTAGAGGACACCCCTTAAGTAGGCAGGAACCGCATACAAAAAAGATATTTAAACAACAAAAGTATGCGCGAGTAAATATTTAATTGGCATTAATCACAATTACAACCGCGACACATCCAAACGGACGGAAATTACATAGAAAAAATAATGTGCTACAATAAACTGGAGTGATCAGGTCCATCTAGCTACATATAACATTTTTTCAATAACGTCGCATGCCAAGTGCATTTCACAGGTTTTCCATCTAATGTCTCGAGATGGTACGCCCCAGTATTGTTTGCCTTCGCTACCCTGTATGGACCTTCCCAACGGGGGCCCAGTTTCCCAGTATCCTCCGCATGACTTGCGTCGTTCTGACGCCAAACCAAGTCACCGCACTTGTAAGAGCGCGAACGCACACGCCGATTATAGTACTTTGCAATTTTTTGCTTGTTATTTGCTTCGTTGACAGCCGCAGAGAGTCTGTGCTCTTCCAGCAAATTAAGATTTTCCCGCAAAGCTTCAGAGTTATTTTTCTCATCAAAATTTTGTATGCGGAACGTTGGTACCCCAATTTCTGCGGGTACAACAGCTTCTGATCCATAGACCAAACTGAACGGGGTCTCACCAGTGCTTGTTTTGGGTGTTGTTCTATGCGCCCATAAAACCTTCGGTAGTTCATCCACCCAACCAACGTGACCATGACCCAACCTAGCTTTGATTCCAACTACTATGTCCCGGTTGGTGACTTCGCATTGGCCATTCGCCTGCGGATGCGCAACAGATGTAAAAGTTTTCTTAATATTAAGCTCCGCGCACCAGCTGCGAAAAGGGTCACCCGCGAACTGCGTACCGTTATCACTAACAATTTCGTTTGGTATACCAAATCGACAGACGATGTCTTCCCATACAAAATTTCGCACCCTTTTTCCTGAGATTGCTGCCAGCGGTCTCGCTTCGACCCACTTTGTGAAATAATCGATTGCAATAATCAAGAATTTGATGTTTCCTGCGTGTGTAGAATGTGCGTAAGATACTGATGTGAGTAACATGTTTAGAAAATAAATGACAAAATTACCTCGGTCTTTTGGGAATGGTCCGACTATGTCGATTGCCCATTTGCAGAATGGTCATGGTGAGGAGACTGGTATCATTGGATGCGCAGGTGCTCTGCTAATAGGTGCATGTATTTGGCATGATTCGCATTGCTTAACTATGCGCGCAGTATCCGCGTACATGGTGGGCCAATAATATCCTAGCCGCATTATTTTTGACACAATGGACCTGTGCCCCGAATGGAGTGTGCATGCACCCTCATGCACCTCGCGTACAACTTCCTCCGCCTCTTTCGGGCCAATGCACCTTAAGTGCGGTCTCAAATAATTCTTTCGATATAGGACGTCACCCTCAAGGGCATACAGCGGTGCCTTAACGCAGACTTTCTTTGCATCAGCGGAATCCGCAGGAGAAGTGCCATCCCGCAGAAAAGCCACGATGGGCGTCATCCATGTTGAGCTTGATTCCTCAACTGGTGCCACTAAAGGCATCATAACAATGGATTTCGCATTGAGTTCTTCTATTAGAACTTTCTTCCCCATATGATCAAAAGCCAAGGCAGCCAGTTTGCTTAGCGCATCCGCTTTCTTATTTTGCCCCCGCATTACGTGGAAGATTTGAAAAGCTTCAAACTGGTCAGCGAGGTTGTGAACAAGGAATAGATATTGCTGCATGGCTATGTCATGCGCTTCGAAATCTCCGCTGACCTGACTGCATACTAGCTTTGAATCCACATATGCGTGCAAAATTTTAACATTTAACTTATGCGCAATGCGCATACCTGCTAACAGAGCCTCATACTCTGCTTCGTTGTTCGTAACAGCAAAATTAAACCGCAGTGCGTATGTATGCTCTTTGCCATCCGGGCCTGTTAAAATTACACCCGCACCTGCACCAGATGCGCTGCATGCACCATCGGTGTACAATTCCCATGGTGACAAAGTTGGTGCAGGTGGATCCTGATGTTCTACTGATGCCTCGACATCCGCAGGTAATTCTGCTAGGTAATCAGCAAGTATTTGACCCTTAACCGCATTGCGCGAAGAAAAATTTATTTCATGTTCTCCTAATTCAACTGCCCACTTAGCCATTCGGCCAGAAATCTCAGGCTTGTATAACACCTGAAAGAAAAATGATTGCGTTAGTCAATGCGGTAACCCCGGTCATTGCCGCAAAGTAGGCGTTTACCAACCTGTTTGATTGGTTGATCAGTTAGGACCACGATTGGATGTGCTTGAAAATATCGGCGCAAACGCCGTGCCGTATGGACCAGCGCATATACGAGCTTTTCTATCGGTGAGTAGTTTACTTCGCTTGATGTCAGCGTCTTGCGTACGAAGTATACCGGCATTTGCGTCTGAGAAAAACCTCAATCGTTAAGTTTCTGCGAAATAAATAAAGCATGTAAATTAATGGATTACCTTTTCGCGATCCGCGATGAGAACTGAACTGACAACTTCCTTCGATGCCGCGAGGTACAGCGTTAGCGTTTCTCCTGATACTGGCGCAGTAAGTGTTGGTAATTCTGCAAGCACCTTTTTCATCTCCTGAAAGGCTGATTCTGCTTCCTGAGTCCATACGAAGTCTTTTTTCTTCAAACAATTTTTCAAAGTATTGAAGAATGGTAACTGTCGTTCTGCGGCTTTCGACAAAAACCGTGTGATAGCTACAAGCTTCCCAGTTAGACTCTGCACATCTTTCTTTGTCTTCGAAGATGGACAATTATCAATGGCTTCAATCTTTTTGGGATTGGCCTTGATACCCCGCGCTGTCACCACATGACCTAAAAACTTGCCTTCCTCTTCCCCAAAACTACATTTAAGCGGGTTAAGCTTCATGTTGATCCTGCGCAGAGATGCAAACGTTTCCAGGATGTCCGCGAGCATGTCTTCTTCGGTGTTACTTTTAATTATCAAGTCGTCGACGTACGCTTAAAGATTTCTACCGATTTGGTGCTTGAATGCTGCGTCAATTGTAGTGAACAGAACTTTTCCATGTTTATATATATTAATTGAGATTGATATTTACATGATTAAATGTTTCCAACATGTTAAGCAATCAAACTTGTTAAGACTTGATTAATTGAAATATGTTTCATATAGACAATTGACCACCCAAGTTGACCTGTGATTCACGAACGTTAAAACTTGTAAAAACTATATGATGACATATATATGGATATATATATAGTTAACATGATACTATGATAAGTAAATATATCATTAAGTATATTAACAATGAACTACATATGTAAAAACAAGACTACTAACTTAATGATTTTTAAACGAGACATATATGTAACGATTATCGTTGTAAAGACATTTAATGTATATATATCATATTAAGAGATATTCATACATGATAATATCATGATAATATAATAATTTAAAATCTCATTTGATATTATAAACATTGGGTTAACAACATTTAACAAGATCGTTAACCTAAAGGTTTCAAAACAACACTTACATGTAACGACTAACGATGACTTAACGACTCAGTTAAAATGTATATACATGTAGTGTTTTAATATGTATTTATACACTTTTGAAAGACTTCAATACACTTATCAAAATACTTCTACTTAACAAAAATTCTTACAATTACATCCTCGTTCAGTTTCATCAACAATTCTACTCGTATGCACCCGTATTCGTACTCGTATAATACACAACTTTTAGATGTATGTACTATTGGTATATACACTCCAATGATCAGCTCTTAGCAGCCCATGTGAGTCACCTAACACATGTGGGAACCATCATTTGGCAACTAGCATGAAATATCTCATAAAATTACAAAAATATGAGTAATCATTCATGACTTATTTACATGAAAACAAAATTACATATCCTTTATATCTAATCCATACACCAACGACCAAAAACACCTACAAACACTTTCATTCTTCAATTTTCTTCATCTAATTAATCTCTCTCAAGTTCTATCTTCAAGTTCTAAGTGTTCTTCATATATTCTACAAGTTCTAGTTACATAAAATCAAGAATACTTTCAAGTTTGCTAGCTCACTTCCAATCTTGTAAGGTGATCATCCAACCTCAAGAAATCTTTGTTTCTTACAGTAGGTTATCATTCTAATACAAGGTAATAATCATATTCAAACTTTGGTTCAATTTCTATAACTATAACAATCTTATTTCAAGTGATGATCTTACTTGAACTTGTTTTCGTGTCATGATTTTGCTTCAAGAACTTCGAGCCATCCAAGGATCCATTGAAGCTAGATCCATTTTTCTCTTTTCCAGTAGGTTTATCCAAGGAACTTAAGGTAGTAATGATGTTCATAACATCATTCGATTCATACATATAAAGCTATCTTATTCGAAGGTTTAAACTTGTAATCACTAGAACATAGTTTAGTTAATTCTAAACTTGTTCGCAAACAAAAGTTAATCCTTCTAACTTGACTTTTAAAATCAACTAAACACATGTTCTATATCTATATGATATGCTAACTTAATGATTTAAAACCTGGAAACACGAAAAACACCGTAAAACCGGATTTACGCCGCCGTAGTAACACCGCGGGCTGTTTTGGGTTAGTTAATTAAAAACTATGATAAACTTTGATTTAAAAGTTGTTATTCTGAGAAAATTATTTTTATTATGAACATGAAACTATATCCAAAAATTATGGTTAAACTCAAAGTGGAAGTATGTTTTCTAAAATGGTCATCTAGACGTCGTTCTTTCGACTGAAATGACTACCTTTACAAAAACGACTTGTAACTTATTTTTCCGATTATAAACCTATACTTTTTCTGTTTAGATTCATAAAATAGAGTTCAATATGAAACCATAGCAATTTGATTCACTCAAAACGGATTTAAAATGAAGAAGTTATGGGTAAAACAAGATTGGATAATTTTTCTCATTTTAGCTACGTGAAAATTGGTAACAAATCTATTCCAACCATAACTTAATCAACTTGTATTGTATATTATGTAATCTTGAGATACCATAGACACGTATACAATGTTTCGACCTATCATGTCGACACATCTATATATATTTCGGAACAACCATAGACACTCTATATGTGAATGTTGGAGTTAGCTATACAGGGTTGAGGTTGATTCCAAAATATATATAGTTTGAGTTGTGATCAATACTGAGATACGTATACACTGGGTCGTGGATTGATTCAAGATAATATTTATCGATTTATTTCTGTACATCTAACTGTGGACAACTAGTTGTAGGTTACTAACGAGGACAGCTGACTTAATAAACTTAAAACATCAAAATATATTAAAAGTGTTGTAAGTATATTTTGAACATACTTTGATATATATGTATATATTGTTATAGGTTCGTGAATCAACCAGTGGCCAAGTCTTACTTCCCGACGAAGTAAAAATCTGTGAAAGTGAGTTATAGTCCCACTTTTAAAATCTAATATTTTTGGGATGAGAATACATGCAGGTTTTATAAATGATTTACAAAATAGACACAAGTACGTGAAACTACATTCTATGGTTGAATTATTGAAATCAAATATGCCCCTTTTTATTAAGTCTGGTAATCTAAGAATTAGGGAACAGACACCCTAATTGACGCGAATCCTAAAGATAGATCTATTGGGCCTAACAAACCCCATCCAAAGTACCGGATGCTTTAGTACTTCGAAATTTATATCATATCCGAAGGGTGTCCCGGAATGATGGGGATATTCTTATATATGCATCTTGTTAATGTCGGTTACCAGGTGTTCACCATATGAATGATTTTTATCTCTATGTATGGGATGTGTATTGAAATATGAAATCTTGTGGTCTATTGTTACGATTTGATATATATAGGTTAAACCTATAACTCACCAACATTTTTGTTGACGTTTAAAGCATGTTTATTCTCAGGTGAATATTAAGAGCTTCCGCTGTTGCATACTAAAATAAGGACGAGATTTGGAGCCCATGTTTGTATGATATTGTGTAAAAACTGCATTCAAGAAACTGATTTCGATGTAACATATTTGTATTGTAAACCATTATGTAATGGTCGTGTGTAAACAGGATATTTTAGATTATCATTATTTGATAATCTACGTAAAGCTTTTTAAACCTTTATTTATGAAATAAAGGTTATGGTTTGTTTTAAAAATGAATGCAGTTTTTGAAAAACGTCTCATATAGAGGTCAAAACGAAATCAATTAATATGGAACGTTTTTAATCAATAAGAACGGGACATTTCAGTTGGTATTCGAGCGTTGGTCTTAGAGAACCAGAAAATTTGCATTAGTGTGTCTTATCGAGTTTGTTAGGATGCATTAGTGATTCTGGACTTCGACCGTGTTTTCCTTAAAAATGATTGCTTAACATTTTTGTTGGAAACTATATATTTTTAACATATGAATATTATGTGATATATTAATCTCTTAATGTGTTTGATATTATGTGATAGATGTCTACCTCTAGAATAAGTCCCATTGACTCACCTAATAATAATGAAGAGTCAAATGTAAATTGGAATGATTCGTGGACTGATTCACAAGTTCCCGAAGAGGAACCGGAAGAAGAGTCGGAACCGGAAGAAGAATCGGAACCGGAAGAAGAATCGGAACAGGAAGAAGAATCGGAACCGGTGGGGGAAATAATAAAACGGTTAAGTAAAAGAGAATCCTTAACCAACCGACCAAGGTTAATTATGGTCAATGGTGTTTCCGCCAAGGAAGCAAAATATTGGGAGGATTACCAATTCTCCGATGAATCGGATTCCGACGAGAATTCCAATGATGTTATAGAAATTACCCCAACTGAATTTAAAAAGGCAAAAGAAAATAATAAGGGAAAGGGCATAAAAATAGAGAAATCTAATTCTAACCCCGATGAACTTTATATGTATCGTCAACCCCCGAAGTCCTTAAGTTGTAACAATGACCCGGGAACCTCTAAACCACCAGGTTTTTCTAAACCAATGTGGACAACGACGGCTCGTATTAGGGGAACATCATATATCCCTAGAAACTTGGCAAAACGAACCAAAACTGAAGAAGAAGAAACGAGCGAGTCGGAATAAGATAGTTGTATTCGTGTGGTGTAATATATTTAATATAGTGTTCTTATGCTTTATGATATATGTAAAAATTGCTTGTATTAATAAGTATTTTTTTTATGAATCTAACTCTTGTCTATTTTACAGTTTAAAAACACAAAATGGATAGACAACCCAATATTTTAAGAGACCTACCCGGAGACATGATTGATGAAATCTTGTCTAGAGTCGGCCAGAATTCCTCGGCACAACTATTTAAGGCGAGATCAGTTTGTAAGACATTCGAAGAACATTCCAAGAATGTCTTAGTTTATAAGAGACTTTCGTTTGAAAGATGGGGGATATCACATTGGGAAACCCATAAGTTACGATGTGTTTACTTTGACGCATATATTGCGGGGAACCCAAATGCTATTTTACGTAACGGGTTAAGAAATTATTTTAACTCAATATATCCGAATATTGGACTTCGTGATTTAGAAAAAGCGGCTAACATGCAACATAAAGAAGCATGTTATGCTTACGGATTAGTAATGTTCGCTTCTCACCAAAGTGAGAACAAGAACATCGGGCTACAACTATTAAACAAAACGTTTCCACAAGTGACGGAGTCGGTAATTGGGGTAAGAAATGAGGTTTTTAGATTATTACGGGACTGTTGGACATTACGTAACCCTCATCCCTTTGACGATGTTACAACACGCTGTCTTATCAACGGCCATAACGGTTATGTTCCACAAGACCAAGGATGGGAAGTAGTCCTAGTAAAACCAGAATGCATGACTTGTTTCTGGACGTATGAATTACGTGTCTTTATTGCCTTTGCTGAACGACTTGTGTACTAGCTAGAATTATCTTCACAACTATCTTGTATCAAAGTTATTGTGTGCTATATTTCATGCTTTATGTAAAATAAGCGGTATTGTAAGTTTGTAAAATATTGTATAAAAGTTTGAACGCGAAATATTATTATAATCAGTTTTTCATATAGAATTGTAGTAGTTGAATTGTATATTAGCTACTAAGTATGAACTTAACGGGTAGGTACTACCCGAATTTAAACTTATAAAACGCTAATATGAAGAAAAAGCTTTTATAAATGAGTTCATATTATGCTACGAAATACTATTAACTACTCTTAATATTCTGTATGATTAACTTGTTCCATTTGACTATTTTGAAGGAAATGGCACCGACTACTCGACACACCGTGAATATGAATGAAGAGGAATTCCGTACTTTTCTAGCTTCAAACATAGCCGCAGTACAGGCTGCGCTACATACCAATAATAACCTTGGATCTAGCAGTACAGGAAATCGTGTAGGATGCACCTACAAAGAATTCACTGTCTGCAAACCTTTGGAATTTGATGGAACCGAAGGACCGATCGGATTGAAACGGTGGACCGAGAAGGTCGAATCGGTGTTTGCCATTAGTAAGTGTACTGAAGAGGACAAAGTGAAGTACGCTACGCATACCTTCACAGGTTCTGCGTTAACATGGTGGAATACCTATCTAGAGCAAGTGGGACAAGACGATGCGTACGCACTACCGTGGTTAGCATTCAAGCACTTGATGAACGAGAAGTACCGTCCCAGAACCGAGGTCAATAAGCTCAAGACAGAACTTAGAGGGTTACGAACCCAAGGATTTGATATTACCACATACGAAAGATGATTCACAAAATTGTGCCTATTGTGTCCGGGAGCATTCGAAGATGAGGAAGAGAAGATCGACGCGTTTGTGAAAGGATTACCGGAAAGAATCCAAGAAGATATAAGTTCACACGAGCCCACCTCCATACAACAGGCATGTAGAATGGCTCACAAACTCGTGAACCAGATTGAAGAAAGAATTAAAGAACAGACTGCTGAAGAGGCCAATGTGAAGCAAGTCAAAAGAAAGTGGGAGGAAAACGGTGATAAGAATCACCAATACAACAACAACAGCAATTACAACAATAATCGCAACAATTATCCCAACAATCGCAACATCAATCGCAACTACAACAACCGGCCCAACAACAACAACAACAACAACAACAGCAACTACAACAATCATCCCAACAACAATAATAACCGCAACAACAACAACAATCAGAAGCAGCTATGCCAAAGGTGTGAAAAGAATCACTCGGGGTTCTGCACCAAATTTTGAAACAAGTGTAAAAGAAATGGTCATAGCGCGGCGAAGTGTGAGGTCTACGGACCAGGGGTTAATAGAACGAAAGGAACAAATGGTGTCGGAACGAGTAATGGCGGAGCAAGTAGTGTCGGAGCAAGTTATGCCAATGTAGTTTGTTATAAATGTGGAAAACCGGGCCACATTATTAGAAATTGCCCGAACCAGGAGAACACGAATGGACAAGGCCGTGGAAGAGTTTTCAATATTAATGCGGCAGAGGCACAGGAAGACCCGGAGCTTGTTACGGGTACGTTTCTTATTGACAATAAATCTGCTTACGTTTTATTTGATTCGGGTGCGGATAGAAGCTATATGAGTAGAGATTTTTGTGCTAAATTAAGTTGTCCATTGACGCCTTTGGATAGTAAAATTTTACTCGAATTAGCAAATGGTAAATTAATTTCAGCATATAATATATGTCGGAATCGAGAAATTAAACTGGTTAGCGAAACATTTAAGATTGATTTAATACCAGTAGAGTTAGGGAGTTTTGATGTGATAATCGGTATGGATTGGTTGAAAGAATTGAAAGTAGAGATCGTCTGTTACAAAAATGCAATTCGCATTATACGAGAAAAAGGAAAACCCTTAATGGTGTACGGAGAAAAGGGCAACACGAAGCTACATCTTATTAGTAATTTGAAGGCACAAAAACTAATAAGAAAAGGTTGCTATGCTGTTCTAGCACACGTCGAGAAAGTACAAACTGAAGAAAAGAGCATAAATGATGTTCCCATTGCAAAAGAATTTCCCGATGTATTTCTGAAAGAATTACCGGGATTACCCCCACATCGATCCGTTGAATTTCAAATAGATCTTGTACCAGGAGCTGCACCAATAGCTCGTGCTCCTTACAGACTCGCACCCAGCGAGATGAAAGAACTGCAAAGCCAATTACAAGAACTTTTAGAGCGTGGTTTCATTCGACCAAGCACATCACCGTGGGGAGCTCCTGTTTTGTTTGTCAAGAAGAAAGATGGTACATTCAGGTTGTGTATCGACTACCGAGAGTTGAACAAACTTACCATCAAGAACCGCTGCCCACTACCGAGAATCGACGACTTATTTGATCAACTACAAGGCTCGTCTGTTTATTCAAAGATTGACTTACGTTCCGGGTATCATCAAATGCGGGTGAAAGAAGATGATATTCCAAAGACTGCTTTCAGAACACGTTACGGTCATTACGAGTTTATGGTCATGCCGTTTAGTTTAACTAATGCACCAGCTGTGTTCATGGACCTTATGAACCGAGTGTGTGGACCATACCTTGACAAGTTTGTCATTGTTTCCATTGATGACATACTTATTTACTCAAAGAATGACCAAGAACACGGTGAACATTTGAGAAAGGTGTTAGAAGTATTGAGGAAGGAAGAATTGTACGCTAAGTTTTCAAAGTGTGCATTTTGGTTGGAAGAAGTTCAATTCCTCGGTCACATAGTGAACAAAGAAGGTATTAAGGTGGATCCGGCAAAGATAGAAACTGTTGAAAAGTGGGAAACCCCGAAAACTCCGAAACACATACGCCAGTTTTTAGGACTAGCGGGTTACTACAGAAGGTTCATCCAAGACTTTTCCAGAATAGCAAAACCCTTGACTGCATTAACGCATAAAGGGAAGAAATTTGAATGGAATGATGAACAAGAGAAAACGTTTCAGTTATTGAAGAAAAAGCTAACTACGGCACCTATATTGTCATTGCCTGAAGGGAATGATGATTTTGTGATTTATTGTGACGCATCAAAGCAAGGTCTCGGTTGTGTATTAATGCAACGAACGAAGGTGATTGCTTATGCGTCTAGACAATTGAAGATTCACGAACAAAATTATACGACGCATGATTTGGAATTAGGCGCGGTTATTTTTGCATTAAAGACTTGGAGGCACTACTTATATGGGGTCAAAAGTATTATATATACCGACCACAAAAGTCTTCAACACATATTTAATCAGAAACAACTGAATATGAGGCAGCGTAGGTGGATTGAATTGTTGAATGATTACAACTTTGAGATTCGTTACCACCCGGGGAAGGCAAATGTGGTAGCCGATGCCTTGAGCAGAAAGGACATAGAACCCATTCGAGTAAAATCTATGAATATAATGATTCACACTAACCTTACTACTCAAATAAAGGAGGCGCAACAAGGAGTTTTAAAAGAGGGAAATTTAAAGGATGAAATACCCAAAGGATCGAAGAAGCATCTTAATATTCGGGAAGACGGAACCCGGTATAGGGCTGAAAGGATTTGGGTACCAAAATTTGGAGATATGAGAGAAATGGTACTTAGAGAAGCTCATAAAACCAGATACTCAATACATCCTGGAACAGGGAAGATGTACAAGGATCTCAAGAAACATTTTTGGTGGCCGGGTATGAAAGCCGATGTTGCTAAATACGTAGGAGAATGTTTGACGTGTTCTAAGGTCAAAGCTGAGCATCAGAAACCATCAGGTCTACTTCAACAACCCGAAATCCCGGAATGGAAATGGGAAAACATTACCATGGATTTCATCACTAAATTGCCAAGGACTGCAAGTGGTTTTGATACTATTTGGGTAATAGTTGATCGTCTCACCAAATCAGCACACTTCCTGCCAATAAGAGAAGATGACAAGATGGAGAAGTTAGCACGACTGTATTTGAAGGAAGTCGTCTCCAGACATGGAATACCAATCTCTATTATCTCTGATAGGGATGGCAGATTTATTTCAAGATTCTGGCAGACATTACAGCAAGCATTAGGAACTCCTCTAGACATGAGTACTGCCTATCATCCACAAACTGATGGGCAGAGCGAAAGGACGATACAAACGCTTGAAGACATGCTACGAGCATGTGTTATTGATTTCGGAAACAGTTGGGATCGACATCTAACGTTAGCAGAATTTTCCTACAACAACAGTTACCATTCAAGCATTGAGATGGCGCCGTTTGAAGCACTTTATGGTAGAAAGTGCAGGTCTCCGATTTGTTGGAGTGAAGTGGGGGATAGACAGATTACGGGTCCGGAGATTATACAAGAAACTACCGAGAAGATCATCCAAATTCAACAACGGTTGAAAACCGCCCAAAGTCGACAAAAGAGCTACGCTGACATTAAAAGAAAAGATATAGAATTTGAAATTGGAGAGATGGTCATGCTTAAAGTTGCACCTTGGAAAGGCGTTGTTCGATTTGGTAAACAAGGGAAATTAAATCCAAGGTATATTGGACCATTCAAGATTATTGATCGTGTCGGACCAGTAGCTTACCGACTAGAGTTACCTCAACATCTCGCGGCTGTACATAACACTTTCCACGTCTCGAATTTGAAGAAATGTTTTGCTAAAGAAGATCTCACTATTCCGTTAGATGAAATCCAAATCAACGAAAAACTCATATTCATCGAAAAACCCGTCGAAATAATGGATCGTGAGGTTAAAAGACTTAAGCAAAACAAGATACCAATTGTTAAGGTTCGATGGAATGCTCGTAGAGGACCCGAGTTCACCTGGGAGCGTGAAGATCAGATGAAGAAGAAATACCCGCATCTATTTCCAGAAGATTCGTCAACACCTTCAACAGCTTAAAATTTCGGGACGAAATTTATTTAACGGGTAGGTACTGTAGTGACCCGAACTTTTCCATGTTTATATATATTAATTGAGATTGATATTTACATGATTAAATGTTTCCAACATGTTAAGCAATCAAACTTGTTAAGACTTGATTAATTGAAATATGTTTCATATAGACAATTGACCACCCAAGTTGACCGGTGATTCACGAACGTTAAAACTTGTAAAAACTATATGATGACATATATATGGATATATATATAGTTAACATGATACTATGATATGTAAATATATCATTAAGTATATTAACAATGAACTACATATGTAAAAACAAGACTACTAACTTAATGATTTTTAAACGAGACATATATGTAACGATTATCGTTGTAAAGACATTTAATGTATATATATCATATTAAGAGATATTCATACATGATAATATCATGATAATATAATAATTTAAAATCTCATTTTATATTATAAACATTGGGTTAACAACATTTAACAAGATCGTTAACCTAAAGGTTTCAAAACAACACTTACATGTAACGACTAACGATGACTTAACGACTCAGTTAAAATGTATATACATGTAGTGTTTTAATATGTATTTATACACTTTTGAAAGACTTCAATACACTTATCAAAATACTTCTACTTAACAAAAATTCTTACAATTACATCCTCGTTCAGTTTCATCAACAATTCTACTCGTATGCACCCGTATTCGTACTTGTATAATACACAGCTTTTAGATGTATGTACTATTGGTATATACACTCCAATGATCAGCTCTTAGCAGCCCATGTGAGTCACCTAACACATGTGGGAACCATCATTTGGCAACTAGCATGAAATATCTCATAAAATTACAAAAATATGAGTAATCATTCATGACTTATTTACATGAAAACAAAATTACATATCCTTTATATCTAATCCATACACCAACGACCAAAAACACCTACAAACACTTTCATTCTTCAATTTTATTCATCTAATTAATCTCTCTCAAGTTCTATCTTCAAGTTCTAAGTGTTCTTCATATATTCTACAAGTTCTAGTTACATAAAAAGAAGAATACTTTCAAGTTTGCTAGCTCACTTCCAATCTTGTAAGGTGATCATCCAACCTCAAGAAATCTTTGTTTCTTACAGTAGGTTATCATTCTAATACAAGGTAATAATCATATTCAAACTTTGGTTCAATTTCTATAACTATAACAATCTTATTTCAAGTGATGATCTTACTTGAACTTGTTTTCGTGTCATGATTTTGCTTCAAGAACTTCGAGCCATCCAAGGATCCATTGAAGCTAGATCCATTTTTCTCTTTTCCAGTAGGTTTATCCAAGGAACTTAAGGTAGTAATGATGTTCATAACATCATTCGATTCATACATATAAAGCTATCTTATTCGAAGGTTTAAACTTGTAATCACTAGAACATAGTTTAGTTAATTCTAAACTTGTTCGCAAACAAAAGTTAATACTTCTAACTTGACTTTTAAAATCAACTAAACACATGTTCTATATCTATATGATATGCTAACTTAATGATTTAAAACCTGGA
This sequence comes from Rutidosis leptorrhynchoides, assembly GCF_046630445.1. Classification (NCBI taxonomy): domain Eukaryota; kingdom Viridiplantae; phylum Streptophyta; class Magnoliopsida; order Asterales; family Asteraceae; genus Rutidosis; species Rutidosis leptorrhynchoides. The sequence goes on from NC_092335.1 coordinate 269,573,112, forward strand.
AACACGAAAAACACGGTAAAACCGGATTTACGCCGCCGTAGTAACACCGCGGGCTGTTTTGGGTTAGTTAATTAAAAACTATGATAAACTTTGATTTAAAAGTTGTTATTCTGAGAAAATTATTTTTATTATGAACATGAAACTATATCCAAAAATTATGGTTAAACTCAAAGTGGAAGTATGTTTTCTAAAATGGTCATCTAGACGTCGTTCTTTCGACTGAAATGACTACCTTTACAAAAACGACTTGTAACTTATTTTTCCGATTATAAACCTATACTTTTTCTGTTTAGATTCATAAAATAGAGTTCAATATGAAACCATAGCAATTTGATTCACTCAAAACGGATTTAAAATGAAGAAGTTATGGGTAAAACAAGATTGGATAATTTTTCTCATTTTAGCTACGTGAAAATTGGTAACAAATCTATTCCAACCATAACTTAATCAACTTGTATTGTATATTATGTAATCTTGAGATACCATAGACACGTATACAATGTTTCGACCTATCATGTCGACACATCTATATATATTTCGGAACAACCATAGACACTCTATATGTGAATGTTGGAGTTAGCTATACAGGGTTGAGGTTGATTCCAAAATATATATAGTTTGAGTTGTGATCAATACTGAGATACGTATACACTGGGTCGTGGATTGATTCAAGATAATATTTATCGATTTATTTCTGTACATCTAACTGTGGACAACTAGTTGTAGGTTACTAACGAGGACAGCTGACTTAATAAACTTAAAACATCAAAATATATTAAAAGTGTTGTAAGTATATTTTGAACATACTTTGATATATATGTATATATTGTTATAGGTTCGTGAATCAACCAGTGGCCAAGTCTTACTTCCCGACGAAGTAAAAATCTGTGAAAGTGAGTTATAGTCCCACTTTTAAAATCTAATATTTTTGGGATGAGAATACATGCAGGTTTTATAAATGATTTACAAAATAGACACAAGTACGTGAAACTACATTCTATGGTTGAATTATTGAAATCAAATATGCCCCTTTTTATTAAGTCTGGTAATCTAAGAATTAGGGAACAGACACCCTAATTGACGCGAATCCTAAAGATAGATCTATTGGGCCTAACAAACCCCATCCAAAGTACCGGATGCTTTAGTACTTCGAAATTTATATCATATCCGAAGGGTGTCCCGGAATGATGGGGATATTCTTATATATGCATCTTGTTAATGTCGGTTACCAGGTGTTCACCATATGAATGATTTTTATCTCTATGTATGGGATGTGTATTGAAATATGAAATCTTGTGGTCTATTGTTACGATTTGATATATATAGGTTAAACCTATAACTCACCAACATTTTTGTTGACGTTTAAAGCATGTTTATTCTCAGGTGAATATTAAGAGCTTCCGCTGTTGCATACTAAAATAAGGACGAGATTTGGAGTCCATGTTTGTATGATATTGTGTAAAAACTGCATTCAAGAAACTGATTTCGATGTAACATATTTGTATTGTAAACCATTATGTAATGGTCGTGTGTAAACAGGATATTTTAGATTATCATTATTTGATAATCTACGTAAATCTTTTTAAACCTTTATTTATGAAATAAAGGTTATGGTTTGTTTTAAAAATGAATGCAGTTTTTGAAAAACGTCTCATATAGAGGTCAAAACCTCGCAACGAAATCAATTAATATGGAACGTTTTTAATCAATAAGAACGGGACATTTCATCAATTACACGCTGATAGGTCGCGCTAGCATTCTTTAAATCGAAAGGCATCTTCGTGTAACAATAAATACCCTGCGGCGTATGAAAAGCAGTCTTGTCCTCATCTTCCGCAGACATTAAGATTTGGTGATAACCCTTGTATGCGTCCAGAAAACACTTGTACCTAAATCCTGATAGTGATTCTACCTTCCAGTCTATCTCCGGGAGAGGGTAGTTGTCCTTAGGACATGCCTTATTAATGTCCTTGAAATCAACGCACATTCGCCAGGTACCGTCAGCCTTTTTTACCAACACAGGATTTGCAACCCATGTCTGATAACGCACTTCCCGCAGAATGTTTGCTTTGACAAGGTTGTCCACCTCTGTGCACAACCAATCACTGCGGTCTAGGGCCATATGCCGCTTCTTTTGCCTAATGGGTGTCAATGATGGATTAACGTTTAACTTATGTTCCGCAATATCCCGCGGAACCCCGGTCATGTCTGACTCGCGCCATGCGAAAATATATGCGTTAGCTGACAATATTCCATGCAACTTGCCCTTTGTTTCGGCTGACAAGCCTGCGCCGATTTTAATTCGCTTATCCGGATGCAAGCGATTTGTTATTACTGCACAGTTTGCAAGTTGCTCTCCTATGCTAGGAGCGCTTACAGACGCGACAGAGCCACACAACTCGGTTGCTTGATGTGACGCAACTGTGGCAACGCCTCCTACTGTGGGAAACTTAATCAAACCATGCACTACCGATGGTATGATGTTGAAACGCCGTATGAAGTTTCTCCCTAGCAGTGCATTATATCGTGAAGCTGAACGAACCACATAAAAATCGACCAATTCATGCCTGATCATCTGCGGGTTCCTGTCATCCGCAAGCTCTATCATTAATTCTATCTGGCCTAGCGGCCACGAGTTTTCTCCGGAAAACCCTGATAGCGTAATATCAGGCTGGCGTAACTGCGCTTTGACTTCTGCCGGAAGGAAACGATAACAATGCTCATACATAATATCGACACCGCTGCCAGTGTCAACATGCATGCGCTTAATCTGGATTCCGCAATTAGGGATGCGACACTTGATGATAATGGGCTCATTAATAGAATCAATTGTCATTACAGGAGGGAAAGTGATTGGGAGAAGCTCCCAATCCTGGTGATCATTATACTTTCTCAGCTGGCTGATTTTCTCTGCGTCAACCATGTTAATGGTTAAGTCGGCATTTTTCGCTTTGTCAACTTTCTGCCACGCGAAAGTCTTAGACTTCGAAGCCTCTTCTGCGGCCTTTCCCTTATCCTTTTTAGGTGGTTTTAAATGATCCAATTTGCCCGCGCGAAGCGCTTCCAGAACCCGTTCCATCAAGTTTTTACACCGATTGGTGTCGTGACCATAGTCGTCATGAAATTCACAATACTTTGTTTTGTCCCGCTTGCCAAATTCTGTAAGCGGAGTTGGAACCGCGAAGGTCGCGCATATTGGCTCCGTTGCTAAAATTTCCTTGGGCGTTTTGGACAAACTTTTGAGCAGCGCATAGTTCTGATTATTGATGTCGCGCTGATTATTGTTTCGATAATTGCCACTGGACTTCCCCTTGTCACTCCTGATAGGACCACCGCTGTGATATCGTCCGCGAGAGTTACTTCCGCGACTTTGATCACGCGATCGATCATCATCATCTTTTCTTTTGTTTCGCGAGCTAGCGGTGGGAATATCGTTATCTTCGCCACTCCGCATATAATCATGGCATTCTTTAAGTGCTTCAGCGTAAGTTGCTGGCACCGTATGGCGTAAACGCTTAACCAGCGTCGGGTGACGCTATGAATTTATACCATGTATGAGCCCTGAAATCTGCTGCTCTGGCTTAAGATCTGGTATGCGCAGGCACTCATTAGTATACCTTGTGAGAAATTCGCCCAGAGATTCCTTGGACTTCTGCACGATGTCATGGCATTCAATGTGAGTGCGCTTGCGTGGTCTCTGATTCTGATATTGCAGTAAAAACTTTGTCCGCAGATCCATAAACCCGGCAATACTACCCGCCGGCAACTTATTAAACCACTCACGAGCAATACCCTGTAGTGTCGTAGGAAATATCTGACACGCAACCGGATCCACCCAGCCTTGAGTGCGCATTGCGCCTTCGAAACGCTGTAAAAAATTATCTGGATCGGTCAGGCCATTGTAAGTACCCAACGTGCTAGGTATCTTTGGTGCTGATGGAAACGGGTATGCGGTTATATGCGGAGGAAACTTGTCAAAGGTAGTCGGTAGCTCGAAGGGTGGTTTAACAGGATCCCCTTTCAAGTTCGCAAAGAAACGCTTCATCATGTCCTGAACAAAGTCAGGTTGTGAAAATAAGTGAACCATATCAGGAGGTGCGGCCTGCATGAATTGACTTGCAAGATTTGCCTGCCCTTGAGCATTTTGCCAAGGTTGACCCTGCGTCTGCGGATATAACCAAGGCTGCTGCGTTGAAAAAGAGGGATGACTTGAAGACGCAGAGTACACAGGTGGTTGTAAAGGAAGCGAAACATGTGGCGCAGATATCTGCGAAACCTGAGGATACACACTTAAAAGCCCAACTGTATGCGCTGTGCTTTGCTGCTGTGCTGTTATCGGCGCCCAATGAGAGTTTGCATCTGGGATGACACCAAACCCCCAATTATTAAGTAACGCCATCCGCAGGAGTTAAAAATTGTGAAACTGGGCGCGGTGGTTGCCAAGGTTGCAACGGTGTAAATGACGAATTCTGCTGAATGCTCTGCGTATGCAGAGGTATTGAAACAGTGGTACTGTAAATAGGTACCTGGCCGCAACAAACCACATGCGGCCCCGTTGTTCCACCGCTAGTGCCTGCCAAGATGACCCTTGGATCCACTGACGAAAAGTCCAGCCGCGTGGTTGTGACTGGTGAGTTTGCTCTTGGCGGTGTAATCCCGTCTGAATATATCGGCTTGTACCTCTGAAAGGGTTCGCCGGATATCGGTGGAGGGTACATCGTGTACCCCGCCTGAATAGCCGCCTCCGTAGTCATAACCGGTGTCTGTTGACTACCAGACGGTGCGTTTTGAATATCTGTTTGGGTATGTTCCGATGATTCCTCGGAAGTCATGACACTGTTAAAGAAAAAATTCAAAAATTTTGTAAATAACGAGTCATACAATTCAAAACCTTAAAAGAAAAAGCAATTAAACAGTCTTGAATTAATTCGACTCTCAATGAAAGCACCACTTGATCATGCATATTTTTACCATAGGGTTAAATATGCCTGCTCAATACGTAGAGGGGTTTAAGGATCTTAGAACGTGGCTCTCCGGTCCGGCTACCGTGAATAACCCTGGCCGACATGATGATGTCGGCGGGGTGGCCAAGTGATTAAGTCCACCTCCGATAACGGTCGTCGATCAAGAGGCCCCAAATAAGGTCGTAGGTACTAGCTTACGAAAGACTAACCTGTTAACCTTGAAAAGATGCTGAACGATGCTTTTTTACGTAATGTGTATTGTAGGTGATGGTTACGTAATATGCTGTGTATCGTAGGTGATGATTAGGGTTTGTATTTATAGGCAAACCCTAATTCTAGAACCGTCCCAGATCATAATAACCTCATCCATAACTGACTCCCCCGAATCAAGGATATAATTATGGAAAAGATATTTACTTGACAGCTAAGCAACCGCTGTACCGAGAACAAAGGAATCATATACAATCCGCATACCGCATAGCGTACACAAGCACACGCATACGCACACTGTTGCAGTATCATTAAAGACCTACATTAAAACCAAATCAACCAATTTTAAAACAACCACTACAACTTGCAATCTATAATTAATGTTTAATCGTCATCATCATATATAAAAACTTCAATCCTAGAGGAGCATGTGACGGACGGTGACCGAAGGAGCAACCGAGCAAGCGACGGTGACCGGAGGAACAAGTGACGGTGACCGGAGAAGCAAGTGATGGAAACCAGAGGAGCAACGGCCGATGATCGTTTGAAGATGATGATTGATTTTGATTGTTACAGTATTATTTTTAGTTTAGTTGAGGGTTTTTGTTTAGAAGCTGTGAGATGAAATTTAGAGGGTAAAGGTGGAACACAGGTGGCTATATGGGGATAACAGCCCTTTTTTACATTAATTATAATGCTCTCTATTAAGATAATCTGAAAAATTAAGTCAAAAGTAAACAATGTAAGATGGTGACCGAATAATCTTTCTATAACATTAATCCCAAATAAACTAAAAATAAACAGGCCCTTCGGTTTCCGTTTACGTTTAACTCTACCTCGCACCAAAAATCATTCACTAGGTCACCGTTTGAGGGTGTTTGTTGCGGTTGTTGATAAAGGCTAAATTTTATTTTCAACTGTATCGGTTTGTGCTATGCAAAGAGATTCGTTGCTTTTGTCGATTTTTTTTGCCAGGATTAAAGATGGACCAAAGTTGAAATATTCAAACTTGTTAAAATAACTATATTTGTAAGGATTGAGAAAGGCCTGCGTATCTACGCAAAGCCCAAAAGGCTCCAAGCAGAAAAATAGAATCTTTTGTTCCTTTTTAAATTTTAACTTTTCCATCAAATTTAATAAAAGTCAAATCCAATAATTCTAAAACCTCCAAATTCTCTCTGCAAATTCTTCCATTTCTTCTTCTTTCAAAAACCTTCAAACATAGAATTATATATACAAATTATCTTCTTCAAACATGAATCAAAAATCACGCGTTAGTAAAGAGCTTGATGAAAAACACAGAAAGGTTAGTTTTATTCTATTTTATTTGCAGTTTTTAGTGTTTGACAACATAATTGGAATATTTCTTTAGTTTATCGAGAGATTGAAGGGTTTATGATTGATTGTTATCTTCTTTTTTAAGAACTATAGTTCTGATTCTTATTAGTTTTGTGCAGTTTTTTTTTTATTAGTTTTATGCATAAATTTATCTGATTTATATTTTTGTTATTATTATGTATGAAAAATAAAGACTTAATTTTATTATTTTTATTACTGCTATTGATTGATTGTGTACCAAGTGCCTTGGAATCATCCATTATTTGGCTTATTTCAATGATGTGTAGCTTTTTTAGGGTTTGATTATGCCAGCTTGCTGATAAGATTATGATTAGTGAAGGTTTTGTAATAAATAAAAAAGTCATTATTGATTTGATGATTTGGTGCTTGATGACATGATCTCAACTTTGACATCCAATAATAAATCTACTCCAACCATTTATTCTAAACAACTATGACCTTTTTACAAAGTTTTGTGCATTATGTACAAGTTTTAAAGCAAGATATCTTATTGGAATATTTGTTAGAGTTAGTTTCGCAAGAAAAGAGCCTGCTAAATTAGGAAACTTGGCCTAATTTTACTTAACATAATCAAAGTTTCATATATAGAAAGTACAACTAGTGCTGCATGGTTTACAAGTCAATAAAGAATAAATGGTTGGTTTCAATAATTTGGTTGTTAGTAGGTTGGTTGAAAATATGAAAGTCAGCAATTCTTTTACTTTCTTTGTATTAATTTGATTTGAAGTACAACCACTATTGCATGATGTGCAAGTTGTTAAGCATAGATGAAAGGTTACAATGAGTGGCTATCTAATTGGTAAACCATTTTTTAAAAATTATTATTATTATTATTATTATAATTATAATAATGATAATGATAAATGATAATACGTAATTCCATCAACCATGCTATTACTTTATGAATTGAAAAGTGCAGTGTAAGAGCTTTACATTTCCATGGAAAAAGGCCTAGATTTTTGGTAAGGTAGTTGAAATTTCAAGTGGTTGTCCTAATTCAACTATAAACCACAAAATAAGAAAAGACCAAAACTTATGTCACACCTAAAACTGGCATTTGGAGTACATAATTATTTAAGGTCACTAGCCAAACTGCAAAAGTAATATATTTTCCCCTGTTTTCCGATATAGTCAAAAGAGTTCTAGAAATTATCTATGAAAATTTGTTTGATATATGCAAAGAGGTAATATTCAATTAAATAAAGGGTCAAATGATACAATATTTAACAGCTGTAAGACCTTTTTTCTGTTTGTATTCACTTTCATGAGTTGTTAGCATAGTTGTCAAAGAATGTTTGATAGATGCCAAGATGATATACTGCACCTGCACCTGGGTCCACTTTTATGAGCTGTAACTCATGTAAGCATAGCATAACGGTGTTGATTCGTACACCGGTAAAATTATCCATACACCACCAAACGTGCATTAGAATGTTGTACTGTACAACCTAGTAAAACAGTTTTGGTGGTGTATAGCTAATTATTAGCGGTGTACGAATCAGCTCCCATAGCATAACATAACATAATTCATAATAGAGATAGTTATAACGATAATCAATTCAGTTGTTGGACTACTATAATGAATGTTTTTGTTTCTGTTTGAAGTTGTCCAATGGTATAGGAATACTATTAGCATATTACATCTTCTATTTTCTAAATTATTGCAACATTTGACTATCACATTGTCAATATATCCTTCAACAATAGTAGATTAATAGATTCTCGTTGACCGAAATTATCGATTTTTTTTTTTTTTTTTTTTTAAATTATCTCATTGGTTCTTTGGTGCAGATACTCGAGGGGTTACTTAAATTACCAGAGAATCGGGAATGTGCGGACTGCAAAAGCAAGTAGGTTTGCTTGACAATTTAGCACAGTAAAAATGATACCGTAGTTTTTCATAAATAAAAAATGTTACATTATTATTATTATTTCAGGAGTCCAAGATGGGCTAGCGTAAATCTTGGAATTTTTATATGTATGCAATGTTCTGGTGTTCATAGAAGTCTTGGAGTACACATATCAAAGGTCCTTTCAAGTTACCAGAAACTTCTGACAGTGAAAAGGTTTATTTATATTTATTTATTGTTTGTTTATGTCGTTTTAGGTGAGATCAGCTACACTTGATACCTGGCTACCAGATCAGATTACATTTATACAATGTAAGTTTCTTTTTGACCATTCTATTTGACTAAAACATCCCTTGTAGTTGCAAAAATATCTTAATACGTTGTTACATGAAATTTGAAACTGATAATCTGTTGTAACTACAATAGTTTTTAGATACAGTGGTTACTATTTTTGATCACTGCTAATACTATAATCTGGAAATTTGATGTTTGACCGGTTCTAGCTCAGTACCAAAAGTATATTTAAAAAAAAAAAAAAAAAAAAAAAACGTAGAAAGGGTAAAATATACTTTGAATGCACAAAAAAAAAGAGTTGAGATAATCAGGTCTCATGCTGGATAAACTTTTTAACCGAAACTTTAATTTTTATTGCAGCCATGGGAAATAATAAATCAAATAGCTATTGGGAAGCTGAGTTACCTCCTAAATATGATCGAGTTGGAATTGAAAATTTCATTCGTGCAAAGTATGTTTCTATTTCGGATTATAGTTCCTTTTGCCATTTTCCTAAGAACAACATCATCATTTTGTTACATTAAAAGAAAATATTACGTTAGAATGCTAGTCATTTCTTCATTCTATTTGTGTACCAAGTAAAACGTTTAATGATTTCAATCAGGTATGTTGACAAGAGATGGGTTTCACGAGAAAGAAAAGTTGAATCTCATTTCAGTATAGCACGAGAAGAGCATGCCCTGGTTTCTAACCGTGGGCCCACAGCCAATACTTCAACTGGGGTCATGGTACATTTACCTCAACTAAAACAAAGCCCCCATCTTTACAATGTAAACAAAACTAGGCCTCCTCTTTCTAATGGAGTTATTAGTGAGCAGCAGGTACTAACATTGTCATGTATCTTGTAATCTTTTCAAATTGACTGTACAGGTTGACTATGCATTCTTGACTTAATTAGTTGACTTTTGATGTATATAGGTTATTCTTCGACCAAAACAAATTGAACCAGAATCTGAAATAAAGGATTGTAAAGTTGTTGAGAGTGTTTCGGATCAGAAGGTTGTTAATTATCATGCCACCGATCTTTTTGATCGCCTCCCAGTGGATTGTAACTTTGCAAAAAACGGCTCCAAATGCCTTTCTAGTAATAATCAGGATCGTCAAACAATAACCCAAAGTAAGGTCTTTTTATTTGGTCAAAGTTGTTAGAAATCCAATTTATTTGGTCAAACTCAGATTTATTCTATCAAAATTGGTCAAAGTAGGTCAAATAAAGTCAAAGTTAGTCAACATCCGAGTAGTCCCGACTACTCTTCTCCTTGACCGATTAGCAAGGTCCTGACCGACTAGGCCCCAACGAGAAACTTTTAGAATCTTGATTTTATTTTAAATTTAAAAACGCGGTTACCCTTTTACATCCCACTAACTGAATCCACGATATTGCAGCATTAAGTTCAATAATACCAGTGGCAAAAGACAATAATGTCATGAAATCAACCAACAATGTGCAAACAAAACTGGAATTTGAGGATCTTTTTGATGGATTAGAGTGGGTCGTAGCAGGTCTTACCCAAGAACCATCCAACCAAATAAAAGACGACATCAAGAAACTTTCCGAAAAGGTATCTATATTTACATATATCTGTAAACCATATTGATCTCTACCCATTTAACAACAGTTTCTTAATGTGTTCTTTGACATTTGCATCAGTCAACTATGGTGCCACCGTCTTCTATTCCTCAACAACAAGCAACGGTTCATACTCAGCAACATTCAAAGCCAATTGGTTATCATCAAAATGCCGTCAATGGTTTTCATCGACCTATCGGGAATCCTAGTTTTTACACAACATCCAGGTAATATAAATCACCATCACAAGTTATACCTTGTGTATGTTGTATATTTTTGTTAGTATAATAGTATATCACTTCACTAATTCAACAGTGTATTCACACATTTTTTTTATAATGACCAAATTTCGTGACCGACTACCAATTCGCATAGGTGATGTGTTGTTGTTTTGCAGTATGTATGCTGCAAGTCGAGTTGGACCGAGTATGAAACCAGCTGGAACAAGTAGACCATCCAAAGGACCATTAAGCATTCCGACTAAGTTAGGAGGTGAATACGATTTCTCATCGTTAACACAAGGGATGTTCACGAAACGATAAGGCATATATGAGTCATAGTTTCTTAATTAATGGCGAAAAGTTTATACTCACAGTAATATTCAATCTTCACATTGAAGTTGTATAGTTTGATTAGTCTTTTAGTTTATAAATTCGTTGAAGTCTGTTAGCACAGATAAAATAAAATATATATTTTCATTGAAAGGAAGAAAAGTACTGCCACAAGAGTTGTAAATTCTTGCCGTGAGTGTGGATTGAACCTGGCCTATTTCAATTTCAAAGCTTCCACATGGCAAGTCCCAGCTTCAAAGGTACTGGGATACCATTGAGCTACTGCTACATTAGTTCATGCGTAGTGAAAGGTATCATGTGTTTGCTACCTTGCTTATGTCTTAATTTCTTGGACTATGTAATATGCAATGTAGTCAAGGTTTTTTGGAACTTGGGCAAAGCTAGTAAATATAACATATGCTACTTCAAGGTGTTTGTTATACAATTTAGTATATTCATTACAAATAGTAGTAATGGCAGTATCAACGAGGGCCTTTAGACCAGTTGTAACGCAGTTGATACAACCCCGTTGTATCTGATGTGTCACCCCAAAAACGCCGGCCAGCTGTCGTAACGTGGCGTTGCCACTTCCCGTTTTCGAGGCGTTTGAAGCATTCCAACGGCATCTCCAACGGACGTTGTTGCTCGGTGTCGAATTCTTATTGGTTGAAAAAAGGAGCCGTTGGGAAGTAGTAGCAGGAGCCGTTTGAATAAAAAAAAATTAAATTATTTTTACTTAACTAGTTAATGACCCGCGAATTCGCGGGGATTTTGAAAGTTTAAATTACTATCCTAATTATATTTCAAGTGTTATAATTCAGTAGGCTTATAACTACCTTTAGTGGCCTGGTTCTTGACTATAGACTAATAAGTATATAGAGAGAATATGAGAGAAGTATGTGTTTTATATATGTTTGAAGTGTGTGAATTATGAACTCATAACACATATATTTATACTCAAAAAAATATACTATGCAATATCTATAATAATAATAAAATTAGCAACTAATATTGACTTTTATAACACTTCCCCTTGGATGACAATTTTATTAGAGAATAACTAGTACTGCCTCGTTAAAAACCTTGCTAAAGAAAACCCATTGGGATAAAACTTTAGCTAAGGGAAAAAGAGTGCAGTATAGAGTTGACTCCCCCTCAAGTAGGCAACGCCTGAGTTGTTACATCTTCTGAACATGCCTCATGCCAATATTATGAACATGTGTTCTGAAAATAGCAGTTGGAAGTGCTTTGTTGAAAAGGTCAGCAGAGTTTTTGCTGGACTGAACATATCTCATTTCAATCTGGTTGTCCTTAATGATATTTTGAGTGTATGAGAAGAATCTAGGAGGTATGTGTTTTGTTCGGTCACTTTTGATATACCCTTCTTTCATCTGTGTTATGCAAGCTACATTATCTTCATAGATAGTTGTTGGACTTTTATCGCGTTCTAGTCCACAAGAATCAGTAATGAGTTGTGTCATTGATCTCAACCAAAAACATTCCCGAGTAGCTTCATGTAATGTAATCACTTCGGCATGATTTGATGATGTTGCAACAAGTGTTTGTTTTTGAGAACGCCATGATATTGCGGTACCTCCATTTAAGAATACATATCCATTTTGAGATTTAGCTTTATGTGGATCAGATAAATAACCTGCATCTGCATAACCAACCAAATCTTGTTTCGATTCGTTAGAATAAAATAATCCTAAATCAGTAGTTCCTCGAAGGTATCGAAATATGTGTTTGATCCCATTCCAGTGTCTTTTGGTAGGAGCTGAGCTGAACCTTGCCAACAAATTAACTGCAAAAGAAATGTCAGGTCTTGTACAATTTGTAAGATACATAAGAGCTCCGATTGCACTAAGATATGGTACTTCTGGTCCCAGGATATCTTCATGATCTTCACAGGGACGAAATGGATCAGTGTCAACATTAAGTGATCTAACAACCATAGGAGTACTTAATGGTTTTGCCTTGTCCATATTAAAACGTTTTAAAATCTTTTCAGTATATGTTGTTTGATCTACAAGTAAACCATTAGGCATATGTTCAATTTGTAAACCAAGGCAATACTTAGTTTTTCCGAGATCTTTCATTTCAAATTCTTTCTTTAGAAGTTGAATGGCTTCATGGATCTCTTTATTTGTACCTATGATATTAAGATCATCAACATAAACAGCTATGATCACATATCCGGATGTTGTTTTCTTAATGAAAACACATGGGCAAATAAGATTATTGGTATACCATTTGCTTATCAAGTAATCACTTAATCGTTTATACCACATGCGACCCGATTGTTTCAACCCATATAAAGACCTTTGTAACTTGATTGAGTACATTTCTTTGGGTTTTGCATTGGTTGCTTCTGATACCTTAAATCCTTCAGGTATCTTCATATGTATATCACTATCAAGTGATCCATAAAGATAAGTAGTCACAACATCCATGAGATGCATTTCTAAATTTTTAGAAACTGTCAGGCTGATTAAGTATCTAAAAGTAATTGCATCCATAACAGGAGAATAAGTTTCCTCATAATCAATTCCTGGTCTTTGAGAAAAACCTTGAGCTACAAGTCTAGCTTTATACCTTGTAACTTCATTTTTCTCATTTCTTTTTCGCACAAAAACCCATCTATATCCCACAGGTTTCACATCTTTAGGTGTGAGAATGATAGATCCGAAAACTTTTCTTTTATTGAGCGATTCACATTCAGCTCGTATTGCTCCTTTTCAATGATCCCAATCATGTCTATTTTGACATTCCATGACAGATTTTGGTTCTGGATCATCATCATCATTCATGATGTCATATGCAACATTATATGAAAATATCTCATCAAAATTTTTCATTTCATTTCGGTTCCATAATATTTTTGAATGTGCATAATTGATTGAAAATTCCGTATTGACATCATCAATCTCCTCTGCAGAAGAAGTATTGATTTGTAGTTCTTCTTGAACACTTTCTTTTACCTCATTATCAGCTGATTTTCTTTTTCGAGGATTTTTATCTTTGGAACCAATTGGTCTCCCACGTTTCTGGCGTGGCAAAGACTCAAGAATGACATTATTGCCAGTTTTTGGAATTTCAATTCGAGCTGGAGCATTTGCTGCTGGTATATATGATTTAGTCACTCTTTTTGTATCTGTAAATGCATCAGACAATTTATTCGCAAGTTCTTGCATATGCATTATTTTTTGAACTTCGGTCTCGCATTCTTTTGTGCGAGGATCAAGATACATTAATTGAGGTTCACACCATGAAACATCATTTTCTTTATTTTTTATTTCTCCCCCTAATCTAGGGAATAATGTTTCATTAAAGTGACAATCAGCAAAACGTACTGTAAAAACATCACCCGTCATGGGTTCAATATATCTTATTATTGAAGATGTTTCATATCCAATATATATTCCCATCCTTCTTTGAGGACCCATTTTAGTGCGTTGTGGTGGTACGATAGGGACATAAACCGCATAACCAAATGTTCTAAGGTGGGAAATATTTGGCTGATGGCCAAAAGCAAGTTGCAAGGGAGAATATGTATGACTTGCGCTTGGTCTAATGAGAATCAATGATGCAACATGCAAAATTGCATGGCCCCATACAGATACTGGGAGTTTTGTTCGCATTATCAATGATCTAGCTATTAGCTGCAATCGTTTAATTAATGATTCAGCTAAACCATTTTGTGTATGCACATTGGCAACGGGATGTTCAACAATAATCTCAATAGACATGCAAAAGTTATTAAATGCTTGAGACGTAAACTCCCCGGCATTATCTAGTCTCACCCTTTTAATAGTATAATCAGGGAAATGTGCTCTCAATTTAATAATTTGAGCAAGAAATTTTGCAAATGCCATATTTCGACTTGATAATAGACAAACATGAGACCATCTACTAGATGCGTCTATTAGAACCATAAAATATCTAAATGGTCCACATGGTGGATGAATTGGTCCACATATATCACCTTGAATTCTTTCAAGAAACATTGGTGATTCTTTTTCAACCTTAAGAGGTGATGGTCTTATTATCAAGTGAGCATGATGTACATGGGATAAGTGCATCATGAGGGATCCTTTGATCCGCCAATGGATGTCCATGTGTATTTTGTATTATTCTTTTCATCATTGTTGATCCTGGGTGGCCTAATCTCTTATGCCACAAACTGATCATTACAGGATCACATGATTTTTCTTTAACTATCACATTTACTTCAGGTACATTTATATGTGTATAATGTAAACCAGAATGAAGTCTTGGTAGTTCTTCAATTACACGATTCTTATCAGTGATACTTAAATATTTTTCATTTTCTGTTGTCACTGACTGATAATCATATCCATTTTGGTATATGTCAGAGAAACTTAACAAATTTCTCTTTGACATGGGATAAAATAAGGCATTATTTATCAGAAAATTCGTACCATTTGGTAACATGAATTTTGCCTTTCCCATTCCTTTTATTAAGTCCACATGACCTGATATAGTATGTATAGTTCCTTCCGTTGCTTTCAAGTCTGTGAAATATTTTTTAGATTTGAGTATGGTGTGAGTGGCATCACTGTCTGCAATACAAATATCTCCACCATTTGACTGATTTTTTACTCAAGCAGTATACATCATGAACTTCAAAAAAAATATGAGAAACAAATAATGAGTACATAATTCATCAATATATTACATTCAAAACATGTTACAAACGATAGCACATAATAAGGAAATATGTAGTAAACTAGATATTGTGTAGATTGAAAATCTACAACCATTTATGTAACGGGAACATATAATAGGATATCTATATATATATATATATATAGATATTAGAAATTTATTCATTAAAGTAGTCACAAGTTGGCTCAGTGATTTTTGTATCAAGGTCATCCACAAGATTTGCTTCTTTTCCTTTTCCCTTTAGGGATTGTTGATACCGATTAACAGAATGCTGATTTGTTCGGCAGTTTTTAGACCAGTGGCCAATTTTACCACATCGGTAACAAGAATCTTCAACATTCTTTGAAGAGCCTTCTTCAACATTGTGATTTGTGGGATTGTATGTTGTTTGGATTTTATAATTTTGTGGATTATTATTTCTTTGTCCATGACCACGACCACCACGACCACGACCACCACCACGACCATTACCATAAGGGTGATTTCGAACATAGTTATGATTTTTATTATTGTTATGGTAATTTCCATGATGATGGTTTTGGCCAATATGGCCACGACCTTGTCCACGCCTTCGTCCATGTGCATTTCTTCTTTTATTATTATTATTGTTAATAGCATTAGCTTCAGGAAATGCTAGTGCACCGGTAGGACGAGATTCTTGATTTTTCATCAGTAATTCTTTATTAACTTCTGCAACTAAGAGATAAGTTTGAAGTTTGGAAAAAGTTTTATAATTCTGCAATCTTAAATTTTCTTGCACAGTTATGTTTGCAGAATGCATTGTGGAGAAAGTTTTCTCCATCATATCAGCATCACTTATTTCTTGACCACAGAATTGGAGCTTTGAACGGATCTTGAACATGGCCGAGCTGTATTCACTTACCTTTTTGAAATCTTGGAACCTTAGATTTCTCCATTCTTCCCTCGCAGCTGGGAGTAATATTTCCTTTTGATTATCGAATCTACTCTTGATAGTTTCCCATAAAATATGTGGATCTTTGATAGTGAGAAACATATGTTTTAAGGTGGTATCAATATGTTTGCGAATAAAAGCAATTGATTTTAATTTATCTTGATCGGAACAAGTATTGTTTCCTTTTAAAGTTTCTAGAATACCCAATGATCCAAGATTTATTTCTACGTCCATAACTCATGATGTGTAGTTTGTTCCCGATATGTCTAAGGCATCAAACTCAAGCTTTGATAAGTTTGACATTTTCTATTTTCAGAAAGATGAACAACATAAATCATAATCATAATCATAATCAATTTTTTTTTCATAGACAAATAACAACATGAAATTAGAATTAGTTTAGATTCATAAGTAGCAAACAAAGGAATAATGGTATGATTACAAATAATAAAACCATAAGAGACGGATAAAATATAGGTTCATCTAGTGGTGTACAAGCAACAAGGATGATAGCTATTATGACCAATACAGTAGGAAAAATCATCCTTGAGTTAATCATCTTTTAATAAAAAAATTTGGAGAGTAGTAATTTGAGAAAATGAAGATTGATTTGTGAAAATGTGAAAACGGGGATGTTTAATTTATATTTGAAAAATATAGTCGTTGTAACGTCGTCAATCGACGTTAACAACCATTATGTATATATGACCGTTGTAACGTCGTTAATTAATGTTAACGATCGTTATGTTGCCGTTGTATTAAAATAATTTTTAATAAAAGAATTTTATTAGTATAAATATGATTACTATAAAATACATTTAGTATAAATACGAAGATTAAGAGAATAAACATATTATGCATAAATAATAAATTTAAGAATAAACATTAGTATGCATGAAATAAATAATGATTAATTACATAAGTAATCATAAATGTTAGATAACATAAATATAAATGTTAGTGAAGTTAATAAGAGTTAGATTACAGAAAATATAATTCAGGCGGTATAACCGGCCATATATAACTTAAATAATATAAATATAAATGTTAGTGAAGTTAATAAAAGTTAGATTATTGAAATATAATTCAGGCGGTATAACCGACCATATATAACTTAAATAACATAAATATAAATGTTAGTGAAGTTAATAAAAGCTAGATTACAGAAATATAATTCAGGCGGTATAACCGACCATATATAACTTAAATAACATAAATATAAATGTTATTGAAGTTAATAAAAGTTAGATGTAACAACCCTGCTTTTTCCGTCACTTCCGTTAACTTTCTGTTAATTAATTTAACGACGATTACTTGAATTTTATGCATTTATGTGTAATAAATACATACTTGATCCTTGGAGGGTTACAATAATAATATGGGTTGATATTAATGCGAATAAACATTTCAGATAAAGAAATACGATAAAAATGATACGGTTTTGATAACTGCTTTTCGAGCAACGAAACGCTCGGGTTTATTTTAATAATTAATTTATTAATTATTAACTTTTTTTAAATATTTAATTTATTGGGTTTTTAATAAATTAAACGTTTGGTTGCGTTTTAACGATCGGTTTAGCGTTCCGGGCCTTCGGTACTACTAAACGGCACTTGAAACGGACCACGAGTACAAGATTTTACGCAAAACGAGCCGAGACCCGAGCCCGATGCCACATGGCCATGACCTCATACATCATCATCATTGATCTCATGAGTAGCCCATGCATGTTGACTATTAGTTTTAGGCCCATGCATGTTGACTATTAGTTTTAAGCTCATGTTTGTTGACTTTTAGTTTTAAGCACTAAATGACTAACTAGATAATTGTCTAGACAATTATTACACTCTCATTGTATCATACATCCACAAGAGTGCAACTCATTCCTCCTCCCTCTCTTCTTCTTCACTTCAAACACACACACACACACACACACACAAATCAACCATCAAACTTGCTTGTTTGCTCTTACTCGTTGATCAATCTTGCTCCGATCATCGTTCTCTACGCGCTAGTATACACAAATTGTGTTTTGAGGTATAATTACACTGATCCCAATTCAATTAAATCTAATTTTATTCAATTACATAGTGTAGTCAAGTCTAGTGCTCAATTGATTGTGTTATTACTCGTTGTTAGTCGTTAATTTGATCAATTGATATTGTTTACATGAAAAACAAATTGTATTTCAAGGACCTGATTAGAGTTGACTTTTGATCTGATCATTTAACATGTTTAGATGTTTAGCTTTCGAAAAACTATTAACTTTAGGCTTTGATTTCACTTGATTTCGTTACCGTATGCTTAAGATATGCTAAATCGAAGTTTTGACTAGTTTATAATTGAAATCCGAATTCTCTGAGATATGTGTTTATTGAATTAGCTAATGAAAAGTGTACTACTGTAATTTTTGTGAAAAATCATGCATGTTATACTTAAGAATTGCATCAAAAGCTTTTGTAATGCTCCCGATATGTTTAAACGAAGATTCAAACGTTAAAGTGTACCGAAACTGTTTTAATGCTAGAAATAATTACCTAGAGTGGACTAGAAATTGATTGAGGCTTTGATCTTATGGATTATGTTATTTAATATGTTCCTTGATATATTTCATTTGCATGTTAACATCTGAAAACGTTAATTTCCATGAGTTATAAGTTTGATAAGTTGACATGTCTAGTTACTGTCCAAAACTGATAGATCAGTAAAGATCGGTTAGTCGGTACAAATTGGCTAAACAAAAATTGCTTGCTTTTTGATATGTGTTATTTTAACTTGTCCTTGAACCATGGCCACTGGTCTTGTATCAATTGCATGTCCCTAGCTCCGGTTATAACCAAAACGGAATCAGTGCGCTGTCAGAAACTGACTTGGCAAACCATAAATATATCCCTTCTGATTCCTGACTTTTAATTATCGTATGAGACCCTGGCTAGACTTTTTGGAATCAATTTTGAGTATACTTATGATCTGGAGTTTTCCATATTTGCATGAATTTTGTACTATGAGATAATATGCTAAGTTTGCTACATGTACATGAACTTTGTGCACAACGATAAACTGAAATTGTTGAATTGACCTAAAACGTGTTGTTTGACTTAGGTTTGACATGTTGACCAACATTTGACATGAACCTACTGATGTTGACCTTAGTTGACTACTTTGACCAAGTTTGACTTTTGGTTTGACTTTGGTTGACTTTGTTTGAATTGCATGATCTAGTTGACTATATGTTAACTTTTACTTTGAAAAGCGTCGAGTCGAGCAATAAGACAACTTATACTATGAAACCACATTTGCTTAAGACATATATGTTGACCAACCTGAATACGTATACTTAGGTTGCATTACTCAGCACTAAACCATACACGTTATTTGTCCACTTTTCAATCCGAGCTTTATTCAAGGTGAGTCTACAGTCCCGCTTTTTACATGTTTTTCAGGGATGAGAATACACACTGTTATACTTACATTATCAAATGCTTTTGTATTGACACGAGTACTATATATGCATATTGAGTTTGTTCAAAAAGCCTCTAGCTTGAATACTTTAAATACCATCGGTGTAGGCACAATTTAGATGGACGGATCCGTTAGGTTGACAACCTCACCCGCTATAAAAACTGTGGTGCATTTACTTTGAACATTAAGACACTTGAACAAGTGTATAACATTTTATGAGGTAAAGGCGGGTATAGTGGATTCTATACTCGGGTCATTGCTAGTATTCAGGTGCTCATAGATTATGCAAACGTTTCGCAACTTGGAGTTGTACTTGTAAAATCTCGTGGTCAAGGAAATTAAACTATTTTTATGATAACTGTTTTCAGACACTGTTACATTACTTTAAACCTGTAGATTCACCAACATTATTTGTTGACCTGTTTTTGCGTGTTTTATTCTCAGGTCCTTAAGAGGTAGACTTCCGCTGTGTTTGCTGCATGGTCTGGCCGTGGAGTCAGCATATTATTTAAAGAACATTAATTACTTTCGCATTTAAAACTTTTGTAACTGTTTAAATATTGTTGGCTTGTGGTTACGATCACAACAGTGTTTCTATTTTGGAGTTTATTGACTTATGTTTTGAAGTCAATTTTTAATAAAATTAAATGCGATTGCTTTAAACGTCTCATATAGAGGGCGTAACTGTTAACTGTGGGACCTTGATTAACGCGCCGTCAGATGGTAATTTGGCAGGGTGTTAAAGATGGTATCAGAGCTAACGGTTCGTAGGGAAACTAGGACTTGCATTAGTGTGTCTGATTTGGTCATTAGGACACTTTAGTGAATCTAGACTACGACCGGGACTTAGTCATTACATGAGTACTTTATGACTAACGTTAGTTGTTTGGCTAACCTGCTTTATATGTGTTCTTGTCTTGTGACATAGATGTCATAGAATTCCGAAAATAGCAGCAATTCAAGTGTGGCTGATGCCAATGCACCTGCTCATGCACCAGCACCTGCTCCACACCAGATGCCTAACTATCCCGTTAAACTTTATGATTTGGATCTGATTCATACTAATCGAAACAGGAATGTAATTGATCGTGTTAATGCTTTGAGTGATGTTGCAAGGACATACCCCCATCCTGATGATCTCGACAGGTTGGACTCAAGGGTTACGTCCATACACACTTATATGTACGAGACCGAAGCAAGGTTCTTCGACATGGAGCGATTGATAACAGCCTTGACTGCCAGGGTTGCTGCGTTGGAGGCAGAACGTGATAGGCCGAGGAATGATAGACCTGCCTCCCGTACCCGACAGAAGAGGATGTGAAGGGTCATCCGACCATGAGCTTTCTTTTCTTTTTCATCCACCATCCTTTCTTTATTTGATTACATAAGACTTACCGGGTGTTTAAACCGGGCTACTAGCACATTATGATTATTGTTTGGTTTTATTACTTTTGGGATTTGGTTTATTACTTTTTGGATTGTAATAATAATAATGGTGGATTATGCTATTAACGATTATTATCTTTTATTGCATGAAGTAATATTCTGTATTTAGTAACATTGTATGATTATAATACTTGTGTTTTATGATACTGCCATGATTTCATTGTTACTACTTAGTGCTACTACCATTGCTATCACTACATAACACTAGTGCCACTACTATTACCACTAGTGTCACTACTATCACTACAATCACTACTATCACTACTATCACTACTATCACTACTACCACTACTAATACTACTTTACACTACTTCTCACTACTTACGAATTTTTTCGTACTATTATTATTTACTAGTCTTCAACACCCGTTGCTAGTATATTTTCATATAGCGTTGTTTTGACACTGACTTAGTGTGTTTTCTGTGTTGAAGATGCCTCCGAAGGAATCAACCGCTGCTCAGATCAGGAGATTGGTCGCTGAAGGTATTGCGGCCGAGAGAGCTGAACTACTGAGAGAATTCAACAACGGCCGCAACAGCAATGATCGCGGTGGTTCTAGCAACACCAATGGGAATGGCACTCAAGGCCGTAATGGATGTTCTTACAAGACATTCACTAGTTGCAACCCGCATCCTTTTAACAGAACTGAGGGACCAGTTGGTCTCACTCGTTGGTTTGAAAAGCTTGAGTTGGTTTTCCGCATCAGCGGGTGTAATGATAATGACCGGGTAGGTTTTGCTACGGGCATGATGTCGGACAGTGCGCTCACCTGGTGGAACAACTATGCTCAATCCCTGGGTCATGATCAAGCTTATGCCCTACCTTGGGAAACTTTGAAGCAAAGAATGATAGAGGAGTATTGTTCACGGAATGAGATTAAGAAAATGGAACGCGAGTTCCGAGAATTGAAGTTAGTAGGCAATAATCTCACCGCCTATAACAAGAGGTTCTTTGAGCTGGCGCTAATGTGTCCTGAAATGGTTACTCCTGAGAAGCGAAAGGTTGAACTGTACATCGAAGGTCTAAGTGAGAATATTCAAGGCGGGGTCACTACTTCTAAACCCGCAAACGTGCAAGAAGCTATTGACATGGATAGTTTGTTATTGGACCAGATTGCCTAGAGAGGGAAGGGTACTAGAGTGAATGAGAATAAGTCCAATGATGGTAAGAGGAAGTGGAATGGTGGTCAAGATAAGAATTTTAACCAACAGCCATTCAAGAAGCAAGATACTTACCGCAACGACACTGGGGTCACCGGAACTAACTCCGGTTATAAGGGCAAAAATCCACAATATCAAATGTGTGGCAAGCATCACACCGGAAACTGTGCTGTTCTAATTTGTGACCGGTGCAAGAAGTTTGGCCATTTGGCCAAAGATTGTAAGGTTAACCTCAACAACAACAACACTACAAACAATGCGAACAATGCTGGTAATGGTAAGAACTATTTTGGTTGCGGACAACCAGGTCATTTCAAGAAAGACTGTCCTAAGAACAACAACAATGGTAATGCTCGAGGCAGGGCATTCAACATCAATTCTGCGGAAGCTCGTGATGATTCGAAACTAGTCACGGGTACGTTTTCACTCAATGATCAACCTGTTTATGTTTTGTTTGACTCTGGTGCTGATAGAAGTTTTATATCTAAGGATGTCTGTCACAATGTTAAAAATCCCGTTTCTCTCCTAGATAACGTGTATTCCATAGAACTAGGGAATGGTAGCTTGATGAGAGCCGATAAGATTTATCGCGGTTGTACTTTGACATTAGAGGGTAAGCCTTTTAGCATTGATGTAATACGTATTAAACTGGGAAGTTTTGACCTTGTGGTTGGAATGGACTGGTTAGCTGATAACAAAGCCGAGGTGGTCTGTGACCTAAAGGCTATTCGTATTCCTATTGCTAACGGTGAACCTATGATGATTTATGGAGAAAAGAATGGCTCACAATTGCATCTCATTAACTGCTTGAAAGTTCAGAGATATGTGAGAAAGGGATGTATCACGTTTATGGCTAATGTAAACCAAATTGTACCTGATGAAAGGAGACCCGAAGACGTTCCTATAGTTAAGGAATTTCTTGAAGTTTTTCCGGAGGAATTACCTGGTCTCCCACCTCATCGAGAAGTTGAGTTTCAAATAGATTTAGTGCCTGGAGCTGCATCGGTGGCTCGCGCACCGTACAGACTTGCACCCCCAGAGCTTCAAGAGTTATCTAGTCAATTGCAAGAGTTGTTAGACAAGGGATTCATCTGACCGAGTTCTTCACCTTGGGGAGCTCCGGTTTTGTTTGTTAAAAAGAAAGATGGGTCGATGAGGTTGTATATCGACTACAGAGAATTGAACAACTTAACAATCAAGAATCGGTATCCGCTACCGAGGATTGATGATTTATTTGTTCAACTATAAGGATCGAGTTGTTATTCAAAGATTGATTTAAGATCCGGGTATCACCAAATGAGAGTCAAAGAAGCTGATGTCCCGAAGACGGCGTTTAGAACACGCTATGGACATTATGAGTTTACAGTGATGCCGTTTGGTTTGACGAACGCACCAGCAGTGTTCATGGTCCTCATGAACCGTGTGTGTAAGCCATACCTAGATAAATTCATCATTGTATTTATTGATGATATATTGGTGTACTCCAAGAACAAGGAAGAGCATGAACAGCATCTACGATCGATATTAACCATGCTTAGAAAAGAGCAGTTGTATGCAAAGTTCTCTAAGTGTGACTTTTGGTTACCAGAGGTACAATTTCTTGGCCATGTTGTAGGGGTCAATGGAATACAGGTCGATCCAGCAAAGATTGAGTCGGTTAAGAATTGGGAAACTCCAAAGACGCCAACTCAGATCCGGCAATTTTTGGGTTTAGCTGGTTACTACAGGAGATTCATCGAGGGATTCTCTAAGATTGCCCGACCATTAACAGCGTTGACTCATAAGGGCAAGAAGTATGAGTGGTCAGAGCCGCAAGAAACTGCATTTCAGTTGTTGAAAGAGAAGTTAACAACTGCACCGATATTGTCTCTACCCGAGGGAAGTGAAGATTTTGTTGTTTATTGTGATGCTTCACATCAAGGAATGGGTTGCGTGCTCATGCAACGAAATAAGGTTATTGCTTATAGATCGCGACAGTTAAAGATTCATGAGCAGAACTACACTACGCACGACCTTGAATTAGGAGCTGTTGTCTTTGCACTTAAAATGTGGAGACACTACCTGTATGGAACCAAATTTACTATCTTCACTGACCATAAGAGTTTACAGCACATATTCGATCAGAAACAGCTCAACATGAGACAACGACGTTGGATGGAACTACTTAACGATTATAACTGTAAACTTCAATACCATCCGGGCAAAGCGAATGTTGTGGTGGATGCTTTAAGCAGAAAGGAGCGAGAGAAACCCCTCAGGGTTAAAGCTCTTAATATAGTTGTCCGTACAAATCTCACATCACAGATTCGGGAAGCACAACGAGAAGCCATGAAGCAAGAAAATGTCGATGTTGAATTTCTAAGAGGAATGGATAAGAAATTTGACATCAAGGAGGACGGAACACGGTACTTTGCTAATCGAATCTGGGTACCAAAGTTTGGTGGATTGAGAGAACTAGTGTTGGAAGAAGCACACAAGTCAAGGTACTCAATTCATCCGGGATAAGATAAAATGTACCAAGATTTGAAGGCGTTTTATTGGTGGCCAAATTTGAAAGCTGATATTGCTACCTATGTCGGAAAGTGCTTGACTTGCGCTAAAGTCAAGGCTGAACATCAGAAGCCATCAGGGTTATTAACTCAACCAGAGATTCCCCAGTGGAAGTGGGAAGGTATTACCATGGACTTCATCACGAAACTGCCGAGAACGGCGGGAGGATACGATACTATTTGGGTTATCGTGGATCGTCTCACTAAGTCTGCACACTTCTTACCAATAATAGAAACTGATAAAATGGAGAAGTTGGCTCAGGTTTACATTAAGGAAGTCGTCTCTAGGCATGGAGTTCCTATATCTATTATATCTGATCGCGATAGCAGATTCACTTCAAGGTTTTGGCAGTCATTACAGAAAGCAATGGGGACCCGTTTAGATATGAGTACAGCATATCACCCCCAGATAGATGGCCAAAGCGAACGAACTATTCAGACTTTTGAGGACATGTTGTGAGCATGTGTCATCGATTTTGGAAATGGATGGGATAAGTACTTACCACTAGCTGAGTTCTCATACAATAACAGCTACCATGC
Source organism: Rutidosis leptorrhynchoides (assembly GCF_046630445.1). NCBI lineage: Eukaryota > Viridiplantae > Streptophyta > Magnoliopsida > Asterales > Asteraceae > Rutidosis > Rutidosis leptorrhynchoides. Next base: position 269,598,669 of record NC_092335.1, read on the forward strand.
GAGCATAAAAGCTGCACCTTTTGAAGCGTTGTACGGAAGGAAATGTAGATCTCCCGTTTGTTGGAGGGAGTTGGGGGATAGTCAGTTGACAGGTCCTGAGATTATTCAGGAGACAACTGAGAAAGTTCTACATATTCAGGAATGATTGAGAACGGCTCGAAGTTGTCATAAGAGTTACGTCGATGTTAGACGGAATGACATAGAATTCCAAGTTGGTGACAAAGTTATGCTTAAAGTATCACCTTGGAAGGGTGTCGTACGGTTTGGAAAACGAGGTAAATTAAGTCCTAGATATGTTGGACCATTCGAGATAACCGAAAGAGTCAGACCGGTAGCTTACAGGTTGGAACTGCCACAAGCACTCAGTGGTATACACGACGTTTTTCACGTATCCAACTTGAAGAAGTGTTTAGCTGACGAGAATTTGATTATTCCATTAGAGGAACTGCGTATCGACGAAAAACTTCATTTCATTGAAGAGCCTGTCGAAATCTTGGGCCATGAGGTCAAACAGTTGAAGCAAAGCAGAATTCCTATCGTTAAAGTTCGGTGGAACGCGAGAAGAGGACCAGAGTTCACGTGGGAGCGTGAAGATCAGATGAGACTAAAATACCCGCAACTGTTTCCCGAGGAAACTACTTCAGTTGACGATCACTAAAATTTCGGGACGAAATTTTCAATAACAGGTGGGTAATGTAACAACCCTGCTTTTTCCGTCACTTCCGTTAACTTTCTGTTAATTAATTTAACGACGATTACTTGAATTTTATGCGTTTATGTGTAATAAATACATACTTGATCCTTGGAGGGTTACAATAATTAATATGGGTTGATATTAATGCGAATAAACATTTCAGATAAAGAAATACAATAAAAACGATACGGTTTTGATAACTGCTTTTCGAGCAACGAAACGCTCGGGTTTATTTTAATAATTAATTTATTAATTATTAACTTTTTTTTAAATATTTAATTTATTGGGTTTTTAATAAATTAAACGTTTGGTTGCGTTTTAACGATCGGTTTAGCGTTCCGGGCCTTCGGTACGACTAAACGGCACTTGAAACGGACCACGAGTACAAGCTTTTACGCAAAACGAGCCGAGACCCGAGCCCGAGGCCACATGGCCATGACCTCATACATCATCATCATTGATCTCATGAGTAGCCCATGCATGTTGACTATTAGTTTTAGGCCCATGCATGTTGACTATTAGTTTTAAGCTCATGTTTGTTGACTTTTAATTTTAAGCACTAAATGACTAACTAGATAATTGTCTAGACAATTATTACACTCTCATTCTATCATATATCCACAAGAGTGCAGCTCATTCCTCCTCCCCCTCTTCTTCTTCACTTCAAACACACACACACATACACACACACAAATCAACCATCAAACTTGCTTGTTTGCTCTTACTCGTTGATCAATCTTGCTCCGATCGTCGTTCTCTACGCGCTAGTATACACAAATTGTGTTTTGAGGTATAATTACACTGATCCCAATTCAATTAAATCTAATTTTATTCAATTTTATAGTGTAGTCAAGTCTAGTGCTCAATTGATTGTGTTATTACTCGTTGTTAGTCGTTAATTTGATCAATTAATATTGTTTACATGAAAAACGAATTGTATTTCAAGGATCTGATGAGAGTTGACTTTTTATCTGATCATTTAACATGTTTAGATGTTTATCTTTCGAAAAACTATTAACTTTAGGCTTTGATTTCACTTGATTTCGTTACCGCATGCTTAAGATATGCTAAATCGAAGTTTTGACTAGTTTATAATTGAAATCCGAATTCTCTGAGATATGTATTTATTGAATTAGCTAATAAAAAGTGTACTACTGTAATTCTTGTGAAAAATCATGCATGTTAGACTTAGTAATTGCATCAAAAGCTTTTGTAATGATCCCGATATGTTTAAACGAAGATTCATACGTTAAAGTGTACCAAAACTGTTTTAATGCTAGAAATAATTACCTAGAGTGGACTAGAAATTGATTGAGGCTTTGATCTTCTGGATTATGTTATTTCATATGTTCCTTGACATATTTCATTTGCATGTTAACATCTGAAAAAATTAATTTCCATGAGTTATAAGTTTGATAAGTTGACATGTCTAGTTACTGTCCAAAACTGATAGATCAGTAAAGATCGGTTAGTCGGTACAAATTGCCTAAACAAAAATTGCTCGCTTTTTGATATGTGTTAGTTTAACTTGTCCTTGAACCATGACCACTAGTCTTGTATCAATTGCATGTCCCTAGCTCCGGTTATAGCCAAAACGAAATCAGAGTGCTGTCAGAAACTGACTTGGCAAACCATAAATATATCCCTTCTGATTCCTGACTTTTAATTATCGTATGAGACCCTGGCCAGACTTTTTGGAATCGATTTTGAGTATACTTATGATCTGGAGTTTTCCATGTTTGCATGAATTTTGTACTATGAGATAATATGCTAAGTTTGCTACATGTACATGAACTTTGTGCACAACGATAAACTGAAATTGTGAAATTGACCATGTATGACCTAAAAAGTGTTGTTTGACTTATGTTTGACATGTTGACCAACATTTGACATGAACCTACTGATGTTGACCTTAGTTGACTACTTTGACCAAGTTTGACTTTTGGTTTGACTTTGGTTGACTTTGTTTGACTTGCATGATCTAGTTGACTATATGTTGACTTTTACTTTGAAAAGCGTCGAGTCGAGCAATAAGACAACTTACACTATGAAACCACATTTGCTTAAGACATATATGTTGACCAACCTGAATACGTATACTTAGGTTGCATTACTCAGCACTAAACCATACAAGTTATTTGTCCACTTTTCAATCCGAGCTTTATTCAATGTGAGTCTACAGTCCCGCTTTTTACATGTTTTTCAGGGATGAGAATACACGCTGTTATACTTACATTATCAAATGCTTTTGTATTGACACGAGTACTATATATGCATATTGAGTTTGTTCAAAAAGCCTCTAGCTTGAATACTTTAAATACCATCGGTGTAGGCACAATTTAGATGGACGGATCCATTAGGTTGACAACCTCACCCGCTATAAAAACTGTGGTGCATTTACTTTGAATATTAAGACACTCGAACAAGTGTATAACATTTTATGAGGTAAAGGCGGGTATAGTGGATTCTATACTCGGGTCATTGCTAGTATTCAGGTGCACATATATTATGCAAACGTTCCGCATCTTGGAGTTGTACTTGTAAAATCTCGTGGTCAAGGAAATTAAACTATTTTTATGATAACTGTTTTCAGACACTGTTACATTACTTTAAACCTGTAAATTCACCAACATTATTTGTTGACCTGTTTTTGCGTGTTTTATTCTCAGGTCCTTAAGAGGTAGACTTCCGCTGTGTTTGCTGCATGGTCTGGCCGTGGAGTCAGCATATTATTTAAAGAACATTAATTACTTTCGCATTTAAAACTTTTGTAACTGTTTAAATATTGTTGGCTTGTGGTTATGATCACAACAGTGTTTCTATTTTGGAGTTTATTGTAGTGACCCAAGTCAAACAATTGACCACCCAAGTTGACCGGCGATTCACGAACGTTAAAACTTGTAAAAACGACATGACGATATATATATATGGATATATACATATGGTTAACATGAGATTATGATAAGTAAGTATCTCCATAAGTATATTAACAATGAGTTATATACATATAAACAAGACTACTAACTTAAGGATTTTGAAACGAGACATATATGTAACGATTATCGTTGTAACGACATTTAAATGTATATATATCATATTAAGATATATTAATATATCATAATATCATGATAATATAATAATTTAACATCTCATTAGATATAATAAACAATGGGTTAACAACATTAATTGAGATCGTTAACTTAAAGGTTTCAAAACAACACTTACATGTAACGACTAACGATGACTTAACGACTCAGTTAAAATGTATATACATGTAGTGTATTTAGATGTATTAAAATACTTTTGGAAGACTTCAAGACATATATCAAAACACTCATACTTAACGAAAATGGTTACAGTTACTTTTCCATTCTTTTCTTTCATCAAGAATTCTAGTCGTATTCTTACCCGTATTATACACAGCTTCAAAATGTACTTACTATGAGTATATACCAATAGGAACTAGCATGGGATTCCACTCTTGATTATATCATGTATGACTAATCAATTTTAACTTCTACCATGAGCTAGTCAACTAACTAGAACTCCTTTTAACCCCACTCACCACTCACCAATTACCACTCATCATTCACTCCATTTCACTTCCAATTCTCTTTCTAATTCTCTCTCAACACACACACACTATTATGAACTTATTTTTCCAGTAGTTAATCATCATCTTCATCAAAAATCACTTCAAGAATCAAGCTATAATCATCATAGGAAGAACACTTCAAGAACACTTCAAAAATCCCTTCAAGTTTACTAATTTACTTCCAAGCTTTCTAATCCATTCCAAGTAATCATCTAAGATCAAGAAACCTTTGTTATATACAGTAGGTTATCTTTCTTATTCAAGGTAATATTCATATTCAAACTTTGATTCAATTTTTATAACTATAAACTATCTTAATTCGAGTAAAAATCTTACTTGAACTTGTTTTTGTGTCATGATCCTACTTCAAGAAATTTCAAGCCATCCAAGATCCTTTGAAGCTAGATCATTTCTTGTCACTTCTAGTAGGTTTACCTACTAAACTTGAGATAGTAATGATGTTCATAACATCATTTGATTCATATATATAAAACTATCTTATTCGAAGGTTTAAACTCGTAATCACTAGAACATAGTTTAGTTAATTCTAAACTTGTTCGCAAACAAAAGTTAATCCTTCTAACTTGACTTTTAAAATTAACTACACACATGTTCTATATCTATATGATATGCTAACTTAATGATTTAAAACCTGGAAACACGAAAAACACCGTAAAACCGGATTTACGCCGTCGTAGTAACACCGCGGGCTGTTTTGGGTTAGTTAATTAAAAACTATGATAAATTTTGATTTAAAAGTTGTTATTCTGAGAAAATGATTTTTATTATGAACATGAAACTATATCCAAAAATTATGGTTAAACTCAAAGTGGAAGTATGTTTTCTAAAATGGTCATCTAGACGTCGTTCTTTCGACTGAAATGACTACCTTTACAAAAATGACTTGTAACTTATTTTTCCGACTATAAACCTATACCTTTCTGTTTAGATTCATAAAATAGAGTTCAATATGAAACCATAGCAATTTTATTCACTCAAAACGGATTTAAAATGAAGAAGTTATGGGTAAAACAAGATTGGATAATTTTTTCTCATTTTAGCTACGTGAAAATTGGTAACAAATCTATTCCAACCATAACTTAATCAACTTGTATTGCATATTATGTAATCTTGAGATACCATAGACACGTATACAATGTTTCGACCTATCATGTCGACACATCTATATATATTTCGGAACAACCATAGACACTCTATATGTGAATGTTGGAGTTAGCTATACAGGGTTGAGGTTGATTCCAAAATATATATAGTTTGAGTTATGATCAATACTGATATACATATACACTGGGTCGTGGATTGATTCAAGATAATATTTATCGATTTATTTCTGTACATCTAACTGTGGACAACTAGTTGTAGGTTACTAACGAGGACAGCTGTCTTAATAAACTTAAAACATCAAAATATATTAAAAGTGTTGTAAATATATTTTAAACATACTTTGATATATATGTATATATTGTTATAGGTTCGTGAATCAACCAGTGGCCAAGTCTTACTTCCCGACGAAGTAAAAATTTGTGAAAGTGAGTTATAGTCCCACTTTTAAAATCTAATATTTTTGGGATGAGAATACATGCAGGTTTTATAAATGATTTACAAAATAGACACAAGTACGTGAAACTACATTCTATGGTTGAATTATCGAAATCGAATATGCCCCTTTTTATTAAGTCTGGTAATCTAAGAATTAGGGAACAGACACCCTAATTGACGCGAATCCTAAAGATAGATCTATTGGGCCTAACAAACCCCATCCAAAGTACCGGATGCTTTAGTACTTCGAAATTCATATCATATCCGAAGGGTGTCCCGGAATGATGGGGATATTCTTATATATGCATCTTGTTAATGTCGGTTACCAGGTGTTCACCATATGAATGATTTTTATCTCTATGTATGGGATGTGTATTGAAATATGAAATCTTGTGGTCTATTGTTACGATTTGATATATATAGGTTAAACCTATAACTCACCAACATTTTTGTTGACGTTTAAAGCATGTTTATTCTCAGGTGAATACTAAGAGCTTCCGCTGTTGCATACTAAAATAAGGACAAGATTTGGAGTCCATGTTTGTATGATATTGTGTAAAAACTGCATTCAAGAAACTGATTTCGATGTAACATATTTGTATTGTAAACCATTATGTAATGGTCGTGTGTAAACAGGATATTTTAGATTATCATTATTTGATAATCTACGTAAAGCTTTTTAAACCTTTCTTTATGAAATAAAGGTTATGGTTTTTTTTAAAAATGAATGCAGTCTTTGAAAAACGTCTCATATAGAGGTCAAAACCTCGCAACGAAATCAATTAATATGGAACGTTTTTTAATCAATAAGAACGGGACATTTCAGTTGGTATCCGAGCGTTGGTCTTAGAGAACCAGAAAATTTGCATTAGTGTGTCTTATCGAGTTTGTTAGGATGCATTACTGAGTCTGGACTTCGACCGTGTTTTCTTTAAAAATGATTGCTTAACATTTTTGTTGGAAACTATATATTTTTAACATATGAATATTATGTGATATATTAATCTCTTAACGTTTTTGATATTATGTGATAGATGTCTACCTCTAGAACAAGTCCCATTGACTCATCTAATAATAATGAAGAGTCAAATGTAAATTGGAATGATTCGTGGACTGATTCACAAGTTCCCGAAGAGGAACCGGAAGAAGAGTCGGAACCGGAAGAAGAATCGGAACCGGAAGAAGAATCGGAACCGGAAGAAGAAATAGAACCGGTGGGGGAAATAATAAAACGGTTAAGTAAAAGAGAATCCTCAACCAACCAACCAAGGTTAATTATGGTCAATGGTGTTTCCGCCAAGGAAGCAAAATATTGGGAGGATTACCAATTCTCCGATGAATCGGATTCCGACGAGAATTCCGATGATGCTATAGAAATTACCCCAACTGAATTTAAAAAGGCAAAAGAAAATAATAAGGGAAAGGGCATAAAAATAGAGAAATCTAATTCCAACCCCGATGAACTTTATATGTATCGTCAACCCCCGAAGTCCTTAAGTTGTAACAATGACCCGGGAACCTCTAAACCACCAGGTTTTTCTAAACCAATGTGGACAACGACGGCTCGTATTAGGGGAACATCATATATCCCTAGAAACTTGGCAAAACGAACCAAAACCAAACAAGAAGAAACGAGCGAGTCGGAATATGATAGTTGTATTCGTGTGGTGTAATATATGTAATATAGTGTGCTTATGCTTTATGATATATGTAAAAATTGCTTGTATTAATAAGTATTTTTTTATGAATCTAACTCTTGTCTATTTTACAGTATAAAAACACAAAATGGATAGACAACCCAATATTTTAAGAGACCTACCCGGAGACATGATTGATGAAATCTTGTCTAGAGTCGGTCAGAATTCCTCGGCACAACTATTTAAGGCGAGATCAGTTTGTAAGACATTCGAAGAACGTTCCAAGAATGCCTTGGTTTATAAAAGGCTTTCGTTCGAAAGATGGGGGATATCACATTGGGAAATCCATAAGTTACGATGTGTTTACTTTGACGCATATATTGCGGGGAACCCAAATGCTATTTTACGCAACGGGTTAAGAAATTATTTTGACTCAGTATATCCGAATATAGGACTTCGTGATTTAGAAAAAGCGGCTAACATGCAACATAAAGAAACATGTTATGCATACGGGTTAGTAATGTTCGCTTCTCACCAAAGTGAGAACAAGAATATCGGGCTACAACTATTAAACCAAACGTTCCCACAAGTGATGGAGTCGGTAATTGGGGTAAGAAATGAGGTTTTTAGGTTATTACGAGACTGTTGGTCATTACGTAACCCTCGTCCCTTTGACGACGTTACAACACGCTGTCTTATCAACGGCCATAACGGTTATGTTCCACAAGACCAAGGATGGGAAGTAGTCCTAGTAAAACTAGAATGCATGACTTGTTTCTGGACGTATGAATTACGTGTCTTTATTGCCTTTGCTGAACGACTTGTGTACTAGCTAGAATTATCTTCACAACTATCTTGTATCAAAGTTATTGTGTGCTATATTTCATGCTTTATGTAAAATAAGCGGTATTGTAAGTTTGTAAAATATTGTATAAAAGTTTGAACGCGAAATATTATTACAATCAGTTTTTCATATAGAATTGTAGTAGTTGAATTGTATATTAGCTACTAAGTATGAACTTAACGGGTAGGTACTACCCGAATTTAAACTTATAAAACGCTAATATGAAGAAAAAGCTTTTATAAATGAGTTCATATTATGCTACGAAATACTATTAACTACTCTTAATATTCTGTATGATTAACTTGTTCCATTTGACTATTTTGAAGGAAATGGCACCGACTACTCGACACACCGTGAATATGAATGAAGAGGAATTCCGTACTTTTCTAGCTTCAAACATAGCCGCAGTACAGGCTGCGCTACATACCAACAATAACCTTGGATCTGGCAGTACAGGAAATCGTGTAGGATGCACCTACAAAGAATTCACTGCCTGCAAACCTTTGGAATTTGATGGAACCGAAGGACCGATCGAATTGAAACGGTGGACCAAGAAGGTCGAATCGGTGTTTGCCATAAGTAAGTGTACTGAAGAGGACAAAGTGAAGTACGCTACGCATACCTTCACAGGTTCTGCGTTAACATGGTGGAATACCTATCTAGAGCAAGTGGGACAAGATGATGCGTACGCACTACCGTGGTCAGCATTCAAGCACTTGATGAACGAGAAGTACCGTCCCAGAACCGAGGTCAATAAGCTCAAGACAGAACTTAGAGGGTTACGAACCCAAGGATTTGATATTACCACGTACGAAAGACGATTCACAGAATTGTGCCTATTGTGTCCGGGAGCATTCGAAGATGAGGAAGAGAAGATCGACGTGTTTGTGAAAGGATTACCGGAAAGAATCCAAGAAGATATAAGTTCACACGAGCCCGCCTCCATACAACAGGCATGTAGAATGGCTCACAAACTAGTAAACCAGATTGAAGAAAGAATTAAAGAACAGACTGCTGAAGAGGCCAATGTGAAGCAAGTCAAAAGAAAGTGGGAGGAAAACGGTGATAAGAATCACCAATACAACAACAACAGCAATTACAACAATAATCACAACAATTATCTCAACAATCGCAACATCAATCGCAACTACAACAAACCGCCCAACAACAACAACAACAACAACAACAACAACAACTACAACAATCATCCCAACAACAATAATAACCGTAACAACAACAACAATCAGAAGCAGCTATGCCAAAGGTGTGAAAAGTATCACTCGGGGTTCTGCACCAAATTTTGCAACAAGTGTAAAAGAAATGGTCATAGCGCAGCGAAGTGTGAGGTCTACGGACCAGGGGTTAATAGAACTAAAGGAAAAAATGGTGTTGGAACGAGTAATGGCGGAGTAAGTAGTGGCGGAGCAAGTTATGCCAATGTAGTTTGTTATAAATGTGGAAAACCGGGCAAATTATTAGAAATTGCCCGAACCAGGAGAACACGAATGGACAAGGCCGCGGAAGAGTTTTCAATATTAATGCGGCAGAGGCACAGGAAGACCCGGAGCTTGTTACGGGTACGTTTCTTATTGACAATAAATCTGCTTACGTTTTATTTGATTCGGGTGCGGATAGAAGCTATATGAGTAGAGATTTTTGTGCTAAATTAAGTTGTCCATTGACGCCTTTGGATAGTAAATTTTTACTCGAATTAGCAAATGGTAAATTAAATTCAGCAGATAATATATGTCGGAATCGAGAAATTAAACTGGTTAGCGAAACATTTAAGATTGATTTGATACCAATAGAGTTAGGGAGTTTTGATGTGATAATCGGTATGGACTGGTTGAAAGAAGTGAAAGCAGAGATCGTTTGTTACAAAAATGCAATTCGCATTATACGAGAAAAAGGAAAACCCTTAATGGTGTACGGAGAAAAGGGCAACACGAAGCTACATATTATTAGTAATTTGAAGGCACAAAAACTAATAAGAAAAGGTTGCTATGCTGTTCTAGCACACGTCGAGAAAGTACAAACTGAAGAAAAGAGCATCAATGATGTTCCCATTGCAAAAGAATTTCCCGATGTATTTCCGAAAGAATTACCGGGATTACCCCCACATCGATCCGTTGAATTTCAAATAGATCTTGTACCAGGAGCTGCACCAATAGCTCATGCTCCTTACAGACTCGCACCTAGCGAGATGAAAGAACTGCAAAGCCAATTACAATAACTTTTAGAGCGTGGTTTCATTCGACCAAGTACATCACCGTGGGGAGCTCCTGTTTTGTTTGTCAAGAAGAAAGATGGTACATTCAGGTTGTGTATCGACTACCGAGAGTTGAACAAACTTACCATCAAGAACCGATACACACTACCGAGAATCGACGACTTATTTGATCAACTACAAGGCTCGTCTGTTTATTCAAAGATTGACTTACGTTCCGGGTATCATCAAATGCGGGTGAAAGAAGATGATATTCCAAAGACTGCTTTTAGAACACGTTACGGTCATTACGAGTTTATGGTCATGCCGTTTGGTTTAACTAATGCACCAGCTGTGTTCATGGACCTTATGAACCGAGTGTGTGGACCATACCTTGACAAGTTTGTCATTGTTTTCATTGATGACATACTTATTTACTCAAAGAATGACCAAGAACACGGTGAACATTTGAGAAAGGTGTTAGAAGTATTGAGGAAGGAAGAATTGTACGCTAAGTTTTCAAAGTGTGCATTTTGGTTGGAAGAAGTTCAATTCCTCGGTCACATAGTGAACAAAGAAGGTATTAAGGTGGATCCGGCAAAGATAGAAACTGTTGAAAAGTGGGAAACCCCGAAAACTCCGAAACACATATGCCAGTTTTTAGGACTAGCTGGTTACTACAGAAGGTTCATCCAAGACTTTTCTAGAATAGCAAAACCCTTGACTGCATTAACGCATAAAGGGAAGAAATTTGAATGGAATGATGAACAAGAGAAAGCGATTCAGTTATTGAAGAAAAAGCTAACTACGGCACCTATATTGTCATTGCCTGAAGGGAATGATGATTTTGTGATTTATTGTGACGAATCAAAGCAAGGTCTCGGTTGTGTATTAATGCAACGAACGAAGGTAATTGCTTATGCGTCTAGACAATTGAAGATTCACGAACAAAATTATACGACGCATGATTTGGAATTAGGCGCGGTTGTTTTTGCATTAAATACTTGGAGGCATTACTTATATGGGGTCAAAAGTATTATATATACCGACCACAAAAGTCTTCAACACATATTTAATCAGAAATATCTGAATATGAGGCAGCGTAGGTGGATTGAATTATTGAATGATTACGACTTTGAGATTCGTTACCACCCGGGGAAGGCAAATGTGGTAGCCGATGCCTTGAGCAGGAAGGACAGAGAAACCATTCGAGTAAAATCTATGAATATAATGATTCATAATAACCTTACTACTCAAATAAAGGAGGCGCAACAAGGAGTTTTAAAAGAGGGAAATTTAAAGGATGAAATACCCAAAGGATCGGAGAAACATCTTAATATTCGGGAAGACGGAACCCGGTATAGGGCTGAAAGGATTTGGGTACCAAAATTTGGAGATATGAGAGAAATGGTACTTAGAGAAGCTCATAAAACCAGATACTCAATACATCCTGGAACGGGGAAGATGTACAAGGATCTCAGGAAATATTTTTGGTGGCCGGGTATGAAAGCCGATGTTGCTAAATACGTAGGAGAATGTTTGACGTGTTCTAAGGTGAAAGCTGAGCATCAGAAACCATCAGGTCTACTTCAACAACCCGAAATCCCGGAATGGAAATGGGAAAACATTACCATGGATTTCATCACTAAATTGCCAAGGACTTTAAGTGGTTTTGATACTATTTGGGTAATAGTTGATCGTCTCACCAAATCAGCACATTTCCTGCCAATAAGAGAAGATGACAAGATGGAGAAGTTAGCACGACTGTATTTGAAGGAAGTCGTCTCTAGATGTGATGACCCGGAAATTTCCGATCAAATTTAAACTTTAATCTTTATATGTTCCCGACACGATGAGCAAAAATATGTAATGTTGAGTCTCGAAAGTTTTGAAAACTATATTCATATAATCAATTACCCTTTGACCATGCCTAGCGATTCACGAACAATTATATATACATATTCATATGTGTGATTATTAAATTGAGATATATTATATAAAACCTAGAACGGATTAGTGGATATGATTATAAGCTATGAGATCTATTTTATGAACCTAGAAATACTATCAAGATATTGAATAGATAATACTTTACATGAATGTATTTGTTCGATGTAAGTTTATCGACGAGATTAAAAGATAATATCAAATGATTGAATTATCAGATACATTGAATTATGATTAAGAGTATCTGTTATGAGGTCCACTTTGAATTAGGTAACCCTTATTATTAACCGTATTCGGAAAATGGTAAAGTGAGTTATAAGTGAAGACAAATGTGTCAATTAACGAGAACTAGCCAAATGTTAGTGGAGTTTTCTGTTCGACTTTCTATATAAACGTTAACTAGTTAACCTTCCTATTATTTAGAGTGAAAGTGAAACTTTGGGAATATAGTTACATTATTTAGAAAGTTTAAGGAAAACAAACTAAACGTTGACGCATAAGGAAATTATATTTTTTTTAAAGTATAAACGTTATAGGATATAATATTATAAAGAATCTTCAAATATACTTTGAAATATAATTAAAATCTAAATATTTTATTAAAGTATTTCAAACCTATATATTATAAATATATTTTAATAGTCAAAAGACGTTTTGGTTTAAGTTAATGTTATTAAATATACTTCGATAACTAACGAGGGTATGAATTATAAAAGTAAATGACCAAAACACTCAAAAGATTAAGTTACACTCTGAGTGGGTTAGTTTTTAATTAATTTAAGTCTAGTTATTAATAAAGGTACATGGCACAAAACGTTTAATTTAAAATAAAATATTTTGACAAATAACGAGGCTTTGATTTATAGAAGGAAATGACCACAACGCTCAACTTTATAAGTTATATTTTTATAAATGTAATTTATTGTTATGTAAGTCTAATTTTTGTAAAAGGTACACGTCACGTAATATAAAGGGCTAGTTTTCTAAACGTACGAAAGTGCGCCCGAAAAACGGAATGTGGTACATGAGTCGAGTGACTACGTACGAGTCATTTTTGTAAAAATTATATTTTTACTACGCACGTAAATATAATATAATATTTAATTAATTCTAAAGATTAAATATATTAAATATTATATATATAATTAACTATACATAAACGTAGATAGTTTGAGCCAGTTAAGCATGAATTGGATTCCTTTAAGTGTCACTATTTGCGGAGGTGACAATGAGATGTAATGGGTTATTAAAAGCTCGGACTAATGTTCTCGTTCAATTCAATTTACATTCTCCTATATATGCTCTTTATATTACTTAAGTTAATTAATATTATTAATATTATTATTAATAATATTATTATTAATCTTAACGTTATTATTATTGGTGGTTATACATAAAATAATACGACGAGGTTCTGCCCGCGTGATTTCAAAATGAGTTTGTCGAGTGGGATAGGGCTCAGGAAATTATGGGTTATAGCTAAGGAGGTTATGGGTATGGATCAGGGTATAGCTCATAAGGTCAATCTAGTGTTTGTCATCTCCGTTGCGTCTACGTACCTTTCCTGCAATATTGAACCTCAATATTGATACGTGAGTACTCTTAAAACAATTCTTACCTATTAATAGTGTATCCCTGACTAGTGCTCGAGAATATAGGATTGTGCATGCTTGTATATTTGATATTGCCCTTAGATAGGTTATGTTGAATCTTAAAGGTTGTTATATTAGGGATGAAATAAGGTATAAGATATGCATGTCATTGGAAAGCTAGTGAAAAATTAATAACTTTACCTTTAGGTGCCAAAGGGATCTGATGGACGGATTAGAAGTTATAGCCAATTGAAATTTCGTAAAAATGATTATTATTATCGTCGTTAATATCGTTATCCTAATTTTTATCTAATTGTTAATATTATTATTAATATTATAATTATTATTATTAACATCATTATCATTATCATTATTATTATTATTATTATTATTATTATTATTATTATTATTATTATTATTATTATTATTATTATTATTATTATTATTATTATTATTATTATTATTATTATTATTACTATCAATAAAAGTATTATCATTAAGAATTGTTATTATAAAATATCATTATTATTATCATTTTAAATGAAAATTATTACTTTAAAGTTAATATTAAAAAGTATCGTAAAAGATATCATAATTACAATTATCATTTTACCATAATATCATTTTTTAGTAAATATAAATATTGGCTTTTATTAATAAAATAGTAATAATTATTATTACAAAATAGCACGACTGTTACTTATTATTATTATTATCAATACTAGTTTATCAAATAAAAAAGGTAATACGAATTATATAATTACCTCAATAGAATCTATCACAATACTTTTATGATATTAAATGCACTTTATAAATTTTATTACTTAAGATATGTAAAAGTATATTTTAATATAAAATTGGATCTATTAATAAATGAATTATATTATTTACTCTATTAAATCTTTTAAAATATTTTTTTAAAAATATAAAACGACGATATTTAAAATCATATAATAATCATTTTTAATGGAAATCATTTTGAGTCAAACTAATTTTTGTCGACCTTTGCATATTAGACTCGAGCATTAGGATTGTGGTGCACTATGACTTAACTTAATGTATTGGACAAATATTGACAAATACATAATTATATATAAATAATTTAGGTTCTTGAATCCAAGGCCAACCTTACACTTGTTCAATGATGTTATATGTATTTTTACTACAAAATACAGTATGGTGAGTTTCATTTGCTCCCTTTTTACTCTTTACATTTTTGGGCTGAGAATACATGAAAATGCTTTAATAACTGTTTTACAATATTTATATGCGTGAGTTTCATTACTCCCTTTTTAAATGCTTTTGCAATATATATTTTTGGGCTGAGAATACATGCGCAATTTTTATAAATGTTTTACGAAATAGACACAAGTAATTGAAACTACATTATATGGTTGAATGATCGAAATCGAATATGCCCCTTTTTATTAAGTCTGGTAATCTAAGAATTAGGGAACAGACACCCTAATTGACGCGAACTCTAAAGATAAATCTATCGAGCCCAACAAGCCCCATCCAAAGTATCGGATGCTTTAGTACTTCGAAATTTATATCATGTCTGAAGGAGGATCCCGGAATGATGGGGATATTCTTATATACAAATTGTGAATGTCGGTTACCAGGTGTTCAATCCATATGAATGATATTTTTGTCTCTATGCATGGGACGTATGTTTATGAGAAATGGAAATATGAAATCTTGTGGTCTATTAAAATTATGAAATGATAATTTATGTTAAACTAATGAACTCACCAACCTTTTGGTTGACACTTGAAAGCATGTTTATTCTCAGGTTTGAAAGAGATCTTCCGCTGTGCATTAGCTCATTTTAAAGATATTACTTGGAGTCATTCATGACATATTTCAAAAGACGTTGCATTCGAGTCGTTGAAGTTCATTAAAGATTATTATTAAGTAAATGACAGATTAGGTCATTTATAGTTTGGATATTATGAAATGGTATGCATACATGTCAACTTTCGATGTAATGAAAGATTGTCTTTTAAAAATGAATGCAATGTTTGTAAAATGTATCATTTAGAGGTCAAGTACCTCGCGATGAAATCATATGTTATTGTATTCGTCCCTATGGATTGGGTCGGGTCGTCTCATGTGGTATCAGAGCGGTGGTCTTAGCGAACCAGGTCTTGCATTAGTGTGTCTTACTGTTAGTTGTTAAGATGCATTAGTGAGTCTGGACTTCGACCGTGTCTGCATGTCAAAAGTTTTGCTTATCATTTTGTGTAGGAAATCATCTACTTATCATCCTTAGGAAATTATCTGCTTATCATCTTAAGTCTAGACGCGTTTTCCTGCATTTATTGCATAACAGCGTATAGACGAAATTCACATCTTAGCATATCTGCTAATTAATATCTTAGCGTATTTATTATTGTGAAATTTGACTGGCATTTTTCAAAGATTCTCCGAAATCTATGGGATTTTGGTATTATATATACATATGTAAATTATGTATTGAGGAATACCAAATCTAAATTCTACAATCTATTTTATACCAAAATTCTTTCTCTGATCATACGAGATGGATTCCGCATCTAGTTCGAACTCCTCAGATTTCGACAGCTATGTCGATATGGATTTCCATTCGAGTTCCGAAAATAGTGTGACCGGAATGGATCAACCAATCAGTCATCATCTATTCTGGATGAAATGGGGATGGGTTCGTAGCCTCCTCAATTATTGGAGACAAGAAGAAGGTGATCGTTTCCATCCACCAAATTGCCCTATTGGCGATGAACCTGAAGCACTTACCGGCGAACCTGTTCGTGAAACCATTTTCTCTCTCATTTCCAGAGTATCTCGTCACGATTATATATTACATAAAATTCTAAATTTTATTTACCCGCTTGTCCCAACCGACAATCATCCCGGTATACTAGCAGAAGTTAACGAACTTCGTGCTCGCGTGACAGCTTTAGAGCTTATGGTGCAAGGATTACAAACACCATCAGCAGCACCAGCAGCATAATCAGTACCACCAGTAGCATCAACATCGCAAACCCCGATACCCTAAACATCAGCAGCATCACACGCCTCAACATCATAATCTGTATCTCGGATATCAACATCACACGCACCATAGATACCAAGGAGTACTAACAACAACAAACGATGAAGTATTGATTCATAACTTCATCGGAAGAACATTCTACGGCGATTATGTAATCTCTAAAGTCTTAGAGATTATCTATTTCCACCCTAACCCTAAATCAGATGAGTGAACCAAAATGATTCAAGGAAGAATCAAAACCCTAACAAGGATGGTGCGCGATTTACAAATTAGACTTGTTATACAAGCATCGCTAGCAGTTACCGGAAGTATCATCAGCAGCAACAGTACCGTTAGCATCACCGGTATAGTCAGTAACGTGAGCATCGTCAGAATCAACAACACTTATGACATCACATATTTCTTCAGTTCAAGAATCACTGTGGAAACCATTACGAATTAATAACGAGGATATTGTATCAACGAGTCATGAAGTATTACCTCAGTTCCTCCGAAGAATTTATATGTATATCCTATATATACATATATAAAAAAAAAATTTTACCATAAGAAATCTTTTCGTACTAAGCTATTATGTATGGAACTTAACTATCCGGTTAATTCATATTACTAATATGCTATGATGTACATTCTTCGTTAACAATTTAATCATTGCTAACCACAATCTCTGCTTCAGCTCAATGAATTTTATTTCATAATAAATCAAGTGTATCATTCAATAACATGTTTGATTTTACACTTTCATCTTCGATGCACTCGAAACTTCCTAGAAAACATCAATCGTACATTGCAAAGTTCGCAAGAATTATCCCAGCGTCAACATCATTCACTGAGGAATATCAATAAAAATAAATATTAAAGTATTGATTACATTAGTGAAATACTCCGCAAAGATTATGTAATCTCTAATGTTTTAGAGAAAAATTCATTTCTAATTCAATCTGAAAATCAAATGAGCTTAGTATGATATTAACTCATTGAATCTGTACTACATCTGAAGAAAATATACCCACATATATTTTCATAAAGATTGTAATGAGAATTCTTGTTCAAAATATTATTTGTGAAATTTTTTTTAACGGGTAGGTAATACCCGAGAGATATATAAAATCACAATTAATCATCAACTAAACCAATATACATTCTTCTATAGAAATCAAAACAACCATACTCATTCGAATCTAATTACATATTCTGATTTTGGGAATTTCAGAATTCAACTCGAGATACAACCAAAATCATCACTCTTAGATCTTTACATTTTTCAAAGCTATACTTTGACTTCAAAAATGTGATAGCACATCACTTTTAATCGTAACACACAAGATGGATATGAAAAATCATTCGGGATTTAGGACGATTTCATCATTTGGATATTGACTATGACAATCTGCAATTAAAACCCTTCGAAATTCTAGAAGACACTTCAAATAATAAACAATTGAGATGATGATCCAACCACACGTTACCCGAAGTTTTGTACCTGAAAAACTCTCGAAACCAAAGTTATAATCTAACATGTACATGCGTCGAATTCTTTATCATTTATTAGCAAAAACAACATTTCGATTTCTTTTCAAAGTAGCCAATTTTGTCACAGCTCCAGCAAGTCAACTTCGATTTTTCAGTCGGACCAGTCTTATTATAACCCTGATAGATACGTTGCCCTTTCGTCATTATTACTGGGGAATCTTTCATATTCCACCCTATTACCACCAGCGTTTAATCATCTAAAACACGATTCTTCTGAACCCACCTCGGATTGCTAACCAAAGATTCAGATATTAGCATTAAATGCAGAGGAAACATAAAAATGGTAGATGGTTTAAACGGTCAAAAGTTTGATGATAAAAGATAGTGAGTTGGTAAAGCTCAGAAAAAGAAAGGATTTGGTACTGAAAAACGGATTGAGCAAAGTATCAAGGAAGCCGTGGACAAATCACAGAGACTGAATCTGCCTTCAAAGGATCCAAATGATTCAGTGCCTGCTGAACTCGTTAGCAAACACCTTACTTCTTATTCTAAACCTTCACAGACAGATATTCTTCATCATCATCATATCTTAAATGTTATAAGATATCTTCGTATCTTCCATTATACATATTCTCCATATCTTTGGAGATATTTTCACAACTATTCTTATCAAGTATCATTTATCTCTCCGTAATATCTACAACATAAAAGAAACCGTGTTAGTTTCTAAATTCTGAAAAATTCGAATATGAATGTTTTTGAAGTAGTGTTGGGAACTGATGCATGAGTTAGTATAATATAATGACACTTGATCAACGTCATTATATTAAAGTAATTCATGCTGAGTTTCTAATGGATGTGATGATTCACAGGACATACCATCATCATGTACCATTTACACGACTCTTACATTCTATCTAATCTCTAAATGTATCAAGAAAATATTTCTTGATGATTCGGTCTTTTTCAGGATATTCTGGTAATTTAACAAATCAGGATTTACCATTATCCTTTCCTTCTTAGAACAATTACTATATTCCTTCTTAAATCCATACATATGAATTCCGGACCATTACAAGAGCTATTTAATCGCAAGAAGAAGAAACAAAAGGACAAAGCTTCGAAATGGGAATGTGGGGTATAAACCGCAGCAAATAGAAGAGAGCGTTAACTATGAATGATGATGATTATAGAAGACAGAAGCAGGGACATCGAAATATCAGGGAAGATATAAAAATCTAGCAACAACCCGAAAAAAAAAAAAAAAAATTACAAACCGTATATATCGATGCATATAGCAACGTAAAGACACGGCAGAACTAAAAACACTATAAACCCTAGGGTATAGTAAAAGTAAATAGATTCTTCTGGTGGCAGATTAAAAAGAAGAATGGCGGATATGAACGTTAAGAGGATATCAAGGATCAGGATGGGATGGAGCATATTAACGAATGTTTTAAAGTATGAATTGAGGAAGAAAGAATAGAGGGTGTGAGTCGTAAGGAAATGGAGAAGACGGATTTATAGGGAAATATCCGACAGAACAATCAAAGCAGATTATCGCGTTCAACCAAAGAAGATCTAAATCTCCTTAATTACCGAAGAATCAAATCCTATTATGAAGATTTCTTCTAAATTCCTTAAATTCCGGAAAGCAATCTTGAACACGCCGCCGGTTAAGTCAAACCTGCATTTATTCATTTTTCACTCTTTTGCGATAGCTTCACTTATACTCTTCGCATAATCAAATTGGGTTATCTATATTACTCAATGATGATAAAACTCTATGTATCAGTTTACATTCGTCATAATAACATTCTTACTGTTAGCCATGACGACCTCTATCAAATTTCGGGACAAAATTTCTTTTAACGGGTAGGTACTGTGATGACCCGGAAATTTCCGATCAAATTTAAACTTTAATCTTTATATGTTCCCGACACGATGAGCAAAAATATGTAATGTTGAGTCTCGAAAGTTTTGAAAACTATATTCATATAATCAATTACCCTTTGACCATGCCTAGCGATTCACGAACAATTATATATACATATTCATATGTGTGATTATTAAATTGAGATATATTATATAAAACCTAGAACGGATTAGTGGATATGATTATAAGCTATGAGATCTATTTTATGAACCTAGAAATACTATCAAGATATTGAATAGATAATACTTTACATGAATGTATTTGTTCGATGTAAGTTTATCGACGAGATTAAAAGATAATATCAAATGATTGAATTATCAGATACATTGAATTATGATTAAGAGTATCTGTTATGAGGTCCACTTTGAATTAGGTAACCCTTATTATTAATCGTATTCAGAAAATGGTAAAGTGAGTTATAAGTGAAGACAAATGTGTCAATTAACGAGAACTAGCCAAATGTTAGTGGAGTTTTCTGTTCGACTTTCTATATAAACGTTAACTAGTTAACCTTCCTATTATTTAGAGTGAAAGTGAAACTTTGGGAATATAGTTACATTATTTAGAAAGTTTAAGGAAAACAAACTAAACGTTGACGCATAAGGAAATTATATTTTTTTTAAAGTATAAACGTTATAGGATATAATATTATAAAGAATCTTCAAATATACTTTGAAATATAATTAAAATCTAAATATTTTATTAAAGTATTTCAAACCTATATATTATAAATATATTTTAATTTAGTCAAAAGACGTTTTGGTTTAAGTTAATGTTATTAAATATACTTCGATAACTAACGAGGGTATGAATTATAAAAGTAAATGACCAAAACACTCAAAAGATTAAGTTACACTCTGAGTGGGTTAGTTTTTAATTAATTTAAGTCTAGTTATTAATAAAGGTACATGGCACAAAACGTTTAATTTAAAATAAAATATTTTGACAAATAACGAGGCTTTGATTTATAGAAGGAAATGACCACAACGCTCAACTTTATAAGTTATATTTTTATAAAGGTAATTTATTGTTATGTAAGTCTAATTTTTGTAAAAGGTACACGTCACGTAATATAAAGGGCTAGTTTTCTAAACGTACGAAAGTGCGCCCGAAAAATGGAATGTGGTACATGAGTCGAGTGACTACGTACGAGTCATTTTTGTAAAAATTATATTTTTACTACGCACGTAAATATAATATAATATTTAATTAATTCTAAAGATTAAATATATTATATATTAAATATTATATATATAATTAACTATACATAAACGTAGATAGTTTGAGCCAGTTAAGCATGAATTGGATTCCTTTAAGTGTCACTATTTGCGGAGGTGACAATGAGATGTAATGGGTTATAAAAAGCTTGGACTAATGTTCTCGTTCAATTCAATTTACATTCTCCTATATATGCTCTTTATATTACTTAAGTTAATTAATATTATTAATATTATTATTAATAATATTATTATTAATCTTAACGTTATTATTATTGGTGGTTATACATAAAATAATACGACGAGGTTCTGCCCGCGTGATTTCAAAATGAGTTTGTCGAGTGGGATAGGGCTCAGGAAATTATGGGTTATAGCTAAGGAGGTTATGGGTATGGATCAGGGTATAGCTCATAAGGTCAATCTAGTGTTTGTCATCTCCGTTGCGTCTACGTACCTTTCCTGCAATATTGAACCTCAATATTGATACGTGAGTACTCTTAAAACAATTCTTACCTATTAATAATGTATCCCTGACTAGTGCTCGAGAATATAGGATTGTGCATGCTTGTATATTTGATATTGCCCTTAGATAGGTTATGTTGAATCTTAAAGGTTGTTATATTAGGGATGAAATAAGGTATAAGATATGCATGTCATTGGAAAGCTAGTGAAAAATTAATAACTTTACCTTTAGGTGCCAAAGGGATCTGATGGACGGATTAGAAGTTATAGCCAATTGAAATTTCGTAAAAATGATTATTATTATCGTCGTTAATATCGTTATCCTAATTTTTATCTAATTGTTAATATTATTATTAATATTATAATTATTATTATTAACATCATTATCATTATCATCATTATTATTATTATTATTATTATTATTATTATTATTATTATTATTATTATTATTATTATTATTATTATTATTATTATTATTATTATTATTATTATTATTATTATTATTATTATTATTATTATTATTATTATTACTATCAATAAAAGTATTATCATTAAGAATTGTTATTATAAAATATCATTATTATTATCATTTTAAATGAAAATTATTACTTTAAAGTTAATATTAAAAAGTATCGTAAAAGATATCATAATTACAATTATCATTTTACCATAATATCATTTTTTAGTAAATATAAATATTGGCTTTTATTAATAAAATAGTAATAATTATTATTACAAAATAGCACGACTGTTACTTATTATTATTATTATCAATACTAGTTTATCAAATAAAAAAGGTAATACGAATTATATAATTACCTCAATAGAATCTATCACAATACTTTTATGATATTAAATGCACTTTATAAATTTTATTACTTAAGATATGTAAAAGTATATTTTAATATAAAATTGGATCTATTAATAAATGAATTATATTATTTACTCTATTAAATCTTTTAAAATATTTTTTTAAAAATATAAAACGACGATATTTAAAATCATATAATAATCATTTTTAATGGAAATCATTTTGAGTCAAACTAATTTTTGTTGACCTTTGCATATTAGACTCGAGCATTAGGATTGTGGTGCACTATGACTTAACTTAATGTATTGGACAAATATTGACAAATACATAATTATATATAAATAATTTAGGTTCTTGAATCCAAGGCCAACCTTACACTTGTTCAATGATGTAATATGTATTTTTACTACAAAATACAGTATGGTGAGTTTCATTTGCTCCCTTTTTACTCTTTACATTTTTGGGCTGAGAATACATGCAAATGCTTTAATAACTGTTTTACAATATTTATATGCGTGAGTTTCATTACTCCCTTTTTAAATGCTTTTGCAATATATATTTTTGGGCTGAGAATACATGCGCAATTTTTATAAATGTTTTACGAAATAGACACAAGTAATTGAAACTACATTATATGGTTGAATGATCGAAATCGAATATGCCCCTTTTTATTAAGTCTGGTAATCTAAGAATTAGGGAACAGACACCCTAATTGACGCGAACTCTAAAGATAAATCTATCGGGCCCAACAAGCCCCATCCAAAGTACCGGATGCTTTAGTACTTCGAAATTTATATCATGTCCGAAGTAGGATCCCGGAATGATGGGGATATTCTTATATACAAATTGTGAATGTCGGTTACCAGGTGTTCAATCCATATGAATGATATTTTTGTCTCTATGCATGGGACGTATGTTTATGAGAAATGGAAATATGAAATCTTGTGGTCTATTAAAATTATGAAATGATTATTTATGTTAAACTAATGAACTCACCAACCTTTTGGTTGACACTTGAAAGCATGTTTATTCTCAGGTTTGAAAGAGATCTTCCGCTGTGCATTAGCTCATTTTAAAGATATTACTTGGAGTCATTCATGACATATTTCAAAAGACGTTGCATTCGAGTCGTTGAAGTTCATTAAAGATTATTATTAAGTAAATGACAGATTAGGTCATTTATAGTTTGGATATTATGAAATGGTATGCATACATGTAAACTTTCGATGTAATGAAAGATTGTCTTTTAAAAATGAATGCAATGTTTGTAAAATGTATCATTTAGAGGTCAAGTACCTCGCGATGAAATCATATGTTATTTTATTCGTCCATATGGATTGGGTCGGGTCGTCTCACCAGACATGGAATACCAATCTCTATTATCTCTGATAGGGATGGCAGATTTATTTCAAGATTCTGGCAGACATTACAGCAAGCATTAGGAACTCGTCTAGACATGAGTACTGCCTATCATCCACAAACTGATGGGCAGAGCAAAAGGACGATACAAACGCTTGAAGACATGCTACGAGCATGTGTTATTGATTTCGGAAATAGTTGGGATCGACATCTACCATTAGCAGAATTTTCCTACAACAACAGCTACCATTCAAGCATTGAGATGGCGCCGTTTGAAGCACTTTATGGTAGAAAGTGCAGGTCTCCGATTTGTTGGAGTGAAGTGGGGGATAGACAGATTACGGGTCCGGAGATTATACAAGAAACTACCGAGAAGATCATCCAAATTCAACAACGGTTGAAAACCGCCCAAAGTCGACAAAAGAGCTACGCTGACATTAAAAGAAAAGATATAGAATTTGAAATTGGAGAGATGGTCATGCTTAAAGTTGCACCTTGGAAAGGCGTTGTTCGATTTGGTAAACGAGTGAAATTAAATCCAAGGTATATTGGACCATTCAAGATTATTGATCGTGTCGGACCAGTAGCTTACCGACTTGAGTTACCTCAACAACTCGTGGCTGTACATAACACTTTCCACGTCTCGAATTTGAATAAATGTTTTGCTAAAGAAGATCTCACTATTCCGTTAGATAAAATCCAAATCAACGAAAAACTCCAATTCATCAAAGAACCCGTCGAAATAATGGATCGTGAGGTTAAAAGACTTAAGCAAAACAAGATACCAATTGTTAAGGTTCGATGGAATGCTCGTAGAGGACCTGAGTTCACCTGGGAGCGTGAAGATCAGATGAAGAAGAAATACCCGCATCTATTTCCAGAAGATTCGTCAACACCTTCAACAGCTTAAAATTTCGGGACGAAATTTATTTAACGGGTAGGTACTGTAGTGACCCGAACTTTTCCATGTTTATATATATTAATTGAGATTGATATTTACATGATTAAATGTTTCCAACATGTTAAGCAATCAAACTTGTTAAGACTTGATTAATTGAAATATGTTTCATATAGACAATTGACCACCCAAGTTGACCGGCGATTCACGAACGTTAAAACTTGTAAAAACGACATGACGATATATATATATATGGATATACATATGGTTAACATGAGATTATGATAAGTAAGTATCTCCATAAGTATATTAACAATGAGTTATATACATATAAACAAGACTACTAACTTAAGGATTTCGAAACGAGACATATATGTAACGATTATCATTGTAACGACATTTAAATGTATATATATCATATTAAGATATATTAATATATCATAATATCATGATAATATAATAATTTAACATCTCATTAGATATAATAAACAATGGGTTAACAACATTAATTGAGATCGTTAACTTAAAGGTTTCAAAACAACACTTACATGTAACGACTAACGATGACTTAACGACTCAGTTAAAATGTATATACATGTAGTGTATTTAGATGTATTAAAATACTTTTGGAAGACTTCAAGACATATATCAAAACACTCATACTTAACGAAAATGGTTACAGTTACTTTTCCATTCTTTTCTTTCATCAAGAATTCTAGTCGTATTCTTACCCGTATTATACACAGCTTCAAAACGTACTTACTATGAGTATATACCAATAGGAACTAGCATGGGATTCCACTCTTGATTATGTCATGTATGACTAATCAATTTTAACTTCTACCATGAGCTAGTCAACTAACTAGAACTCCTTTTAACCCCACTCACCACTCACCAATTACCACTCATCATTCACTCCATTTCACTTCCAATTCTCTTTCTAATTCTCTCTCAACACACACACACACTATTATGAACGTATTTTTCCAGTAGTTAATCATCATCTTCATCAAAAATCACTTCAAGAATCTAGCTATAATCATCATAGGAAGAACACTTCAAGAACACTTCAAAAATCCCTTCAAGTTTACTAATTTACTTCCAAGCTTTCTAATCCATTCCAAGTAATCATCTAAGATCAAGAAACCTTTGTTATATATAGTAGGTTATCTTTCTTATTCAAGGTAATATTCATATTTAAACTTTGATTCAATTTCTATAACTATAAACTATCTTAATTCGAGTAAAAATCTTACTTGAACTTGTTTTTGTGTCATGATCCTACTTCAAGAACTTTCAAGCCATTAAAGATCCTTTGAAGCTAGATCATTTCTTGTCACTTCCAGTAGGTTTACCTACTAAACTTGAGGTAGTAATGATGTTCATAACATCATTCGATTCATATATATAAAACTATCTTATTCGAAGGTTTAAACTCGTAATCACTAGAACATAGTTTAGTTAATTCTAAACTTGTTCGCAAACAAAAGTTAATCCTTGTAAATTGAGTTTTAAAATTAACTACACACATGTTCTATATCTATATGATATGCTAACTTAATGATTTAAAACCTGGAAACACGAAAAACACCGTAAAACCGGATTTACGCTGTCGTAGTAACACAGCGGGCTGTTTTGGGTTAGTTAATTAAAAACTATGATAAATTTTGATTTAAAAGTTGTTATTCTGAGAAAATTATTTTTATTATGAACATGAAACTATATCCAAAAATTATGGTTAAACTCAAAGTGGAAGTATGTTTTCTAAAATGGTCATCTAGACGTCGTTCTTTCGACTGAAATGACTACCTTTACAAAAACGACTTGTAACTTATTTTTCCGACTATAAACCTATACTTTTCTGTTTATATTCATAAAATAGAGTTCAATATGAAATCATAGCAATTTGATTCACTCAAAACGGATTTAAAATGAAGAAGTTATGGGTAAAACAAGATTGGATAATTTTTCTCATTTTAGCTACGTGAAAATTGGTAACAAATCTATTCCAACCATAACTTAATCAACTTGTATTGCATATTATGTAATCTTGAGATACTATAGACACGTATACAATGTTTCGACCTATCATGTCGACACATCTATATATATTTCGGAACAACCATAGACACTCTATATGTGAATGTTGGAGTTAGCTATATAAGGTTGAGGTTGATTCCAAAATATATATAGTTTAAGTTGTGATCAATACTGAGATACGTATACACTAGGTCGTGGATTGATTCAAGATAATATTTATCGATTTATTTCTGTACATCTAACTGTGGACAACTAGTTGTAGGTTACTAACGAGGACAACTGACTTAATAAACTTAAAACATCAAAATATATTAAAAGTGTTGTAAATATATTTTAAACATACTTTGATATATATGTATATATTATTATAGGTTCGTGAATCAACCAGTGGCCAAGTCTTACTTCCCGACGAAGTAAAAATCTGTGAAAGTGAGTTATAGTCCCACTTTTAAAATCTAATATTTTTGGGATGAGAATACATGCAGGTTTTATAAATGATTTACAAAATAGACACAAGTACGTGAAACTACATTCTATAGTTGAATTATCGAAATCGAATATGCCCCTTTTTATTAAGTCTGGTAATCTAAGAATTAGGGAACAGACACCCTAATTGACGCGAATCCTAAAGATAGATCTATTGGGCCTAACAAACCCCATCCAAAGTACCATATGCTTTAGTACTTCGAAATTTATATCATATCCGAAGGGTGTCCCGGAATGATGGGGATATTCTTATATATATGCATCTTGTTAATGTCGGTTACCAGGTGTTCACCATATGAATGATTTTTATCTCTATGTATGGGATGTGTATTGAAATATGAAATCTTGTGGTCTATTATTACGATTTGATATATATAGGTTAAACCTATAACTCACCAACATTTTTGTTGACGTTTAAAGCATGTTTATTCTCAGGTGAATACTAAGAGCTTCCGCTGTTGCATACTAAAATAAGGACAAGATTTGGAGTCCATGTTTGTATGATATTGTGTAAAAACTGCATTCAAGAAACTGATTTCGATGTAACATATTTGTATTGTAAACCATTATGTAATGGTCGTGTGTAAACAGGATATTTTAGATTATCATTATTTGATAATCTACGTAAAGCTTTTTAAACCTTTATTTATGAAATAAAGGTTATGGTTTTTTTTAAAAATGAATGCAGTCTTTGAAAAACGTCTCATATAGAGGTCAAAACCTCGCAAAGAAATCAATTAATATGGAACGTTTTTTAATCAATAAGAACGGGACATTTCATTTATTGACTTATGTTTTGAAGTCAATTTTTAATAAAATTAAATGCGATTGCTTTAAACGTCTCATATAGAGGGCGTAACTGTTAACTGTGGGACCTTGATTAACGCGCCGTCAGATGGTAATTTGGCGGGGTGTTAAATTAGATTACAGAAATATAATTCAGGCGGTATAACCGACCATATATAACTTAAATAACATAAATATAAATGTTAGTGAAGTTAATAAAAGTTAGATTACAGAAATATAATTCAGGCGGTATAACCGACCATATATAACTTAAATAACATAAATATAAATGTTAGTGAAGTTAATAAAAGTTAGATTACAGAAATATAATTCAGGAGGTATAACCGACCATATATAACTTAAATAACATAAATATAAATGTTAGTGAAGTTAATAAAAGTTAAACAATTTCTTACCTAGATTAGTG
Organism: Rutidosis leptorrhynchoides; assembly: GCF_046630445.1. Classification (NCBI taxonomy): domain Eukaryota; kingdom Viridiplantae; phylum Streptophyta; class Magnoliopsida; order Asterales; family Asteraceae; genus Rutidosis; species Rutidosis leptorrhynchoides. Next base: position 269,627,670 of record NC_092335.1, read on the forward strand.
ACGTGTGCTTGCTTAGATAAACCTTGATTATATGGAGCACTTCGTGCTGATAACGTGTTATAATTCAGTAGGCTTATAACTACCTTTAGTGGTCTGGTTCTTGACTATAGACTAATAAGTATATAGAGAGAATATGAGAGAAGTATGTGTTTTATATATGTTTGAAATGTGTGAATTATGAACTCATAACACATATATTTATACTCAAAAAAATATACTATGCAATATCTATAATAATAATAAAATTAGCATCCAATATTGACTTTTATAACATCAAGTTTTTTTTTTTTTTTTTTTTTTTTTTTTTTGTAGTTGTTTGTGATTATTACCTAAACTTTATATATTGTTTGTATGATCAATATATATTTCAATGGATTATCGTTGGATGATTGATTATCGTTAATAATTGGTTTACAATCCAAACTTGGTTTGTAATGTATGGATTTTAATGGGCTATTTAGTGGGCTTTAATGATCTTTTAAGTGTGGTTTGACAAAACAACTTTTGAAACAATGGTTGATGTTATTAATCCAAAAACAAACAAATCATCCAAAAGCATCCTTTTTTTTATAGTTTTTTATTTTTGTTAGTCTGAATGAATCTAACAATGGTTAATAATTTAAGATTTGTATCATATCAAAATTACCTTCATTCAACCATTGGCATATATTGAATTTCAATTACATGCCAAAGTATTCATTGTTTTCAACCTTCAAAAGTTATTTGTTAAAGTTTTTAATAATTACATACCTAATCATCATAGTAAGCAGAAGCTAATTTCATATTCATAAACATTTCTGTACAATCTAATGTACTATTTGCATAATCAAAAGATTTAGATATGAAAACAAACTTCTACTCCGGGTGAGTTCCATCTAGGATAATGAGGAATCTGAGTTCGTTACGCACGAAAGCAATCAAACACCTATCGTTCGGAACATAACCATTTTCAGTCAACAATCACCCTTTAGTAACAATCTTTTTCTTCGATTTTTTGTCTTCCCTCACACCCCATATAGTTCAGATCCAAACACACATAGTCACAATTGATTTCCAGCTCTTGTAGTTTTTGAAGTTCCTCCGACACTTCTAAATCACATACATAAAAGATTGTTAAAAGTACTTCTAAATGTGACTTTTTACTGGTTATCTAATAAAAATAAAAAATAAACTCACCCAACGATTTGTTTTTCGGCACCTCCAAAAAACGTATTGACAGCTTGTCCAGGATTGTCGTCTTTCAGCTTCATCCAGTTGTTCTTTAATATTCAGATTTGTACGAACGGATGCATCTGGATTTCTGGTTGAATTGAGAAATTCTGTTTTACTTATTTCTACGACTTCCGAACTATCATCAGATAGTTCAGCGTCTTAAAAACTTCTTTTGTGTGAAACCAATGCACCTTGAGAAGTTGATCATGTTTCCCATTTGTTTTGCTTGGAAGTTTAAGCAATGCATTATGTATTTCAACAAACAATGGTTACACATTTAGTTTATGAAGTAAATATTGAAGTGTAATAAAATGTAAAGTAATAGTATTATATGATACTGAATTGGACATGTATTGTTCAACTCTAAATGGAATAAAAACATAGTTACTAATTATAAAGAACCAGATTTTTAATAAAAATGAGAAAGCCAATATATTCAGTTAAAAGTTATTATATAATCTAATATTAATCCAAAAACATTACTGTTTTAATAACGGGTGTGACGTTGATTGCATTTTTGGCAGTTTATTAGTATTGTCACGGACTCGCTTGCCTGGTTCCTAAAAATGATGATTAGCCTCTAAATCCTATACACTAAATCCTATACACTAAACACACAATTAATATTTAGTATTCTGTCTCATTTTATAATATTACAATTGTTTTCTAGGATAAAAATGTATTGCAAAGAATAGATTATATAGGTATTTTTGCATCTGTCCACTTCTATAGAAAACTTATATGTAAACCCTCCACCAAGATCATAATCACAAAAAAATAAACATTAACCTGCAAACCTAAATTCTAAAATTTAAACCCTAACCCGTAAACCATAAACCCTAAACACTATACACTAAACTCTAAACCCTATATCTAAACCCTAAACTCTAAAACCCAGACCACCAACGCTATACCCTAAACAACCAACGCTATACCCTAAACCCTAAACCTTAAACTCTAAACCATAAACCTTAAATTCTAAAATCTAAACCCTAAACTATAAACCCTAAAATTCTTGGTCTTAAACTATATGGACCTTTACCTAATCCATCTAATTAATGTTTATTAGTTGCATAAACAGTAAAAGAAGATGCCAGAATCAAAAAATAGGGTTAATAGCTTAAAACAGAAATACATAAGGATGAAATCGTGACTCTACATTTTCTTCTAAAAAACCAAAGACGCCTACTGCGAATACATAACACCGAATTGATGAACGATTAATTAGTTTGACAGTTAAAATTATAACAATAGAAACAAAAATAGAACGAAACGACTAAAAATGAAGTTACTTACCAATAATGACATGACCCGAAGATCGGTCTGGATGAATTTCATCAAATTAATCGAAGATCGTTCTGTATATTCGGATGAACGAAATGATATAGGGTTTGATAATGTCGAATCAACGATGAGAAGTTGACGATTTGATTCATTATAGGGTTTAGATTATCCCGTGTTTTTTTTAATTATTAGGAAAGGGAGTTTTAGGGATGAGAAAAATGCAAATGCAAATAGTTTGAATGTATGACTTACATTGTAAGGTAGGCTACTAATCCTTTTTGTACTGGCATCTAGACTTAGAGTGACCTTATTGTGGTTCTAGCATGCTCATTGATGGTAAATAATGACAACTTAACGAGTTATGAAACTAATCTTTTCTAGCTTCCTAGGTCATATTGATCTCTTTATACGGCCATGATAGTATGAAACTAACCATATGTTCTTAGTGAATTACTCAAATATATTTTTTTAAGAAATATGACAACTTAGAAAATGTGAATATCGGAATTTGTTTGAAGTTGCCACCTCTAAGTATGGTAAACTGTATTAGGTGGAAAGTTTGAAATCCATTGCTCGAGACGTTGCAGCTTCTTGATCCTCAAAAAAAGTCAGATTAAGCTTCATACCGTTTGATATTTAATGATAGTTGCTCATTTAGTTAATTGTATTGATAGTTACTCATTTAGTTATATACGGAGTATTTAACATACTAACTAAATAAGATTCTTACCTAGAGCAGAGACATCTTCAATAGGAAACTTGACCACACACTTGATGGTTTCCAGTGGTTTCCAGCCGTCATCTAGATGGCTCTGTTCCAGCTGCCATCTAGATGTTCAACGTTTCCAGCTTTGAACAACTCATACGGAAGTAGCAAACTTGAACACGATGACGGCCGCCAACTTCCGCCAACCTTCTTCGTTCACACCATTCACCGCCATAGAATTTTTGCTATAAATAGAGATGCAAACTTTCATTGTAAATCATCCCAAATCACTCAGAGAAGTGTAATCAAAACCTTGAGAGTGTGTGTGAGTTTGAGAGTTTTTTTTGTAAGAGTTTTGTAATACTCTGTAAATCTATTCTTGTGAGTAATAGAGTTGTTTTCTTCTCAAATTTGTATCTCCCAAAGTCCAGACGATCATCTCTTCCTAACAAGTGGTATCAGAGCTTGGTTAGAGACGTTGGTTGAGTTTTTGGGTCTTCTGAAGTTATCTCAAAATTCAATTTTGAGTGTACCATTGGATTCGTCTCGTCGAACTGAGTCCAACGCAAAAAACGACGACTTAAACAGAGTTATAACGAGCCCCGAAAACGCGGTCAAAGTTTGGTCAACTCGCCGGAATCTCGCCGGAGAAGACGACCGGTGCCGGAATTTTCGCCGGAGAAGACGATCACTGTAGAAGTCCTGTATCAGCTAGCGGCACTGTAGCAAGTTCCTGTAGCAGTACTGTAGCAATTCTGAAATTTTACAATTTGGTCCCTGAAATTTTCAGAAATTCATTCTTGGTCCCTGAAAGTTTATAAAATTATAATTTTGCCCCATAAATGGAATTTAAGCCGCGAAGTGTCTATTCCACCATTTTCAACCGTTCCGGACGTAACGGTGATCTCTCTTTTCTACAATTCAACCCCATTTGTGTTAAAAAATTATTTGTAAGGTGATAATGTCCACAGAAGAGTCAACATCATCTTTCAGAGCTATGATTATGCTCACAGCCACAAACTACACGCTGTGAAAACCTCGGATCGAAGATCTCCTCAGCTGTAAGGATTTGTTCGATCCTATTGAATTGAAGGGTATAAACCCTGATTCTGCCAAAGAGAAAGAGTGGAAGAAATCAAACCGAAAAACTATTGATCAGATCCGTCAATGGATTGATCATAGTGTCTTCCACCATGTTGCACAAGAGACAGACGCATATGTCCTCTGAAAAAAGTTGGAGGACATGTACCAGGCCAAGACTGCTCGGAATAAAGCCCTGCTGATGAGGCGTTTATTCAACATGAAGCTCAAAAGTGGAACTTCAGTTGCCGAGCATACCAGTGAGTTCCAGAACTTGGTCAACCAGTTATCGTCTGTAGAGATGCCGCTTGGAAATGAAGTTCAGGCGCTACTGCTACTTAGTTTCCTTCCTGATAGTTGGGAAACGCTGGTAGTAACACTCAGCAACTCAGCCCCGAATGACAAACTTACCATGTCAATGGTCAAGGATGCTCTATTCAGTGAAGAGGCAAGGAGAAAAGACATGGGCACAGATCAGACCCATGCCTTTGTCACAGAGAATCGGGGGAGACAGCAAATGAGTAGCAAAAATAAATGGAGAGGCAGAAGCAAGAGCAGGGGCAGGTCAGCTGATGTCAGAAAACCAACATATAAATGCCATCATTGTGGATTAGAGGGACATATGAAGAAGAACTGCTATAGATTGAAAGAGGAACAAAGTCAAAGCAGTTCACAGCTGAAGAATAAGGGTGGAGAAACATTAGTGACTATCCCTGGTGATGTAGCTTATTGTTCAACCCATGATGAGACATACCTTCACGTCTCACGAGAAGAAACAGAATGGGTGGTAGATACTGCAGCTTCCTACCACGTGACTCCATATAAGGAATACTTCACAACATACAAAGCTGGTGACTTTGGAGCTGTAAAGATGGGAAATTCCAGTTCCGCTGAGATTGTCGGAATTGGTGATGTCAAGATAAAGACAAGTTCCGGGAGCACAATCACTCTGAAGGATGTCCGCCATGTGCCAGATCTTCAGCTGAATTTACTTTTCGGAGTAGCTCTCGACAAACAGGGCTATGATAGTCATTTCAGTAGAGGCACGTGGAAATTGTTAAGAGGCGCTATGATAGTCGCTCGAGGACACATTTGTGGCACACTGTACAAGACTCATGTGAAGAGCTGCACAGACAGTATTAATGTTGCAGAAAAGGAGGCTTCACAAAATTTATGGCACCAGAGACTCGGTCACATGAGTGAGAAAGGATTGTCTACCCTAATAAAGAAGGAGCTTATCAATGTAGACAAGGACGCTGCACTAGATCCTTGCAATCATTGTCTGTTTGGTAAGCAGCATAGAGTCTCGTTTAATTCCTCTTCAACGAGAAAATCAGAGTTACTCAGTCTGGTACACTCTGATGTTTGCGGTCCCTTAGAGGTTGAATCAATTGGCGGCAATCGATACTTTCTGACGTTTATCGATGATACTTCTCGAAAGGTGTGGATATATTTCTTGCGGACGAAGGACCATGTGTTCAATTACTTCAAACAGTTCCATGTCATGGTAGAACGTAAGACAGGAAAGAAGTTAAAGTGTCTTCGATCCGACAACGGCGGTGAATACTCTTCCAGGAAGTTCGATGCCTATTGCATATCATATGGCATCCGACATGAGAAGACAGTTCCACGTACCCCTCAACACAATGGTATAGCAGAAAGAATGAACCGAACAATCATGGAACGTGTTCGGAGCATGCTTAGTATGGCTAAGCTGCCAAAGCCATTCTGGGGAGAAGCAGTCAGAGCCGCATGTTACTTGATCAACCGATCTCCATCAGTACCACTGAATTTTGAAGTTCCGGAGAAACTTTGGTTTGGAAAGGATCCATCATACTCTCACTTAAGAGTATTTGGATGTTTGGCGTACGCACATATATCCAAGGAGCTCAGGTAGAAGCTGGATGCAAGGACCACTCCATGCATATTCATAGGCTATGGAGATGAAGAATTTAGATACAGATTATGGGATCCAAAGGAGAAAAAGGTGATCAGAAGTAGGGACGTGGTGTTCCATGAAAGCCAGACAATAGAAGATATTGAAAAGCCCACAATATCTCAGAAGTCAAATGTTGCTGCTCAGGTGCCAGAGGAAACAACAGAATCATTCATGAGAAATGAATTTTCAGTGCAGGAAGAAATGCCAGAAGTAGAAGATAATGAGGAAAATGACGGTGCTGAGCAGGGGGAGCCACAACCCAATCTGTCAGACGTTCCAGGACCATCACAAGGCGAAGATGATGGTGGATCTCCTCAGTATATTCCAGAAGTTCGTAGATCTGAACGAGGTCGGATTCCATCGAGTAGATATTCGGAATCCGAGTACCTTCTACTTACTGAAGATGGAGAACCAGAGAGTTTTCATGAAGCAGTAACTCATAAGGATAAAGAAAAATGGTTGCTCGCAATGCAGGATGAGATGGATTCTCTGCATAAAAATCAAACTTATGTGATTGTAGAACTTCCACGCGGGAAGAAGGCACTGAAAAACAAATGGGTGTTCAAGCTGAAAAAGAATGGTAGTGGAAAAGTGGTGAAATACAAAGCACGACTTATAGTCAAAGGATTCCAACAGAAGAAAGGGATTGATTTTGACGAGATATTTTCACCAGTAGTCAAGATGACTTCAATTAAAGTCATAGTTGGATTAGTCGTAAGTATGAACTTGGTGTAGCGACCTGACCAAAATTGTCATTGACGGCGTCGCTAACTGAGGTCCCGAAACGTGGTCGTAGTCCCTATATGAGACTCGTTTGACCAAAATTATGTCGCATTCATTTGAAACGTACAAGACTTGCAAAGTTTAGTTTACAAACAATTCGACAACAAGTTTAAGATTACAAAAATTGTAAAGTGTAAATGACATAACTTGCGACATAATATAAGTTGAAAATCACAGTTGCTATAAATAGCGTAAGTATGTAAACAATATGTTTGAATCCAAAGGTGCTATCACTAGCGTATGTATGTATGTATGCTTGACCCCAAGCAAGAAATCAGAGTGTATGCATGTATGCTCGACTCCAAGCAAGTATGAGTGTACGCGGAAGCATGTATCAAATAGCCAAGTATGAACCTGAGAAACATATAGAAAACTGTCAACGAAAAACGTTGGTGAAATCATAGGTGTTTGTAATAAACGTTGTTTTTGAACCACAAGATTTAGTATTCCCATAACGTTGATTATCATAATCGTTTGCATTCCAAAAGTATTGTTCGCGAGCACCCAATTATCAAGACTTAACGTTTCCTTCCATAGAACCCCATCACAATAGTGTTAGAACATACACTGTTTCTCGAAAATATATTTCATCCGTAGACGGTAGCGAACCGTCCGTAATGAGGGTTTGTCAAACCCGTATGGCCACACAATATAAGTTCTCGCTTACACCCTGCAAGTGTAACTAATGATAATCGAATTGAGGATTTTTGTTCTAACTCGCTGTGGAATGTTTGTTTTCCTTGTACTTGTGTTCAAAGTATAAAAGCAAGTAGTACAAAATGTAACAAAGTATATGTTTCTCAGCCCACAATTTAAAAGTATAAAAAGTTGTTGAAAAGGTGGGACTATGATATCACCTCTAGTGCACGAGTATAAAAGTACTTCACAAAGTAACGTATGCATGAAAGTTGCTTAGCCTTGACCTAAACAAGTAAGTTGTGTCAATTAACCGGTTACGATACAAGGTCGGGTGAAATGTGTTCAATTAGTCCTATGGCTCGTTACGACTCGAAAAGTATAGCATGTGAATCACGTTGTCAAGTTTCATGCAAGAATCAAGTATAAAAGAAAGACTAGAACGATTGCATAAGTGTTTAGTTAAGTTTGACTAAAAGTCAAACTTGGTCAAAGTCAAAGTCAACGGGGTCGGGTCGGGTATCCGACAATTTTTCTAAGTTATATAATCATATATGAGCATGTTGGCCAAGTTTCATGTTAATCGGAGGTCCGTAGCATATCAAACATTTTACGTCAAATGACCAAGCAAAACAGCCCATTTTAGTGTATCAGGACGGTGTCCCAAAATCAGGACGGTGTCCCAATATGAAGAGTGGGACGGCGTCCCAAAATCAGGACGGCGTCCCAAATTGAAGAGTGGGACGGCGTCCCAAAAATCAGGACGGCGTCCCAATGGGCATTCAGGTCCTGTTTGCAGAAAAACACAAGTGCACGACCCAAACTTCAAACAATCACAATTTATGATCCGCAAACAATTAGAACATGTATTTTATATCACCGGAAAGCTCTTTCAACAAGGAACGCAACTAAGCACTTTTTATCAAGCAAAAACATCATATACAATAACCGAAATCCCGTCAAGTGATCAATAGAGGTTTATTTTCAAGTTTCAAGTTCATCAATTGCAATTTAAGTTTCGGGAATCCAATTTATACATATGATATGCCGTTTTGAAGGTAATGAAACATGTAATACAACTAAACACTTATCAATAACATTAACGATCATTCAACGCATCAAAAGTTCGTTTTAAGAGTTGTCAAACCCTAACCAAAACCTCAAAATCACTAATCATGTTAATGTAAGGTTTTCATGTCAATCAACACACCAAAACGAAGCTATTGAAGTAACTAACACTTTGAACACACAAACATTAACATCTAAACACATTTCATCATCCAAAATCAAAGATTAAGCATACACTTTTCATTTTCAAGCTAGTTACACCAAAACATCAAGATCGAGCATACAAATCATATATTCATGTTATACACGAGCCATAGACACTAACTAACAACATATCAAGTCAAAAACATGAATTTGAGAAATCTAGAGTTTTAGAAATGTTACCCAAAATCGGTGTAGTTAGTATCAAATCGTAGAGGATGACGAGAGGATTAAGAATATGTAGTCGGATTTGTTGTGAGCTTCCAAGATCAAAATTAGATGATGAATTTTGTGTTTGTGTTCTTGAGAGAAAAGGAAGAAAGAAAAAGAGGAAGAAGATGGTGAAATGAAGTGTGTGGTGGTGAGGAGTCACTAGTTAGCCAAGTTTACCCGAGTGGCGAGATTAGTCCCTCAAGTTTGTTATCGGGTGCGGGAAATAACCAAACGAATATTTTTAAAACGCAAGTTAACGAGAGATGTTATAATCGAGTAACGGGATTATCATGAACACTAGTTAACGAAGTGCACGAGTATAGGTGACGAGGGATGTTATTTAAAAAAAAAGACGGTGTTAAAATAATTTAACGGAAAAACGCGGGATGTTACACTTGGAGCTTGAACAGATGGATGTAAAGACAGCTTTTCTTCATGGAGATTTACATGAAGAAATTTACATGGAGCAGCCGGAAGGTTTTGAGGTTTCAGGAGATAACCTCGTATGCAAGCTGAAGAAAAGTTTGTATGGTTTGAAGCAGGCACCTAGGCAGTGGTACAAGAAGTTTGACTCGTGCATGGTGAGTCAAGGGTACAAGAAAACTGCAGTAGATGAGTGTGTCTACATTCAGAAGTTTTCTGAAGGAAATTTCGTTGCTCTTCTACTATATGTAGACGATATTTTGATCGTAGGGAAAGACGAAACAAAGATCAACCAGCTGAAGAAGGAACTCTCTAAGTCTTTTGACATGAAAGACTTAGGACAGGCTCAACAGATTTTGGGAATGCAGATAACCCGAGACAGGAAGAATAAAAGGTTATGGCTATCTCAGGAGAAGTATATTGAACGAGTGCTTTCACGTTTCAATATGAACAATGCCAAACCTGTTAGCATTCCATTAGCTAACCATTTCAAGTTAAGCAAGAGTTCTTGTCCCTCATCCAAGGAAGAGATCGGGGAGATGTCTTCAGTACCATATTCTTCAGCAGTTGGAAGTTAGATGTATGCAATGGTGTGTACAAGGCCCGATATTGCTCACGCAGTGGGAACAGTGAGTCATTTTCTCTCGAACCCCAGGAAAGAGCATTGGAATGCAGTAAAATGGATTCTCAGATATCTTAAGGGTACAACGAATCTATGTCTTTGTTACAGGGGAGCTGATCCAATCTTGGAAGGCTATATAGATGCGGATATGGCCGGAGATCCTGATAGTAGGAAATCTACTTCAGGATTCATTTACACTTTTGCAAGGGGAGCCGTTTCATGGCAGTCAAGACTACAGAAGTGTGTTACATTATCCACAACTGAAGCAGAGTATATTGCTGCCGCAGAAGCTGGAAAAGAAATGTTTTGGTTAAAGCGTTATCTCCAAGAATTTGGAATTAAGCAAAAGGAGTACAAGGTATATTGTGACAGTCAGAGTGCTCTAGATTTGAGCAAGAACTCCATGTACCATTCCCGTACAAAACATATTGATATTCGCTATCATTGGATACGCGAGGTAATTGATCGACAACTGTTGAGACTAGTGAAGATCCATACAAAGGAGAATGCTGCGGATATGTTAACAAAGGTGGTGACTCGAGAAAAGTTGAAGTTATGCAGAGACATAACTGGAATGTTCGTGGATTCGGCTGGAGGGGGAGAATTGATGGTTTCCAATGTTTTCAGCCGTCATCTAGATGGCTCTGTTCCAGCTGCCATCTAGATGTTCAACATTTCCAGCTTTGAACAACTCATACGGAAGTAGCAAACTTGAACACGATGACGGCCGCCAACTTCCGCCAACCTTCTTCGTTCACACCATTCACCGCCATAGAATTTTTGCTATAAATAGAGATGCAAACTTTCATTGTAAATCATCCCAAATCACTCAGAGAAGTGTAATCACAACCTTGAGAGTGTGTGTGAGTTTGAGAGTTTTTTTTTGTAAGAGTTTTGTAATACTCTGTAAATCTATTCTTGTGAGTAATAGAGTTGTTTTCCTCTTAAATTTGTATCTCCCAACGTTCAGACGATCCTCTCTTCCTAACAACACTCCTTTCATAAGCTATCAAAAAACTGTATACGATAATAATTAGAAATACATTTAAAAATTACACAAAAACTAAATTTCATCAAAAAGAAAATGTTTCATCACTAACCACATTACAAGTTCCAATTTTCTGCTTCTTCACCTGGCTGATGAGTGAATTCTTCTGCCTCAAAAAGTGCAAAGATTAAAGCCAAAAAAATAAATACCTCACCCATCATCAAAATCAACACAAAAAACAAAACCCAAAAATTAGAAAATAAAAAGTGAAATTTAGGGTTTATATGACATGTTTGGATCATAGAAGAAGATGAAGAAAACGTCGATTAGGCTTTATATATGTATATAATTTTAATTTGGATTTTCTTCATATAGCAGCATGGTCGCATGGAACAGTTCTACAGAGATTTGTGGTCTAATGAGTTTATTGTGTGAATTAGGGATTTCTAAGGATGATAGGTGGATAATAGCGGGTGGGAATGATGAATGGGTGTTCCGTGTTTTTTTTAATTATTAGAAGGGATATTATTTTAGGGATGAGTGTTTTAACAATTGATTTATAACTTAATTTTTTTAGGGGGTGATTAATGGTCGTTGGATGAAGGGGTATCTTAACGTAATTTTCCAATCTAATAGTGATTAAGGAAATTTTGAAAACATTTATTAGCTAATAAAGACTCTCTTTTAATGTATAGTAGGATATGATAGGATATGATAGGATATTTATATCCCCATGTTACTCACCAAAAACACACACAATATTCAACTCTTTACCTCAAACACTCTCAATTTCATCTTTTTTTCAAAAAAAATGTCTAACACTCCAAACACTTCACACAACGAAAATGTTGATGATTACGATACACCACTATCAAATACCCATCTAATATCAAATCTATTGGTGTTCGGGAGTGCTAATAGTCCCGGGTTAAACTGACCTATTCAAACACCAAGTCCACAACAATATGCTAACGTCACAAGAAATTTATTCGGGTTTAACCAACCACAACAATTGCCGCCATTAACTCATGAGCAACAACAACAATGGACATTTTTTCAACACCAACAAATGATGCAAAACCAACAACAAATGTTCCAAATCCAACCACAGCAAATGTTTCAAACCCAACAAGCAACTTCTCAAACCCAATAACAAGAATCGCGAAAATCACAAGAACCTCGCGCTACTAGCAAACACGAAAAAAAGAAAAAAGGCTTATTATTTATTATATAATCTTAAATTAAAATTAAAATTAAAATTATATATATATATATATATATATATATATATATATATATACACATAATGTTATATTTATTATTATTTATTATATATGTTTATTATAACTTATTGTTTATTATATATAATTTATAATTTATTATATATGTTTATTATTATATATATATATATACATATATATATATATATATATGTTTAAATAACTACTGTTATTATTATATATCTATAAATATGTTTATTATTAATAATAATTGTTAATGTAATATTAAATATTATAGGGAAAGCTGGGGAAGAACCAAGTAAAAAGAACGCAAGAGGGTGGTCGCAAAAAGAGCTTTTGTGGTTAGCGGAATGTTTTTGTGATACTTCGGAAAATTGTAAGACCCTAATCTTCATTGTACAGCAGAGTATATAGAGTACATAAAGTGTGGGAATGATTGTGCAGTTAAACAGAAGTCAAAGACGGATCTGAGCTAGGTGCGCTCAGCGCACCCTTAATAGTGCGCGTAGCGCACTAACACTGTAGCCGTGTTTCTGCTCTTTTATTCAGATATTTTGATGGGCATTTTGGTAATTGCACTTGTGGACGAGTTAAAGGCTAATTGGTCAGTTTGTGGAGTATCATTAACTCCATTATCAATAACCTTATCCTCTTCACTTAAATTTTAGAGAGAGAGTGTGATTCTTGAGTGAGAAAGCTTAAATCCAAGAGGAAGAAGTTGTTCTCGGACCAAAGTGCGGGTATTAAAGTTGTTCATCTCCTCTCTAACTCCGTTGTGGTTGTAGTGGTATGTTCTAACTTTAATTTCCTTACTTTAATTTTGTGTAAGGGTTAGGGTTTGGGATAGTGATGAACATAAAACCCATAATTAATGATTTTGGGTGTTCTTGGGTAAGAGGGAGTCATGAAGACTCAATGGTGACTAACCTAGGGTTTCAAAATGTTAATTGATGTTTATGAGTTCTAGTTTGTTAGTTAATCACTAGCACACCTAGTTAATTAGTAAATGGGTGTTAGATGGGTTAGTAGATAACCCGAAATGGGTGTGTTGTGTAGTGACCCGAACTTTTCCATGTTTATATATATTAATTGAGATTGATATTTACATGATTAAATGTTTCCAACATGTTAAGCAATCAAACTTGTTAAGACTTGATTAATTGAAATAGGTTTCATATAGACAATTGACCACCCAAGTTGACCGGTGATTCACGAACGTTAAAACTTGTAAAAACTATACGATGACATATATATGGTTATATATATAGTTAACATGTTTTTATTATAAGTATGTATCTCATTAGGTATTTTAACAATGAGTTATATACATAAAAATGAGACTATTAATTTAAGAAACTCGAAAACGATATATATAACGATTATCGTTATAACAACGTCTTACTAGGTACATATGAATCATATTAAGATATTGATACACTTGGTTAATTATGTTAAATGATAAGTAAATATATTATTAAGTGTATTAACAATGAAATACATATGTAAAAATAAGACTACTAACTTAATGATTTCGAAATGAGACATATATGTAACGATTATCGTTGTAACGACATTTAACTGTATATACATCATACTGAGATATATTATATATCATAATATCATGATAATATAATAATTTAAAATCTCTTTTGATATTATAAACATTGGGTTAACAACATTTAACAAGATCGTTAACCTAAAGGTTTCAAAACAACACTTACATGTAACGACTAACGATGACTTAACGACTCAGTTAAAATGTATATACATGTAGTGTTTTAATATGTATTTATACACTTTTGAAAGACTTCAATACACTTATCAAAATACTTCTACTTAACAAAAATGCTTACAATTACATTCTCGTTCAGTTTCATCAACAATTCTACTCGTATGCACCCGTATTCGTACTCGTACAATACACAGCTTTTAGATGTATGTACTATTGGTATATACACTCCAATGATCAGCTCTTAGCAGCCCATGTGAGTCACCTAACACATGTGGGAACCATCATTTGGCAACTAGCATGAAATATCTCATAAGATTACAAAAATATGAGTAATCATTCATGACTTATTTACATGAAAACAAAATTACATATCCTTTATATCTAATCCATACACCAACGACCAAAAACACCTACAAACACTTTCATTCTTCAATTTTCTTCATCTAATTGAACTCTCTCAAGTTCTATCTTCAAGTTCTAAGTGTTCTTCATAAATTCCAAAAGTTCTAGTTTCATAAAATCAAGAATACTTTCAAGTTTGCTAGCTCACTTCCAATCTTGTAAGGTGATCATCCAACCTCAAGAAATCTTTGTTTCTTACAGTAGGTTATCATTCTAATACAAGGTAATAATCATATTCAAACTTTGGTTCAATTTCTATAACTATAACAATCTTATTTCAAGTGATGATCTTACTTGAACTTGTTTTCGTGTCATGATTTTGCTTCAAGAACTTTGAGCCATCCAAGGATCCATTGAAGCTAGATCCATTTTTCTCTTTTCCAGTAGGTTCATCCAAGGAACTTAAGGTAGTAATGATGTTCATAACATCATTCGATTCATACATATAAAGCTATCTTATTCGAAGGTTTAAACTTGTAATCACTAGAACATAGTTTAGTTAATTCTAAACTTGTTCGCAAACAAAAGTTAATCCTTCTAACTTGACTTTTAAAATCAACTAAACACATGTTCTATATCTATATGATATGCTAACTTAATGATTTAAAACCTGGAAACACGAAAAACACCGTAAAACCGGATTTACGCCGTCGTAGTAACACCGCGGGCTGTTTTGGGTTAGTTAATTAAAAACTATGATAAACTTTGATTTAAAAGTTGTTATTCTGAGAAAATGATTTTTATTATGAACATGAAACTATATCCAAAAATTATGGTTAAACTCAAAGTGGAAGTATGTTTTCTAAAATGGTCATCTAGACGTCGTTCTTTCGACTGAAATGACTACCTTTACAAAAACGACTTGTAACTTATTTTTCCGACTAGAAACCTATACTTTTTTTGTTTAGATTCATAAAATAGAGTTCAATATGAAACCATAGCAATTTGATTCACTCAAAACGGATTTAAAATGAAGAAGTTATGGGTAAAACAAGATTGGATAATTTTTCTCATTTTAGCTACGTGAAAATTGGTAACAAATCTATTCCAACCATAACTTAATCAACTTGTATTATATATTATGTAATCTTGAGATACCATAGACACGTATACAATGTTTCGACCTATCATGTCGACACATCTATATATATTTCGGAACAACCATAGACACTCTATATGTGAATGTTGGAGTTAGCTATACAGGGTTGAGGTTGATTCCAAAATATATATAGTTTGAGTTGTGATCAATACTGAGATACGTATACACTGGGTCGTGGATTGATTCAAGATAATATTTATCGATTTATTTCTGTACATCTAACTGTGGACAACTAGTTGTAGGTTACTAACGAGGACAGCTGACTTAATAAACTTAAAACATCAAAATATATTAAAAGTGTTGTAAATATATTTTGAACATACTTTGATATATATGTATATATTGTTATAGGTTCGTGAATCAACCAGTGGCCAAATCTTACTTCCCGACGAAGTAAAAAATCTGTGAAAGTGAGTTATAGTCCCACTTTTAAAATCTAATATTTTTGGGATGAGAATACATGCAGGTTTTATAAATGATTTACAAAATAGACACAAGTACGTGAAACTACATTCTATGGTTGAATTATCGAAATCGAATATGCCCCTTTTTATTAAGTCTGGTAATCTAAGAATTAGGGAACAGACACCCTAATTGACGCGAATCCTAAAGATAGATCTATTGGGCTTAACAAACCCCATCCAAAGTACCGGATGCTTTAGTACTTCGAAATTTATATCATATCCGAAGGGTGTCCCGGAATGATGGGGATATTCTTATATATGCATCTTGTTAATGTCGGTTACCAGGTGTTCACCATATGAATGATTTTTATCTCTATGTATGGGATGTGTATTGAAATATGAAATCTTGTGGTCTATTATTATGATTTGATATATATAGGTTAAACCTATAACTCACCAACATTTTTGTTGACGTTTTAAGCATGTTTATTCTCAGGTGATTATTAAGAGCTTCCGCTGTCGCATACTTAAATAAGGACAAGATTTGGAGTCCATGCTTGTATGATATTGTGTAAAAACTGCATTCAAGAAACTTATTTTGTTGTAACATATTTGTATTGTAAACCATTATGTAATGGTCGTGTGTAAACAGGATATTTTAGATTATCATTATTTGATAATCTACGTAAAGCTTTTTAAACCTTTATTGATGAAATAAAGGTTATGGTTTGTTTAAAAATGAATGCAGTCTTTGAAAAACGTCTCATATAGAGGTCAAAACCTCGCAACGAAATCAATTAATATGGAACGTTTTTAATCAATAAGAACGGGACATTTCAGTTGGTATCCGAGCGTTGGTCTTAGAGAACCAGAAAATTTGCATTAGTGTGTCTTATCGAGTTTGTTAGGATGCATTAGTGAGTCTGGACTTCGACCGTGTTTTCTTTAAAAATGATTGCTTAATATTTTTGTTGGAAACTATATATTTTTAACATATGAATATTATGTGATATATTAATCTCTTAACGTGTTTGATATTATGTGATAGATGTCTACCTCTAGAACAAGTCCCATTGACTCACCTAATAATAATGAAGAGTCAAATGTAAATTGGAATAATTTGTGGACTGATTCACAAGTTCCCGAAGAGGAACCGGAAGAAGAGTCGGAACCGGAAGAAGAATCGGAACCGGAAGAAGAATCGGAACCGGATGAAGAAATAGAACCGGTGGGGGAAATAATAAAACGGTTAAGTAAAAGAAAATCCTCAACCAACCGACCAAAGTTAATTATGGTCAATGGTGTTTCCGCCAAGGAAGCAAAATATTGGGAGGATTACCAATTCTCCGATGAATCGGATTCCGACGAGAATTCCGATGATGTTATAGAAATTACCCCAACTGAATTTAAAAAGGCAAAAGAAAATAATAAGGGAAAGGGCATAAAAATAGAGAAATCTAATTCCAACCCCGATGAACTTTATATGTATCGTCAACCCCCGAAGTCCTTAAGTTGTAACAATGACCCGGGAACCTCTAAACCACCAGGTTTTTCTAAACCAATGTGGACAACGACGGTTCGTATTAGGGGAACATCATATATCCCTAGAAACTTGGCAAAACGAACCAAAACCGAAGAAGAAGAAACGAGCGAGTCGGAATAAGATAGTTGTATTCGTGTGGTGTAATATATGGAATATAGTGTTCTTATGCTTTATGATATATGTAAAAATTGCTTGTATTAATAAGTATTTTTTTTTATGAATCTAACTCTTGTCTATTTTACAGTTTAAAAATACAAAATGGATAGACAACCCAATATTTTAAGAGACCTACCCGGAGACATGATTGATGAAATCTTGTCTAGAGTCGGCCAGAATTCTTCGGCACAACTATTTAAGGCGAGATCAGTTTGTAAGACATTCGAAGAACGTTCCAAGAATGTCTTGGTTTATAAGAGACTTTCGTTTGAAAGATGGGGGATATCACATTGGGAAACCCATAAGTTACGATGTGTTTACTTTGACGCATATATTGCGGGGAACCCAAATGCTATTTTACGCAACGGGTTAAGAAATTATTTTGACTCAATATATCCGAATATTGGACTTCGTGATTTAGAAAAAGCAGCTAACATGCAACATAAAGAAGCATGTTATGCTTACGGATTAGTAATGTTCGCTTCTCACCAAAGTGAGAACAAGAACATCGGGCTACAACTATTAAACAAAACGTTTCCACAAGTGACGGAGTCGGTAATTGGGGTAAGAAATGAGGTTTTTAGATTATTACGGGACTGTTGGACATTACGTAACCCTCGTCCCTTTGATGACGTTACAACACGCTGTCTTATCAACGGCCATAACGGTTATGTTGCACAAGACCAAGGATGGGAAGTAGTCCTAGTAAAACCAGAATGCATGACTTGTTTCTGGACGTATGAATTACGTGTCTTTATTGCCTTTGCCGAACGACTTGTGTACTAGCTAGAATTGTCTTCACAACTATCTTGTATCAAAGTTATTGTGTGCTATATTTCATGCTTTATGTAAAATAAGCGGTATTGTAAGTTTGTAAAATATTGTATAAAAGTTTGAACGCGAAATATTATTACAATCAGTTTTTCATATAGAATTGTAGTAGTTGAATTGTATATTAGCTACTAAGTATGAACTTAACGGGTAGGTACTACCCGAATTTAAACTTATAAAACGCTAATATGAAGAAAAAGCTTTTATAAATGAGTTCATATTATGCTACGAAATACTATTAACTACTCTTAATATTCTGTATGATTAACTTGTTCCATTTAACTATTTTGAAGGAAATGGCACCGACTACTCGACACACCGTGAATATGAATGAAGAGGAATTCCGTACTTTTCTAGCTTCAAACATAGCCGCAGTACAGGCTGCGCTACATACCAACAATAACCTTGGATCTAGCAGTACAGGAAATCGTGTAGGATGCACCTACAAAGAATTCACTGCCTGCAAACCTTTGGAATTTGATGGAACCGAAGGACCGATCGGATTGAAACGGTGGACCGAGAAGGTTGAATCGGTATTTGCCATAAGTAAGTGTACTGAAGAGGACAAAGTGAAGTACGCTACGCATACCTTCACAGGTTCTGCGTTAACATGGTGGAATACCTATCTAGAGCAAGTGGGACAAGATGATGCGTACGCACTACCGTGGTCAGCATTCAAGCACTTGATGAACGAGAAGTACCGTCCCAGAACCGAGGTCAATAAGCTCAAGACAGAACTTAGAGGGTTACGAACCCAAGGATTTGATATTACCACGTACGAAAGACGATTCACAGAATTGTGCCTATTGTGTCCGGGAGCATTCGAAGATGAGGAAGAGAAGATCGACGCGTTTGTGAAAGGATTACCGGAAAGAATCCAAGAAGATATAAGTTCACACGAGCCCGCCTCCATACAACAGGCATGTAGAATGGCTCACAAACTAGTGAACCAGATTGAAGAAAGAATTAAAGAACAGACTGCTGAAGAGGCCAATGTGAAGCAAGTCAAAAGAAAGTGGGAGGAAAACGGTGATAAGAATCACCAATACAACAACAACAACAATTACAACAATAATCGCAACAATTATCCCAACAATCGCAACATCAATCGCAACTACAACAAACGGCCCAACAACAACAACAACAACAACAACAACAACAACAACAACAGCAACTACAACAATCATCCCAACAACAATAATAACCGCAACAACAACAACAATCAGAAGCAACTATGCCAAAGGTGTGAAAAGAATCACTCGGGGTTCTGCACCAAATTTTGCAACAAGTGTAAAAGAAATGGTCATAGCGCGGCGAAGTGTGAGGTCTACGGACCAGGGGTTAATAGAACGAAAGGAACAAATGGTGTAGGAACGAGTAATGGTGGAGCAAGTAGTGTCGGAGCAAGTTATGCCAATGTAGTTTGTTATAAATGTGGAAAACCAGGCCACATTATTAGAAATTGCCCGAACCAGGAGAACACGAACGGACAAGGCCGTGGAAGAGTTTTCAATATTAATGCGGTAGAGGCACAGGAAGACCCGGAGCTTGTTACGGGTACGTTTCTTATTGACAATAAATCTGCTTACGTTTTATTTGATTCGGGTGCGGATAGAAGCTATATGAGTAGAGATTTTTGTGCTAAATTAAGTTGTCCATTGACGCCTTTGGATAGTAAATTTTTACTCGAATTAGCAAATGGTAAATTAATTTCAGCAGATAATATATGTCGGAATCGAGAAATTAAACTGGTTAGCGAAACATTTAAGATTGATTTGATACCAGTAGAGTTAGGGAGTTTTGATGTGATAATCGGTATGGACTGGTTGAAAGAAGTGAAAGCGGAGATCGTTTGTTACAAAAATGCAATTCGCATTATACGAGAAAAAGGAAAACCCTTAATGGTGTACGGAGAAAAGGGCAACACGAAGCTACATCTTATTAGTAATTTGAAGGCACAAAAACTAATAAGAAAAGGTTGCTATGCTGTTCTAGCACACGTCGAGAAAGTACAAACTGAAGAAAAGAGCATCAATGATGTTCCCATTGCAAAAGAATTTCCCGATGTATTTCCGAAAGAATTACCGGGATTACCCCCACATCGATCCGTTGAATTTCAAATAGATCTTGTACCAGGAGCTGCACCAATAGCTCGTGCTCCTTACAGACTCGCACCCAGCGAGATGAAAGAACTGCAAAGCCAATTACAAGAACTTTTAGAGCGTGGTTTCATTCGACCAAGCACATCACCTTGGGGAGCTCCTGTTTTGTTTGTCAAGAAGAAAGATGGTACATTCAGGTTGTGTATCGACTACCGAGAGTTGAACAAACTTACCATCAAGAATCGCTACCCACTACCGAGAATCGACGACTTATTTGATCAACTACAAGGCTCGTCTGTTTATTCAAAGATTGACTTACGTTCCGGGTATCATCAAATGCGGGTGAAAGAAGATGATATTCCAAAGACTGCTTTCAGAACACGTTACGGTCATTACGAGTTTATGGTCATGCCGTTTGGTTTAACTAATGCACCAGCTGTGTTCATGGACCTTATGAACCGAGTGTGTGGACCATACCTTGACAAGTTTGTCATTGTTTTCATTGATGACATACTTATTTACTCAAAGAATGACCGAGAACACGGTGAACATTTGAGAAAGGTGTTAGAAGTATTGAGGAAGGAAGAATTGTACGCTAAGTTTTCAAAGTGTGCATTTTGGTTGGAAGAAGTTCAATTCCTCGGTCACATAGTGAACAAAGAAGGTATTAAGGTGGATCCGGCAAAGATAGAAACTGTTGAAAAGTGGGAAACCCCGAAAACTCCGAAACACATACGCCAGTTTTTAGGACTAGCTGGTTACTACAGAAGGTTCATCCAAGACTTTTCCAGAATAGCAAAACCCTTGACTGTATTAACGCATAAAGGGAAGAAATTTGAATGGAATGATGAACAAGAGAAAGCGTTTCAGTTATTGAAGAAAAAGCTAACTACGGCACCTATATTGTCATTGCCTGAAGGGAATGATGATTTTGTGATTTATTGTGACGCATCAAAGCAAGGTCTCGGTTGTGTATTAATGCAACGAACGAAGGTGATTGCTTATGCGTCTAGACAATTGAAGATTCACGAACAAAATTATACGACGCATGATTTGGAATTAGGCGCGGTTGTTTTTGCATTAAAGACTTGGAGGCACTACTTATATGGGGTCAAAAGTATTATATATACCGACCACAAAAGTCTTCAACACATATTTAATCAGAAACAACTGAATATGAGGCAGCGTAGGTGGATTGAATTATTGAATGATTACGATTTTGAGATTCGTTACCACCCGGGGAAGGCAAATGTGGTAGCCGATGCCTTGAGCAGGAAGGATAGAGAACCCATTCGAGTAAAATCTATGAATATAATGATTCATAATAACATTACTACTCAAATAAAGGAGGCGCAACAAGGAGTTTTAAAAGAGGGAAATTTAAAGGATGAAATACCCAAAGGATCGGAGAAGCATCTTAATATTCGGGAAGACGGAACCCGGTATAGGGCTGAAAGGATTTGGGTACCAAAATTTGGAGATATGAGAGAAATGGTACTTAGAGAAGCTCATAAAACCAGATACTCAATACATCCTGGAACGGGGAAGATGTACAAGGATCTCAAGAAACATTTTTGGTGGCCGGGTATGAAAGCCGATGTTGCTAAATACGTAGGAGAATGTTTGACGTGTTCTAAGGTCAAAGCTGAGCATCAGAAACCATCAGGTCTACTTCAACAACCCGAAATCCCGGAATGGAAATGGGAAAACATTACCATGGATTTCATCACTAAATTGCCAAGGACTGCAAGTGGTTTTGATACTATTTGGGTAATAGTTGATCGTCTCACCAAATCAGCACACTTCCTACCAATAAGAGAAGATGACAAGATGGAGAAGTTAGCACGACTGTATTTGAAGGAAGTCGTCTCCAGACATGGAATACCAATCTCTATTATCTCTGATAGGGATGGCAGATTTATTTCAAGATTCTGGCAGACATTACAGCAAGCATTAGGAACTCGTCTAGACATGAGTACTGCCTATCATCCACAAACTGATGGGCAGAGCGAAAGGACGATACAAACGCTTGAAGACATGCTACGAGCATGTGTTATTGATTTCGGAAACAGTTGGGATCGACATCTACCGTTAGCAGAATTTTCCTACAACAACAGCTACCATTCAAGCATTGAGATGGCGCCGTTTGAAGCACTTTATGGTAGAAAGTGCAGGTCTCCGATTTGTTGGAGTGAGGTGGGGGATAGACAGATTACGGGTCCGGAGATTATACAAGAAACTACCGAGAAGATCATCCAAATTCAACAACGGTTGAAAACCGCCCAAAGTCGACAAAAGAGCTACGCTGACATTAAAAGAAAAGATATAGAATTTGAAATTGGAGAGATGGCCATGCTTAAAGTTGCACCTTGGAAAGGCGTTGTTCGATTTGGTAAACGAGGGAAATTAAATCCAAGGTATATTGGACCATTCAAGATTATTGATCGTGTCGGACCAGTAGCTTACCGACTAGAGTTACCTCAACAACTCGCGGCTGTACATAACACTTTCCACGTCTCGAATTTAAAGAAATGTTTTGCTAAAGAAGATCTCACTATTCCGTTAGATGAAATCCAAATCAACGAAAAACTTCAATTCATCGAAGAACCCGTCGAAATAATGGATCGTGAGGTTAAAAGACTTAAGCAAAACAAGATACCAATTGTTAAGGTTCGATGGAATGCTCGTAGAGGACCCGAGTTCACCTGGGAGCGTGAAGATCAGATGAAGAAGAAATACCCGCATCTATTTCCAGAAGATTCGTCAACACCTTCAACAGCTTAAAATTTCGGGACGAAATTTATTTAACGAGTAGGTACTGTAGTGACCCGAACTTTTCCATGTTTATATATATTAATTGAGATTGATATTTACATGATTAAATGTTTCCAACATGTTAAGCAATCAAACTTGTTAAGACTTGATTAATTGAAATAGGTTTCATATAGACAATTGACCACCCAAGTTGACCGGTGATTCACGAACGTTAAAACTTGTAAAAACTATACGATGACATATATATGGTTATATATATAGTTAACATGTTTTTATTATAAGTATGTATCTCATTAGGTATTTTAACAATGAGTTATATACATAAAAATGAGACTATTAATTTAAGAAACTCGAAAACGATATATATAACGATTATCGTTATAACAACGTCTTACTAGGTACATATGAATCATATTAAGATATTGATACACTTGGTTAATTATGTTAAATGATAAGTAAATATATTATTAAGTGTATTAACAATGAAATACATATGTAAAAATAAGACTACTAACTTAATGATTTCGAAATGAGACATATATGTAACGATTATCGTTGTAACGACATTTAACTGTATATACATCATACTGAGATATATTATATATCATAATATCATGATAATATAATAATTTAAAATCTCTTTTGATATTATAAACATTGGGTTAACAACATTTAACAAGATCGTTAACCTAAAGGTTTCAAAACAACACTTACATGTAACGACTAACGATGACTTAACGACTCAGTTAAAATGTATATACATGTAGTGTTTTAATATGTATTTATACACTTTTGAAAGACTTCAATACACTTATCAAAATACTTCTACTTAACAAAAATGCTTACAATTACATTCTCGTTCAGTTTCATCAACAATTCTACTCGTATGCACCCGTATTCGTACTCGTACAATACACAGCTTTTAGATGTATGTACTATTGGTATATACACTCCAATGATCAGCTCTTAGCAGCCCATGTGAGTCACCTAACACATGTGGGAACCATCATTTGGCAACTAGCATGAAATATCTCATAAGATTACAAAAATATGAGTAATCATTCATGACTTATTTACATGAAAACAAAATTACATATCCTTTATATCTAATCCATACACCAACGACCAAAAACACCTACAAACACTTTCATTCTTCAATTTTCTTCATCTAATTGAACTCTCTCAAGTTCTATCTTCAAGTTCTAAGTGTTCTTCATAAATTCCAAAAGTTCTAGTTTCATAAAATCAAGAATACTTTCAAGTTTGCTAGCTCACTTCCAATCTTGTAAGGTGATCATCCAACCTCAAGAAATCTTTGTTTCTTACAGTAGGTTATCATTCTAATACAAGGTAATAATCATATTCAAACTTTGGTTCAATTTCTATAACTATAACAATCTTATTTCAAGTGATGATCTTACTTGAACTTGTTTTCGTGTCATGATTTTGCTTCAAGAACTTTGAGCCATCCAAGGATCCATTGAAGCTAGATCCATTTTTCTCTTTTCCAGTAGGTTCATCCAAGGAACTTAAGGTAGTAATGATGTTCATAACATCATTCGATTCATACATATAAAGCTATCTTATTCGAAGGTTTAAACTTGTAATCACTAGAACATAGTTTAGTTAATTCTAAACTTGTTCGCAAACAAAAGTTAATCCTTCTAACTTGACTTTTAAAATCAACTAAACACATGTTCTATATCTATATGATATGCTAACTTAATGATTTAAAACCTGGAAACACGAAAAACACCGTAAAACCGGATTTACGCCGTCGTAGTAACACCGCGGGCTGTTTTGGGTTAGTTAATTAAAAACTATGATAAACTTTGATTTAAAAGTTGTTATTCTGAGAAAATGATTTTTATTATGAACATGAAACTATATCCAAAAATTATGGTTAAACTCAAAGTGGAAGTATGTTTTCTAAAATGGTCATCTAGACGTCGTTCTTTCGACTGAAATGACTACCTTTACAAAAACGACTTGTAACTTATTTTTCCGACTAGAAACCTATACTTTTTTTGTTTAGATTCATAAAATAGAGTTCAATATGAAACCATAGCAATTTGATTCACTCAAAACGGATTTAAAATGAAGAAGTTATGGGTAAAACAAGATTGGATAATTTTTCTCATTTTAGCTACGTGAAAATTGGTAACAAATCTATTCCAACCATAACTTAATCAACTTGTATTATATATTATGTAATCTTGAGATACCATAGACACGTATACAATGTTTCGACCTATCATGTCGACACATCTATATATATTTCGGAACAACCATAGACACTCTATATGTGAATGTTGGAGTTAGCTATACAGGGTTGAGGTTGATTCCAAAATATATATAGTTTAAGTTGTGATCAATACTGAGATACGTATACACTGGGTCGTGGATTGATTCAAGATAATATTTATCGATTTATTTCTGTACATCTAACTGTGGACAACTAGTTGTAGGTTACTAACGAGGACAGCTGACTTAATAAACTTAAAACATCAAAATATATTAAAAGTGTTGTAAATATATTTTGAACATACTTTGATATATATGTATATATTGTTATAGGTTCGTGAATCAACCAGTGGCCAAATCTTACTTCCCGACGAAGTAAAAAATCTGTGAAAGTGAGTTATAGTCCCACTTTTAAAATCTAATATTTTTGGGATGAGAATACATGCAGGTTTTATAAATGATTTACAAAATAGACACAAGTACGTGAAACTACATTCTATGGTTGAATTATCGAAATCGAATATGCCCCTTTTTATTAAGTCTGGTAATCTAAGAATTAGGGAACAGACACCCTAATTGACGCGAATCCTAAAGATAGATCTATTGGGCTTAACAAACCCCATCCAAAGTACCGGATGCTTTAGTACTTCGAAATTTATATCATATCCGAAGGGTGTCCCGGAATGATGGGGATATTCTTATATATGCATCTTGTTAATGTCGGTTACCAGGTGTTCACCATATGAATGATTTTTATCTCTATGTATGGGATGTGTATTGAAATATGAAATCTTGTGGTCTATTATTATGATTTGATATATATAGGTTAAACCTATAACTCACCAACATTTTTGTTGACGTTTTAAGCATGTTTATTCTCAGGTGATTATTAAGAGCTTCCGCTGTCGCATACTTAAATAAGGACAAGATTTGGAGTCCATGCTTGTATGATATTGTGTAAAAACTGCATTCAAGAAACTTATTTTGTTGTAACATATTTGTATTGTAAACCATTATGTAATGGTCGTGTGTAAACAGGATATTTTAGATTATCATTATTTGATAATCTACGTAAAGCTTTTTAAACCTTTATTGATGAAATAAAGGTTATGGTTTGTTTAAAAATGAATGCAGTCTTTGAAAAACGTCTCATATAGAGGTCAAAACCTCGCAACGAAATCAATTAATATGGAACGTTTTTAATCAATAAGAACGGGACATTTCATGTTGACTTTAAATTAGTCAAAGGTCTAATGATTGACCTAATTGGGAAAAATAGGTATGAAATGCCCTAATTGTGTAATAGTTAGTGTTGTTGGACCTTAATCACTAGCTTTTAAGTGATTAATGATGGTCTTGACCCTTAAAGGGAAGTTTTGGTGAAAATGGGGCATTTAATGCATTTAAGTCATTAAAATGCACATAAGTGAAATTGTTGGTATTTAGTCCAACTAGTTTTTGTGAGTTGATTGAAGTACTTATTATATTAGGTACTTTGCTTTGAAGCTTGCGGAAGTATAAAACCGTCACCAAATCGTTAAAGGTGAGTGGAATGATTATATGCATATGTATGTAATGTATTTATTTGTATGCCATGGTATGAACCAAAGAGCCGGTAGTGCCATAGTGTAGCGACCCGACCAAATCATGTTTGACAGCGCCGTCTACGTAGGCCCCATTACATGGTCATAAGTCTTTAAGACAAAGCTTGACCAAAAATATGTCGCATTCATTTCATAAGTGTGAGTGTTTCAAAGTTTACAAAAGTAGTTTCCATATCTAGTACATAACGATGTTTAAAGTACAAATGAAACACGTGCGACACAGTTTAAAGTAGTCAAAAGACGCTCCACGATATGCAAGTATACACGACATCCAAAGCAAGTATCAAAAAGAAAGTGCGGAAGCATGTATCACCTAATGTTCAAGGACCTGAGATAAAAATAGAAATCTGTCAACGAAAACGCTGGTGAAATCATAGGTTTAAGTAAGTAAGTGAGTAAAAGTAAGTCGAACCACAAGATTTACATCAATGATAAATAGTAATACATTCTAAAAGTTAATATTCACGAGCACCCAATTATCAAGGCTTAACATTCAGTCCGTTGAACCCCATTAATAGTGCTAGAACAACACCGTTTCTCGAAAATATATTTCATCCGTAGACGGTAGCGAACCGTCCGAGATGAGGGTTTGTCAAACCCATATGGCCATACAACATAAGTTCACGCCTACACTTACACCCTGCAAGTGTAACTAATGATAATCGAATTGAGGATTTCGTTCTAAACTCGTATGTAGAATGTTTGTTTTTCTGTACTTGTGTTCACTTAGTTAAGAAGAAACGTTTATGTTTTCTCATCCCAAATATAAGTTCAAAAGAGTAAAAGTGGGACTATGATCTCACCTTGAGCGCAAGAGTAAATAAGTACTTCGACAAGTAACGTGTGCAAAGAACAATGCTAGTCTTGACCTAAACAAATAGGTTGTATCAAAACGATAGTCACGATTGGTCAAAGATGTTCAATTAGTCCTATGGCTCGTTACGACTCGATTATGTAGCATGTGAATCAATTTGTCAAGTTTCATGCAAGATACAAGTATAGAAACAAGTTAGGAATGTTGCATAATCATTTGGTTAAGTTTGACAAAAAGTCAAACTTTGGTCGGTCAAAGTCAATGAAAAAGTCAACACGTTCGGGTCGGGTCCCGAACTATTTTTCTGAGGTTTTTAATCATATATGAGCATGTTAGAACAAGTTACATGTGAATCGAAGGTGCATAGCATAGCAAACATTATTTGAAAATTGACAAAGTTGGACAGACCACTTTGGCGCGCTGCGCGGGTATATGGCGCGCCGCGCCATTACCTGTGCAGAGAAATCTGGCAGTTTTTAAGTTTTATGCACGAACCTAACTTCAAACAATCACCATTTATGACCCGCAAACAACCAAAACATGTATCTTATATCATCGGAAAGGTATTTTGACAAGGAAAACAACTAAACACATTTCAACAATCACATTTACTTTTACAACAACCAAAATCACATTCAAAGCTCCTCATTAAATGCATTCAAGTTCATAAATGAAATTTGATGATTCAGCAACCAATTTACATGAATGATATGCCATTTCGAAGGTGATCAAGCATACAATACAACCTAACACTTTCAAATAACATTTCATGTCATTCAAAGCATTAAATGTTCACATTAAATTCTATCTAACCCTAACCAACAACATCAAAATCACTAATCATGTTTATGAAGTTTTCTAAAACAACCTACACATCAAATTGAAGCTAGTGATACTAGGAACACATTTAATACATGCATTTATAACTTTTAACAACATTCAAACAACTAAATCACCAAATCAAACACACCAAAGTTCATATTCAAACTAGTTACTTCAAATAACGAAATCGAACATATAAATCATATATTCATGTTAGACTTGAGCCATAGACACTAATTAACAACTTTATAACTTAAAAACATCAAGAACACAAAATCTAGTGATTTTAGAAAGTTACCCAAATGTAATAAAATCGGTATGGAATCGAAGAGGAAGTTACAAGGATTCCAAATATGTAATTTTTTTTGATTGATGCTTGCTCGATTTGATTTAGATGATGATTCTTCAAATTGGAGAATTGAAAGAAAATATAGAAGTAGAAGAAGAAAAGGGAAATGAAAAAGAAAAGATGGAGTGGGGGTTGACTAGTCAAAGGCTAGTCACCTCTTTGATCACTTGGCAAAACTAGTCCCTCAAGTTTGGTTTCGGGTGTAGTGACCCGAACTTTTCCATGTTTATATATATTAATTGAGATTGATGTTTACATGATTAAATGTTTCCAACATGTTAAGCAATCAAACTTGTTAAGACTTGATTAATTGAAATAGGTTTCATATAGACAAATTGACCACCCAAGTTGACCGGTGATTCACGAACGTTAAAACTTGTAAAAAAAACTATATGATGACATATATATGGTTATATATATAGTTAACATGATATTATGATAAGTAAACATATCATTAATTATATTAACAATGAACTACATATGTAAAAACAATACTACTAACTTAATGATTTTGAAACGAGACATATATGTAACGTTTATCGTTGTAACGACATTTAATGTATATATATCATATTAAGAGATATTCGTACATCATAATATCATGATAATATAATAATTTAAAATCTATTTTGTTATTATAAACATTGGGTTAACAACATTTAACAAGATCGTTAACCTAAAGGTTTCAAAACAACACTTACATGTAACGACTAACGATGACTTAACGACTCAGTTAAAATGTATATACATGTAGTGTTTTAATATGTATTTATACACTTTTGAAAGACTTCAATACACTTATCAAAATACTTCTACTTAACAAAAATGCTTACAATTACATTCTCGTTCAGTTTCATCAACAATTCTACTCGTATGCACCCGTATTCGTACTCGTACAATACACAGCTTTTAGATGTATGTACTATTGGTATATACACTCCAATGATCAGCTCTTAGCAGCCCATGTGAGTCACCTAACACATGTGGGAACCATCATTTGGCAACTAGCATGAAATATCTCATAAGATTACAAAAATATGAGTAATCATTCATGACTTATTTACATGAAAACAAAATTACATATCCTTTATATCTAATCCATACACCAACGACCAAAAACACCTACAAACACTTTCATTCTTCAATTTTCTTCATCTAATTGAACTCTCTCAAGTTCTATCTTCAAGTTCTAAGTGTTCTTCATAAATTCCAAAAGTTCTAGTTTCATAAAATCAAGAATACTTTCAAGTTTGCTAGCTCACTTCCAATCTTGTAAGGTGATCATCCAACCTCAAGAAATCTTTGTTTCTTACAGTAGGTTATCATTCTAATACAAGGTAATAATCATATTCAAACTTTGGTTCAATTTCTATAACTATAACAATCTTATTTCAAGTGATGATCTTACTTGAACTTGTTTTCGTGTCATGATTTTGCTTCAAGAACTTTGAGCCATCCAAGGATCCATTGAAGCTAGATCCATTTTTCTCTTTTCCAGTAGGTTCATCCAAGGAACTTAAGGTAGTAATGATGTTCATAACATCATTCGATTCATACATATAAAGCTATCTTATTCGAAGGTTTAAACTTGTAATCACTAGAACATAGTTTAGTTAATTCTAAACTTGTTCGCAAACAAAAGTTAATCCTTCTAACTTGACTTTTAAAATCAACTAAACACATGTTCTATATCTATATGATATGCTAACTTAATGATTTAAAACCTGGAAACACGAAAAACACCGTAAAACCGGATTTACGCCGTCGTAGTAACACCGCGGGCTGTTTTGGGTTAGTTAATTAAAAACTATGATAAACTTTGATTTAAAAGTTGTTATTCTGAGAAAATGATTTTTATTATGAACATGAAACTATATCCAAAAATTATGGTTAAACTCAAAGTGGAAGTATGTTTTCTAAAATGGTCATCTAGACGTCGTTCTTTCGACTGAAATGACTACCTTTACAAAAACGACTTGTAACTTATTTTTCCGACTAGAAACCTATACTTTTTTTTTGTTTAGATTCATAAAATAGAGTTCAATATGAAACCATAGCAATTTGATTCACTCAAAACGGATTTAAAATGAAGAAGTTATGGGTAAAACAAGATTGGATAATTTTTCTCATTTTAGCTACGTGAAAATTGATAACAAATCTATTCCAACCATAACTTAATCAACTTGTATTATATATTATGTAATCTTGAGATACCATAGACACGTATACAATGTTTCGACCTATCATGTCGACACATCTATATATATTTCGGAACAACCATAGACACTCTATATGTGAATGTTGGAGTTAGCTATACAGGGTTGAGGTTGATTCCAAAATATATATAGTTTGAGTTGTGATCAATACTGAGATACGTATACACTGGGTCGTGGATTGATTCAAGATAATATTTATCGATTTATTTCTGTACATCTAACTGTGGACAACTAGTTGTAGGTTACTAACGAGGACAGCTGACTTAATAAACTTAAAACATCAAAATATATTAAAAGTGTTGTAAATATATTTTGAACATACTTTGATATATATGTATATATTGTTATAGGTTCGTGAATCAACCAGTGGCCAAGTCTTACTTCCCGACGAAGTAAAAATCTGTGAAAGTGAGTTATAGTCCCACTTTTAAAATCTAATATTTTTGGGATGAGAATACATGCAGGTTTTATAAATGATTTACAAAATAGACACAAGTACGTGAAACTACATTCTATGGTTGAATTATCGAAATCGAATATGCCCCTTTTTATTAAGTCTGGTAATCTAAGAATTAGGGAACAGACACCCTAATTGACGCGAATCCTAAAGATAGATCTATTGGGCCTAACAAACCCCATCCAAAGTACCGGATGCTTTAGTACTTCGAAATTTATATCATATCCGAAGGGTGTCCCGGAATGATGGGGATATTCTTATATATGCATCTTGTTATTGTCGGTTACCAGGTGTTCACCATATGAATGATTTTTATCTCTATGTATGGGATGTGTATTGAAATATTAAATCTTGTGGTCTATTGTTACGATTTGATATATATAGGTTAAACCTATAACTCACCAACATTTTTGTTGATGTTTTAAGCATGTTTATTCTCAGGTGATTATTAAGAGCTTCCGCTGTCGCATACTTAAATAAGGACAAGATTTGGAGTCCATGCTTGTATGATATTGTGTAAAAACTGCATTCAAGAAACTTATTTTGTTGTAACATATTTGTATTGTAAACCATTATGTAATGGTCGTGTGTAAACAGGATATATTAGATTATCATTATTTGATAATCTACGTAAAGCTTTTTAAACCTTTATTGATGAAATAAAGGTTATGGTTTGTTTAAAAATGAATGCAGTCTTTGAAAAACGTCTCATATAGAGGTCAAAACCTCGCAACGAAATCAATTAATATGGAACGTTTTTAATCAATAAGAACGGGACATTTCAGTTGGTATCCGAGCGTTGGTCTTAGAGAACCAGAATTTTGCATTAGTGTGTCTTATCGAGTTTGTTAGGATGCATTAGTGAGTCTGGACTTCGACCGTGTTTACTTGAAAAATGATTGCTTAACAAATTTTGTTGGAAACTATATATTTTTAACATGTGAATATTATGTGATATATTAATCTCTTAACGCGTTTGATATTATGTGATAGATGTCTACCTCTAGAACAAGTCCCATTGACTCACCTAATAATAATGAAGAGTCAAATGTAAATTGGAATGATTCGTGGACTGATTCACAAGTTCCCGAAGAGGAACCGGAAGAAGAGTCGGAACCGGAAGAAGAATCGGAACCGGAAGAAGAATCGGAACCGGATGAAGAAATAGAACCGGTGGGGGAAATAATAAAACGGTTAAGTAAAAGAAAATCCTCAACCAACCGACCAAGGTTAATTATTGGTGTTTCTGCCAAGGAAGCAAAATATTGGGAGGATTACCAATTCTCCGATGAATCGGATTCCGACGAGAATTCCGATGATGTTATAGAAATTACCCCAACTGAATTTAAAAAGGCAAAAGAAAATAATAAGGGAAAGGGCATAAAAATAGAGAAATCTAATTCCAACCCCGATGAACTTTATATGTATCGTCAACCCCCGAAGTCCTTAAGTTGTAACAATGACCCAGGAACCTCTAAACCACCAGGTTTTTCTAAACCAATGTGGATAACGACGGCTCATATTAGGGGAAAATCATATATCCCTAGAAACTTGGAAAAACGAACCAAAACCGAAGAAGAAGAAACAAGCGAGTCGGAATAAGATAGTTGTATTAATATGGTGTAATATATGTAATATAGTGTGCTTATGCTTTATGATATATGTAAAAATTGCTTGTATTAATAAGTATTTTTTTATGAATCTAACTCTTGTCTATTTTACAGTATAAAAACGCAAAATGGATAAACAACCCAATATTTTAAGAGACCTACCCGGAGACATGATTGATGAAATCTTGTCTAGAGTCGGTCAGAATTCCTCGGCACAACTATTTAAGGCGAGATCAGTTTGTAAGACATTCGAAGAACGTTCCAAGAATGTCTTGGTTTATAAGAGACTTTCGTTTGAAAGATGGGGGATATCACATTGGGAAACCCATAAGTTACGATGTGTTTACTTTGACGCATATATTGCGGGGAACCCAAATGCTATTTTACGCAACGGGTTAAGAAATTATTTTGACTCAATATATCCGAATATTGGACTTCGTGATTTAGAAAAAGCGGCTAACATGCAACATAAAGAAGCATGTTATGCTTACGGATTAGTAATGTTCGCTTCTCACCAAAGTGAGAACAAGAACATCGGGCTACAACTATTAAACAAAACGTTTCCACAAGTGACGGAGTCGGTAATTGGGGTAAGAAATGAGGTTTTTAGATTATTACGGGACTGTTGGACATTACGTAACCCTCGTCCCTTTGATGACGTTACAACACGCTGTCTTATCAACGGCCATAACGGTTATGTTCCACAAGACCAAGGATGGGAAGTAGTCCTAGTAAAACCAGAATGCATGACTTGTTTCTGGACGTATGAATTACGTGTCTTTATTGCCTTTGCTGAACGACTTGTGTACTAGCTAGAATTATCTTCACAACTATCTTGTATCAAAGTTATTGTGTGCTATATTTCATGCTTTATGTAAAATAAGCGGTATTGTAAGTTTGTAAAATATTGTATAAAAGTTTGAACGCGAAATATTATTACAATCAGTTTTTCATATAGAATTGTAGTAGTTGAATTGTATATTAGCTACTAAGTATGAACTTAACGGGTAGGTACTACCCGAATTTAAACTTATAAAATGCTAATATGAAGAAAAAGCTTTTATAAATGAGTTCATATTATGCTACGAAATACTATTAACTACTCTTAATATTCTGTATGATTAACTTGTTCCATTTAACTATTTTGAAGGAAATGGCACCGACTACTCGACACACCGTGAATATGAATGAAGAGGAATTCCGTACTTTTCTAGCTTCAAACATAGCCGCAGTACAGGCTGCGCTACATACCAACAATAACCTTGGATCTAGCAGTACAGGAAATCGTGTAGGATGCACCTACAAAGAATTCACTGCCTGCAAACCTTTGGAATTTGATGGAACCGAAGGACCGATCGGATTGAAACGGTGGACCGAGAAGGTTGAATCGGTGTTTGCCATAAGTAAGTGTACTGAAGAGGACAAAGTGAAGTACGCTACGCATACCTTCACAGGTTCTGCGTTAACATGGTGGAATACCTATCTAGAGCAAGTGGGACAAGATGATGCGTACGCACTACCGTGGTCAGCATTCAAGCACTTGATGAACGAGAAGTACCGTCCCAGAACCGAGGTCAATAAGCTCAAGACAGAACTTAGAGGGTTACGAACGCAAGGATTTGATATTACCACGTACGAAAGACGATTCACAGAATTGTGCCTATTGTGTCCGGGAGCATTCGAAGATGAGGAAGAGAAGATCGACGCGTTTGTGAAAGGATTACCGGAAAGAATCCAAGAAGATATAAGTTCACACGAGCCCGCCTCCATACAACAGGCATGTAGAATGGCTCACAAACTAGTGAACCAGATTGAAGAAAGAATTAAAGAACAGACTGCTGAAGAGGCCAATGTGAAGCAAGTCAAAAGAAAGTGGGAGGAAAACGGTGATAAGAATCACCAATACAACAACAACAGCAATTACAACAATAATCGCAACAATTATCCCAACAATCGCAACATCAATCGCAACTACAACAAACGGCCCAACAACAACAACAACAACAGCAACTACAACAATCATCCCAACAACAATAATAACCGCAACAACAACAACAATCAGAAGCAACTATGCCAAAGGTGTGAAAAGAATCACTCGGGGTTCTGCACCAAATTTTGCAACAAGTGTAAAAGAAATGGTCATAGCGCGGCGAAGTGTGAGGTCTACGGACCAGGGGTTAATAGAACGAAAGGAACAAATGGTGTCGGAACGAGTAATGGCGGAGCAAGTAGTGTCGGAGCAAGTTATGCCAATGTAGTTTGTTATAAATGTGGAAAACCAGGCCACATTATTAGAAATTGCCCGAACCAGGAGAACACGAATGGACAAGGCCGTGGAAGAGTTTTCAATATTAATGCGGTAGAGGCACAGGAAGACCCGGAGCTTGTTACGGGTACGTTTCTTATTGACAATAAATCTGCTTACGTTTTATTTGATTCGGGTGCGGATAGAAGCTATATGAGTAGAGATTTTTGTGCTAAATTAAGTTGTCCATTGACGCCTTTGGATAGTAAATTTTTACTCGAATTAGCAAATGGTAAATTAATTTCAGCAGATAATATATGTCGGAATCGAGAAATTAAACTGGTTAGCGAAACATTTAAGATTGATTTGATACCAGTAGAGTTAGGGAGTTTTGATGTGATAATCGGTATGGACTGGTTGAAAGAAGTGAAAGCGGAAATCGTTTGTTACAAAAATGCAATTCGCATTATACGAGAAAAAGGAAAACCCTTAATGGTGTACGGAGAAAAGGGCAACACGAAGCTACATCTTATTAGTAATTTGAAGGCACAAAAACTAATAAGAAAAGGTTGCTATGCTGTTCTAGCACACGTCGAGAAAGTACAAACTGAAGAAAAGAGCATCAATGATGTTCCCATTGCAAAAGAATTTCCCGATGTATTTCCGAAAGAATTACCGGGATTACCCCCACATCGATCCGTTGAATTTCAAATAGATCTTGTACCAGGAGCTGCACCAATAGCTCGTGCTCCTTACAGACTCGCACCCAGCGAGATGAAAGAACTGCAAAGCCAATTACAAGAACTTTTAGAGCGTGGTTTCATTCGACCAAGCACATCACCGTGGGGAGCTCCTGTTTTGTTTGTCAAGAAGAAAGATGGTACATTCAGGTTGTGTATCGACTACCGAGAGTTGAACAAACTTACCATCAAGAACCGCTACCCACTACCGAGAATCGACGACTTATTTGATCAACTACAAGGCTCGTCTGTTTATTCAAAGATTGACTTACGTTCCGGGTATCATCAAATGCGGGTGAAAGAAGATGATATTCCAAAGACTGCTTTCAGAACACGTTACGGTCATTACGAGTTTATGGTCATGCCGTTTGGTTTAACTAATGCACCAGCTGTGTTCATGGACCTTATGAACCGAGTGTGTGGACCATACCTTGACAAGTTTGTCATTGTTTTCATTGATGACATACTTATTTACTCAAAGAATGACCAAGAACACGGTGAACATTTGAGAAAGGTGTTAGAAGTATTGAGGAAGGAAGAATTGTATGCTAAGTTTTCAAAGTGTGCATTTTGGTTGGAAGAAGTTCAATTCCTCGGTCACATAGTGAACAAAGAAGGTATTAAGGTGGATCCGGCAAAGATAGAAACTGTTGAAAAGTGGGAAACCCCGAAAACTCCGAAACACATACGCCAGTTTTTAGGACTAGCTGGTTACTACAGAAGGTTCATCCAAGACTTTTCCAGAATAGCAAAACCCTTGACTGCATTAACGCATAAAGGGAAGAAATTTGAATGGAATGATGAACAAGAGAAAGCGTTTCAGTTATTGAAGAAAAAGCTAACTACGGCACCTATATTGTCATTGCCTGAAGGGAATGATGATTTTGTGATTTATTGTGACGCATCAAAGCAAGGTCTCGGTTGTGTATTAATGCAACGAACGAAGGTGATTGCTTATGCGTCTAGACAATTGAAGATTCACGAGCAAAATTATACGACGCATGATTTGGAATTAGGCGCGGTTGTTTTTGCATTAAAGACTTGGAGGCACTACTTATATGGGGTCAAAAGTATTATATATACCGACCACAAAAGTCTTCAACACATATTTAATCAGAAACAACTGAATATGAGGCAGCGTAGGTGGATTGAATTATTGAATGATTACGATTTTGAGATTCGTTACCACCCGGGGAAGGCAAATGTGGTAGCCGATGCCTTGAGCAGGAAGGACAGAGAACCCATTCGAGTAAAATCTATGAATATAATGATTCATAATAACATTACTACTCAAATAAAAGAGGCGCAACAAGGAGTTTTAAAAGAGGGAAATTTAAAGGATGAAATACCCAAAGGATCGGAGAAGCATCTTAATATTCGGGAAGACGGAACCCGGTATAGGGCTGAAAGGATTTGGGTACCAAAATTTGGAGATATGAGAGAAATGGTACTTAGAGAAGCTCATAAAACCAGATACTCAATACATCCTGGAACGGGGAAGATGTACAAGGATCTCAAGAAACATTTTTGGTGGCCGGGTATGAAAGCCGATGTTGCTAAATACGTAGGAGAATGTTTGACGTGTTCTAAGGTCAAAGCTGAGCATCAGAAATCATCAGGTCTACTTCAACAACCCGAAATCCCGGAATGGAAATGGGAAAACATTACCATGGATTTCATCACTAAATTGCCAAGGACTGCAAGTGGTTTTGATACTATTTGGGTAATAGTTGATCGTCTCACCAAATCAGCACACTTCCTACCAATAAGAGAAGATGACAAGATGGAGAAGTTAGCACGACTGTATTTGAAGGAAGTCGTCTCCAGACATGGAATACCAATCTCTATTATCTCTGATAGGGATGGCAGATTTATTTCAAGATTCTGGCAGACATTACAGCAAGCATTAGGAACTCGTCTAGACATGAGTACTGCCTATCATCCACAAACTGATGGGCAGAGCGAAAGGACGATACAAACGCTTGAAGACATGCTACGAGCATGTGTTATTGATTTCGGAAACAGTTGGGATCGACATCTACCGTTAGCAGAATTTTCCTACAACAACAGCTACCATTCAAGCATTGAGATGGCGCCGTTTGAAGCACTTTATGGTAGAAAGTGCAGGTCTCCGATTTGTTGGAGTGAGGTGGGGGATAGACAGATTACGGGTCCGGAGATTATACAAGAAACTACCGAGAAGATCATCCAAATTCAACAACGGTTGAAAACCGCCCAAAGTCGACAAAAGAGCTACGCTGACATTAAAAGAAAAGATATAGAATTTGAAATTGGAGAGATGGTCATGCTTAAAGTTTCACCTTGGAAAGGCGTTGTTCGATTTGGTAAACGAGGGAAATTAAATCCAAGGTATATTGGACCCTTCAAGATTATTGATCGTGTCGGACCAGTAGCTTACCGACTTGAGTTACCTCAACAACTCGCGGCTGTACATAACACTTTCCACGTCTCGAATTTGAAGAAATGTTTTGCTAAAGAAGATTTCACTATTCCGTTAGATGAAATCCATATAAACGAAAAACTCCAATTCATCGAAGAACCCATCGAAATAATGGATCGTGAGGTTAAAAGACTTAAGCAAAACAAGATACCAATTGTTAAGGTTCGATGGAATGCTTGTAGAGGACCCGAGTTCACCTGGGAGCGTGAAGATCAGATGAAGAAGAAATACCCGCATCTATTTCCAGAAGATTCGTCAACACCTTCAACAGCTTAAAATTTCGGGACGAAATTTATTTAACGGGTAGGTACTGTAGTGACCCGAACTTTTCCATGTTTATATATATTAATTGAGATTGATGTTTACATGATTAAATGTTTCCAACATGTTAAGCAATCAAACTTGTTAAGACTTGATTAATTGAAATAGGTTTCATATAGACAAATTGACCACCCAAGTTGACCGGTGATTCACGAACGTTAAAACTTGTAAAAAAAACTATATGATGACATATATATGGTTATATATATAGTTAACATGATATTATGATAAGTAAACATATCATTAATTATATTAACAATGAACTACATATGTAAAAACAATACTACTAACTTAATGATTTTGAAACGAGACATATATGTAACGTTTATCGTTGTAACGACATTTAATGTATATATATCATATTAAGAGATATTCGTACATCATAATATCATGATAATATAATAATTTAAAATCTATTTTGTTATTATAAACATTGGGTTAACAACATTTAACAAGATCGTTAACCTAAAGGTTTCAAAACAACACTTACATGTAACGACTAACGATGACTTAACGACTCAGTTAAAATGTATATACATGTAGTGTTTTAATATGTATTTATACACTTTTGAAAGACTTCAATACACTTATCAAAATACTTCTACTTAACAAAAATGCTTACAATTACATTCTCGTTCAGTTTCATCAACAATTCTACTCGTATGCACCCGTATTCGTACTCGTACAATACACAGCTTTTAGATGTATGTACTATTAGTATATACACTCCAATGATCAGCTCTTAGCAGCCCATGTGAGTCACCTAACACATGTGGGAACCATCATTTGGCAACTAGCATGAAATATCTCATAAGATTACAAAAATATGAGTAATCATTCATGACTTATTTACATGAAAACAAAATTACATATCCTTTATATCTAATCCATACACCAACGACCAAAAACACCTACAAACACTTTCATTCTTCAATTTTCTTCATCTAATTGAACTCTCTCAAGTTCTATCTTCAAGTTCTAAGTGTTCTTCATAAATTCCAAAAGTTCTAGTTTCATAAAATCAAGAATACTTTCAAGTTTGCTAGCTCACTTCCAATCTTGTAAGGTGATCATCCAACCTCAAGAAATCTTTGTTTCTTACAGTAGGTTATCATTCTAATACAAGGTAATAATCATATTCAAACTTTGGTTCAATTTCTATAACTATAACAATCTTATTTCAAGTGATGATCTTACTTGAACTTGTTTTCGTGTCATGATTTTGCTTCAAGAACTTTGAGCCATCCAAGGATCCATTGAAGCTAGATCCATTTTTCTCTTTTCCAGTAGGTTCATCCAAGGAACTTAAGGTAGTAATGATGTTCATAACATCATTCGATTCATACATATAAAGCTATCTTATTCGAAGGTTTAAACTTGTAATCACTAGAACATAGTTTAGTTAATTCTAAACTTGTTCGCAAACAAAAGTTAATCCTTCTAACTTGACTTTTAAAATCAACTAAACACATGTTCTATATCTATATGATATGCTAACTTAATGATTTAAAACCTGGAAACACGAAAAACACCGTAAAACCGGATTTACGCCGTCGTAGTAACACCGCGGGCTGTTTTGGGTTAGTTAATTAAAAACTATGATAAACTTTGATTTAAAAGTTGTTATTCTGAGAAAATGATTTTTATTATGAACATGAAACTATATCCAAAAATTATGGTTAAACTCAAAGTGGAAGTATGTTTTCTAAAATGGTCATCTAGACGTCGTTCTTTCGACTGAAATGACTACCTTTACAAAAACGACTTGTAACTTATTTTTCCGACTAGAAACCTATACTTTTTTTTTGTTTAGATTCATAAAATAGAGTTCAATATGAAACCATAGCAATTTGATTCACTCAAAACGGATTTAAAATGAAGAAGTTATGGGTAAAACAAGATTGGATAATTTTTCTCATTTTAGCTACGTGAAAATTGATAACAAATCTATTCCAACCATAACTTAATCAACTTGTATTATATATTATGTAATCTTGAGATACCATAGACACGTATACAATGTTTCGACCTATCATGTCGACACATCTATATATATTTCGGAACAACCATAGACACTCTATATGTGAATGTTGGAGTTAGCTATACAGGGTTGAGGTTGATTCCAAAATATATATAGTTTGAGTTGTGATCAATACTGAGATACGTATACACTGGGTCGTGGATTGATTCAAGATAATATTTATCGATTTATTTCTGTACATCTAACTGTGGACAACTAGTTGTAGGTTACTAACGAGGACAGCTGACTTAATAAACTTAAAACATCAAAATATATTAAAAGTGTTGTAAATATATTTTGAACATACTTTGATATATATGTATATATTGTTATAGGTTCGTGAATCAACCAGTGGCCAAGTCTTACTTCCCGACGAAGTAAAAATCTGTGAAAGTGAGTTATAGTCCCACTTTTAAAATCTAATATTTTTGGGATGAGAATACATGCAGGTTTTATAAATGATTTACAAAATAGACACAAGTACGTGAAACTACATTCTATGGTTGAATTATCGAAATCGAATATGCCCCTTTTTATTAAGTCTGGTAATCTAAGAATTAGGGAACAGACACCCTAATTGACGCGAATCCTAAAGATAGATCTATTGGGCCTAACAAACCCCATCCAAAGTACCGGATGCTTTAGTACTTCGAAATTTATATCATATCCGAAGGGTGTCCCGGAATGATGGGGATATTCTTATATATGCATCTTGTTATTGTCGGTTACCAGGTGTTCACCATATGAATGATTTTTATCTCTATGTATGGGATGTGTATTGAAATATTAAATCTTGTGGTCTATTGTTACGATTTGATATATATAGGTTAAACCTATAACTCACCAACATTTTTGTTGATGTTTTAAGCATGTTTATTCTCAGGTGATTATTAAGAGCTTCCGCTGTCGCATACTTAAATAAGGACAAGATTTGGAGTCCATGCTTGTATGATATTGTGTAAAAACTGCATTCAAGAAACTTATTTTGTTGTAACATATTTGTATTGTAAACCATTATGTAATGGTCGTGTGTAAACAGGATATATTAGATTATCATTATTTGATAATCTACGTAAAGCTTTTTAAACCTTTATTGATGAAATAAAGGTTATGGTTTGTTTAAAAATGAATGCAGTCTTTGAAAAACGTCTCATATGGAGGTCAAAACCTCGCAACGAAATCAATTAATATGGAACGTTTTTAATCAATAAGAACGGGACATTTCATCGGGTGCGTAAAATTTCCTAAACAAGGTAATTTAAAACGCGTATTAACGGGAGATGTTATAAACATATAACGGAGTTTAAAATAGTATAACGGAAAAAGGCGGGATGTTACATTACCTACTCCTTAAACGAAATTTCGTCCCGAAATTTAAGTAGGCGTAGTAGTCGTTGTTTCTTCCTCGGGATCTTGGGTTTCCGGAACCGGAAACAAGTGAGGGTATTTCCTTTGCATTTGGTCCTTCCTTTCCCAATAAACTCGGGTCCCCTTTTGGCATTCCAATGGACTTTAACAATCGGAATTCGGCTTTGTTTCAATGTCTTGACGGAGGTGTCCACAATTTCTACCGGTTCTTCCACAAAATGAAGCTTGTCGTCAACCACGCAAGCTCGTTACATGTCCTCTAAGGTTTGAATTGTACGTTCGCTTTGTCCATCGGTTTGAGGATGATATGCGGTGCTCATGTCTAAACGCGTTCCCAACGCTTCTTGTAAGGTACGCCAAAATCTAGAAACAAAACGGCCATCTCGGTCGAAGATAATCGATAAAGGTACACCGTGTCGGGCTACGATCTCCTTGATGTAAAGTTGTGCAAGTTTCTCCATTTTGTCCGTTTCTTTCATGGCAAGGAAGTGTGCGGATTTGGTGAGACGGTTAACAATAACCCAAATAGTATCATAATCGCCCGACGTTTTTGGTAGTTTGGTGATAAAATCCATCGTTTTCCTTTCCCACTTCCATTGCGGGATTTCGGGTTGTTGAAGTAATCCGGACGGTCTTTGGTGCTCGGCTTTGACTTTGGAACACGTCAAACACTTGAAAACATAAGTAGCTACATCCCTTTTGATGTTCGGCCACTAATATTGTTGTTTAAGGTCATGGTACATCTTATTGGCACTGGGGGTGGATCGAGTATCGTGACTTATGGGCTTCATCTAAAATAAGACTTCGTAGGTCCCCATATCTAGGCACCCAAATCCTTCCGGCGAAATATCAGAGTCCGGTTTCCTTAGTTTCGAACCGAGAGACGAGAATGTTCAAGAGCTCGTGTGAAACATTTTCATCCTTGAGAGCCTCATCTTGGGCTACCCGAATTTGGCTATTAAGGTTTGTGTGAATGGTAATGTTTAAGGCTCGGACACGA
This sequence comes from Rutidosis leptorrhynchoides, assembly GCF_046630445.1. NCBI lineage: Eukaryota > Viridiplantae > Streptophyta > Magnoliopsida > Asterales > Asteraceae > Rutidosis > Rutidosis leptorrhynchoides. Next base: position 269,671,381 of record NC_092335.1, read on the forward strand.
AGAGGCACCACTCTTTCTTTTCGACTTAAGGCATCGGCTACTACATTTGCCTTTCCGGGATGGTAACGACGCTCGCAATCGTAATCGTTTAAGGTTTCAATCCACCTCCGTTGTCTCATGTTTAGTTGCTTTTGATCGAAGATGTGTTGGAGACTTTTGTGATCGGTAAAGATAGTACTCTTGGTTCCATAAAGATAGTGTCTTCACATTTTAAGTGCAAAAACAACGGATGCGAGTTCGAGATCATGTGTCGTGTAGTTTCGTTCATGAATTTTGAGTTGTCGAGAAGCATAAGAAATGACTTTCGTTCGTTGCATCAACACACACCCAAAACCATGTTTCGAGGCGTCGCAATACACAATAAAATCATCGTTGCCTTCTGGAAGTGACAAGATAGGAGCGGTGGTTAGCTTCGTTTTCAAGATATGAAATGCGGATTCTTGTTCGGTTGCCCAAAAGAATTTTCTTCCCTTATGAGTTAACGCGGTTAGAGGACGAGCGACTAAAGATAAATCTTTGATGAATCTACGATAGTATCCGGCGAGACCCAAGAATTGACGAATGTGAGTAGGAGTAGTAGGAGTCGCCCATTTACTAATGGCTTCAATTTTTGATGGATCGACTTTAATACCTTGATCACTTACAACATGACCAAGAAATTGAACTTCCTTCAACCAAAATTCATACTTGGAGAATTTGGCATAGAGTCGTTCTTGTCTTAAAAGTTCAAGCACAAGTCGGAGGTGTTCCTCGTGTTCTTCTTCGCTTTTAGAATAAACCAAAATATCATGGATGAACACGATAACGAATTTGTCAAGATACGGTTTGCACACGCGGTTCATAAGATCCATGAACACCGCCGGTGCGTTAGTGAGACCAAATGGCATAACAAGGAATTCATAACTACCATAACGAGTTCGGAAAGCGGTTTTGGAGACATCTTCCCCCTTAACCCTTAATTGATGATAACCCGAGCGGAGATCGATTTTTGAATATACACAAGACCCTTGTAGTTGATCAAAGAGGTCATCGATGCGAGGAAGAGGATATCGGTTCTTAACCGTCAATTTGTTTAGTTCACGATAATCAATGCACATTCGTAGGGATCCGTCTTTCTTTTTAACAAACAAAATCGGAGCGCCCCAAGGCGAATGGCTTGGTTGGATAAAACCACGATCAAGTAGTTCTTGGATTTGACTTTGCAATTCTTGCATTTCGGATGGAGCGAGTCTATATGGTGCACGTGCTACGGGTGCGGCTCCCGGGATAAGATCGATTTGGAATTCAACCGGTCGATGGGGTGGAAGACCCGGCAATTCATCGAGAAATACATCGGAATAGTCACTAACAATTGGCACATCATCGATATGCTTCTTATCGGACTCGACTTTCTTAATGTGAGCAAGGATCGCAAAACAACCCTTACGGAGTAGTTTTCTAACTTTAATGCACGAAACGAGGTTGAGTCCGGTGCAACTTTTATCACCATAAACAATCAAAGGTTCACCATACTCGATAGGAATTCGGATTGCGTTAAGATCACAAAGGATGTGAGATTTCGTTTTGGCTAACCAATTCATACCGATTATTACATCAAAGCTTCCTAGTTCCATGGGTATCAAGTCAATTTCAAACTCATTACCCAAAATGTTTAATGTGCACCCCCGGTAATATGTGTCGGCACTTAATAGTTTCCCGTTGGCCATTTCAATGGTATAAGTGGTATCTAGTGGGAGTGGTGGAGTGCTAAAAGAATGAATCAAAGTCTTGGATACAAAGCATTTATTGGCACCCAAATCGAATAAACAAGTAACATAAGTGTTGTCGAGAAGAAACGTACCCGTGACTAATTCATTGTCATCTCGGGCTTCCTCGGTGTTGATGTTGAAAGCTCGACCGCACGTATTGGGGTTATCTTTCTTCTTCGAGCATGCGTTTCTATAATGGCCCATTTGACCACATTCGTAACAAGTGACCGTTTTTGGGGGATTGGGCCCTTTTCGAGCGATGGGGGCGGCGCTTGTGCAATTGTTGGCCTTATGACCACCTTGGCACCAGTGGCAAATTAGCTTGCCGCATTCACCTGAGTGGTGCTTGTGACATTTGTTGCAAAAAGGTTGAGTTCCAGCATAACCTTTCTTGCCGTCGTTGTTGAAAGGCTTTTTGGTGAAGGTGTTGTTGTTGTAGTTGCTTGATGGAGTGGCTTCCCATTTCCTTTTGTTGCCACCCAATTTGTCTTCGGCCTTAGGAGCCGGCACTACGATTTCATCAACCGTTTCAATCAATTGGCGGGCCATGTTCAAAGCGGCTTGGTGATTAACGGGTTTGGATGATATCACTCCTTGTTTGATGCTTTTTAGAAGACCGTCCATATAGAGTTCAACCCTTTGAGATTCGGGGTTCACGAGATTAGGACACATCAAGGATAGTTCAGCGAAGCGTTGGTTGTAGGCCTTGAGATCGTTTCCGACCGCCTTCAAAGTTCTTAGCTCTTGTTCGAGCTTTCGGGTTTCTTCGCGAGGGAAATATTCAAAAATCATCTTTTCCCTTAAATCGGCCCAAGAGAGGGCATGAGCTTCATCGGTACCCACTGATTGTATATAGGTGTTCCACCATGTGAGGGCGACACCGGCAAAAGTGTGAGAGGAGCATTTGACCTTGTCTTGGTCCCGACAACCGCTTATGCTAAAGACGACCTCCGTTTGTTCGAACCATCGAGTAAGAGTAACCGGTTGTAACGACCGGGATTTTTGCAATCATTTTATACTTATGAGATTAATATTTACATAAATTAAACCTTACCAACATGATAAGCAATCCAAATTGTTGAGACTTGTGTTTTTGAAAAGAGTTTTACACAACGTTTGACCGTCCAATTTGACCGATGATATCACGAACTATATAACCTACGATAATTATATGTTTGTGTATATATATGTATTTATATATATTTAACTTGATCTAAGGATGGTTTAACATCTCATTGTGTACTAATGACAATGAGTTATAAGTATATTTTGAAACTACTAACTTAAGTTTTCAAAACGATAACTATACGTAACATTCTTTGATATATATACTTATAACCTATAATTCTTATACATGTATCGTATATATAATGTATCTAATCACTTTTTAAGAACTTAAATACATAAAACAATATAAGTATTTTCACAAAAGATAGATATATTTGAATTCTCATTCCGTTTCCTCAAGATTTCTATACGTATATCTAGGGTATATGTACCCGTATCATACCCAGCTTCTATATGTATTTACTATTGGTATATACACATCAAATCAACATCCTAATCAACATTATTACTGCCCTAGATATGAGGTAACTAGGATTTGTCAAGTAGCATGAATTATTAGTAAGAAAACAAAATTAGGAATCCTTTTCTTTCTTTATAAACTAAAAACGTTTTTATGAATGAACACCATTTCTTCACTCCATTTTCTCATACCTACACCCTCATTTCTCTCTCAAAATACTCTTAACTTCATACTTGATCATCTCCAAGCATTTTCTCCATCATTTAGCTTCAATTACAAGCCTTAAACACCATAAGAAAACTCTTTCAAGAACATATCAAAATAACCACCCATTTGAAGAAGTATACTTCCAACCTTTTGATCTAACTCCACCACTCTTTGATTCCAAGATTTTTTCTTATCTCTTACAGTAACTTTTTCCAAGTAACTTTAGGTAGTAACCTTGTTCATAATCTTGTTCGATTCATAATTATATAGCTATCTTATTTTATTTTGTAAAATTTTAACAACAAGAACATAGTTTGAATGATTTCAAACTTGTTTGCAAACTAAATAGATCCTTCTAACTTAACTTTTAAAACACTTCAAGACCTGTAATATATCATAATGATATGCTAACTTAACAAGATATAACTTGGTTTTACAAAGAACACCTTAAAAACTGAATCTACGTCGTCGGAGTGCAACCGGGGGCTGTTTTGGGTTGGATAATTAAAAACCATCTTGAACTTTGAATTGGAAGTTCATGTTCTGGAAAAATGATATTTCTTATGAATATGTTAACACATAAAAATTTCATGGTTTACCTCAAAGTGTAAGTATTTTTAGAAAAATGATCATTAAATGTTGTTTTTATGATGGAAAATGATCACTTTCATAAGTTTTACCAAAGTTTGACCTATAACCTGTGATTTTGAATAAAAACTAAGGTATTTTTAGTTCATATTCTTAAAACTTGACTCGATCCAAGGAAGTGGCAAGTTGAACCAACAAAAACGGAGTTGTAATGAAGAAACTACGACTAAAACAAGATTGGGTATCCGAAACTAGTTTAGCTACGAAAATATTTGGAGATAAAGTAAATTAATCATATCTTTTCTAATTAATATGATATTTTATATATAATTACTTATGATTTGATTTTATATATTTCAGGACCACCCGTAAACAACACGAGAAGATTAATCATAAGACCTCATGATTGTACGCAACACGTCATTTGACAACACGGTACTTTATGTACGCAACACGTCATTTGAAAACATGGTACCATGGGTCGAGATTAATTCTGATCAATACGAATACGATGGGGTCTTTATTTATTTTGTTGAGCAACTAATTGTGGACCACTAACATCGGACTGCTAACTACGGACTAAGAAAATATTAAAAGTATTATAAGTATATATATATATATATATATATATATATATATATATATATATATATATATATATATATAACGATTACTTGAAAAGAAAATATGTTGATATATTATATATATATATGGTTAGGTTCGTGATATCTATCGGAGACCAAGTCGAGTTAAATACCTTCAAGGTAAAAGTGAGTTTCATTTGCTCCCTTTTTAATTGCTTTTGCAATATATATTTTTGGGCTGAGAATACATGCGCTGCTTTTATAAATGTTTACAAAATAGACACAAGTACTTAAAAATATATTCTACGTTGAGTTGTACCACTGGCATATTTCCCTGTAGCTTGGTAACTACTATTTACATGGGTATTGTAAACGCGAATCCTGTTGATAGATCTATCGGGCCTGACAACCCCAACCGGACTGGACGACCAGTATTCAACGGTTGCACAGTACTTCGTTTCGGTGACTACACTTGGTACGGTGTAGTAAGATTTCATAATAAAGGGAATATGCGACGTTGATTAAATGTTAAGTATGGTTATCAAGTGCTCAACAACTTAGAATATTTTTTATTAAAACGTTTATGTATATGAAATCTTGTGGTCTATATTTATAACGCTGCTAGCATTAAACCTATATCTCACCAACTTTATGTTGATGTTTAAAGCATGTTTATTCTCAGGTTCCTAGAAGTCTTCCGCTGTTTGAATATATGTTAGAGAAACCATGTGCATGGAGTCATACATGTTTTATTCGAGGAAGCATTGCATTCACAAAATCATCACCGTGTATTTATTTTGACTGCATTGTCAACGGAAGTATTCTTGTAAACTGTTATTTACGGTGATTGTCTATATGTAGAAATCATCAGATGTCGAAAACATTGAATTTTAAATATTCATTTATGGTATATCTTTTCAAAAGAATGCAATGTTTATAAAACGTATCATATAGAGGTCAAATGCCTCGCGATGTAATCATATGTTATTGTATTCGTCCTTATGGATTGGGTCGGGTCATTTCATGTGGTATCAGAGCGGTGGTCTTAGCGAACCAGGTCTGCATTAGTGTGTCTAACTGATAAGTCGTTAGGTTGCATTAGTGAGTCTGGACTTCGACCGTGTCTGCATGTCAAAATTTTGCTTATCATTTTGTGTCGAAAATCATCTACTTATCATCTGTAGGAAATTACCTGCTTATCATCTTAAGTCTAAACGCGTCTTACTGCATTCATTGCATGAATGGTGTATAGACAAAATTCATATCTTAGCGTATTTGCTAATTCATATCTACGCGTATCTGTTACTGTAAACTTTGTCTGACATATTCCGTAAATCCCTCCATAATCTATGAGATCTTTTGTTCTATATATGTGGATATTCTATATAATTAGAATTCCACCCGATAGCCGGAAAATCATTTCATATCGGAAAAAATCCTTTATTCAATCATACGAAATGGAACTCGTCACTAGTTGAAGTCCCTCGGATTCCGATATGGAATACCACTCAAGCTCCGAAAGCAGTGTGACCGGAATGGATCAACCAATCAGTCATCATCTATTTTGGATGGATTGGGGATGGGTTCGTCGCCTCCTCAATCTATGGAGACAAGAAGAAGGTGATCCCTTCCATCCACCAAATTGCCCTCTTGACGATGAACCTGAAGCACTTACCGGCGAACCTGTTCGAGAAACCATTTTCTCTCTCATTTCCAGAGTATCTCGTCACGATTATATACTACATCAAATTCTAGATTTTATTTATCCGCTCGTCCGAACCGACAATCACCCCGGTGTAATAGAAGAAGTCAACGAGCTTCGCACTCGGGTAGTGGCTTTGGAGAATACGGTACGAAGGTTACAAACACCATCAGCAGCATCAGCTGTATAACCAGTACCGTCAATAACATTAACATCGCAAGCCTCAATACCCTAAGCACCAGCAGCATCACCAGCATCAACGTTATCACCATCATCCACATCAACAGGATCATTACCACCACCAACAATCACATCCGCATCACACGCCTCAATATCACCATTTATACCTCAGATATCAACGTCACACATACCATAGATACCAAGAAGTACCAACAACAACAAACGATGAAGTATTGATTCATAACTTCATCGGAGAAACATTCTATGGTGATTATGTAATCTCTAAAGACATAGAGATTACCTATTTCTGCCTTAACCATAAATTAGATGAATGGACAGAAATGATAAAAGGAAGAGTAGAAACCCCGACAAGAATGATGCGTAAGGTACAAGCTAGACTTGTTTTACCAACAGCATCAGCAGTACCCTTAGCCTCACCAACACAGTCAGTGCTGTCAACATCGTTAGAATCGTCAGCAACTTTAACATCACAAGCTCAACCAGTTCAAGAATCACCGTGGACATCATCAATAACGCGTATATTGCATCAACGAGTTATGAAGTATTAACTCATTCTTCTGAAGAATTTATATAAATATTTTATATATATGAATTCGGAAACCAAAATAAATCTTTTCGTACTAAGCTATTAAGTATGAATTGAAAAAGGGTAGATACTACTCGTTTAAATTCATACTACAAATATGCAATGATGTACGTCCTTCGTCAGCAACTTAATCATCGTTAACTACAATCCCTGTTTCAATTCAATGAATTTCGTTTTATAATAAACCAAGTGTATTATTCAATAATATGTTTGATTTTACACTTTCATCTTCAATGTACTCGAAGCTTACTGGGAAACAACATTCATATCTTGTGAAGTTAGCAAGAGTTCAATGAGTATCAGCTTGATTCACTAAGGAAATATATATAAGAATAAATAATGAAGTATTGATCCATAACTTCATTAATATTCTGTGAAGAATATGTGGTTCCTAATCGTTTTAGAGATTACTTATTCTAGCTCAAACCGAAAATCAAATGAGTCTAATATTATATTGACTTATTAAATTCATGATTACATCTGAAGAAGATATATATGTACATATATTTTCATAAAAATTGTAATAAAATTCTCTGGTACAAAACATTACTTGTGAAATTTTTTTTTAACGGGTAGGTAATACCCGAGAGATATATAAATTCACAATTAATATGATTATATTCTTCGACTCTGATTCAACAATCATCAACTATACTCACTACCTTCATAATAATATACATTCTTTCATAGAAATCAAAACAACCATTCTCATCCAAATTTGATTACGACAAAATGAAATCCAAGTCAAGACTTAACAGAAGACATCACTCTTAGGACTCTTTCATCTTTCAAAACTATACTTTGACTTCAAAACTATGCTAGAACATCATTCGATTCTTGGAACCCAGAAAAATATTTGTATCATTCAAAGTCCTAAAACATCATATGTATATTAACAATTACAATCTATGATCAAACCCTTCGAAATTCCTCAAGACACTTCAAATAATGGACAATCGAGATGATGATCCAACCACACATTACCCGCAGTCTTGCACCTGAAAAGCTCTCGAAACCAAGGACATAATTTAACACGTATCCGCGTTAAATCTTTTAGCATTTATTAGCAAAAATAACTTTGCGATTCCTTTTTAAAATAGCAAATTTTGTGACAGTTTCAGCAAGTCAACCTCGACTTTCCATTCGAAGTAGCCTTATTATAACCTGTAACACATACGATTACCCTTTTGTTACCAGGGAACCTTTTATATTCCACGACATTATCAGCAGATGTACCAGCAACTCGTTACCCCTTTGGCGGAATCAACAATTGGTATTTTGAAATCTCGCAGCATTTCTATTTCGGCAGTTATATATATATATATATATATATATATATATATATATATACAACGTCTATCCACAAGAATTACATATTTCAAATGTGAAGTTTCTGAAAAATGCTCCAGTCTACGAATTAGTGCTATTTAGTTTTGGAAAAGACTGATAAAGTGGTAAAGACAGTAGACAACAATTACGGTCAGAAGTTTGACAATAAAAAATAATAGATTGGAAAAGCTCGAACGAAAAATTTGGTACTGGAAAACGGATTGAGCAAAGTATAAAGGAGGTCGTGGACAAATCACAATGACGAAATCTACCTTCAAAGGATTCAAATGATTCAGTTTCTACTGAAACCGTTAGTAAGAACCTTACTCCTTATTCTAAACCTTCACAGACAGATTTTCCGCGTCATTCCCTGATCTTAGATATTCTAAGATATCATCGTATTTTTCATTATAAGTATCTCCGATATTCCTGAAGATATATTCCCAACTATCCTCATCAAAAATCATTTATCTCTTCACAATATTTGCGTTACAACATAAAAGAAACTGTGTTAGTTTCTAATTCTGAAAAATTCGAGTTTAAAATATGAATGTTTTGAAGTAGTGTTGGAAACTGAAGCATGAATTAGTATAATATAATGACACTTGATCAACGTGATTATATTACAGTAATTCATGCTGAGTTTCTAAATGGAACATAATGATTCACAGATCATAACATCATCATGTGCCATGTTACACAACTCTTACATTCTACCCAATCTCCAAACATATTAAGAACATATCTCCTTGATAATTCTATCTTTTCGGACATTCTGGTAACTTACCAAATCAAGATCGTGCAATTACTATTTCCTTCTTAGAACATTAACTATGTTTATTTCAAAATTCATACCTACGAATTCCGAACCATTATTCGCTTGACTCGAAGTCGGGAAAAGGAAACAGAAGTATGGAACTGTTGAATATAAAAGAAAATATAAAGCTCGACAACAACAAATAAATTACAAACCGTGTATATCAATACGTATTGCAACGTAAAGGCACGGGAGAATTAACAATACTATAACCCCAAGGTAATAGTAGAAATAAATAAAATCCTCCGGAGGTAGATGAAAAAGAAGAATGACAGAGATGAAAGTTAAGAGTATATCCATGATCAGTACTGGATGAAGCATACTGATAAATGTTTTAAAGTATGAATTGAGGGAGGAAGAATAGAAGGTATGAGTTGTAAGGAAATGAAAGGAGGTGGATTTATAGTAAAAGATCCGACAGAGCAATTAAAATAGATGATCGCATTTAAAGCGGATTCTAATTTCCTTGATTATCGAAGAATCAAATCTCATTATGAAGATTTTATTCCAAATCTCTTGAACTTGGAAATCAATCTTATCTACGTCAAAAGATATGACGAATCTATACCTACTCATTTCACCCTTTGGTGATAGCCTCACTCGTACTCTTCACAAAAATCAAATTGCTTTATCAATATTACTTGATGATAATAAAACTCTAATTTCCAACTCGTATACGTCATGAAAACATACTTATTGTCAGCCATGACCATCCCATTCAAATTTCGGGACGAAATTTATTTAACGGGTAGGTACTGTAACGACCCAGATTTTTCCAATCATTTTATACTTATGAGATTAATATTTACATAAATTAAACCTTACCAACATGATAAGCAATCCAAATTGTTGAGACTTGTGTTTTTGAAAAGAGTTTTACACAACGTTTGACCGTCCAATTTGACCGATGATATCACGAACTATATAACATACGATAATTATATGTTTGTGTATATATATGTATTTATATATATTTAACATGATCCAAGGATGGTTTAACATCTCATTGTGTACTAATGACAATGAGTTATAAGTATATTTTGAAACTACTAACTTAAGTTTTCAAAACGATAACTATACATAACATTCTTTGATATATATACTTATAACCTATAATGCTTATACATGTATCGTATATATAATGTATCTAATCACTTTTTAAGAACTTAAATACATAAAACAATATAAGTATTTTCACAAAAGATAGCTATATTTGAATTCTCATTCCGTTTCCTCAAGATTTCTATACGTATATCTAGGGTATATGTACCCGTATCATACCCAGCTTCTATATGTATTTACTATTGGTATATACATCAAATCAACATCCTAATCAATATTATTACTGCCCTAGATATGAGGTAACTAGGATTTGTCAAGTAGCATGAATTATTAGTAAGAAAACAAAATTAGGAATCCTTTTCTTTCTTTATAAATTAAAAACGTTTTTATGAATGAACACCATTTCTTCACTCCATTTTCTCATACCTTCACCCTCATTTCTCTCTCAAAATACTCTTAACTTCATACCTGATCATCTCCAAGCATTTTCCCCATCATTTAGCTTCAATTACAAGCCTTAAACACCATAAGAAAACTCTTTCAAGAACATATCAAAATAACCACCCATTTGAAGAAGTATACTTCCAACCTTTTGATCTAACTCCACCACTCTTTGATTCCAAGATTTTTTCTTATCTCTTACAGTAACTTTGTCCAAGTAACTTTAGGTAGTAACCTTGTTCATAATCTTGTTCGATTCATAATTATATAGCTATCTTATTTTATGTTGTAAAATTTTAACAACAAGAACATAGTTTGAATGATTTCAAACTTGTTTGCAAACTAAATAGATCCTTCTAACTTAACTTTTAAAACACTTCAAGACCTGTAATATATCATAATGATATGCAAACTTAACAAGATATAACTTGGTTTTACAAAGAACACCTTAAAAACTGAATCTACGCCGTCGGAGTGCAACCGGAGGCTGTTTTGGGTTGGATAATTAAAAACCATCTTGAACTTTGAATTGGAAATTCATGTTCTGGAAAAATGATATTTCTTATTAATATGTTAACACATAAAAATTTCATGGTTTAACTCAAAGTGTAAGTATTTTTAGAAAAATGATCATTAAATGTTGTTTTTATGATGGAAAATGATCACTTTCATAAGTTTTACCAAAGTTTGACCTATAACCTGTGATTTCGAATAAAAACTAAGGTATTTTTAGTTCATATTCTTAAAATTTGACTCGATCCAAGGAAGTGGCAAGTTGAACCAACGAAAACGGAGTTGTAATGAAGAAACTACGACTAAAACAAGATCGGGTATCCGAAACTAGTTTAGCTACGAAAATATTTGGAGATAAAGTAAATTAATCATATCTTTTCAAATTAGTATGATATTTTATATATAATTACTTATGATTTGATTTTATATATTTCAGAACCACCCGTAAACAACACGAGAAGATTAATCATAAGACCTCATGATTGTACGCAACACGTCATTTGACAACACGGTACTTTATGTACGCAACACGTCATTTGACAACATGGTACCATGGGTCGAGATTAATTCTGATCAATACGAATACGATGGGGTCTTTATTTATTTTGTTGAGCAACTAATTGTGGACCACTAACATCGGACTGTTAACTACGGACTAAGAAAATATTAAAAGTATTATAAGTATATATATATATATATATATATATATATATATATATATATATATATATATATATATATATGTAACGATTACTTGAAAAGAAAATATGTTGATATATTATATATATATGGTTAGGTTCGTGATATCTATCGGAGACCAAGTCGAGTTAAATACCTTCAAGGCAAAAGTGAGTTTCATTTGCTCCCTTTTTAATTGCTTTTGCAATATATATTTTTGGGCTGAGAATACATGCGCTGCTTTTATAAATGTTTACAAAATAGACACAAGTACTTAAAAATATATTCTATGTTGAGTTGTACCACTGGCATATTTCCCTGTAGCTTGGTAACTACTATTTACATGAGTATTGTAAATGCGAATCCTGTTGATAGATCTATCGGGCCTGACAACCCCAACCGGACTGGACGACCAGTATTCAACGGTTGCACAGTACTTCGTTTCGGTGACTACACTTGGTACGGTGTAGTAAGATTTCATAATAAAGGGAATATGCGACGTTGATTAAATGTTAAGTATGGTTATCAAGTGCTCAACAACTTAGAATATTTTTTATTAAAACGTTTATGTATATGAAATCTTGTGGTCCATATTTATAACGCTGCTAGCATTAAACCTATATCTCACTAACTTTATGTTGACGTTTAAAGCATGTTTATTCTCAGGTTCCTAGAAGTCTTCCGCTGTTTGAATATATGTTAGAGAAACCATGTGCATGGAGCCATACATGTTTTATTCGAGGAAGCATTGCATTCACAAAATCATCACCGTGTATTTATTTTGACTGCATTGTCAACGGAAGTATTCTTGTAAACTGTTATTTACAGTGATTGTCTATATGTAGAAATCATCAGATGTCGAAAACATTGAATTTTAAATATTCATTTATGGTATATCTTTTCAAAAGAATGCAATGTTTATAAAACGTATCATATAGAGGTCAAATGCCTCGCGATGTAATCATATGTTATTGTATTCATCCCTATTGATTGGGTCGGGTCATTTCACCGGTCCCCCGGTTCCATCATAAGTTTGAGGTTTGCACCCCATAAAAGCCTTGTAGGAGCACCATTCGCTAGAGTTACCGGCCCCTTGGTTGTTGTTGTTGTTGGTGGTGGTGGAGTGATCGGCCATAGCCACCTCTACGACGGTGGCTATCATTCATTGTAGAGCTTGTTCGGGAGTCTCATGGCGTGGCACACGACGAGGAGGCATTGTTCCTTCAAAACAAAAGAATACTGTTGGTTAGTATTCTAAATAATACTAACCGTGATATGGAATAAAGATAGAGAGAAAATTATCCTTGACTCGCCTTAAATTCTCTATGTCATAATGTCGGAATGTTCATATGAGTCACCGTAATATAATCCCGGAAATTATATTACCCTAATTCATATGTGCATTCGACATTACTTCATATAGTCAAGGTGGCGCGTCAATAAAATTTATCAACGTAAAATCAAGATCGAATATGAGTTAGATATGATAGAAGAGTTCGAGTATAAATGCACAAGTAGTCAAGTAATTCCTACTTCGAGTCTATATGCCGGTTGTAGTCTAGATTCACTAATGTACCCTATGACTCGGGGTTGACACCAATGAACTCTAAATCCCTACAACCAATGCTCTGATACCATCTGTAGCGACCCGACCAAATCATGTTTGACCGCGCCGTCTACGTAGGCCCCATTACATGGTCATAAGTCTTTAAGATAAAGTTTGACTGAAAATATGTCGCATTCATTTCATAAGTGTGAGTGTTTCAAAGTTTACAAAAGTAGTTTCCATATCTAGTACATAACGATGTTTAAAGTACAAATGAAACACGTGCGACACAGTTTAAATTAGTCAAAAGACGCTCCACGATATGCAAGTATACATGACATCCAAAGCAAGTATCAAAAAGAAAGTGCGGAAGCATGTATCACCTAATGTTCAAGGACCTGAGAAAAACATAGAAATCTTTCAACGAAAACACTGGTGAAATCATAGGTTTAAGTAAGTAAGTGAGTAAAAGTAAGTCGAACCACAAGATTTACATCAATGATAAATAGTAATACATTCTAAAAGTTAATATTCACGAGCACCTAATTATCAAGGCTTAACATTCCGTCCGTTGAACCCCATTATTAGTGCTAGAACAACACTGTTTCTCGAAAATATATTTCATCCGTAGACAGTAGCGAACCGTCCGAGATGAGGGTTTGTCAAACCCATATGGCCATACAACATAAGTTCATGCCTACACTTACACCCTGCAAGTGTAACTAATGATAATCGAATTGAGGATTTCGTTCTAAACTCGTTTGTAGAATGTTTGTTTTCCTGTACTTGTGTTCACTTAGTTAAGAAGAAACGTTTATGTTTTCTCATCCCAAATATAAGTTCAAAAGAGGAAAAGTGGGACTATGATCTCACCTTGAGCGCAAGAGTAAATAAGTACTTCGACAAGTAACGTGTGCAAAGAACAATGCTAGTCTTGACCTAAACAAATAGGTTGTATCAATAACGATAGTCACGATTGGTCAAAGATGTTCAATTAGTCCTATGGCTCGTTACGACTCGATTGTGTAGCATGTGAATCAATTTGTCAAGTTTCATGCAAGATACAAGTATAGAAACAAGTTAGGAATGTTGCATAATCATTTGGTTAAGTTTGACAAAAAGTCAAACTTTGGTCGGTCAAAGTCAACGAAAAAGTCAACACGTTCGGGTCGGGTCCCGAACTATTTTTCTGAGGTTTTTAATCATATATGAGCATGTTAGAACAAGTTACATGTGAATTGGAGGTGCATAGCATAGCAAACATTATTCGAAAATTGACAAAGTTGGACATACCACTTTGGCGCGCCGCGCGGGTATATGGCGCGCCGCGCCATTACCTGTGCAGAGAAATCTGGCAGTTTTTAAGTTTTATGCACGAACCTAACTTCAAACAATCACCATTTATGACCCGCAAACAACCAAAACATGTATCTTATATCATCAGAAAGGTATTTTGACAAGGAAAACAACTAAACACATTTCAACAATCACATTTACTTTTACAACAACCAAAATCACATTCAAAGCTCCTCATTAAATGCATTCAAGTTCATAAATAAAATTTGATGATTCGGCAACCAATTTACATGAATGATATGCCATTTCGAAGGTGATCAAGCATACAATACAACCTAACACTTACAAATAACATTTCATGTCATTCAAAGCATTAAATGTTCACATTAAATTCTATCAAACCCTAACCAACAACATCAAAATCACTAATCATGTTTATGAAGTTTTCTAAAACAACCTACACATCAAATTGAAGCTAGTGATACTAGGAACACATTTAATACATGCATTTATAACTTTTAACAACATTCAAACAACCAAATCACCAAATCAAACACACCAAAGTTCATATTCAAACTAGTTATTTCAAATAACGAAATCGAACATATAAATCATATATTCATGTTAGACTTGAGCCATAGACACTAATTAACAACTTTATAACTTAAAAACATCAAGCACACAAAATATAGTGATTTTAAAAAGTTACCCAAATGTAATGAAATTGGTATGGAATCGAAGAGGAAGTTGCAAGGATTCCAAATATGTAATTTGTTTTTATTGATGCTTGCTCGATTTGATTTAGATGATGATTCTTCAAATTGGAGAATTGAAAGAAAATATGGAAGTAGAAGAAGAAAAAGGAAATGAAAAAGAAAAGATGGAGTGGGGGTTGACTAGTCAAAGGCTAGTCATCTCTTTGATCACTTGGCAAAACTAGTCCCTCAAATTTGGTTTCGGGTGCGTAAAATTTTCTAAACAAGGTAATTTAAAACGCGTATTAACGGGAGATGTTATAAACATATAACGGAGCTTAAAATAGTATAACGGAAAAAGGCGGGATGTTACATTACCTACTCCTTAAAAGAAATTTCGTCCCGAAATTTAAGTAGGCGTAGTAGTCGTTGTTTCTTCCTCGGGATCTTGGGTTTCCGGAACCGGAAACAAGTGAGGGTATTTCCTTTGCATTTGGTCCTTCCTTTCCCAAGTAAACTCGGGTCCCCTTTTGGCATTCCAATGGACTTTAACACTCGGAATTCGGCTTTGTTTCAATGTCTTGACGGAGGTGTCCACAATTTCTACCAGTTCTTCCACAAAATGAAGCTTGTCGTCAATAGTAAGTTCCTCGAGAGGGATGACGATATCGGGTTCGGCAAGACGCTTTTTCAAGTTAGATATGTGGAAGGTAGGATGAACAGAGTTCAATTGAGGCGGAAGATCTAAACGATAAGCAACGGTTCCAATACGCTCCAAGATTTGGAAAGGACCAATATACCGTGGATTTAGCTTCCCGCGTTTCCCAAAACGGATTACACCCTTCCAAGGTGCAACTTTTAACATTACTCGGTCACCGACTTGAAATTCAAGGTCGTTGTGTCTTTTATCGGTATAGCACTTTTGACGACTCCGGGCCGTCCGAAGTCTATCTCGGATTTGAACGATCTTCTCGGTGGTTTCGTAAATGAGTTCGGGTCCGGTGATTTGCACGTCACCTATCTCAGCCCAACAAAGAGGTGAATGACATTTTCGGCTATATAGCGCTTCAAAATGTGCGGCTTTAATACTCGCGTGATAACTATTGTTGTAAGAGAACTCGGCGAGAGGTAAGTGCTTGTCCCAAGCTTTTCCAAAATCAACCACACAAGCTCGTTACATGTCCTCTAAGGTTTGAATTGTATTTTCGCTTTGTCCATCGGTTTGTGGATGATATGTGGTGCTCATGTCTAAACGCGTTCCCAACGCTTCTTGCAAGGTACGCCAAAATCTAGAAACAAAACGGCCATCTTGGTCGGAGATAATCGATAAAGGTACACCGTGTCGGGCTACGATCTCCTTGATGTAAAGTTGTGCAAGTTTCTCCATTTTGTCCGTTTCTTTCATTTCAAGGAAGTGTGCGGATTTGGTGAGACGGTCAACAATAACCCAAATAGTATCATAACCGCCCGACGTTTTTGGTAGTTTGGTGATAAAATCCATCGTTATCCTTTCCCACTTCCATTGCGGGATTTCGGGTTGTTGAAGTAATCCAGACGGTCTTTGGTGTTTGGCTTTGACTTTGGAACACGTCAAACACTTGGAAACATAAGTAGCTACGTCCCTTTTGATGTTCGGCCACCAATATTGTTGTTTAAGGTCATGGTACATCTTATTGGCACCGGGGTGGATCGAGTATCGTGACTTATGGGCTTCATCTAAAATAAGACTTCGTAGGTCCCCATATCTAGGCACCCAAATCCTTCCGGTGAAATATCAGAGTCCGGTTTCCTTAGTTTCAAACCGAGAGACGAGAATGTTCAAAAGCTCGTGTGAAACGTTTTCATCCTTGAGAGCCTCATCTTGGGCTACCCGAATTTGGCTATTAAGGTTTGTGTGAATGGTAATGTTTAAGGCTCGGACACGAAGTGGCACCGCTCTTTCTTTTTGACTTAAGGTATCGGCTACTACATTTGCCTTTCCGGGATGGTAACGAAGCTCGCAGTCGTAATCGTTTAAGGTTTCAATCCACCTTCGTTGTCTCATGTTTAGTTGCTTTTGATCGAAGATGTGTTGAAGACTTTTGTGATCGGTAAAGATAGTACTCTTGGTTCCATAAAGATAGTGTCTCCACATTTTAAGTGCAAAAACAACGGCTGCGAGTTCGAGATCATGTGTCGTGTAGTTTCGTTCATGAATTTTGAGTTGTCGAGAAGCATAAGAAATGACTTTCGTTCGTTGCATCAACACACACCCAAAACCATGTTTCGAGGCGTCGCAATACACAAAAAAATCATCGTTGCCTTCTGGAAGTGACAAGATAGGAGCGGTGGTTAGCTTCGTTTTCAAGATATGAAATGCGGATTCTTGTTCGGTTGCCCAAACGAATTTTCTTCCCTTATGAGTTAACGCGGTTAGAGGACGAGCGACTAAAGAGAAATCTTTGATGAATCTACGATAGTATCCGGCGAGACCCAATAATTGACGAATGTGAGTAGGAGTAGTAGGAGTCGCCCATTTACTAATGGCTTCGATTTTTGATGGATCGACTTTAATACCTTGATCACTTACAACATGACCAAGAAATTGAACTTCCTTCAACCAAAATTCACACTTGGAGAATTTGGCATAGAGTCGTTCTTGTCTTAAAAGTTCAAGCACAAGTCGGAGGTGTTCCTCGTGTTCTTCTTCGCTTTTAGAATAAACCAAAATATCATCGATGAACACGATAACGAATTTGTCAAGATACGGTTTGCACACGCGGTTCATAAGATCCATGAACACCGCCGGTGCATTAGTGAGACCAAATGGCATAACAAGGAATTCATAACTACCATAACGAGTTCGAAAAGCGGTTTTGGAGACATCTTCCCCCTTAACCCTTAATTGATGATAACCCGAGCGGAGATCGATTTTTGAATATACACAAGACCCTTGTAGTTGATCAAAGAGGTCATCGATGTGAGGAAGAGGATATCGGTTCTTAACCGTCAATTTTTTTAGTTCACGATAATCAATGCACATTCGTAGGGATCCGTCTTTCTTTTTAACAAACAAAATCGGAGCGCCCCAAGGCGAATGGCTTGGTTGGATAAAACCACGATCAAGTAGTTCTTGGATTTGACTTTGCAATTCTTGCATTTCGGATGTAGCGAGTCTATATGGTGCACGTGCTACGGGTGCGGCTCCCGGGATAAGATCAATTTGGAATTCAACCGGTCGATGGGGTGGAAGACCCGGAAATTCGTCGAGAAATACATTGGAATAGTCACTAACAATTGGCACATCATCGATATTGTAGTGACCTGAACTTTTCCATGTATATATATATTAATTGAGATTGATATTTACATGATTAAATGTTTCCAACATGTTAAGCAATTAAACTTGTTAAGACTTGATTAATTGAAATATGTTTCATATAGACAATTGACCACCCAAGTTGACCGGCGATTCACGAACGTTAAAACTTGTAAAAACGACATGACGATATATATATGGATATACATATGGTTAACATGAGATTATGATAAGTAAGTATCTCCATAAGTATATTAACAATGAGTTACATACATATAAACAAGACTACTAACTTAAGGATTTCGAAACGAGACATATATGTAACGATTATCGTTGTAACGACATTTAAATGAATATATATCATATTAAGATATATTAATATATCATAATATCATGATAATATAATAATTTAAAATCTCATTTGATATTATAAACATTGGGTTAACAACATTTAACAAGATCGTTAACCTAAAGGTTTCAAAACAACACTTACATGTAACGACTAACGATGACTTAACGACTCAGTTAAAATGTATATACATGTAGTGTTTTAATATGTATTTATACACTTTTGAAAGACTTCAATACACTTATCAAAATACTTCTACTTAACAAAAATGCTTACAATTACATCCTCGTTCAGTTTCATCAACAATTCTACTCGTATGCACCCGTATTCGTACTCGTACAATACACAGCTTTTAGATGTATGTACTATTGGTATATACACTCCAATGATCAGCTCTTAGCAGCCCATGTGAGTCACCTAACACATGTGGAAACCATCATTTGGCAACTAGCATGAAATATCTCATAAAATTACAAAAATATGAGTAATCATTCATGACTTATTTACATGAAAACAAAATTACATATCCTTTATATCTAATCCATACACCAACGACCAAAAACACCTACAAACACTTTCATTCTTCAATTTTCTTCATCTAATTAATCTCTCTCAAGTTCTATCTTCAAGTTCTAAGTGTTCTTCATATATTCTACAAGTTCTAGTTACATAAAATCAAGAATACTTTCAAGTTTGCTAGCTCACTTCCAATCTTGTAAGGTGATCATCCAACCTCAAGAAATCTTTATTTCTTACAGTAGGTTATCATTCTAATACAAGGTAATAATCATATTCAAACTTTGGTTCAATTTCTATAACTATAACAATCTTATTTCAAGTGATGATCTTACTTGAACTTGTTTTCGTGTCATGACTCTGCTTCAAGAACTTCGAGCCATCCAAGGATCTGTTGAAGCTAGATCCATTTTTCTCTTTTCCAGTAGGTTTATCCAAGGAACTTAAGGTAGTAATGATGTTCATAACATCATTCGATTCATATATATAAAGCTATCTTATTCGAAGGTTTAAACTTGTAATCACTAGAACATAGTTTAGTTAATTCTAAACTTGTTCGCAAACAAAAGTTAATCCTTCTAAATTGACTTTTAAAATCAACTAAACACATGTTCTATATCTATATGATATGCTAACTTAATGATTTAAAACCTGGAAACACGAAAAACACCGTAAAACCGGATTTACGCCGTCGTAGTAACACCGCGGGCTGTTTTGGGTTAGTTAATTAAAAACTATGATAAACTTTGATTTAAAAGTTGTTATTCTGAGAAAATGATTTTTATTATGAACATGAAACTATATCCAAAAATTATGGTTAAACTCAAAGTGGAAGTATGTTTTCTAAAATGGTCATCTAGACGTCGTTCTTTCGACTGAAATGACTACCTTTACAAAAACCACTTGTAACTTATTTTTCTGACTATAAACCTATACTTTTTCTGTTTAGATTCATAAAATAGAGTTCAATATGAAACCATAGCAATTTGATTCACTCAAAACGGATTTAAAATGAAGAAGTTATGGGTAAAACAAGATTGGATAATTTTTCTCATTTTAGCTACGTGAAAATTGGTAACAAATCTATTCCAACCATAACTTAATCAACTTGTATTGTATATTATGTAATCTTGAGATACCATAGACACGTATACAATGTTTCGACCTATCATGTCGACACATCTATATATATTTCGGAACAACCATAGACACTCTATATGTGAATGTTGGAGTTAGCTATACAGGGTTGAGGTTGATTCCAAAATATATATAGTTTGAGTTGTGATCAATACTGAGATACGTATACACTGGGTCATGGATTGATTCAAGATAATATTTATCAATTTATTTCTGTACATCTAACTGTGGACAACTAGTTGTAGGTTACTAACGAGGACAGCTGACTTAATAAACTTAAAACATCAAAATATATTAAAAGTGTTGTAAATATATTTTGAACATACTTTGATATATATATGTATATATTGTTATAGGTTCGTGAATCAACCAGTTGCCAAGTCTTACTTCCCGACGAAGTAAAAATCTGTGAAAGTGAGTTATAGTCCCACTTTTAAAATCTAATATTTTTGGGATGAGAATACATGCAGGTTTTATAAATGATTTACAAAATAGACACAAGTACGTGAAACTACATTCTATGGTTGAATTATCGAAATCGAATATGCCCCTTTTTATTAAGTCTGGTAATCTAAGAATTAGGGAACAGACACCCTAATTGACGCGAATCCTAAAGATAGATCTATTGGGCCTAACAAACCCCATCCAAAGTACCGGATGCTTTAGTACTTCGAAATTTATATCATATCCGAAGGGTGTCCCGGAATGATGGGGATATTCTTATATATGCATCTTGTTAATGTCGGTTACCAGGTGTTCACCATATGAATGATTTTTATCTCTATGTATGGGATGTGTATTGAAATATGAAATCTTGTGGTCTATTGTTACGATTTGATATATATAGGTTAAACCTATAACTCACCAACATTTTTGTTGACGTTTAATGCATGTTTATTCTCAGGTGAATATTAAAAGCTTCCGCTGTTGCATACTAAAATAAGGACAAGATTTGGAGTCCATGTTTGTATGATATTGTGTAAAAACTGCATTCAAGAAACTAATTTCGATGTAACATATTTGTATTGTAAACCATTATGTAATGGTCGTGTGTAAACAGGATATTTTAGATTATCATTATTTGATAATCTACGTAAAGCTTTTTAAACCTTTATTTATGAAATAAAGGTTATGGTTTGTTTTAAAAATGAATGCAGTCTTTGAAAAACGTCTCATATAGAGGTCAAAACCTCGCAACGAAATCAATTAATATGGAACGTTTTTAATCAATAAGAACGGGACATTTCAGTTGGTATCCGAGCGTTGGTCTTAGAGAACCAGAATTTTGCATTAGTGTGTCTTATCGAGTTTGTTAGGATGCATTAGTGAGTCTGGACTTCGACCGTGTTTAGTTGAAAAATGATTGCTTAACAAATTTTGTTGGAAACTATATATTTTTAACATGTGAATATTATGTGATATATTAATCTCTTAACGCGTTTGATATTATGTGATAGATGTCTACCTCTAGAACAAGTCCCATTGACTCACATAATAATAATGAAGAGTCAAATGTAAATTGGAATGATTCGTGGACTGATTCACAAGTTCCCGAAGAGGAACCGGAAGAAGAGTCGGAACCGAAAGAAGAATCGGAACCGGAAGAAGAATCGGAACCGGATGAAGAAATAGAACCGGTGGGGGAAATAATAAAACGGTTAAGTAAAAGAAAATCCTCAACCAACCGACCAAGGTTAATTATGATCAATGGTGTTTCCGCCAAGGAAGCAAAATATTGGGAGGATTACCAATTCTCCGATGAATCGGATTCCGACGAGAATTCCGATGATGTTATAGAAATTACCCCAACTGAATTTAAAAAGGCAAAAGAAAATAATAAGGGAAAGGGCATAAAAATAGCGAAATCTAATTCCAACCCCGATGAACTTTATATGTATCGTCAACCCCCGAAGTCCTTAAGTTGTAACAATGACCCGGGAACCTCTAAACCACCAGGTTTTTCTAAACCAATGTGGAAAATTACGGCTCGTATTAGGGGAACATCATATATCCCTAGAAACTTGGCAAAACGAACCAAAACCGAAGAAGAAGAAATAAGCGAGTCGGAATAAGATAGTTGTATTCGTGTGGTGTAATATATGTAATATAGTGTGCTTATGCTTTACGATGTGTAAAAATTGCTTGTATTAATAAGTATTTTTTTTATGAATCTAACTCTTGTCTATTTTACAGTATAAAAACACAAAATGGATAGACAACTCAATATTTTAAGAGACCTACCCGGAGACATGATTGATGAAATCTTGTCTAGAGTCGGTCAGAATTCTTCGGCACAACTATTTAAGGCGAGATCAGTTTGTAAGACATTCGAAGAACGTTCCAAGAATGCCTTGGTTTATAAAAGGCTTTCGTTCGAAAGATGGGGGATATCACATTGGGAAATCCATAAGTTACGATGTGTTTACTTTGACGCATATATTGCGGGGAACCCAAATGCTATTTTACGCAATGGGTTAAGAAATTATTTTGACTCAATATATCCGAATATTGGACTTCGTGATTTAGAAAAAGCGGCTAACATGCAACATAAAGAAGCATGTTATGCTTACGGATTAGTAATGTTCGCTTCTCACCAAAGTGAGAACAAGAACATCGGGCTACAACTATTAAACAAAACGTTCCCACAAGTGACGGAGTCGGTAATTGGGGTAAGAAATGAGGTTTTTAGATTGTTACGGGACTGTTGGACATTACGTAACCCCCGTCCCTTTGACGACGTTACAACACGCTGTCTTATCAACGGCCATAACAGTTATGTTCCACAAGACCAAGGATGGGAAGTAATCCTAGTAAAACCAGAATGCATGACTTGTTTCTGGACGTATGAATTACGTGTCTTTATTGCCTTTGCTGAACGACTTGTGTACTAGCTAGAATTATCTTCACAACCATCTTGTATCAAATTTATTGTGTGCTATATTTCATGCTATATGTAAAATAAGCGGTATTGTAAGTTTGTAAAATATTGTGAAAAAGTTTGAACGCGAAATATTATTATAATCAGTTTTTCATATAGAATTGTAGTAGTTGAATTGTATATTAGCTACTAAGTATGAACTTAACGGGTAGGTACTACCCGAATTTAAACTTAAAAACGCTAATATGAAGAAAAAGCTTTTATAAATGAGTTCATATTATGCTACGAAATACTATTAACTACTCTTAATATTCTGTATGATTAACTTGTTCCATTTGACTATTTTGAAGGAAATGGCACCGACTACTCGACACACCGTGAATATGAATGAAGAGGAATTCCGTACTTTTCTAGCTTCAAACATAGCCGCAGTACAGGCTGCGCTACATACCAACAATAACCTTGGATCTAGCAGTACAGGAAATCGTGTAGGATGCACCTACAAAGAATTCACTGCCTGCAAACCTTTGGAATTTGATGGAACCAAAGGACCGATCGGATTGAAACGGTGGACCGAGAAGGTCGAATCGGTGTTTGCCATTAGTAAGTGTACTGAAGAGGACAAAGTGAAGTATGCTACGCATACCTTCACAGGTTCTGTGTTAACATGGTGGAATACCTATCTAGAGCAAGTGGGACAAGACGATGCGTACGCACTACCGTGGTCAGCATTCAAGCACTTGATGAACGAGAAGTACCGTCCCAGAACCGAGGTCAATAAGCTCAAGACAGAACTTAGAGGGTTACGAACCCAAGGATTTGATATTACAACGTACGAAAGACGATTCACAGAATTGTGCCTATTGTGTCCAGGAGCATTCGAAGATGAGGAAGAGAAGATCGACGCATTTGTGAAAGGATTACCGGAAAGAATTCAAGAAGATATAAGTTCACACGAGCCCGCCTCCATACAACAGGCATGTAGAATGGCTCACAAACTAGTGAACCAGATTGAAGAAAGAATTAAAGAACAGACTGCTGAAGAGGCCAATGTGAAGCAAGTCAAAAGAAAGTGGGAGGAAAATGGTGATAAGAATCACCAATACAACAACAACAGCAATCGTAACAATTATCCCAACAATCGCAACATCAATCGCAACTACAACAAACGGCCCAACAACAACAACAACAACAACAACAACAACAACAACAACAACAGCAACAGCAACTACAACAATCATCTCAACAACAATAATAACCGCAACAACAACAACAATCAGAAGCAGCTATGCCAAAGGTGTGAAAAGTATCACTCGGGGTTCTGCACCAAATTTTGCAACAAGTGTAAAAGAAATGGTCATAGCGCGGTGAAGTGTGAGGTCTACGGACCAGGGGTTAATAGAACGAAAGGAACAAATGGTGTCGGAACGAGTAATGGCGGAGCAAGTAGTGTCGGAGCAAGTTATGCCAATGTAGTTTGTTATAAATGTGGAAAACCGGGCCACATTATTAGAAATTGCCCGAACCAGGAGAACACGAATGGACAAGGCCGCGGAAGATTTTTCAATATTAATGCGGCAGAGGCACAAGAAGACCCAGAGCTTGTTACGGGTACGTTTCTTATTGACAATAAATCTGCTTACGTTTTATTTTGATTCGGGTGCGGATAGAAGCTATATGAGTAGAGATTTTTGTGCTAAATTAAGTTGTCCATTGACGCCTTTGGATAGTAAATTTTTACTCGAATTAGCAAATGGTAAATTAATTTCAGCAGATAATATATGTCGGAATCGAGAAATTAAACTGGTTAGCGAAACATTTAAGATTGATTTGATACCAGTAGAGTTAGGGAGTTTTGATGTGATAATCGGTATGGACTGGTTGAAAGAAGTGAAAGCAGAGATCGTTTGTTACAAAAATGCAATTCGCATTATACGAGAAAAAGGAAAACCCTTAATGGTGTACGGAGAAAAGGGCAACACGAAGCTACATCTTATTAGTAATTTGAAGGCACAAAAACTAATAAGAAAAGGTTGCTATGCTATTCTAGCACACGTCGAGAAAGTACAAACTGAAGAAAAGAGCATCAATGATGTTCCCATTGCAAAAGAATTTCCCGATGTATTTCCGAAAGAATTACCGGGATTACCCCCACATCGATCCGTTGAATTTCAAATAGATCTTGTACCAGGAGCTGCACCAATAGCTCGTGCTCCTTACAGACTCGCACCCAGCGAGATGAAAGAACTGCAAAGCCAATTACAAGAACTTTTAGAGCGTGGTTTCATTCGACCAAGCACATCACCGTGGGGAGCTCCTGTTTTGTTTGTCAAGAAGAAAGATGGTACATTCAGGTTGTGTATCGACTACCGAGAGTTGAACAAACTTACCATCAAGAACCGCTACCCACTACCGAGAATCGACGACTTATTTGATCAACTACAAGGCTCGTCTGTTTATTCAAAGATTGACTTACGTTCCGGGTATCATCAAATGCGGGTGAAAGAAGATGATATTCCAAAGACTGCTTTCAGAACACGTTACGGTCATTACGAGTTTATGGTCAGGCCGTTTGGTTTAACTAATGCACCAGCTGTGTTCATGGACCTTATGAACCAAGTGTGTGGACCATACCTTGACAAGTTTGTCATTGTTTTCATTGATGACATACTTATTTACTCAAAGAATGACCAAGAACACGGTGAACATTTGAGAAAGGTGTTAGAAGTATTGAGGAAGGAAAAACTGTACGCTAAGTTTTCAAAGTGTGCATTTTGGTTAGAAGAAGTTCAATTCCTCAGTCACATAGTGAACAAAGAAGGTATTAAGGTGGATCCGGCAAAGATAGAAACTGTTGAAAAGTGGGAAACCCCGAAAACTCCGAAACACATACGCCAGTTTTTAGGACTAGCTGGTTACTACAGAAGGATCATCCAAGACTTTTCCAGAATAGCAAAACCCTTGACTGCATTAACGCATAAAGGGAAGAAATTTGAATGGAATGATGAACAAGAGAAAGCGTTTCAGTTATTGAAGAAAAAGCTAACTACGGCACCTATATTGTCATTGCCTGAAGGGAATGATGATTTTGTGATTTATTGTGACGCATCAAAGCAAGGTCTCGGTTGTGTATTAATGCAACGAACGAAGGTGATTGCTTATGCGTCTAGACAATTGAAGATTCACGAACAAAATTATACGACGCATGATTTGGAATTAGGCGCGGTTGTGTTTGCATTAAAGACTTGGAGGCACTACTTATATGGGGTCAAAAGTATTATATATACCGACCACAAAAGTCTTCAACACATATTTAATCAGAAACAACTGAATATGAGGCAGCGTAGGTGGATTGAATTATTGAATGATTACGACTTTGAGATTCGTTACCACCCAGGGAAGGCAAATGTGGTAGCCGATGCCTTGAGCAGGAAGGACAGAGAACCCATTCGAGTAAAATCTATAAATATAATGATTCATAATAACCTTACTATTCAAATAAAGGAGGCGCAACAAGGAGTTTTAAAAGAGGGAAATTTAAAGGATGAAATACCCAAAGGATCGGAGAAGCATCTTAATATTCGGGAAGACGGAACCCGGTATAGGGCTGAAAGGATTTGGGTACCAAAATTTGGAGATATGAGAGAAATGGTACTTAGAGAAGCTCATAAAACCAGATACTCAATACATCCTGGAACAGGGAAGATGTACAAGGATCTCAAGAAACATTTTTGGTGGCCGGGTATGAAAGCCGATGTTGCTAAATACGTAGGAGAATGTTTGACGTGTTCTAAGGTCAAAGCTGAGCATCAGAAACCATCAGGTCTACTTCAACAACCCGAAATCCCGGAATGGAAATGGGAAAACATTACCATGGATTTCATCACTAAATTGCCAAGGACTGCAAGTGGTTTTGATACTATTTGGGTAATAGTTGATCGTCTCACCAAGTCAGCACACTTCCTGCCAATAAGAGAAGATGACAAGAAGGAGAAGTTAGCACGACTGTATTTGAAGGAAGTCATCTCCAGACATGGAATACCAATCTCTATTATCTCTGATAGGGATGGCAGATTTATTTCAAGATTCTGGCAGACATTACAGCAAGCATTAGGAACTCGTCTAGACATGAGTACTGCCTATCATCCACAAACTGATGGGCAGAGCGAAAGGATGATACAAACGCTTGAAGACATGCTACGAGCATGTGTTATTGATTTCGGAAACAGTTGGGATCGACATCTACCGTTAGCAGAATTTTCCTACAACAACAGCTACCATTCAAGCATTGAGATGGCACCGTTTGAAGCACTTTATGGTAGAAAGTGCAGGTCTCCGATTTGTTGGAGTGAAGTGGGGGATAGACAGATTACGGGTCCGGAGATTATACAAGAAACTACCGAGAAGATCATCCAAATTTAACAACGGTTGAAAACCGCCCAAAGTCGACAAAAGAGCTACGCTGACATTAAAAGAAAAGATATAGAATTTGAAATTGGAGAGATGTTCATGCTTAAAGTTGCACCTTGGAAAGGCGTTGTTCGATTTGGTAAACGAGGGAAATTAAATCCAAGGTATATTGGACCATTCAAGATTATTGATCGTGTCGGACCAGTAGCTTACCGACTTGAGTTACCTCAACAACTCGCGGCTGTACATAACACTTTCCACGTCTCGAATTTGAAGAAATGTTTTGCTAAAGAAGATCTCACTATTCCGTTAGATGAAATCCAAATCAACGAAAAACTCCAATTCATCGAAGAACCCGTCGAAATAATGGATCGTGAGGTTAAAAGACTTAAGCAAAACAAGATACCAATTGTTAAGGTTCGATGGAATGATCGTAGAGGACCCGAGTTCACCTGGGAGCGTGAAGATCAGATGAAGAAGAAATACCCGCATCTATTTCCAGAAGATTCGTCAACACCTTCAACAGCTTAAAATTTCCGGACGAAATTTATTTAACGGGTAGGTACTGTAGTGACCCGAACTTTTCCATGTTTATATATATTAATTGAGATTGATATTTACATGATTAAATGTTTTCAACATGTTAAGCAATTAAACTTGTTAAGACTTGATTAATTGAAATATGTTTCATATAGACAATTGACCACCCAAGTTGACCGGCGATTCACGAACGTTAAAACTTGTAAAAACGACATGACGATATATATATGGATATACATATGGTTAGCATGAGATTATGATAAGTAAGTATCTCCATAAGTATATTAACAATGAGTTACATACATATAAACAAGACTACTAACTTAAGGATTTCGAAACGAGACATATATGTAACGATTATCGTTGTAACGACATTTAAATGAATATATATCATATTAAGATATATTAATATATCATAATATCATGATAATATAATAATTTAAAATCTCATTTGATATTATAAACATTGGGTTAACAACATTTAACAAGATCGTTAACCTAAAGGTTTCAAAACAACACTTACATGTAACGACTAACGATGACTTAACGACTCAGTTAAAATGTATATACATGTAGTGTTTTAATATGTATTTATACACTTTTGAAAGACTTCAATACACTTATCAAAATACTTCTACTTAACAAAAATGCTTACAATTACATCCTCGTTCAGTTTCATCAACAATTCTACTCGTATGCACCCGTATTCGTACTCGTACAATACACAGCTTTTAGACGTATGTACTATTGGTATATACACTCCAATGATCAGCTCTTAGCAGCCCATGTGAGTCACCTAACACATGTGGGAACCATCATTTGGCAACTAGCATGAAATATCTCATAAAATTACAAAAATATGAGTAATCATTCATGACTTATTTACATGAAAACAAAATTACATATCCTTTATATCTAATCCATACACCAACGACCAAAAACACCTACAAACACTTTCATTCTTCAATTTTCTTCATCTAATTAATCTCTCTCAAGTTCTATCTTCAAGTTCTAAGTGTTCTTCATATATTCTACAAGTTCTAGTTACATAAAATCAAGAATACTTTCAAGTTTGCTAGCTCACTTCCAATCTTGTAAGGTGATCATCCAACCTCAAGAAATCTTTATTTCTTACAGTAGGTTATCATTCTAATACAAGGTAATAATCATATTCAAACTTTGGTTCAATTTCTATAACTATAACAATCTTATTTCAAGTGATGATCTTACTTGAACTTGTTTTCGTGTCATGACTCTGCTTCAAGAACTTCGAGCCATCCAAGTATCCGTTGAAGCTAGATCCATTTTTCTCTTTTCCAGTAGGTTTATCCAAGGAACTTAAGGTAGTAATGATGTTCATAACATCATTCGATTCATATATATAAAGCTATCTTATTCGAAGGTTTAAACTTGTAATCACTAGAACATAGTTTAGTTAATTCTAAACTTGTTCGCAAACAAAAGTTAATCCTTCTAACTTGACTTTTAAAATCAACTAAACACATGTTCTATATCTATATGATATGCTAACTTAATGATTTAAAACCTGGAAACACGAAAAACACCGTAAAACCGGATTTACGCCGTCGTAGTAACACCGCGGGCTGTTTTGGGTTAGTTAATTAAAAACTATGATAAACTTTGATTTAAAAGTTGTTATTCTGAGAAAATGATTTTTATTATGAACATGAAACTATATCCAAAAATTATGGTTAAACTCAAAGTGTAAGTATGTTTTCTAAAATGGTCATCTAGACGTCGTTCTTTCGACTGAAATGACTACCTTTACAAAAACGATTTGTAACTTATTTTTTTGACTATAAACCTATACTTTTTCTGTTTAGATTCATAAAATAGAGTTCAATATGAAACCATATCAATTTGATTCACTCAAAACGGATTTAAAATGAAGAAGTTATGGGTAAAACAAGATTGGATAATTTTTCTCATTTTAGCTACGTGAAAATTGGTAACAAATCTATTCCAACCATAACTTAATCAACTTGTATTGTATATTATATAATCTTGAGATACCATAGACACGTATACAATGTTTCGACCTATCATGTCGACACATCTATATATATTTCGGAACAACCATAGACACTCTATATGTGAATGTTGGAGTTAGCTATACAGGGTTGAGGTTGATTCCAAAATATATATAGTTTGAGTTGTGATCAATACTGAGATACGTATACACTGGGTCATGGATTGATTCAAGATAATATTTATCAATTTATTTCTGTACATCTAACTGTGGACAACTAGTTGTAGGTTACTAACGAGGACAGCTGACTTAATAAACTTAAAACATCAAAATGTATTAAAAGTGTTGTAAATATATTTTGAACATACTTTGATATATATGTACATATTTGTTATAGGTTCGTGAATCGACCAGTGGCCAAGTCTTACTTCCCGACGAAGTAAAAAAATCTGTAAAACTGAGTTATAGTCCCACTTTTAAAATCTAATATTTTTGGGATGAGAATACATGCAGGTTTTATAAATGATTTACAAAATAGACACAAGTACGTGAAACTACATTCTATGGTTGAATTATCGAAATCGAATATGCCCCTTATTATTAAGTCTGGAAATCTAAGAATTCGGGAACAGACACCCTAATTGACGCGAATCCTAAAGATAGATCTATTGGGCCTAACAAACCCCATCCAAAGTACCGGATGCTTTAGTATTTCGAAATTTATATCATATCCAAAGGGTGTCCCGGAATGATGGGGATATTCTTAAATATGCATCTTGTTAATGTCGGTTACCAGGTGTTCACCATATGAATGATTTTTATCTCTATGTATGGGATGTATATTGAAATATGAAATCTTGTGGTCTATTGTTACGATTTGATATATATAGGTTAAACCTATAACTCACCAACATTTTTGTTGACGTTTTAAGCATGTTTATTCTCAGGTGATTATTAAGAGCTTCCGCTGTCGCATACTAAAATAAGGACAAGATTTGGAGTCCATGCTTGTATGATATTGTGTAAAAACTGCATTCAAGAAACTTATTTCGTTGTAACATATTTGTATTGTAAACCATTACGTAATAGTCGTGTGTAAACAGGATATTTTAGATTATCATTATTTGATAATCTACGTAAAGCTTTTTAAACCTTTATTGATGAAATAAAGGTTATGGTTTGTTTTAAAATGAATGCAGTCTTTGAAAAACGTCTCATATAGAGGGACATTTCAGTTGGTATCAGAGCGTTGGTCTTAGAGAACCAGAAAATTTGCATTAGTGTGTCTTATCGAGTTTGTTAGGATGCATTAGTGAGTCTGGACTTCGACCGTGTTTTCTTTAAAAATGATTGCTTAACATTTTTGTTGGAAACTATATATTATTAACATGTATATATTATGTGATATATTAATCTCTTAACATGTTTGATATTGTGTGATAGATGTCTACCTCTAGCACAAAGCCCATTGACTCACCTAATAATAACGAAGAGTCGAATATATATTGGACTGATTCACAAGTTCCCGAAGAAGAACCGGAAGAAGAATCAGAACTGGAAGAAGAATCAGAACCGGAAGAGGAGGAACCGGAGGAGGAAATAGAACCGGTAGGGGAAATAATAAAACGGTTAAGTAAAAGAAAATATTCAACCAACCGACCAAGGTTAATTATGGTCAATGGTGTTTCCGCCAAGGAAGCAAAATATTGGGAGGATTACCAATTCTCCGATGAATCAGATTCCGACGAGAATTCCGATGATGTTATAGAAATTACCCCAACTGAATTTAAAAAAGAAAAAGAAAATAATAAGGGAAAGGGCATAAAAATAGAGAAATCTAATTCCAACCCCGATGAACTTTATATGTATCTGATAATGCTAAAAACGAACATATATTTCATAGCATTATTCCTCAAGAAAGACAAGCTTTTAGTTGCAATTGTTCTATTTACAAGTGATATTCGTTTAAATAATAAAAGGTGAAGACAAAAGACAGATTCGACGAATTGAAGACGCAAACGACCAAAAAGCTCAAAAGTACAAAAGACAATCAAAAAGGTTCCAATTATTGATAAGAAACGTCTCGAAATTACAAGAGTACAAGATTCAAAACGCAAAGTACAAGATATTAAATTGTACGCAAGGACGTTCGAAAATCCGGAATCGGGACCAGAGTCAACTCTTAACGCTCGACGCAACGGACTAAAAATTACAAGTTAACTAGGTATATAAATATAATATAATATATAATTAATTATATTAATTATATATATATTATATTTATAAATAAAAACCGTCGGCAGAGAAAGACTCCAAAGTGTGAGCTGGAATTTCAAACTCCGCGACTCGCGGAGTTTGAAGGCCAAAAAGGCCGCGAGTCGCGGAGCCCCAAAATGAAAAACTGCCTATAAAGCCAACCGAATTTTGATCGCATTTTCATAATCTTTTTCTTCTCTTATCATACGTAAAATTTATATTTATATTTATAATTTATATTTTAATTTTAATTATAATTCTAATAATAAGGGTATGTTAGCGAATGTTGTAAGGGTGTAAGTCGAAATTCTGTCCGTGTAACGCTACGCTATTTTTAATCATTGTAAGTTATGTTCAACCTTTTTACATTAATGTCTCGTAGCTAAGTTATTATTATGCTTATTTAAAACGAAGTAATCATGATGTTGGGCTAATTACTAAAATTGGGTAATTGGGCTTTGTACCATAATTGGGGTTTGGAAAAAAGAACGACACTTGTGGAAATTAGACTATGGGCTATTAATGGGCTTTATATTTGTTTAACTAAATGATAGTTTGTTAATGTTAATATAAAGATTTACAATTGGGCGTCCCTATAAATTACCATACACACTCGATCGGACACGATGGGCGGGGTATTTATATGTACGAATAATCGTTCATTTAACCGGACACGGGAATGGATTAATAGCCACTAGAATTATTAAAACAGGGGTGAAATTACATTCAAGGGTAATTGGTGTAATTGTTAACAAAGTAGTAAAACCTTGGTTTACACGCAGTTGATAACCCGGTGTATTCATTAAACAAAGTATTAAAACCTTGTTACAATTCGAATCCCCAATTAGTTGGAATATTTAACTTCGGGTATAATAATAATTTGACGAGGACACTCGCACTTTATATTTATGACTGATGGACTGTTATGGACAAAAACCAGACGGACATATTAAATAATCCAGGACAAAGGACAATTAACCCATGGGCATAAAACTAAAATCAACACGTCAAACATCATGATTACGGAAGTTTAAATAAGCATAATTCTTTTATTTCATATTTAATTTCCTTTATTTTATATTTAATTGCACTTCTAATTATCGCATTTTTATTGTTATTATATTTAATTGCATTTTTAATTATCGTACTTTTTAATTATCGCAAGTTTATTTTATCGCACTTTTATTATTCGCAATTTCATTATCGTTATTTACTTTACGCTTTAAATTAAGTCTTTTATTTATTTAATATTTTACATTAGGTTTTAACTGCGACTAAAGTTTTAAAATTGACAAACCGGTCATTAAACGGTAAAAACCCCCCTTTATAATAATAATATTACTTATATATATGTTTGTATTTTTATAAAAGTAAACTAATATAGCGTTACGCTTTGTTTAAAGATTTCCCTGTGGAACGAACCGGACTTACTAAAAACTACACTACTATACAATTAGGTACACTGCCTATAAGTGTTGTAGCAAGGTTTAAGTATATCCATTCTATAAATAAATAAATATCTTGTGTAAAATTGTATCGTATTTAATAGTTTTTCCTAGTAAAATATAATACTATTTCGTACCCTCACGCTACATCATCAAGTATTTTTGGCGCCGCTGCCGGGGACACTCTTAAACGCCGGAAGTGCAACGCTAATAAAAAAAAAAAAGAAGATTTTTAGTTAACTTTTATTAAAATTCGTTTTTATAAAAATACGTTTTAATTATTCAAAAATATAAAAAGAAAAACAAAAATATAAGTATTTTTAAGATTTTGTTAAATATTTAAGTTTTATAAGTTTCTTTATTTTTAGTTTAGTTTATAAAAATATAAGTTTTATTTTAATATCTTTTATATATTTAAAACAGAAAACAGAAAATAAAAAAAAATAAATAAAGAAAAAACGCGCCGAATATTTAAACCTGTCAGCTGAATTCTGGAACCCCGCGACTCGCGGGGTTTGATGCTTTAATTGCCGCGACTCGCGGAGACTTTCTGACAGGCGACAAAAAAACCATAATCGAGCATTAATTACGGGTATTAATTAATTATTATTATTATTTAACCCTAATAATTATTATTATTATTATTAGTTTTATTTTAACTTTTACTTTTTATTTAATTTATGTATTTAGTATTAATTAGTTTAATTAAATTGTAAAATTAATAGTTTTATTAAATAAATAATATAAAAATAATATTTTTATAAAAATTGTACTTTTTACAACTTTTTGTATATTTTTATATTTTGTCCCTTTTTAATCATTTTAGCGTAATATTTGTATTTTTAGCTCATATTTAATTTTAAACTTAGTTTTTGCCATAGTCATTTTTACTCCTAGATTTTTAGGCTTTGCCGTAGAATTCCTTAAGTGCTTTTTCTTTAGACTAAGATTTAGGTGCTTTAGAATTTTGCGACGCCTTTTTAAGTTTTAGTTTCTTTTTAAGTTATTTCCATTTGGGATTTAGTTTTTCCTGTAAGCTTTAATATTTTTAGACACCTTTTACTATGTATCAATTATCATTCCAATTAGTAATCTCAATTTGCGATTATAATTTTAAGTTAGTTGTAGTAATAAGGTTAGGTTAGTCAAGTATTTTTAAGTTTTGATAAGCTTCTTTTATTTTTCCGTCACCTTTTATTTTTCAACCATTTTTTCTTTTTCGACCTTTTTCGACGAACTCTTTTTCTTTCTTATTTCTCGCTATTCTAGTTTTAGGACATAGATTTTTATTCTACTTCTTATCTAAATTTCTTAAAATTACGAAAATTTATTTTAAGTGGTTAAATTAATAGACATCAAAATTTTCTGGTTCGTAGTAATAGTTGGATTTGTACGTGGACCGGGTTATTGGAGCCAAACAGTCCTCAATTATATTGAGACCAAACGAATCCTGCCCCTCTGCTGCATCTTTTGGCTATTCGAAACGTGGGCAAAATCAGAAAAGTCTATTGATTGGATAACTTATTATAATTTTTCTTTCCTTTTTAAAACTAATAGGATATTCAGTGAATGCACCGAGCAAGACGTTCACCACCTTTTGTACGTTCACCACCTGTAACTCGATCAAGACATTTAGCAAATATAACCGCCGTTGATTTTTCTTTAGAATCGTCATCCAGTCGACCAAGTACTTCAGTTCAAATTTCCGATAATCCATTTTTTTGAACCCGACCTCACAATTGAGAATCCGGAAAATATTCAGGAACGGTTCATAGATCCTGAACCACTAAACTTTCCTCCGGAGCCACCAATCATTCAAACAGAGATTGTTGAGGAACGAACCATTAAATCAGAATCATCTAGTGATACCGATTCAACAAATTCAATTATGGAGAATCTGGAACCTTTAAGTATGGAAGACCGAATGAGAGCTAAACGCACTGGCCAAGGTCACGCAATTACTTATCCAGACATTAATGCGCCAGATTATGAGATCAAAGGACAAATTCTACACATGGTGACTAATCAATGCCAATTTAGTGGTGCGCCGAAGGAAGATCCAAATGAACATCTACGTACCTTTAATAGGATCTGCACACTATTTAAAATCCGAGAAGTGGAGGATGAACAGATATATCTCATGTTATTTCCCTGGACTTTAAAGGGAGAAGCCAAAGATTGGTTAGAATCGTTACCTGAAGGGGCGATCGATACATGGGACGTTTTAGTTGACAAATTTCTTAAACAATTCTTTCCTGCATCTAAAGCCGTAAGACTTCAAGCAGAAATTGTTACGTTCACACAGAAGCCAAATGAAACTCTATATGAGGCGTGGACAAGATATGGAAAGTTATTAAGAGGATGTCCGCAACATGATTTAGACACCTGTCAAATAGTACAAATATTTTACCAAGGATGCGACATCACTACAAGGAAAGACATAGATATAGCAGCTGGTGGTTCTATTATGAAGAAAACCGAAACTGATGCTTACAAAATTATTGATAACACTGCTTCCCACTCACATGAGTGGCACCAAGAAAAAGATATCGTTAGATCATCTAAAGCAGCTAGAGCCGATTCTAGCCATGACTTAGATTCCATTTCCGCAAAGATAGATGCTGTGGAGAGACGAATGGAAAAGATGACTAAAGATATTCACTCAATACGAATTAGTTGTGAGCAGTGTGGAGGACCACATTTGACAAAAGATTGTCTCAGTATTGAATTAACAATGGAACAAAGAGAGAATATTTCATACATAAACCAAAGGCCTGGAAATAATTATCAGAATAATTATCAACCGCCAAGACCGATTTACAATCAAAACCAGAATTATAACCGAAATATTCCATACAACAACCAACAAGGTCCTAGCAATCAACAAGTATCCAATAATACTTATAATCAGCAAAGACCTAATTTTCAAAACAAACCACCACAACAAACCGATGATAAAAAGCCGAATTTAGAAGATATGATGACGAAGCTAGTTGAAACTCAAACGCAGTTTTTCACATCTCAAAAACAAACCAATGAACAAAATGCTCAAGCATTTAGAAATCAACAAGCTTCTATTCAAAATCTAGAACAAGAAGTAAGTAACCTAGCAAGGTTAATAGGTGAAAGAAAACCGGGAAGTCTACCTAGTGATACAAATGCTAACCCCCGAAATGAAACAGCTAAAGCCATTACCACAAGAAGTGGTACAACACTTAAACCACCTGAAATACCTGTAACTTCTGATGAAGCTATTCCTACTCCACAAGAACCACAACCTGATCAAGATAAGGAAAAAGAACCGGTAATTGAAAAGGTTAATGAAGATAACACAGTTAAGGATAAACCTTATGTTAAACCATACCAACCACCACTTCCTTACCCAAGTAAAATGAAGAAAGACAAACTTGAAGCCGAGCAATCCAAATTCTTGGATATGTTTAAACAGATAAATGTAAATCTTCCTTTTATTGATGTGATTTCAGGAATGCCTAGATATGGTAAATTCTTGAAAGATCTAATCTCAAATAGAAAGAAAATGGAAGAACTCTCGGCTGTTACTATGAATGCTAATTGTTCAGCAGTGCTGTTGAATAAGATACCAGAAAAATTATCTGATCCAGGAAGTTTCACAATTCCATGTTTTCTGGGTAGTCTTAGTTCAATAGAAGCATTGGCAGACTTAGGTGCTAGTATAAATCTAATGCCGTATTCACTATACACTAAACTAGACCTTGGAGAATTGAAACCAACCAGAATAAGCATACAACTAGCCGATAGATCAATAAAATATCCTAGAGGGATAATGGAGAACATGCTAGTTAAAGTTGGTACTTTAGTATTTCCAGTAGATTTTGTTGTTCTGGACATGGAAGAAGATTCTCAAGTTCCTCTCATATTAGGAAGACCATTCTTAAACACGGCTAAAGCAATGATAGACGTGTTCGGTAAGAAACTGACCCTAAGTATAGAGGATGAGGGTGTTACCTTTTCAGTTGATAGAGCAATGCAACAACCACAATCTGCAGATGATACATGTTATTATATTCAAACTATAGATGCACATGCAGAATTATTAGAAGAATTTCCAGAATTACAAGGAACAGGAGAATGTTCTTTAGGAGAAGGTAATGAACCAATTGATGAAGCTGAAATGTTAGCTACACTTATAGCTAATGGATATGAACCAACAACAGAAGAAATTCAAATGATAAAAGAAGAAGACATATATCAATACAAATCATCGATAGAAGAACCTCCGAAATTAGAGTTAAAGCCACTTCCAAACCATTTGGAATACGCTTATTTACATGGTGAATCTGAATTACCTGTAATAATATCGTCTTCTCTTACTGAAAATGAGAAATCACAACTCATTTCTGTGTTGAAAGCTCATAAACCAGCCATTGCATGGAAGATTCATGATATTAAAGGAATAAGTCCTTCGTATTGCACACATAAAATCCTTATGGAAGAAGGTCATAAAACGTATGTGCAACGCCAACGAAGACTAAATCCTAATATGCAAGATGTAGTTAAGAAAGAGATTATTAAACTGCTAGATGCAGGTTTGATATATCCAATTTCTGATAGTCCATGGGTAAGCCCAGTTCAATGCGTACCTAAGAAGGGTGGCATGACTGTCATTACAAATGAAAATAATGAGCTTATTCCTACTAGGACTGTAACAGGATGGCGTGTATGTATTGATTATAGAAAATTAAATGACGCCACCAGAAAAGATCACTTTCCCTTACCTTTCATTGATCAAATGTTAGAAAGATTAGCCGGAAATAGTTACTATTGTTTTCTAGATGGATTTTCCGGATATTTTCAAATTCCAATAGCACCCGAAGACCAAGAGAAAACCACATTCACGTGCCCTTATGGTACTTTTGCTTACAAACGCATGCCATTTGGACTTTGTAACGCCCCTGCAACCTTTCAAAGGTGTATAATGGCAATTTTTCTCGACATGATAGAAGAATGCATGGAAGTATTCATGGATGACTTTTCAGTCTTCGGTGATACATTTAAATCATGTCTAATTAATCTAGAACGAATGCTAATTAGATGCGAAAAATCAAATCTAGTACTTAATTGGGAGAAATGCCATTTCATGGTTAAAGAAGGCATCGTTCTTGGACATAAAATTTCAAAAGAAGGAATTGAAGTGGATAGAGCTAAAGTAGATGTAATTGCTAAACTTCTACATCCCACAAATGTTAGAGGAGTTAGGAGTTTTCTAGGGCATGCCGGTTTTTACCGACGTTTCATAAAAGATTTTTCTAAAATTGCCACTCCTATGAATAAACTCCTAGAAAAGGATGCTCCATTCATCTTTTCAGATAAGTGTATCAAATCTTTTAATATTCTTAAAGAGAAACTCACTAATGCACCGATCATGATAACACCAAATTGGAATCTACCATTTGAACTAATGTGCGATGCAAGTGATTTTGCAATGGGAGCCGTTTTAGGACAAAGGATTGAAAAACGATTTCAACCTATATATTATGCTAGCAAGACATTACAAGGAGCACAAACGAACTATACAACTACTGAAAAAGAACTCCTTGCTATTGTCTTTGCTTTTGACAAATTTCAATCATATCTCGTTCTAGCAAAAATGGTGGTCTATACCGACCATTCTGCTCTTAGATACCTATTTTCAAAACAAGATGCTAAACCAAGATTAATCCGTTGGATCTTACTCTTACAAGAGTTTGATATTGAAATCCGAGATAAAAGAGGAGCAGAAAATCTCGCCGCTGATCATCTTTCTCATCTTGAAAATCCGGAGTTAGAAGTTCTAAATGAATCGGCCATACAAGACAACTTTCCTGATGAATATCTATTGAAGATAGATTATAATGAAATCCCATGGTTTGCAGACTATGCAAACTACTTAGTTTGTAGATTCCTTGAAAAAGGATTATCGTACCAAAGACGAAAGAAATTCTTCAGTGATATAAAACACTATTTTTGGGAAGATCCACATCTGTTTAAAAGTTGTCTCGATGGAATAATACGCCGATGTGTATTTGGAGATGAAGCTAGTAAAATTTTAAACCATTGTCACACAGGACCAACAGGAGGGCATTATGGGCCTCAACTAACAGCAAGAAAAGTTTATGAAGCTGGATTCTATTGGCCTACAATTTACAAAGACGCACACCTTCTTTGCAAATCCTGTGACGCATGTCAAAGGGCCGGAAAAATAAGTCAACGTGATGAAATGCCACAAAATGTCATCCAAGTATGTGAAGTATTTGACATTTGGGGTATTGACTTTATGGGTCCATTTCCAAAATCTAATAATAATCTATATATACTCGTAGCCATTGATTATGTATCTAAATGGGCGGAAGCACAAGCTCTCCCAACTAACGATGCACGAGTTGTAGTCAACTTTTTAAAACGTCTTTTTGCAAGGTTTGGAACACCGAAAGCTTTAATAAGTGATCGGGGTACTCATTTCTGTAATAATCAACTTGAGAAAGTTCTTAAAAGATATGGAGTAACTCATAAAATCTCCACCGCATATCATCCACAAACAAGTGGACAAGTTGAAAATACCAACCGAGCTTTAAAACGTATTCTAGAGAAAACCGTAGGATCAAATCCGAAGGAATGGTTCATTAAATTGGAGGATGCACTCTGGGCTTTTAGAACAGCCTACAAAACTCCAATTAGAACCACACCTTTTAGACTTGTTTATGGAAAATCATGTCATCTTCCTGTAGAAATTGAACACAAAGCATTTTGGGCTTTGAAAACATGTAATCTTGATTTACATGAAGCCGGACGTCTACGATTAAGTCAACTAAACGAATTAGAAGAATTAAGACATGAAGCATACGAAAATTCGTTAATCTATAAAGAAAGAACGAAGAAATGGCATAATAAAAGAATCAGAAGTTCAAAAGAATTTAAAGAAGGAGACAGAGTTCTTCTTTTCAATTCACGATTCAAGCTATTTCCTGGAAAATTGAAATCAAGATGGTCTGGACCATTCATAGTCAAAAGAGTTTTCCCATATGGAACGATAGAATTGATAAATTCAAATGGGATTGAATTTAAAGTTAATGGTCACAGAGTTAAACATTACATACATGGTCCGATGGAAGTCGACAACGAAGTTAATCACAATTTTGACACCACAGCTAACTAAGTGTGGGGAGAATCAAGTCTTTAAAGGATAATATGTATTTCTGTTAGAGTTAGATTGTCTGTTTTCGTGTAGTTCTCGAAAATGGAACCCGAATGGTCTTTCCCTAGCAGACCCTAAAGAACTAGTCTTCTCCCCCCATTCTGAATTTTTATTTTTTTTAGGTTTTTACGAAATGAAGACTGCCTGTGAACTAAACCATGGTCTAATGCTACACGCTTTGATCACTAAACGTAATAATGACATACTCCCGAGTGAAATAGTATCAGTAATCAGAGAAAGAATGGACGGAGTTAGAAAAGAATCCAGATGCGAAGATAATAAGTTACAATTTGGTAAAGGAAAATCAAAATCCGCAGCGAAAAGAAGAGCACGACACCTAGAACGATGTCACAAATGCGGAAAATGGTCACATGGAGGTAAATGTTCAAATAATCAAACCTATTCAAATACCGAATTTGTTACTTTATGCAGAGACGGACTGTTCATATGTTTAGAAGAAAAGACACTGAATGCTCGAGGTTACGCTTATGTAGCCATGGAAAACCAATTAAACCGACTATCTTATGAATGGGATAGATCATATAACTAAGAAATCTATTTCACAGGTATGTCTGTACAGTTTTTATTTTTATTTTTATTTTTAACCTTTTGATAATAAACGC
Source organism: Rutidosis leptorrhynchoides (assembly GCF_046630445.1). Lineage (NCBI taxonomy): Eukaryota > Viridiplantae > Streptophyta > Magnoliopsida > Asterales > Asteraceae > Rutidosis > Rutidosis leptorrhynchoides. The sequence continues at coordinate 269,713,557 of NC_092335.1, forward strand.
TAATTTGTTCGCTAAAAAGTATTAAATTGGTATTGAATAAAATTAGGTTTGGCGACCGAAATTATTGATATCATTCAAAAATTTATTACATCACTGCGAAATTTAACGTTTATTCTTAAGGTATAAATATCTTTAAACAATCAACCCAAAATATTTCAAAAATTCGTCATGAGTTAAATTAGGTTTTGGAACCGAAATTACTTTACCGAAAAGAGGGGCGCATATTTTTGATAATATTTGATTGATTAAAGTGGGATAAAAAGACAAAAAGATTTTTAATTTTATTTTTACAATGTTTTTAAAATTAATATTTAAATCTTAAATTAATATTGTAAACTTTGTAAAAACAATATATTTAAAATTGTAAATATTTAAAAAAAAATTTTGGTGTGAATTTATAATATGAATTTTTAAATTAAATTTGGTGTGAACTTTTAATTTTTAAAATATGAATTTTTAATTTTATGCATTTCAAATTTTAAGTTTGGTGTGAATTTTTAATATTAATTTTGAATTTTATATTTAAGTTGTGTGAATTTAAAAACAAAAATTTACCTTATCTCATTAAGTTAAGAATATGATTTTTAAAATTCGTCGTAAGTTGAAGACTAGGTCTTTGAACCGAAATTGCTTTACCCGAGGGAGGGACGAGAACTTTTATTATCATTATTTTTAATCTTATTGAATTAAAGTATGCCAAAAACATTGAAAAAAAAAAAAACTCAAAAATCTTAGCTTTTAAAACAATCGCTACAAAAAGACAAATTTTAAAATTTTGTCGAAGGACGGACTAGGACATCGATCCGAAACGACCTCGTCCTAAATAACAAGGGAAACAAAATTTTAAAATTAATTACTTAATTGTTTTAATAAGTTAATGATTATAAAAAAAATAAAATACCAAACTCCGCGACTCGCGGAGTTTGGAGGGTTAATCTCCGCGACTCGCGGAGGAGTCGGATTACAGAAAAAAAATAAAGAGCTGCAACAGCTCAGTTTCACACACCCAAAACAGAAAATAGCTGCGAAATACTCCGAAAATACCCGAGAAAAAACCCCCAAAATCACAATTTTTAACCATTAATCACCAAATCTTTTGCTAAAATCATGTTGAGAAGGATGCTATCTAAGAATTACTCAAGAAAAACGGTAAATTTCTACACCTAAACACCATTTAATCCGAAATTAGGTGTTCTTGAGTCATTTTTTTCCCAATTTGATTTTGATGCTTTTTAGTGTAATTAGGCTTAAATTGTTTATGTATTATGCTTGTATAACCTAGATTGATGCTGTTTAACATGATTAGAAGCCCTAAACTTCAAATTTTGAATAATCTAGGGTTTGTGTTCTTGAGCAAATTTGGGGCTTTTTGATATAAACAGGTTATGGCCGATTTTTGTCATGAATTGTTGCTAAATTGAGTAGTGTAACATGTATAGGTAGTTAAATGATCCAAACTTTGAGCCTAAACATGATTTTGAGAATTAAAGTGGACTTTTTCAAGTCTAAAATTCATGAACTTGATTTTTGAAAGATAATGCCATTTGAGACTTGTTTAATTGCTAGTAATGATTATTTTGACATGTTATTTGAGTTGAATGTTTATGAACTTGGCGAACATTTTCGTATATGCTATTTGAAAAAGTGTAGATTTGATAAAAATGTGAAAATGAGCTTAAGTTTGATATAAATTGATAATGTCATTGTAATTATTTTGATTGATGATTTTGCTGACACTAATGCATATTTGGATGCACAAAAATTGTGTTTGATGTGTTTTGCAGAATGAAAGGGGTGAATCTTCATCCCAAGCCCGCAATGCTCCTGCTGAGAATTTGGAACAACAGGAGGTGGATAACTACTACAAGCAGGATATACCTCATCCAGTCATGACCTTTTCTGATATGCACTTGGAAGAGTTGCACCCGGACCTGAGATTTGACAGACTTTGGATAGATTATCCAAAATATCAAAGGGGTTTGCATACTCTTCATTCTAAGGTTGTTGAGGTACCGAGGGTCATAGAATGGGGACCCTTAGAAGCTGTAGAATTGGCCGGGCCAATTAGGGAATTACTTGTACAGAGGTATGGTAATTCTTCTTTTAATGACTGGGTATGTTTATTCACCATACGTAGACCTGTATATAAAGTATGGTGTGAAGAATTGTTATGTAGTATAGAGTTGAATGATCGGGTAGCTAGTTTAACCGATCGTTCTTTTATTAGATTTTTGTTAGGCGGTTCGATGCGCCACATGTCTTTACTGGACATGGCTCAGGCTTTACGTATATATACGCCTGAGGAGTTAGCGTCTGCCGATTGTAGAGGATTGATACTAAACGGTAGAAAGATAGATGAAAATTTTGATACACACGGTGTGTGGAGTCAAATGACAAGCCATCACCGTTTCAAAGGGGGAAATTACTCTTATTTGGATATAGATAGAGCGGAATTAAGAGTGATACATAGGTTTTTAGCTAATTCGATTACACAAAGGGGTAAAAACAAGGAAAAAGTAAATGAACAGGATTTGTTTTACCATATGTGTATTCGAGACCCACAAAGCGCTGTAAGTATACCATATTGTGTGGGTTATTATTTATCAGCTATGGTTCGGGAGATGCGACCGCATAGCATAATAGGAGGTGGTATTTTTATTACTTTGATTGGTGAATATCTCGGTGTGGATATAAGTCGGGGGGGATTATTAGTAGAAGAACCAGAACCCCGCGATACTATAGGTTTAAATGTATACCATGGTGCGAAAGTTTTGAAGAGGCGAAATAACGCCGCAGTACGATACCATGGTAGACATCCACAGGTGGAGAGAAACCAACAGCAAGGTAATGTAGGAGGGGGGAATGAGATGCAAGAAATGCATAGGTTTATAGCTTCTCAGGAATACGAAAATGCTAGACAGAGAGTATTTGAAGATTGGCAAGTTCATCAGAAACAAATCATAGCTCATTGCCAACATATAGGTAGAAACTATATTCCTACACCGAAACCCATCTTCCCTCCCTGGTCTATAGAGATGCAGCCACCATATCCTACGTATGACCCTGCCGAAGCATTCTATAGCACCTATGGTTATGCCTGGAACCCCTATTGGTACCAATATCATCCTTAGTTTACTTATTATTATTTTTTTTATTTTTTTTTTGTAATTTGTAATTATTGATACGTTTAATACTTTTGTTAATATTGTAATCATTTTTTATAATTATCTAACTTTTATTCTTAGATTTTAATAATTTTTGAATGTGGGGTAATATACCAAACTTCAAAAATATGTATATATGTTTGCAGTTTATCTTATGTACACAACAGGGTAAAACAACGCATTTTCAAAGACTGGCATTAAGTTCAGCAAAAGCAACTAATTTTGACGGCAAGATGCAAAATATATGTGAAATAACAACAAGACGGAATGAACAAATGATGTGCACCATTTATCATTCAGTAAACAAACGCCAATATATTTGGAAACTTTGGTAAAAATTTAATCATTTTCATACAAATCACCTTCAATAATTTAAATTGTTACTGATTTCTTGCAAATGAGGGCATTGCAAGATCTTAAGTGTGGGAAGGGGTTAAATTCTTTCGGATTTTAAAAATTTTTACTTTATACACTTGGTTACCATTAAAAATACTAGTAAAGCAGTAGTTGTATTAGAATCTAGTGCTCTCTGATAATAAAGAACAGCCCTAGTCTTATATACTAACTACCCAATTCTAGTAAAATTTTTCAAAATTTTCAATTAAATGAACTCAAAATCATGTTTATACATATTTATGAACGATAAAACTAGGTTTTAACACCGAAATTATTGTTACCTCGGAAAGGACATAAATTGAGAAACAAACCAAAATGTTAAAATTCATTTAAAATGGAATAGAGGACGATAAAAAGGAAAATAAAAGCCAAGTGTGGAAAAATTTACCAAGTTATCTTAAACATATGTCACATATATCTGTAACAAATAACTGAAAATACTTTTGCTTTGGACTAAACTAAACTGTTTTACCCGATAAAAGAAAAGAAGAGATGGATCTACACGATGAATCAATTCCATCATTAAAAGGAAGTAAAATCTTCCGAAAAAGACACGCGCTTCTTGATTTAGGTCATGAAGTTGTCGTCCAGACCAGCTGTAGGTTGACGAAAAATCTAGAAAAGTCATCACTAAAATCAGCAGGAAATCCACGGACCTCAGCATTAAACAGGGTCGCCAAGTGGTCAGATTTATCCTAACCATGAGAAGGATTTATCTCGTACAATGGGGGGGCACCATGCAAATTAGCCGGATAAGACTAATGAATCAGATCCCCAGAAAGGATAATCTCCTTAAAGATTAAAAATCAGCTTTTAAGACTGATATCACTCAATCCTAGAGATTGACCTTAAAGATTGAGAATTCAAACTCATGGAATTCAATGATATCTAAACTCGAGCTTGAACGAGAAAATATTTTGATCAAAATTATAAATCGATTTGTTTTCTGAAAACCCATTTTCAATGCGTTCATTACCATTGAACGTAAAATCCTAGGAATTCACCTGGAATTCATTAGGTCACCTGAACTAAATCGGGTGTCAACCGTAAGAACGGTGATTGCATAGCATGGTCAAAGACAGGACCTTGTGCCATACCGAAAAATTATAAGGGTGAGCTTTACTATTGCTCCTACTAAGGATAGTAATTGCGTCCGACACGTTATAGACCATAATTAAAAGCATGTCAGGAGACATTGCCTTAACAGTTGCTTGTTCAACGCTTTCCTTTACAACCGGACAGTAGTTTACCGAAAGGTAATATACGGGACAAGTAAACTGGACGTGTTGCTTTCCAAATACAAGGTTAGCAAGTGGGTGACACAAAACCGCAAGTTTTGAGCTAAAATTTTCAAATCTGAAACCCACCAAACCCACAAAAATATTTTGCAAACACCGGTAAAGGGTTATCCCGGAAAACTTATCTAGGGTAAAAACTAGATTTAATTTTCAAAAGATCAAATGTTTTCATAAAGATCCAATTTCCTTAATGGATCTAAATTTTTATAGTCATGTTGGACTGTAAACCATATCGTTACTACCATTGTTTATACCGCCATATAGAAATCACTGATTCCTCAAGAAAGACAAGCTTTTAGTTGCAATTGTTCTATTTACAAGTGATATTCGTTTAAATAATAAAAGGTGAAGACAAAAGACAGATTCGACGAATTGAAGACGCAAACGACCAAAAAGCTCAAAAGTACAAAAGACAATCAAAAAGGTTCCAATTATTGATAAGAAACGTCTCGAAATTACAAGAGTACAAGATTCAAAATGCAAAGTACAATATATTAAATTGTACGCAAGGACGTTCGAAAATCCGGAACCGGGACCAGAGTCAACTCTTAACGCTCGACGCAACGGACTAAAAATTACAAGTTAACTAGGTATATAAATATAATATAATATATAATTAATTATATTAATTATATATATATATTATATTTATAAATAAAAACCGTCGGCAGAGAAAGACTCCAAAGTGTGAGCTGGAATTTCAAACTCCGCGACTCGCGGAGTTTGAAGGCCAAAAAGGCCGCGAGTCACGGAGCCCCAAAATGAAAAACTGCCTATAAAGCCAACCGAATTTTGATCGCATTTTCATAATCTTTTTCTTCTCTTATCATACGTAAAATTTATATTTATATTTATAATTTATATTTTAATTTTAATTATAATTCTAATAATAAGGGTATGTTAGCGAATGTTGTAAGGGTGTAAGTCGAAATTCTGTCCGTGTAACGCTACGCTATTTTTAATCATTGTAAGTTATGTTCAACCTTTTTACATTAATGTCTCGTAGCTAAGTTATTATTATGCTTATTTAAAACGAAGTAATCATGATGTTGGGCTAATTACTAAAATTGGATAATTGGGCTTTGTACCATAATTGGGGTTTGGACAAAAGAACGACACTTGTGGAAATTAGACTATGGGCTATTAATGGGCTTTATATTTGTTTAACTAAATGATAGTTTGTTAATGTTAATATAAAGATTTACAATTGGGCGTCCCTATAAATTACCATACACACTCGATCGGACACGATGGGCGGGGTATTTATATGTACGAATAATCGTTCATTTAACCGGACACGGGAATGGATTAATAGCCACTAGAATTATTAAAACAGGGGTGAAATTACATTCAAGGGTAATTGGTGTAATTGTTAACAAAGTAGTAAAACCTTGGTTTACACGCAGTTGATAACCTGGTGTATTCATTAAACAAAGTATTAAAACCTTGTTACAATTCGAATCCCCAATTAGTTGGAATATTTAACTTCGGGTATAATAATAATTTGACGAGGACACTCGCACTTTATATTTATGACTGATGGACTGTTATGGACAAAAACCAGACGGACATATTAAATAATCCAGGACAAAGGACAATTAACCCATGGGCATAAAACTAAAATCAACACGTCAAACATCATGATTACGGAAGTTTAAATAAGCATAATTCTTTTATTTCATATTTAATTTCCTTTATTTTATATTTAATTGCACTTCTAATTATCGCATTTTTATTGTTATTATATTTAATTGCATTTTTAATTATCGTACTTTTTAATTATCGCAAGTTTATTTTATCGCACTTTTATTATTCGCAATTTCATTATCGTTATTTACTTTACGCTTTAAATTAAGTCTTTTATTTATTTAATATTTTACATTAGGTTTTAACTGCGACTAAAGTTTTAAAATCGACAAACCGGTCATTAAACGGTAAAAACCCCCCTTTATAATAATAATATTACTTATATATATGTTTGTATTTTTATAAAAGTAAACTAATATAGCGTTACGCTTTGTTTAAAGATTTCCCTGTGGAACGAACCGGACTTACTAAAAACTACACTACTGTACGATTAGGTACACTGCCTATAAGTGTTGTAGCAAGGTTTAAGTATATCCATTCTATAAATAAATAAATATCTTGTGTAAAATTGTATCGTATTTAATAGTTTTTCCTAGTAAAATATAATACTATTTCGTACCCTCACGCTACATCATCAGTATCGTCAACCCCCGAAGCCCTTAAGTTGTTACAATGACTCGGGAACCTCTAAACCACCAGGTTTTTCTAAACCGTTGTGGAAAACGACAGCTCGTATTAGGGGAACATCATATATCCCTAGAAACTTGGTAAAACGAACTAAAACCGAAGAAGAAGAAATGAGCGAGTCGGAATAAGATAGTTGTATTCGTGTGGTGTAATATATGTAATATAGTGTGCTTATGCTTTATGATATATGTAAAAATTGCTTGTATTAATAAGTATTTTTTTTATGAATCTAACTCTTGTCTATTTTACAGTATAAAAACACAAAATGGATAGACAACCCAATATTTTAAGAGACCTACCCGGATACATGATTGATGAAATCTTGTCTAGAGTCGGTCAGAATTCTTCGGCACAACTATTTACGGCGAAATCAGTTTGTAAGACATTCGAAGAACGTTCCAAGAATGTCTTAGTTTATAAGAGACTTTCGTTTGAAAGATGGGGGATATCACATTGGGAAACCCATAAGTTACGATGTGTTTACTTTGATGCATATATTGCGGGGAACCCAAATGCTATTTTACGCAACGGGTTAAGAAATTATTTTGACTCAATGTATCCGAATATAGGACTTCATGATTTAGAAAAAGCGGCTAACATGCAACATAAAGAAGCATGCTATGCTTACGGGTTAGTAATGTTCGCTTCTCACCAAAGTGAGAAAAAGAACATCGGGCTACAACTATTAAACAAAACGTTCCCACAAGTGACGGAGTCGGTAATTGGGGTAAGAAATGAGGTTTTTAGGTTATTACGAGACTGTTGGTCATTACGTAACCCTCGTCCCTTTGACGACGTTACAACACGCTGTCTTATCAACGGCCATAACGGTTATGTTCCACAAGACCAAGGATGGGAAGTAGTCTTAGTAAAACCAGAATGCATGACTTGTTTCTGGACGTATGAATTACGTGTCTTTATTGCCTTTGCTGAACGACTTGTGTACTAGCTAGAATTATCTTCACAACTATCTTGTATCAAAGTTATTGTGTGCTATATTTCATGCTTTATGTAAAATAAGCGGTATTGTAAGTTTGTAAAATATTGTATAAAAGTTTGAAAGCGAAATATTATTATAATTAGTTTTTCATATAGAATTGTAGTAGTTGAATTGTATATTAGCTACTAAGTATGAACTTAACGGGTAGGTACTACCCGAATTTAAAATTATAAAATGCTAATATGAAGAAAAAGCTTTTATAAATGAGTTCATATTATGCTACGAAATACTATTAACTACTCTTAATATTCTGTATGATTAACTTGTTCCATTTGACTATTTTGAAGGAAATGGCACCGACTACTCAACACACCGTGAATATGAATGAAGAGGAATTCCGTACTTTTCTAGCTTCAAACATAGCCGCAGTACAGGCTGCACTACATACCAACAATAACCTTGGATCTAGCAGTACAGGAAATCGTGTAGGATGCACCTACAAAGAATTCACTGCCTGCAAACCTTTGGAATTTGATGGAACCGAAGGACCGATCGGATTGAAACGGTGGACCGAGAAGGTCGAATCGGTGTTTGCCATAAGTAAGTGTACTGAAGAGGACAAAGTGAAGTACGCTACACATACCTTCACAGGTTCTGCGTTAACATGGTGGAATACCTATCTAGAGCAAGTGGGACAAGATGATGCGTACGCACTACCGTGGTCAGCATTCAAGCACTTGATGAACGAGAAGTACCGTCCCAGAACTGAGGTCAATAAGCTCAAGACAGAACTTAGAGGGTTACGAACCCAAGGATTTGATATTACCACGTACGAAAGACGATTCACAGAATTGTGCCTATTGTGTCCGGGAGCGTTCGAAGATGAGGAAGAGAAGATCGACGCATTTGTGAAAGGATTACCGGAAAGAATCCAAGAAGATATAAGTTCACACGAGCCCGCCTCCATACAACAGGCATGTAGAATGGCTCACAAACTAGTGAACCAGATTGAGGAAAGAATTAAAGAACAGACGGCTGAAGAGGCCAATGTGAAGCAAGTCAAAAGAAAGTGGGAGGAAAACGGTGATAAGAATCACCAATACAACAACAACAGCAATTACAATAATAATTGCAACAATTATCCCAACAATCGCAACATCAATCGCAACTACAACAAACGGCCCAACAACAACAACAACAACAACAACAACAACAACAACAACAACAACAACAACAACAACAGCAACTACAACAATCATCCCAACAACAATAACAACCGCAATACAACAACAATCAGAAGCAGCTATGCCAAAGGTGTGAAAAGTATCACTCGGGGTTCTGCACCAAATTTTGCAACAAGTGTAAAAGAAATGGTCATAGCGCGGCGAAGTGTGAGGTCTACGGACCAGGGGTTAATAGAACGAAAGGAATAAATGGTGTCGGAACGAGTAATGGCAGAGCAAGTAGTGTCGGAGCAAGTTATGCCAATGTAGTTTGTTATAAATGTGAAAAACCGGGCCACATTATTAGAAATTGCCCGAACCAGGAGAACACGAATGGAAAAGGCCGCGGAAGAGTTTTCAATATTAATGCGGTAGAGGCACAGGAAGACCTGGAGCTTGTTACGGGTACGTTTCTTATTGACAATAAATCTGCTTACGTTTTATTTGATTCGGGTGCGGATAGAAGCTATATGAGTAGAGATTTTTGTGCTAAATTAAGTTGTCCATTGACGCCGTTGGATAGTAAATTTTTAATCGAATTAGCAAACGGTAAATTAATTTCAGCAGATAATATATGCCGGAATCGAGAAATTAAATTGGGTAGCGAAATATTTAAGATTGATTTGATACCAGTAGAGTTAGGGAGTTTTGATGTAATAGTTGGCATGGACTGGCTGAAGATGGTGAAAGCAGAGATCGTATGTTATAAAAATGCAATTCGCATTGTACGAGAAGAAGGAGAACCCTTAATGGTGTACGGAGAAAAGGGCAACATGAAGCTACATCTTATTAGTAATTTGAAGGCACAAAAACTAATAAGAAAAGGTTGCTATGCTGTTCTAGCACACGTCGAGAAATTACAAACTGAAGAAAAGAGCATCAATGATGTTCCCGTCGCAAAAGAATTTCCCGATGTATTTCTGAAAGAATTATCGGGACTACCTCCACATCGATCTGTTGAATTTCAAATAGATCTTGTACCAGGAGCTGCACCAATAGCTCGTGCTCCTTATAGACTCGTACCCAGCGAGATGAAAGAACTGCAAAGCCAACTGCAAGAACTATTAGAACGTGGTTTCATTCGACCAAGCACATCACCATGGGGAGCTCCTGTTTTGTTTGTCAAGAAGAAGGATGGTACATTTAGGTTGTGTATTGACTACAGAGATTTGAACAAACTTACCATCAAAAACGTTATCCACTGCCGAGAATTGAAGACTTATTTGATCAACTACAAGGCTCGTCGGATTATTCGAAGATCGATTTACGTTCTGGATATCATCAAATGCGAGTAAAGGAGGATGATATTCCAAAAACTGATTTTAGGACGCGTTATGGTCATTACGAGTTTATGGTTATGCCGTTTGGATTGGCTAACGCACCAGCTGTGTTCATGTACCTTATGAACCGAGTGTGTGGGCCATATCTTGACAAGTTTGTCATTGTTTTCATCGATGACATACTTATTTACTCAAAGAATGATCAAGAGCACGAAGAACATTTGAGAAAAGTGCTAGAAGTATTGAGGAAAGAAAAACTGTACGCTAAGTTTTCAAAGTGTGCATTTTGGTTGGAAGAAGTTCAATTCCTCGGTCACATAGTGAACAAAGAAGGTATCCACCTGGACCCGGCAAAGATCGAAACCGTTGAAAAATGGGAAACCCCAAAAACTCCGAAGCATATACGTCAATTTTTAGGATTGGCTGGTTACTACAGAAGATTCATCCAAGATTTCTCCAAAATAGCAAAACCCTTGACTGCATTAACGCATAAAGGGAAGAAATTTGAATGGAAGGATGAACAAGAAAAGACGTTTCAATTATTGAAGAAAAGGCTAACTACGGCACCTATATTGTCATTGCCTGAAGGGAATGATGATTTTGTGATTTATTGTGATGCATCAAAGCAAGGTCTCGGTTGTGTATTAATGCAACGGACGAAGGTGATTGCTTATGCGTCTAGACAATTGAAGATTCACGAGCAAAATTATACGACGCATGATTTGGAATTAGGCGCGGTTGTTTTTGCATTAAAGACTTGGAGGCACTACTTATATGGGGTTAAAAGTATTATATATACCGACCACAAAAGTCTTCAACACATATTTAATCAGAAACAACTGAATATGAGGCAGCGTAGGTGGATTGAATTGTTGAATGATTATGACTTTGAGATTCGTTACCACCCGGGGAAGGCAAATGTGGTAGCCGACGCCTTGAGCAGAAAGGACGGAGAACCCATTTGAGTAAAATCTATGAATATAATGATTCACACTAACCTTACTACTCAAATAAAGGAGGCGCAACAAGGAGTTTTAAAAGAGGAAAATTTAAAGGATGAAATACCCAAAGGATCGAAGAAGCATCTTAATATTCGAGAAGATGGAACCCGATATAGGGCTGAAAGAATTTGGGTACCAAAATTTGGAGATATGAGAGAAATGGTACTTAGAGAAGCTCATAAAACCAGATACTCAATACATCCTGGAACGGGGAAGATGTACAAGGATCTTAAGAAACATTTTTGGTGGCCAGGTATGAAATCCGATATTGCTAAATATGTAGGAGAATGTTTGACGTGTTCTAAGGTCAAAGCTGAACATCAGAAACCATCAGGTCTACTACAACAACCTGAAATCCCGGAATGGAAATGGGAAAACATTACCATGGATTTCATTACTAAATTGCCAAGGATTGCAAGTGGTTATGATACTATTTGGGTAATAGTTGATCGTCTCACCAAGTCAGCACACTTCCTGCCAATAAGAGAAGATGACAAGATGGAGAAGTTAGCACGACTGTATTTGAAGGAAGTCGTCTCCAGACATGGAATACCAATCTCTATTATCTCTGATAGGGATGGCAGATTTATTTCAAGATTCTGGCAGACATTACAGCAAGCATTGGGAACTTGTCTAGACATGAGTACTGCCTATCATCCACAAACTGATGGGCAGAGCGAAAGGATGATACAAATGCTTGAAGACATGCTACGAGCTTGTGTTATTGATTTCGGAAACAGTTGGGATCGACATCTACCGTTAGCAGAATTTTCCTATAACAACAGCTACCATTCAAGCATTGAGATGGCGCCGTTTGAAGCACTTTATGGTAGAAAGTGCAGGTCTCCGATTTGTTGGAGTGAAGTGGGGGATAGACAGATTACGGGTCCGGAGATAATACAAGAAACTACCGAGAAAATCATCCAAATTCAACAAAGATTGAAAACCGCCCAGAGTCGACAAAAGAGCTACGCGGACAGTAAAAGAAAAGATATAGAGTTTGAAATTGGAGAAATGGTCATGCTTAAGGTTTCACCTTGGAAAGGCGTTGTTCGATTTGGTAAACGGGGGAAACTAAATCCAAGGTACATTGGACCATTCAAGATTATAGATCGTGTTGGACCATTCGATTTGTAAAAACTATACGATGACATATATATGGTTATATATATAGTTAACATGATTTTATTATAAGTATGTATCTCATTAGGTATTTTAACAATGAGTTATATACATAAAAATGAGACTATTAATTTAAGAAACTCGAAAACGATATATATAACGATTATCGTTATAACAACGTCTTACTAGGTACATATGAATCATATTAAGATATTGATACACTTGGTTAATTATGTTAAATTATAAGTAAATATATTATTAAGTGTATTAACAATGAAATACATATGTAAAAATAAGACTACTAACTTAATGATTTCGAAACGAGACATATATGTAACGATTATCGTTGTAACGACATTTAACTGTATATATATCATACTAAGATATATTATATATCATAATATCATGATAATATAACAATTTAACATCTCATTTGTTATAATAAACAATGGGTTAACAACATTCAACAAGATCGTTAACCTAAAGGTTTCAAAACAACATTTACATGTAACGACTAACGATGACTTAACGACTCAGTTAAAATGTATATACATGTAGTGTTTTAATATTTATTCATACACTTTTGAAAGACTTCAATACACTTATCAAAATACTTCTAATTAACAAAAATGCTTACAATTACATCCTCGTTCAGTTTCATCAACAATTCTACTCGTATGCACCCGTATTCGTACTCGTACAATACACAGCTTTTAGATGTATGTACTATTAGTATATACACTCCAATGATCAGCTCTTAGCAGCCCATGTAAGACACCTAACACATGTGAGAACCATCATTTGGCAACTTGTAATGACCCTGGAATTTCCAACATTTATTTATTAATAATTACTATTATTAATACGTGTGATTAAACTAATATATGTTATTACATTTACATGTTACCATGATTGCCCGTACTTGACTTTTAAGTGCCCGAAATGTCTTTGTGACACCCGGAACTTTCACGAATAATATTTTTAGATATTATTTACATTCATGATTAAATTTATTATTCATTTTAATTAACTAAGGCTATTAGTTAGTTACTTGGACTTTAATTGGTTTAACTTGTGATTTATTTGAACTTGGGCTTTGTTAGTGTAATGGACTCATGTTATTGGACTTCCAAGCCCACCCTACACTACTAGTGGACTTAGTTAGCCCATACTACATGTAAGTATTAGTTTCAAAGTGTAACTAGTTAGTCATTTACAAAAGGAATCTAGTTATGTCTTAATCCCCATGCATAGCCATCCTTTAACCACCTTTATTAACTTTTCATGCTTGTATCCACCAAACAACACCCTCCCCCTTTGAGGCTGCTGCTGGCCGTAGGTTGGGATGGCAATAAGGGGTGTTCTTTTTTTCAATTTTGCTTACTTACTCACTCACATAACTCTCTCATTTTCTCACACTTCACCTTACTTGCAATTTGCTCTCCTTTCTCTCTAAAACTAGTAAGTAACTTAAGCAATATTTCTCTTCTTTCCTTGCCACAAAACCGAATTCAAACATCCCATTAATCATCATCATCTTTTGTTACTTGAATACTTGTTTGTTATTATTACTTACTTACTTTGTTGTTTGTTATTTACTTACTAGCTTTCAAGAATCTAACTCACTAGTTTGATTCTTCATTTTTATCTTGTTATAACAAGAACAACAAGAACATAATCTATCTAGTTATGTTCTACCCTACTTGTTTCAAAAGATATAAGTTCATTGTTGTTGAAATCATACTTGTAAGTCATGGAAGTAAACTTAAAGTTTACTTTACTTAAAGATCAACTTTGGTTGAATCTTTAAAGTATGAGCAACCCTTGAACTAATTACTTGTTTAATTAACTTGTTTCTTTATTTTATACACTTTAATTTCATGTAGTTAGTTTATATGGTCAAGTACTACAAGTTAGTCTTGATCTCATATCTCTTGAACAAATTAAGTTAACTTTGAAAGTTCAAGAACACACAAATAAGTTTTCCTTAAATATAACTTTGGATCTAGACTTTTGAGTCTTGGATCTTCAAGATCAAACTAAGAACTATGTTCTACTACTTATGATCTTGATTAGTTAGTTTACTTTCAAGTTTGTAACTTGTTATTAGCTTTAAAGTCCATGTATGTGTTAGATCTAAGACCTTGATGCAACTTTGGTTCATCAAACTTCATACAACTCTTAAGTGAGTTGTGCTTCATGTCTTAGACTTGCACATGGGTTATGATGGTCAAGACTTGGTTGAGATGATGTAGATATATCAATGAGTTGTACACTTGAAGCTATATGCATCAAGGATGAGAACCATGATGAACATCAAGCACCAAGACCACCGGAACCCTTTTAAACTCACTGTTCTGTCCAAAACCTACTGACCTGATGCTTCTGGAACAAACCAGTAGACCTGGGCTGTTCTAACCTTGATTTTTAGATAGAACTTTTTGAGTAGATAACTTTTCATATAGGACTCGTCTTAATCCGAGTTACGGTTTAGGATTTATGGCCCTCCGATCGTTACTATGTCCTTTAACGTTGTGCAGAAATTTCTGACCTACTCGCACTTAGACCGTTGCCACGGTCAAACCAAGACGAGTTTGCTTCTGTAAATTTTACCACACTTAAGGGACTCATAGATGGAGCCATGGCCACTGGTCTCACCTTAATTCAGTAAGGGTAGAGGCCGTGGTGACTGACTGAAGTCAGACTTTGTTTTAAGCTACTTTCATAAACGAAACCTACTTTACGCCTTTTGTTTAATGATGATTGATGATGACCCTTAAGACCTTAATTACATACTTTTAAACCTATTAATACGATTTACTGACTTACTACTATTTGACTTATGTTGAGGACTTCGGACCATTTACTTGCACACCTTTCCCGACTACTACTTTACCGCTACATATCATTATGAGTTATAGCATTCCCTTTTTACTTTAACTTATTTTGGGAACTGAGAATACATGCGGATTTTATGTTTTACATACTAGGCACGAGTACTTAAACTTATATATGTGTGGGTTATACAACGGCATAAACATTCCCTTTAGCTCGGTAACGTTTAATCATTGGTTTTTGAACCGTGAACGCGAATCTTAGATATGGATCCATAGGGTTTGACATCCCCACTCGGGCTAGTAGCGCTAGCATTTAACGAGTATTTAATACTTCGTAAACATACGCACTTGACAAGTGTACTTTCAGGGGGTATAAACATTAAGTTAGTTACCAAGTGCCCACGGTTAACATATACTTTATCATACTGTTTTGAAACGCTCTTTGTAGCACTGAAATCTCGTGGCCTACCTTACATACTGTTATACTTAAACTATAGCTCACCAACCTTTGTGTTGACGTTTTTAAGCATGTATTTCTCAGGTGCTTGAGGTTGCTTCCGCTGTGTACTAGTCGTGCTGTAGAACCCGCTGCTTAGAGTTGTTATCGCATGACTACTTATCTTGCATTTAAACTTATTTACTTTTGAAACTATGTTATGTAACGACCTTTGGGGTCACGTACACTTATTTATTTGCTTCTACTTAGTGAAGCATGCTTTTGAAATGTAAAACATTTGATGTCGGTTATGACATCACCTTTTTATCGAGAATGCAACTTCTTTAATTACAGCATATAGTACTTAACCTTGTAATGATACTGTTGTTGATGATTCGTACACGATGGTTTTGCACGGGGCATCACATTTGGTATCAGAGCATTGGTTGTAGGGAATTAGGTTGCATTAGTGAGTCTAAGACCGACCCGAGTAGGATTCACTAATAGGACTAATCTACAACTTGCTAGTTTACTTGTTTCCGCTGAGCTTACTACATGCTAATGCTTACTTTTTCTGCTATATGCCGTATGCTACTACATGATTTCACTACTGCATGATATTACTTGCTTTCGATTGCATGCTACTTCTGTACGATTCGTTATTATTACCATGCTACTTATTGTTATACATGATTTAAACTGTTGGCCTATTATTTGCTTGCTTTATGACATACTGACATGGAAAATTTATTTTTCCTTGTTCAGATGTCGGATGTTCCACCTGCTGGCATTTCGGGCAGTACAGACTCAGACCCCGTCGCCCTACCTACTGCTACACCTGCTGCTGCTACTGCCGATACACCGGCCCCGACACCCACTAGTAATCCCGGCGCTTCTACTTCCGGAGCTGGTACTAGTGCACCTGCCCTAGTGTCTGCTCTCGGACCCTCGAGGTCACAGCCCCGCATTGGTGGTATTGAGATCCCCGCAGAGTTCTGGGAAGGGCCGTTTCGTAACCACATGTGCATGCCTTGCCGACGCACTCCCGACAGACGTTTAGTCGTGATTCCGCCAGGCAGACACAGACAGATCTTGGCCGCCTTCGGACGCTTCGGATTACCAGCTTAGCCACCAGTGTCACCACCACACGATTCGGATGACTCATCATCCGCCGATTCTTCATCATCAGACGACTCCAGCGATGATGAGGATCCTGCTGATAGACCTATTCAGGCACCCTCCACCCCGCCGAAGAAGCGGTACCGTTTCGACGGCACCGTCATTCCAGGGGTGAATGGAGGTCGTGCTTTTACTGACGCATTTGGCCATCGTCGTAGGGTTACTGCTTGTAAACGAGTTGTGCCATACCCTGCCGACCCACAGATACGTAAGGTTCCCCATTACGTATTGACTATTCCTGGAACCGTACCACCTAGATTTAGATACGGACCACTTACATCTAGGGACGTACCGTCTACATCCGGAGCCGGACCATCTACATCAGCACCACCGGCACCACCCGCCCCACCTGCACCGCCTGCCCCACCAGCTCCCTCTAACGAGGAACTGATGAGGGAGGTTGAGACTCTCCGAGCTCGAGTCACTGAGCTCGAGGAGCAGTTGGCTCGAGGAGCAGTTCGCCCGCCTTCACCGTAGGACTTTGTATTTAGATTTCATGATGTAATCTAGATATAGTTTCATGTATTTCATATGTATTGTACGAACTTATTCAGATGTATGAAACTTATTATTATTAATGAATGGAACTTTGCATTATTTAATTCTTGCACGATATTCTATTTACATTGCTGTACGATAATTCTGTGGTATTTGTACCTAGATGCATTATTTAATAACATGTGATGTTTTGATTCCATGTTGGTCACTATATACTGTATTACTGCTACTTGCATACTGGATTTTGACTTGAGTAAAAATTTTTGTTTAGAATACCATGGCTAACGGAAGATCCACACCTACCGCTGCCCAGATTGAGGACATGATCAACGAACGGGTCGCTGTAGCCCTAGCAGAAAGAAATCTCGAAGCTCCACCGCCACCACCACCGGTTATTCCACCCGTTCGAAATGGGTGTACATACAAGGAATTCCAGAGCTGCAAACCACATAACTTCAGCGGCACCGAGGGACCGGTTGGTCTCACCAGATGGTTCGAGAAACTTGAATCAGTATTCCGAGTTAGCAACTGTTCGGAGGATAATAAAACTAAGTTTGCTTCTTGCACTCTATCTGACGGCGCGCTAATGCGGTGGAACACGTTAGCTCAAGCGAAAGGTATCGCTGAGGCGTATGCTACGCCATGGGAGGAATTCAAGGCGGTTATGATTGATGAGTATTGTCCGAGAACCGAAATTCAAAAGATGGAGATCGAATTTATGCAGTTGAAAGCCGTAGGGAACGACCTTAACAGTTACAATCGTAGGTTTTTGGAGTTAGCACTGATGTGTCCGACCATGGTCACCCCCGAATTTAAGCGCTTGGAGAAATACTTCTCGGGACTTTCTAAGTCCATCAAGGGTAATGTCACCTCATCCAAACCACCGAATGTTCCCGAAGCAATGCGCATGGCGCATACTCTCCTGAATCAAATCATCCTTGACGAGCCGGAAAAGGCTAAGTTTGAAGCCGGTAGTAGTGAAAAGAGGAAATGGGACAACAACCACAACAACCCCCACAACCACAACAACAACAACAGAGGGAGAAACTACGATCAAACCCCCGCCAAGAGGCACAAAAACGGTGGAAACCCTAATCCCAACAACAACACCAACACCAACCCGAACTACAAAGGAACCTTACCTCAATGCAAGCGATGTTACAAACACCACACTGGGTATTGCAATGTTGTCTGCGAGAAGTGCCAACGGGTTGGGCACATCGGGAAGGACTACAAGGTCACTACTTTGAATGGGAAGCCAAACACCAATGGGCCGAAGAAGTGTTATGAATGCGGGCAGACGGGCCATTTCAGAAACGCATGCCCCAACAAGCGAAAAGATGGCGGACCACCCCGTGGACGAGCTTTTAATGTTAATGCAAGGGATGCACGCGATAACCCCGACTTGGTGACAGGTATATTCACAATCAACAATCTTTTAGCTTCTGTCTTGTTTGATACTGGTGCGGATAGAAGTTATGTATGTAGACATTTTTGCGATAAGATTAATTGGTCATTAGTCCCGTTAAAAGAGAGTATGCTTGTCGGGGTCGCTAATGGAAAACTTGAAAAGGTTAACCATATTAGTCGTGGAGCTATTATCAACATAGCTGGTGCAGATTTCGAAATTGATTTGATACCTATCAAACTGGGAAGTTTTGACGTGATCGTCGGTATGGATTGGTTGAGCAAGATAAAGGCCGATGTTATCTGTGGAGATAAAGCACTTCGCATACCACAAGGAGATGGTGAACCACTGGTTATCTATGGAGAGAGATGTACCTCGAAGTTGAACCTCATTAGTTGCGTGAAAGCGCAAAAGATTATGAAGAAGGGACGCTTTGCTGTCCTAGCACCTGTGAAAGCAGTAGAAACTGAGGTGAAGAGCGTGAACGACGTTCGAATTGTGAACGAATTTTCTGATGTCTTCCCAGAGGAATTTCCTGGATTACCACCGCCGAGAGCCGTAGAATTTCAGATTGATTTAGTGCCAGGAGCTGCACCTGTAGCTCGCGCACCTTATAGACTCGCACCTTCCGAGATGCAAGAATTACAGAGTCAACTACAAGAGCTGTTAGATCGAGGGTTTATCCAACCAAGTTTCTCACCTTGGGGCGCACCTGTTCTGTTTGTGAAGAAGAAGGATGGATCCTTTCGTATGTGTATCGACTACCGTGAGCTCAACAAATTGACAATCAAGAATCGGTATCCTCTTCCACGAATTGACGATCTTTTTGATCAACTACAATGATCGAGTGTCTACTCAAAGATCGATTTGCGATCCAGCTATCACCAGTTGAGGGTGAAGGAAAGTGACGTGATGAAGACTACATTCAGGACCCGTTATGGTCATTATGAGTTTCTCGTGATGCCATTCGGTTTGACAAATGCACCTGCCGTGTTCATGGACCTCATAAATCGTGTCTGCAAGCCTTACTTGGACAAGTTTGTTATCGTCTTCATAGATGATATCCTCATCTACTCTAAGAGCGAAGAAGAACATGAGCAACACCTCCGATTAGTGCTTAAACTCTTAAGACAAGAGCAACTTTACGCCAAATTCTCCAAGTGTGAATTTTGGTTGAAGGAAGTACAATTTTTGGGTCATGTTGTAAGCGACCAAGGTATCAAAGTTGATCCCGCCAAGATTGAAGCCATCAGCAAGTGGGAGACCCCCACTACTCCGACGCATATTCGCCAATTCCTAGGTCTCGCCGGTTACTATCGAAGATTCATCGAAGGATTTTCTCTGATTGCGCGTCCTTTGACCGCACTGACTCACAAGGGCAAGAAGCTCATTTAGGAACCCGCACACGAATCAGCATTTCAAACTTTGAAGAAGAAGTTAACCTCTGCACCTATCCTATCGCTTCCCGAAGGCAGTGACAATTTCGTTGTTTATTGTGATGCATCGAAGAGTGGTTTTGGTTGTGTACTGATGCAACGATCAAAGGTTATTGCCTATGCCTCCCGCCAATTGAAGATTCACGAGCGGAACTATACTACACATGATCTTGAACTTGGAGCCGTTGTCTTTGCGCTCAAATAATGGAGACATTATCTGTATGGAACTAAGAGCACTATCTTCACCGACCACAAGAGTCTCCAACACATCTTTGATCAGAAGCAACTGAATATGAGACAGCGTCGATGGATCGAGATGCTCAACGACTATGATTGTAAACTCCGTTATCACCCTGGCAAAGCCAATGTTGTAGCTGACGCTTTAAGCCAAAAGGAGAGGATGGCACCTCTTCGTGTAAGGGTTCTGAACATCACCATCCATTCGAACCTCAACAGCCAGATCAGAGTAGCCCAAGTTGAGGCTCTCAAGGAGGAGAATATATCTCATGAACATTTGAACATACTTGTCTCTCGATTTAAGGTTAAGGAGTCTGGACTCCGAAGTTATGCCGGAAGAATTTGGGTACCTTTTTATGGAGATCTACGAAACCTGATACTTGATGAAGCACACAAATCGAGATATTTGATTCACCCTAGAGCAGGCAAAATGTACCACGACCTTAAAGAACAATATTGGTGGCCGAATCTTAAGAAGGACGTTGCGACTTATGTTGGTAAGTGTTTAACTTGCTCGAAGGTTAAAGCCGAGCATCAGAGACCTTCTGGATTACTTCAGCAACCAGAGATCCCACAATGGAAGTGGGAAAGGATCACAATAGATTTCATCACCAAGCTACCAAAGACAGTGGGCGGATACGATACCATTTGGGTTATTGTTGATCGCCTTACCAAATCTGCACACTTTCTAGCGATGAAGGAAACGGATACAATGGAGAGACTTGCTCAATTATACATTAAGGAGTTTGTATCACGACACGGTGTACCTTTATCGATCATCTCCGATCGCGATCCCCGTTTTACCTATAGATTTTGGCGTTCTTTGCAAGAAGCCATGGGAACTCGTCTTGACATGAGTACTGCTTATCATCCTCAGACTGACGGGCAAAGTGAACGAATGATTCAGACCTTGGAGGACATGCTGCGTGCATGTGTCATTGATTTTGGAAAGGCCTGGGAAAGACATTTGCCACTCGCCGAATTCTCGTACAACAACAGTTATCACTCTAGCATTAATGATGTACCTTTTGAAGCATTGTATGGCCGTAAGTGCCGATCTCCTATTTGTTGGGCCGAAGTAGGCGAAAAGCAAATCACCGGACCCGAACGGAGAAGATTGCTCAGATACAAGCGAGACTTAAGACTGCCCGCGATCGTCAAAAGAGTTATGCCAATCTTAAACGTAAAGACTTTGAATTCAACGTTGGAGACCGTGTTATGTTGAAGGTTGCACCTTGGAAGGGTGTGATCCATTTTGGGAAACGTGGAAAGTTAAACCCACAATACATTGGTCCTTTTGAAATCCTGGAACGTGTTGGACCCGTTGCATATCGTTTGGATTTACCAGCACAATTGAGCTCAGTTCATCCTACCTTCCATGTGTCAAACTTGAAGAAGTGTCTTGCTGCACCAGAACTTATCATACCACTGGAAGAACTTACAATTGATGACAAACTCCACTTTGTGGAGGAACCTGTTGAAATTATGGATCGTGAGATCAAAACTTTGAAACGCAACAAGATTCCGATCGTCCGAGTATGATGGAATGCCAAACGAGGACCTGAGTTTACTTGGGAACGAGAGGATCAAATGATGCGGAAGTATCCTCACCTTTTCCCGACTCCTCCATCTACCTCAGCTTAAATTTCGGGACGAAATTTTCTTTAACAGGTGGGTAATGTAATGACCCTGGAATTTCCAACATTTATTTATTAATAATTACTATTATTAATACGTGTGATTAAACGAATGTATGTTATTACATTTACATGTTACCATGATTGCCCGTACTTGACTTTTAAGTGCCCGAAACGTCTTTGTGACACCCGGAACTTTCACGAATAATATTTTTAGATATTATTTACATTCATGATTAAATTTATTAATCATTTTAATTAACTAAGGCTATTAGTTAGTTACTTGGGCTTTAATTGGTTTAACTTGTGATTTATTTGAACTTGGGCTTTGTTAGTGTAATGGACTCATGTTATTGGACTTTCAAGCCCACCCTACACTACTAGTGGACTTAGTTAGCCCATACTACATGTAAGTATTAGTTTCAAAGTGTAACTAGTTAGTCATTTACAAAAGGAATCTAGTTATGTCTTAATCCCCATGCATAGCCATCCTTTAACCACCTTTATGAACTTTTCATGCTTGTATCCACCAAACAACACCCTCCCCCTTTGAGGATGCTGCTGGCCGTAGGTTGGGATGGCAATAAGGGGTGTTCTTTTTTTCAATTTTGCTTACTTACTTACTCACATAACTCTCTCATTTTCTCACACTTCACCTTACTTGCAATTTGCTATCCTTTCTCTCTAAAACTAGTAAGTAACTTAAGCAATATTTCTCTTCTTTCCTTGCCACAAAACCGAATTCAAACATCCCATTAATCATCATCATCTTTTGTTACTTGAATACTTGTTTGTTATTATTACTTACTTACTTTGTTGTTTGTTATTTACTTACTAGCTTTCAAGAATCTAACTCACTAGTTTGATTCTTCATTTTTATCTTGTTATAACAAGAACAACAAGAACATAATCTATCTAGTTATGTTCTACCCTACTTGTTTCAAAAGATATAAGTTCATTGTTGTTGAAATCATACTTGTAAGTCATGGAAGTAAACTTAAAGTTTACTTTACTTAAAGATCAACTTTGGTTGAATCTTTAAAGTATGAGCAACCCTTGAACTAATTACTTGTTTAATTAACTTGTGTCTTTATTTTATACACTTTAATTTCATGTAGTTAGTTTATATGGTCAAGTACTACAAGTTAGTCTTGATCTCATATCTCTTGAACAAATTAAGTTAACTTTGAAAGTTCAAGAACACACAAATAAGTTTTCCTTAAATATAACTTTGGATCTAGACTTTTGAGTCTTGGATCTTCAAGATCAAACTAAGAACTATGTTCTACTAGTTATGATCTTGATTAGTTAGTTTACTTTCAAGTTTGTAACTTGTTATTAGCTTTAAAGTCCATGTATGTGTTAGATCTAAGACCTTGATGCAACTTTGGTTCATCAAACTTCATACAACTCTTAAGTGAGTTGTGCTTCATGTCTTAGACTTGCACATGGGTTATGATGGTCAAGACTTGGTTGAGATGATGTAGATACATCAATGAGTTGTACACTTGAAGCTATATGCATCAAGGATGAGAACCATGATGAACATCAAGCACCAAGACCACAAGAACCCTTTTAAACTCACTGTTCTGTCCAAAACCTACTGACCTGATGCTTCTGGAACAGACCATTAGACCTGGGCTGTTCTAAGCTTGATTTTTAGATATAACTTTTCTAGTAGATAACTTTTCATATAGGACTCGTCTTAATCCGAGTTACGGTTTAGGATTTATGGGCCTCCGATCGTTACTATGTCCTTTAACGTTGTACAGAAATTTCTGACCTACTCGCACTTAGACCGTCGCCACGGTCAAACCAAGACGAGTTTGCTTCTGTAAATTTTACCACACTTAAGGGACTCATAGATGGAGCCATGGCCACTGGTCTCACCTTAATTCAGTAAGGGTAGAGGCCGTGGTGACTGACTGAAATCAGACTTTGTTTTAAGCTACTTTCATAAACGAAACCTACTTTACGCCTTTTGTTTAATGATGATTGATGATGACCCTTAAGACCTTAATTACATACTTTTAAACCTATTAATATGATTTACTGACTTAGTACTATTTGACTTAGGTTGAGGACTTCGGACCATTTACTTGCACACCTTTCCCGACTACTACTTTACCGCTACATATCATTGTGAGTTATAGCATTCCCTTTTTACTTTAACTTATTTTGGGAACTGAGAATACATGCGGATTTTATGTTTTACATACTAGGCACGAGTACTTAAACTTATATATGTGTGGGTTATACAACGACATAAACATTCCCTTTAGCTCGGTAACGTTTAATCATTGGTTTTTGAACCGTGAACGCGAATCTTAGATATGGATCCATAGGGTTTGACATCCCCACTCGGGCTAGTAGCGCTAGCATTTAACGAGTATTTAATACTTCGTAAACATACGCACTTGACAAGTGTACTTTCAGGGGGTATAAACATTAAGTTAGTTACCAAGTGCCCACGGTTAACATATACTTTATCATACTGTTTTAAAACGCTCTTTGTAGCACTGAAATCTCGTGGCCTACCTTACATACTGTTATACTTAAACTATAGCTCACCAACCTTTGTGTTGACATTTTTAAGCATGTATTTCTCAGGTGCTTGAGGTTGCTTCCGATGTGTACTAGTCGTGCTGTAGAACCCGCTGCTTAGAGTTGTTATCGCATGACTACTTATCTTGCATTCAAACTTATTTACTTTTGAAACTATGTTATGTAACGACCTTTGGGGTCACGTACACTTATTTATTTGCTTCTACTTAGTGAAGCATGCTTTTGAAATGTAAAACATTTGATGTCGGTTATGACATCTCCTTTTTATCGAGAATGCAACTTCTTTAATTACAGCATATAGTACTTAACCTTGTAATGATCCTGTTGTTGATGATTCGTACACGATGGTTTTGTACGGGGCATCACACAACTAGCATGAAATATCTCATAAAATTACAAAAATATGAGTAATCATTCATGACTTATTTACATGAAAACAAAATTACATATCCTTTATATCTAATCCATACACCAACGACCAAAAACACCTACAAACACTTTCATTCTTCAATTTTCTTCATCTAATTGATCTCTCTCAAGTTCTATCTTCAAGTTCTAAGTATTCTTCATAAATTCCAAAAGTTCTAGTTTCATAAAATCAAGAATACTTCCAAGATTGCAAGTTTACTTCCAAGTTTTCTAAATCCATTCCAAGTAATCATCCAAGATGAAGAAACCTTTGTTACTTACAGTAGGTTATCTTTCTAATACAAGGTAATAATCATATTCAAACTTTAATTAAATTTCTATAACTATAACAATCTTATTTCGAGTGGAAATCTTACTTGAAATTGTTTTCGTGTCATGATTCTGCTTCAAGAACTTTCAAGCCATCCAAGGATCCTTTAAAGCTAGATCTATTTTTTCTCATTTCCAGTAGGTTTATCCAAGGAACTTGAGGTAGTAATGATGTTCATAACATCATTCGATTCATACATATAAAACTATCTTATTCGAAGGTTTAAACTTGTAATCACTAGAACATAGTTTAGTTAATTCTAAACTTGTTCACAAATAAAAGTTAATCCTTCTAACTTGACTTTTAAAATCAACTAAACACATGTTCTATATCTATATGATATGCTAACTTAATAATTTAAAACCTAGAAACACGAAAAACACTGTAAAACCGGATTTACGCCGTCGTAGTAAACCGCGGGCTGTTTTGGGTTAGTTAATTAAAAACTATGATAAACTTTGATTTAAAAGTTGTTATTCTAGGAAAATGATTTTTATTATGAACATGAAACTATATCCAAAAATTATGGTTAAACTCAAAGTGGAAGTAAGTTTTCTAAAATGTTCATCTAGACGTCGTTCTTTCGACTGAAATGACTACCTTTACAAAAACGACTTGTAAATTATTTTTCCGACTACAAAACTATACTTTTTCTATTTAGATTCATAAAATAGAGTTCAATATGAAACCATATCAATTTTATTCACTCAAAACGGATTTAAAATGAAGAAGTTATGGGTAAAACAAGATTGGATAATTTTTCTCATTTTAGCTACGTGAAAATTGGTAACAAATCTATTCCAACTATAACTTAATCAACTTGTATTGTATATTATGTAATCTTGAGATACCATAGACACGTATACAATGTTTCGACCTATCATATCGACACATCTATATATATTTCGGAACAACCATAGACACTCTATATGTGAATGTTGGAGTTAGCTATACAGGGTTGAGGTTGATTCCAAAATATATATAGTTTGAGTTGTGATCAATACTGAGATACGTATACACTGGGTCATGGATTGATTCAAGATAATATTTATCGATTTATTTCTGTACATCTAACTGTGGACAACTAGTTGTAGGTTACTAACGAGGACAGCTGACTTAATAAACTTAAAACATCAAAATGTATTAAAAGTGTTGTAAATATATTTTGAACATACTTTGATATATATGTACATATTTGTTATAGGTTCGTGAATCGACCAGTGGCCAATTCTTACTTCCCGACGAAGTAAAAAAATCTGTAAAAGTGAGTTATAGTCCCACTTTTAAAATCTAATATTTTTGGGATTAGAATACATGCAGGTTTTATAAATGATTTACAAAATAGACACAAGTACGTGAAACTACATTCTATGGTTGAATTATCGAAATCGAATATGCCCCTTATTATTAAGTCTGGTAATCTAAGAATTAGGGAACAGACACCCTAATTGATGCGAATCCTAAAGATAGATCTATTGGGCCTAACAAACCCCATCCAAAGTGCCGGGTGCTTTAGTACTTCGAAATTTATATCATATCCGAAGGGTGTCCCAGAATGATGGGGATATTCTTAAATATGCATCTTGTTAATGTTGGTTACCAGGTGTTCACCATATGAATGATTTTTATCTCTATGTATGGGATGTATATTGAAATATGAAATCTGTGGTCTATTGTTACGATTTGATATATATAGGTTAAACCTATAACTCACCAACATTTTTGTTGACGTTTTAAGTATGTTTATTCTCAGGTGATTATTAAGAGCTTCCGCTGTCGCATACTTAAATAAGGACAAGATTTGGAGTCTATGCTTGTATGATATTGTGTAAAAACTGCATTCAAGAAACTTATTTCGTTGTAACATATTTGTATTGTAAACCATTACGTAATAGTCGTGTGTAAACAGGATATTTTAGATTATCATTATTTGATAATCTACGTAAAGCTTTTTAAACCTTTATTGATGAAATAAAGGTTATGGTTTGTTTTAAAATGAATGCAGTCTTTGAAAAACGTCTCATATAGAGGTCAAAACCTCGCAACGAAATCAATTAATATGGAATGTTTTTAATCAATAAGAACGGGACATTTCAAATTTTTCAAGGAGTACCGAACTTCGGCCGATCTTTCAAAGCTTAAGGATGAGTTACGTACTTTAAGGCAAGGGTCAATGGATTTGAACACTCTCAAGTCCACTTTCTTATCAAAGACCCAATTTTGCCCGGAGTATGACGGGAACGATCACATGTTGAAAGAAGATTTCTACCGAACCTTGAATGATAACTATCAAGAAAGGATTAGTAGGAATTCGACAAAGACTTTTGACGAGCTATTTGATATCACTAAGGGTTTTGAGTCGTTTGCTCCCAGAAAGAGTGACTTCACCTTTGGCAAACGAAAATTTGAGGCTACTAGCCACTCGAACAAGAAGAACAAGAGTGTGACTGAGAGCATCGGTAGTGCAAAAAAGGGGGCTTCTAAGAGTTTTGGGCCCACGTGCTACAATTGTGGTCGACAAGGGCACTTGGCCCGTGATTGTAAGAACTCATCTTCCAACAAAATCGTTTGTTTTAATTGTAACAAAGAGGGGCACAAGAGGCCGGAGTGTCCTGAATTGCGCAACGATAATGTTAAGCGACTAGAGAAGGCGGCGGGTACGGCTAGGGGTCGAAATTATTTGATGACCAATGAGGAGGCCAAGCAACCTAGCGAAGTTGTCTCAGGCACTTACATGGTTAATTCCAATCCGGCAAGGATAGTCTTTGATAGTGGTGCAAACTTGTCGTTTGTGTCACCAAAATTTGTGCCTAAACTTAATAAACCGTTAGCTAAGTTAATTCGTCCGGTAGAAGTTGAAATAGCGGATGGCAAGACGGTGCTAGTGGTTGATGTGTGTAAAAATTGTAATGTTGTGTTTGGTGATGAAAACTTTAAAATCGATCTCATCCCGATGACTTTGGGTGATTTTGATATCGTTGTTGGTATGGATTGGCTCGATTATAATAGAGCCAATATTGCATGCCATGAAAAATCTATTCGAGTGAAGACCCCTAGTGGGGGAGAGTTAATTATTCATGGCGATAAACGAAGAAGACTTGTGCCGATATGCACTTTTGCTCGGGCACGTCGTTTTCTTGTTGGTGGTGGCATGGCTTTTCTTGCCCATGTTATTGATACTCGAGATGAGCCACCATCCATTCGTGAAATTTCGGTGGTAAGTGAATTTGAAGACGTTTTTCCGGATGAGTTACCGGGTGTTCCAGCGGAAAGCAAGTTGAATTTCGCATTGAGTTAGTTCCGGGGGCTACCCCCGTTGCTAAAACTCCTTATCATTTAGCACCAACGGAAATGCAAGAGTTGTTAAACCAAACCCAAGAGTTGCTTGAAAAGGGTTTCATTCGACCGAGTGCTTCGCCATGGGGCGCTCCGGTTTTATTCATGAAGAAGAAGGATGGTAGTATGCGGATGTGCATCGATTATCGGGAGTTGAACAAAGTGACGATCAAGAATCGTTATCCTTTACCTAGGATTGATGATTTGTTCGACCAACTCCAAGGTGCAACGTATTTCTCTAAAATCGACCTACGGTCCGGCTATCTCCAAATGCGGGTCCGTGAGGAAGACATCGAGAAAACGGCTTTTCGAACGTGTTATGGGCATTTTCAATTCGTAGTTATTCCTTTTGGTCTTACGACTGCACCGGCGGCATTCATGGATCTTATGAACCGAGTTTGCCAACCTATGTTGGACAAGTCGGTAATTGTGTTCATCGACGACATACTTGTCTATTTGAAGAGTATGAAGGAACATGAACATCATTTGCGGAGTGTGTTAAAGACGTTGCGGAAGGAGAAGTTGTATGCTAAATTCTCCAAATGTGAATTTTGGCTAAGGGAAGTTCAATTCCTTGGCCACATTGTGAACGAAAATGGTATTCAAGTAGATCCGGGGAAGATAGAGACGGTAAATAGTTGGTGTAGCGACCCGACCAAATCGTCATTGATGGCGCCGAATACTTAGGTCCCATTGCGTGGTCGTAAGTCTTTAAAATGACGTTTGATCAAAAAAAAATGTTGCCTTCATTTCTTACATAAAGATTGTTCCCAAGTTTACAAGAATTGTTCAACCAAAAGTTTCGTTACAAAGTTACAAGTACAAATGAAACCTAGGCGACACAGTTTTAAATAAAGTCAATAGACGCTCCATGTATGCACATATACTCGACATCCAATGTAAGTATCAAAATAATGAGCGGAAGCATGTTTCACATATCGTTCAAAGTCCTGAGAAAAACATAGAAATCTGTCAACGAAAACGTTGGTGAAATCATAGGTTTAAGTAAGTAAGTGAGTAAAAGTAAGTCGAACCACAAGATTTGCAACATTGATGAAATAGTAGTACATTATAAAAGTTAATATTCACGAGCACCCAATTATCAAGGCTTAACATTCCGTCCATTGAACCCCATTAATAGTGCTAGAACAACACTGTTTCTCGAAAATATATTTCATCCATAGACGGTAGCGAACCGTCCGAGATGAGGGTTTGTCAAACTCATATGGCCATACAACATAAGTTCAAGCCTACACTTACACACTACAAGAGT
Source organism: Rutidosis leptorrhynchoides (assembly GCF_046630445.1). NCBI lineage: Eukaryota > Viridiplantae > Streptophyta > Magnoliopsida > Asterales > Asteraceae > Rutidosis > Rutidosis leptorrhynchoides. The sequence continues at coordinate 269,743,836 of NC_092335.1, forward strand.
AACTAATGATAATCGAATTGAGAATTTTGTTCTAAACTCGTATGTAGAATGTTTGTTTTCCTCTACTTGTGTTCACTTAGTTAAAAAGAAATGTTTATGTTTTCTCATCCCAAATGTAAGTTCAAAAGAGTAAAAGTGGGACTATGATCTCACCTGGAGTGCGAGAGTAAAAAGGTACTTCAACAAGTAACGTGCAAAGTACAAACGATAGTCTTGACCTAAACAATTAGGGTTGTATCAATAACGGTAAACACGATCGGTCAAAGATATTCAATTAGTCGTATGGCTTGTTACGACTCGATTATGTAGCATGTGAAACAATTTGTCAAGTTTCATGCAAGATACAAGTATAGAAACAAGTTAGAAAAGATTGCATAATCATTTGTTTAAGTTTGACAAAAAGTCAAACTTTGGTCGGGTCAAAGTCAACAAAAGTCAACACGTTCGGGTCGGGTCCCGAACTATTTTTCTGTGCTATTTATTCATATATAAGCATGTTAGAACAAGTTACATGTGAATCGGAGGTCCATAGCATGCCACACATTTTTCTTATTTTGAACAAGGAGGTCAGAAGCTGGACACGGCTTAGGTCGTGCCGCGACAAAGGATTGCCGCGCCGCGGCATTGGTCGTGTGCTGGTACCTGGTTAGTCTCAATTGTTCAAGTCCCAAATCAAAACTCTTTCAAGTATATTTTACAAACCGCTAACACTTAGAACTCGCACCTTATATCGTTAGAAAGCTAATTTGACAAGGAACACAACTAACTACTTTTCATCAAGCGAAAACATCATTTACAATAACCGATTTCTCGCCAATTGATCATTCAAGGTCCATTTTCAAAGCTTCAAGTTCTTGAAATGCATTACATGATTCGGGAATCCAATCCACATATGTGATATGTCGTTTCGAAGGTAATTACTCATGCAATACAACTAAACACTTACTAACAACATTTCATGGCATTCAAAGTATCAAAAGTTCATTTCAAGTTCATCAAACCCTAATCAAAATTCACAAAAATCACTAAACATGTATTTGAAGTTTTCTTAATCAACCTACGCATCAAAACAAAGCTAGTGATACTAGTAATACAATTAAAACATGAACTTAAACAATTTAACAACATTAACTCATCCAAAATCAAAGGTTAAGCAAATCCATTTTCAAGTTCATGCTAGTTACTCCAAAACAACAAATCGAGCATACAAGTCATATATTCATGTTAGACTTGAGCCATAGACACTAATTAACAACTTTATAATTCAAAAACATCAAGAACACAAAATCTAGTGATTTTAGAAAGTTACCCAAATGAGATGAAATTGGTATCAAGTTGTAGAGGATGAAGAGAGGATTCCAAATATGTAATTTGTTTTGTTGCTAGCCTCCTAATCCGAATTTAGATGATGAATTCTTGTTTTGAAGATTGAGAGAAAAATGGTGAAAGTATTTAAGAAAAAGGAAATGAAATGGAAAATGAAAGAAGGAGGTGGGTGTTGACCACTTTGACCTAGTCAAAGGTTTGGTCTTTTGGAAAGTCTAGTCCCTCTAGTTTATAAGCGGGTGCGTGAATTACCTAAACGAGATATTTTAGATACGCACATTAACGGGAGATGTTATAATCCAATAATGAAAATTATTAAGAATGTTAGCTAACGAAGGATACGTATCTAGTCACAAAGGATATTATTTAAAATAAAAAAATGGGCGTTAAAATAATTTAACGGAAAAATGCGGGATGTTACATTACCCACACCTTAAAAGAAATTTCGTCCCGAAATTTAGTTGGAAGCAATAGTCGATGTCTCTTCCTCGAGACCTTGCATTGTCAATGCAATGAATAAGTGAAGATATGTCCTTGGGCATTTCCATGAATTTGGATAGTCGGTGTTTCACGTTGTATTAAGGCTTGGTTTACGATTCACCATTTCAACCGGTTTTCCCATGGAGGGGAGTTTGTCATTAATAGTAGGTTTATCTAGGAGGATAGCATGTTCCTGTTCCGCAGGACACGTCTCTAAGTTTGTTACACAAAATGTAAGGTAAACGAAAACTTTAATTGAGTCAGGAGATCTAAACGGTAGGAGGCGGTTCCAATACGCCCCAAAATTTTCAAAAGGATCAATATTGCGGATATAACTTTCCTCGATTTCTCGAAACGGGTTACACCTTCCCAAGGTGCGGTTTTTCAATGTTACGCGGTTACTGACCTTGAACTTGAGAGATTTTCATCTAACCTTGGTGTAACTCCTTTGGTGATTACGGGTCGTCTTGAGCCCTTCTCGGACTTGAATTATCTCAACAGTTATTTCTTAAATGCTTTCGGATCTGATGATTTGCTTGTCACCTACTTCGGTCCAATGAAATGGGAGGACAACACTTGTGGTGATGTAAGGTTTCGAAAGGTGCGGCGTTAATACACGAGTGGTAACTACTGTGCAAGAGGAGACATCTAAAGGCAACAATACAAATTTGTAACATGTCTTTCCAAGATGTGAAACGTAAGTTTGTTTGGTCCGTTGGTTGTGGATGATACACGGCACTCATGTTTGGACGGGTCCCCGAGGTTCCTTGTAAGGCATCCCTGTAATGACCCGGAATTTTCCGACCAAATTATACTTATGAGATTAATATTTACATAAATTGAACCATACCAACATGATAAGAAATCCAAATTGTTGAGACTTGTGTTTTTGAAAAGAGTTTTACACAACGTTTGACCGTCCAATATGACCGATGATATCACGAACTATATAACATACGATAATTATACGTTTGTGTATATATATGTATTTATATATATTTACCACGATCTAAGGATGGTTTAACATCTCATTGTGTACTAATGACAATGAGTTATAAGTATATTTTGAAACTACTAACTTAAGTTTTCAAAACGATAACTATACGTAACATTCTTTGATATATATACTTATAATCTATAATGCTTATACATGTATCGTATATATAATGTATTTAATCACTTTTTAAGGACTTAAATACATAAAACAATATAAGTATATTCACAAAAGATAGCTATATTTGAATTCTCATTCCGTTTCCTCAAGATTTCTATACGTATATCTAGGGTATATGTACCCGTATCATATCCAGCTTCTATACGTATTTACTATTGGTATATACACATCAAATCAACATCCTAATCGACATTATTACTGCCCTAGATATGAGGTAATTAGAATTTGTCAAGTAGTATGAATTATTAGTAAGAAAACAAAATTAGGAATCCTTTTCTTTCTTTATAAACTAAAAACGTTTTTATAAATGAACACCATTTCTTCACTCCATTTTCTCATACCTACATCCTAATTTTTCTCTCAAAATACTCCTAACTTCATACTTGATCATCTCCAAGAATTTTCCCCATCATTTAGCTTCAATTACAAGCCTTAAACACCATAAGAAAACTCTTTCAAGAACATATCAAAATAACCACCCATTTGAAGAAGTTTACTTCCAACCTTTTGATCTAACTCCACCACTCTTTGATTCCAAGATTATTTCTTATATTTTGCAGTAACTTTGTCCAAGTAACTTGAGGTAGTAACCTTGTTCATAATCTTATTCAATTCATATTCATATAGCTATCTTATTTTGTGGTATAAAATTTTAACAACAAGAACATAGTTTGAATGATTTCAAACTTGTTCGCAAACTAAATAGATCCTTCTAACTTGACTTTTAAAACACTTCAAGACCTGTAATATATCATAATGATATGCTAACCTAACAAGATATAACTTGGTTTTACAAAGAACATCTTAGAAACTGAATCTACGTCGTCGGAGTGCAACCGGGGGCTGTTTCGGGTTGGATAATTAAAAACCATCTTGAACTTTGAATTGGAAGTTCATGTTTTGGAAAAATAATATTTCTTATGAATATGTTAACACATAAAAATTTCATGGTTTAACTCAAAGTGTAAGTATTTTTAGAAAAATGATCATTAAATGTTGTTTTTATGATGGAAAATGATCACTTTCATAAGTTTCACCAAAGTTTGACCTATAACCTATGATTTCGAATACAAACTAAGGTATTTTCAGTTCATATTCTTAAAATTTGACTCAATCCAAGGAAGTGGCAAGTTGAACCAACAAAAACGGAGTTGTAATGAAGAAACTACGACTAAAACAAGATTGGGTATCCGAAGCTAGTTTAGCTACGAAAATATTTGGAGAAAAAGTAAATTAATCATATCTTTCCTAATTAATATGATATTTTATATATAATTACTTATGATTTGATTTTATATATTTCAGGACCACCCGTAAACAACACGAGAAGATTAATCATAAGACCTCATGATTGTACGCAACACGTCATTTGACAACACGGTACTTTATTGTCGCAACACGTCATTTGACAACATGGTACCATGGGTCGAGATTAATTCTGATCAATACGAATACGATGGGGTCTTTATTTATTTTATTTAAGCAACTAATTGTGGACCACTAACATCGGACTGCTAACTACGGACTAAGAAAATATTAAAAGTATATACATATGTAACGATTACTTAAAAAGAAAATATGTTGATATATTATATATATGGTTAGGTTCGTGATATCTATCGGAGACCAAGTCGAATTAAATACCTTCAAGGCAAAAGTGAGTTTCATTTGCTTCATTTTTAATTGCTTTTGCAATATATATTTTGGGCTGAGAATACATGCGCTGCTTTTATGAATACTTTACGAAATAGACACAAGTACTTAAAATATATTCTACGTTGAGTTGTACCACTGGCATACTTCCCTGTAGCTTGGTAACTACTATTTACATGGGTATTGTAAACGCAAATCCTGTTGATAGATCTATCGGGCCTGACAACCCCAACCGGACTGGACGACCAGTATTCAACGATTGCACAGTACTTCGTTTTGGTGACTACACTTGGTACGGTGTAGTGAGATTTCATAATAAAGGGAATATGCGATGTTAATTAAATGTTAAGTATGGTTACCAAGTGCTCAACCACTTAGAATGCTTTACATACACTTGCAAGTGTATTATGTTTATGATTAGGAAATCTTGTGGTCTATTAACATATTGAAATGATTGTTATGATAAACCTATGAACTCACCAACCTTTTGGTTGACACTTTAAAGCATGTTTATTCTCAGGTACGAATTAAGTCTTCCGCTGTGCATTTGCTCAATATAAGGACTTTACTTGGAGCCGATCATCGCAATGGGACCAAATGTTGATGACTTCGTCCAGGTGGATTAGGACGGGTCCTTTCAGTTGGTATCAAAGCAACGGTTGTAGCGAACCAGGTCTTGCATTAGTGTGTCTAACTAGTAGTTGTTAGGATGCATTAATGAGTCTGGATTTCGACCGAGTCTACATGTCAAAGGTTTTGCTTATCATTTCTAGTCGGAAATCATCTGCTTATCATCTTTAGGAAATTACCTACTTATCATTCATAAGTCTAGACACGTTTTACTGCATTTACTGCATTGATAGTGTATAGACGAATTCTTATCTTAGCATATCTGTTATTGCAAACTTTGACTGATATCTTTTCAAAGATTCTCCGTAATTTACGGGATTTTAGTATTATATATACATATGTAAATTATGTATTGAAGAGTACCAAATCTAACTCCTATAATCTATTCCATACCAAAAATTCATTTTCCCCATTATACAAGATGGATTCCGCATCTAGTTCGAATTCTTCAGATTCCGACAGTTATGCCGATATGGATTTCCATTCGGGCTTCGAAAGCAGCGTCACCGGAATGGATCAACCAATTTCCCATCATCTATTCTGGATGAATTAGGGATGGGTTCGTAATATACTAAATCACTGGAGACAAGAAGAAGGTGATCCATTCCATCCACCAAATTGCCCTCTTGGCGATGAACTTGAAGCACTTACCGGCGAACCTATTCGAAACACCATTTTCTCTCTCATTTCTAGAGTATCTCGTCACGATTATATACTATCCCATATTACAAATCTTGTTCATTCGCTCGCTCCAACCGCCAATCATCCCGGTGTACTAGCAAAAGTTAACGAACTTCGCGCTCGCGTGACGGCTTTGGAGAACATGGTGCGAAGGTTGCAAACACCAGCAGCAGCACCAGTAGCATAATCAGCACCACCATCAATAACATCAACAATACCATCATCACCACTAACAAACAACATCCGCATCACACGTCTCGACATCATAATCTGTCCCACAAACATCAACATCATACGCACCATAGATACCAAGGAGTACCAACAATAATGAACGATGAAGTATTGATCCATAACTTCATTGATATTCTGCGAAGAATAAGTGGTTTCAAAAAGTTTTAGAGATTTCTTATTCTAGCTCAAACCGAAAAGCAAATGAGATTAATATCATATTAACTCATTAAATTCATGATTTCATCGGAAGAAAATATATATGTATATATGTTTTCATAAAGATTGTAACTAAAAGTTCTTTTGTACAAAATATTAATGGTGAAATTTTTTTTTAACGGGTAGGTAATACCCGAGGAATAATTAGATTTCATCTTAATAAGTTACATTGTACATTCGTCAAAGCTGATTCAATAGTCATTTACTATCCTACTTACAACCACCGCTATACGTATCTGTTCACCGCAGAATAGCCATTTTCATTTAATTTCATATTTGGATTTTGACTTCCCAGAATCCAACAAGTGGCATATGAAGAAAACATATGACAAAATAAAATCTGTTAGAAACAAACAAATTAACTATGAAAAATTTTGTTAAGAATCCACGCTAACTGTTCCAGCTAACTGTTCCTAGCTAATTGATTACATTTTATTTATTGCAGTTTATTTATCGCAATTTAATTATCGCACTTTTATTTATCGTCATTTAATTTCTGTAATTATTTTACGCACTTTAAATATCGGGACACGTATACAATGTTTTGACATATCATATCGACGCATATATATATATATATATATATATGTATATATATATATATATATGTATATATATATATATATATATATATATATATATATTATTTGGAATCACCATAGACACTCTATATGCAGTAATGATCGAGTTCTCTATACAGGGTTGAGGTTGATTCTACAATAATATATATAGTTTGAGTTGTGATCGAGTCTGAGAGGTATACGGGTCACGACACGTATTAATTAATTCGTATATTATATATTAAACTATATATGAACTATTGGACTGTTACTGTGGACTATCGACTGTGGACTAATGACATTGGACAATTAAAATGAATTAAAATATTGATTATAACATATGAAACTAAACATTTCTTCAAGATTGCCACTTGATTTCATCTTAAACCTCATTGTATCTCGACGATTACAATCAGCATTCAAATCTATCATGATTCTTAAAAACACCTCAATCGAGAGGATAAACCAACCGCACTTCATCTAAAGAAGAAAAGATTGATGCATATAGTTATGCACCTGAAAAACCCTCGAAAACTGAGTAAACGTTTGACACATATCGGTTCTAGTTCCTTTGACATTGTTATTACCGAAGATCGTTTTGCAATCCCTTTCCAAAGTAGCTAATTTTGTCACAGCTCCAACAAGTCAACTCTGACTTTTCATCCGAAACAACTTTATTATAACCTATATGCGTACTCTTTATTGTTACTGGGGAACCTTTTATATTCCACAATATTTCCATCAGCGATTAATCATTCTAAAAACACAATTCTCCTGAAACTACCTCGGTTTGATAACCGATGACCCAGATCAGTTAACTTTGAAAATGCTGACGAAGAAGCATGTTGTAGATGATCTTAATGGCCAAAAGTTTGATCATAAAGAAAGGAGTGTTAGGAACGCTCGATAGAAAATTTAGTTCCGAAAAACGGATTATGTGAAACTATGAAGAAAGCCGTGGACAAATCACAAAGAATAAGTTTGCCTTCAAAGAATCCAAATGATTATGTGCCTGCTGAAATCGTTAGCAAACATCTTATTTCTCATTCTAAACCTTCACAGACAAATCTTCTTCATCATCCATTGATATTATAAATTCTAAGATATTCTCGTATGTTCTATTATAAATATCCTCCATATTTCTGGCGATATTTTCACAACTATTCTTATCTGAGATTATTTATCTCTCCGTAATATCTGCAACATAAAAGAAACTGTGTTAGTTTCTAAATTCTGAAACCTTCGAGTTTAAAATATGAATGTTTTGAAGTAGTGTTAGGAACTGAAGCATGGATTAGTATAATATAATGACACTTGATCAACGTCATTATATTACAGTGAGTTATGCTGAGTTTCTAATGAAGCATGATGATTCACAGTACCATTATCATGTGCCATTTACACGACTCTTACATTCTATCTAATCTTTAAGCATATCAAGAGAATATTTTTCTGGATGACTCGGTCTTCTCCAGGGTATTCTGGTAATTTAACAAATCAAAATCGTTCTATTACCATTTTCTTCTTAGAGCATTAGTTATGTTCATTCTGAATTTCATATCTACGAATTCCGGACCATTACTCGCTTGACTCGAAGTTGGGAAGAGAAAACGAAAGCATGAAGCTCCGAAAAATAATGAAGAATATAAACTTCGATAATAACCTCGAAATTACAAACCGTGTATATCGATGCAGATAGCAATATAGAGACACGGGAGAATTAGAAACACTATAAACACACGAGTATAGTAGAAGTAAATAGATTCTTCTGGTGGTAGATGAAAAAAAAAGAATGACAGATATAAAAGTTAGGAGTATATCAAAAATCAGGATTGGATGGAGCATATTGATGAATGCTTTAAAGTAAGAATCAAGGGAGAAAGAATAGAAGGTGTGAGTCATGGAAAATAAGGAAACGAAGGGGTGAATTTATAGTGAAATATCCGACAGAGCAATCGAAACAGATTATTGCATATAATCAAAGAAGATCCTGATTTCCTTAATCACCAAAGAACCAAATCTTATTACGTAAGATTCTCTTTAAATCCCTTAAATCCCGGAAATCAATCATAACTACGTCATCGGTTAAGACGAATATATTTTACTTATCTCACTCTTTTACGATAGTCTCATTTATATTCTTCGCATAATCGAATCATTTTATCTACATTACTCAATGATGATAAAACTCCATTATCACCTTATATTTGTCATGAAAACCTTCTTATTGTTATCCATAACAACCTCTATCAAATTTCGGGGACGAAATTTCTTTAACGGGTAGGTACTGTAATGACCCGGAATTTTCCGACCAAATTATACTTATGAGATTAATATTTACATAAATTAAACCATACCAACATGATAAGCAATCCAAATTGTTGAGACTTGTGTTTTTGAAAAGAGTTTTACACAACGTTTGACCGTCCAATATGACCGATGATATCACGAAGTATATAACATACGATAATTATACGTTTGTGTATATATATGTATTTATATATATTTACAATGATCTAAGGATGGTTTAACATCTCATTGTGTACTAATGACAATGAGTTATAAGTATATTTTGAAACTACTAACTTAAGTTTTCAAAACGATAACTATACGTAACATTCTTTGATATATATACTTATAATCTATAATGCTTATACATGTATCGTATATATAATGTATTTAATCACTTTTTAAGGACTTAAATACATAAAACAATATAAGTATATTCACAAAAGATAGCTATATTTGAATTCTCGTTCCGTTTCCTCAAGATTTCTATACGTATATCTAGGGTATATGTACCCGTATCATACCCAGCTTCTATACGTATTTACTATTGGTATATACACATCAAATCAACATCCTAATAAACATTATTACTGCCCTAGATATGAGGTAACTAGAATTTGTCAAGTAGTATGAATTATTAGTAAGAAAACAAAATTAGGAATCCTTTTCTTTCTTTATAAACTAAAAACGTTTTTATAAATGAACACCATTTCTTCACTCCATTTTCTCATACCTACACCCTCATTTCTCTCTCAAAATACTCCTAACTTCATACTTGATCATCTCCAAGCATTTTTCCCATCATTTAGCTTCAATTACAAGCCTTAAACACCATAAGAAAACTCTTTCAAGAACATATCAAAATAACCACCCATTTGAAGAAGTTTACTTCCAACCTTTTGATCTAACTCCACCATTCTTTGATTCCAAGATTATTTCTTATCTTTTGTAGTAACTTTGTCCAAGTAACTTGAGGTAGTAACCTTGTTCATAATCTTATTCAATTCATATTCATATAGCTATCTTATTTTGTGGTATAAAATTTTAACAACAAGAACATAGTTTGAATGATTTCAAACTTGTTCGCAAACTAAATAGATCCTTCTAACTTGACTTTTAAAACACTTCAAGACCTATAATATATCATAATGATATGCTAACCTAACAAGATATAACTTGGTTTTACAAAGAACATCTTAAAAACTGAATCTACGTCGTCGGAGTGCAACCGGGGGCTGTTTTGGGTTGGATAATTAAAAACCATCTTGAACTTTGAATTGGAAGTTCATGTTATGGAAAAATGATATTTCTTATGAATATGTTAACACATAAAAATTTCATGGTTTAACTCATAGTGTAAGTATTTTTAGAAAAATGATCATTAAATGTTGTTTTTATGATGGAAAATGATCACTTTCATAAGTTTCACCAAAGTTTGACCTATAATCTATGATTTCGAATACAAACTAAGGTATTTTCAGTTCATATTCTTAAAATTTGACTCGATCCAAGGAAGTGGCAAGTTGAACCAACAAAAACGGAGTTGTAATGAAAAAACTACGACTAAAACAAGATTGGGTATCCGAAGCTAGTTTAGCTACGAAAATATTTGGAGAAAAAGTAAATTAATCATATCTTTCCTAATTAATATGATATTTTATATATAATTACTTATGATTTGATTTTATATATTTCAGGACCACCCGTAAACAACACGAGAAGATTAATCGTAAGACCTCATGATTGTACGCAACACGTCATTTGACAACACGGTACTTTATGTACGCAACACATCATTTGACAACATGGTACCATGGGTCGAGATTAATTCTGATCAATACGAATATGATGAGGTCTTTATTTATTTTATTTAAGCAACTAAATGTGGACCACTAACATCGGACTGCTAACTACGGACTAAGAAAATATTAAAAGTATTAAAAGTATATATATATGTAACGATTACTTAAAAAGAAAATATGTTGATATATTATATATATGGTTAGGTTCGTGATATCTATCGGAGACCAAGTCGAATTAAATACCTTCAAGGCAAAAGTGAGTTTTATTTGCTCCATTTTTAATTGCTTTTGCAATATATATTTTAGGCTGAGAATACATGCGCTGCTTTTATGAATACTTTACGAAATAGACACAAGTACTTAAAATATATTCTACGTTGAGTTGTACCACTGGCATACTTCCCTGTAGCTTGGTAACTACTATTTACATGGGTATTGTAAACGCGAATCCTGTTGATAGATCTATCGGGCCTGACAACCCCAACCGGACTGGACGACCAGTATTCAACGGTTGCACAGTACTTCGTTTTGGTGACTACACTTGGTATGGTGTAGTGAGATTTCATAATAAAGGGAATATACGATGTTGATTAAATGTTAAGTATGGTTACCAAGTGCTCAACCACTTAGAATGCTTTACATACACTTGCAAGTGTATTATGTTTATGATTATGAAATCTTGTGGTCTATTAACATATTGAAATGATTGTTATGATAAACCTATGAACTCACCAACCTTTTGGTTGACACTTTAAAGCATGTTTATTCTCAGGTACGAATTAAGTCTTCCGATGTGCATTTGCTCAATATAAGGACATTACTTGGAGCCGATCATCGCAATGGGACCAAATGTTGATGACTTCGTCCAGGTGGATTAGGACGGGTCCTTTCAATCCCGAATTTAGAAGTGAGACGAGTATCCCGATCTGAAATTTTAATGAAGATGGTACGCCGTGCCGAGCTAGAATTTTCTTTAAAACACGTTTGAACAGAACAGGTTTCGTTTCTCAAGAGGTCCGCACCGCGAAAGATCCATCGGTTCCCGAAAATGGTTGTTAGGACTATTCACCCTCGTGGCGAATACTAATATAATGTGAAGAGTTTCTCTCTCCATTGAGAAGTTTTATAAAAAGTTTCCTTACACGGAAGTGCGAGCGATAAGACAGGAGTGAAATGAGAACTTAGAATAGGATGAGTTCACACCTTGAGGTAACCATGTCGCGCACTTAGTGGTCGAATGTTGATGCTTGGTGGGATAACAAGATAGTACACGTAGTTGTATGATAAGTCAAAGAAGAGTGAAGTATCCTTGGATTAGGTGTTATCTTAAGTTCCAGTAATATCAGGCGGAAAATGGTGAAATAACAGAGCTATGTAACGTGGCACGTGTTGACGAGAAAGTTGATCGGGTCCATGATTAAGTATTCAAATTTTTCGAGCAAATTAACGAATTTCAGTTTCCTTGATTTCGAGTCGAGAGAGTATGCCTTTAGGGCATTCAAGTAGAAATATTTCCATATTTGAGTTCCAGTGTGCTAAACGAATTTAGCTAGTAAGGTTTGTGTGAAAGATCATGTTCGAAGTGAAGGTATTTCGTATGCCCGAGAGACATATTAAATTAACGTGGCTGACGTGTTATGATCCAAGTCAGGTCATACCCAATAACAAACTTACCGACACCTTATTGGTATTTGATTTTAACGATTGGTTCGTTGATCAAATACGCGACACTTGAACTTTAAGAAAAATGGTTTTCTTAAATATTACTTGATGTGTATATATATAAATTATGGAATAATTTATATAACAAGAGTTTAAATTATTTATAGGTTAAATAATTTATTTTGTTATGTTACATTTTATAAAGTTTTGGTTTTATAAAAATATATGTACATAACAAATATATAAATATGGAAGTATTATAAAGAGTTTTATAAAATCTAATCCTTTATTTTATAAAACTTATTTTATAACACAAATGTGGAAGTGGCATGGGAATGAGAAACACATGCTCTAGTCTTAGATTCCTTGACCCATGCTTTCCCATTTCCATATACAAGCAACATGACTCTTTGAGAAACACATTCATGCATTCATACTTCAAAAAATCTGCACAAAAAACCTCTATATTCAGCTGCTACTGCCGTGGGTATTTGGGAGCTTCAAGGGGTTCAAAATTTGATTTTTGCAAGTTTGATTCAAGTGTTAACAAATCCTAACCAAAGTACAAGGTGTTGGTACAAAGTTTGGGGTATAACTACTTGAGGTTTCATAGTTTTGGAGCTCCTTTCATCATCATCATCATCATCATCATCTATCAACAAGCTAGGAGAAGGTATAAACACTTTTCTTACTTGTAGTTTGTAAGTATGTTTCACAACTTGATCCTAATTGGGATTTAACTTTAATTGGTTAAAGATTAACATGTTCTAAAATGGTAATTACATGCTTCCGCTTTTAATTGATTCTTAAATGGTTTTAAGTATAATGGAACTTGTTAAATCCCAACAATGGTATCTAGAGCCGAAGTTGTTGAAATATGCTTCGAGATGGTTATTAAACTCACTATATATTTTGCATTTTATGTACATGCATGAAAGTAAAATGCAAAAATTATAAATTTTGGGTGGGTTTATGGTTAGGCCGAATTCTTGGACACCCAAAATGGGTTTTGGGTTGTTCCATTTTGGTCATATTTGTTGTATGTTAAAGTTCACAATCAAGCCTTGACCTTGTGTTTGAATGGTTGCATGTTTGGTTGAATTAATCTATTCATTTGGTATGTAATATTAATTCATTCATGTGGTTGTAATATTCATGTAATTTGGTTTGTAATAATTGTTCTTTTGGTTATGTAATTTATTTTATATTTGGCATGTAAAATAGATTAGGTTGTATTTCATTTTCTAGACAAAATGTATTAGGATATATTTTGTAAAATGATGAAGATGATGAAGACTTGAAGAACACAAGAAGAAGCATTTGGATGCAAGATTAAGTGGGAGATTTAAAATCTCCTACTTTGTGTTATTACCCTTAACCGGTGGCATTTGTTTTCGGCTAAACAAATGTCTACCAAAAATGGCTTGATTGTGAACATATGATTTTGCATGCGTGGTTGTTTTGTATGATTATGTGGATTGTATGTTTGTATGCTACAAGTTAATCACACAAGTTAACAACAATCTAAAATGGCAATTTAAATTGGTTAAAATTGACATTATTAACCACATGCAAAACGTCAATTTAAATGGTTAAATTAAAAACGGCTAAAAGGACATTAATAATCGGTTATTAAGAACATGATAAGGATCATACATATAAAATGGTTTATATCCAAGTAATAAAATTGGCTTTATTACATAACATGAAAATGGATTTTCAAATAAACCATACACTAAATGCATGTTGGTGTATGGTGCAAAAGTTTTCTCAAACTAGAATTAATGAAAACTTAAAATTCCTTATTAACAAGGAAAACAAGATAAACGCCATCCTTTTGTGGAAACACTTAGACGTATTAGGAAACTCTTGATGGGATAAAGGTCACCTAACCGTCATGAGCGAACTAATATGAATAAGGTACACTTCGCATACATGTGGGATAAAGGTCACCTAACCACTTGTATGTTAAGTCTACAAGTCTATACAAGTAGGACGACTTGATTTGGGAATCATGAACTTAGGGTCACCGAAGCATGAAGAACAAATAGGCGTTGATGGGATAAATATGCCATACAAAAGGATTGCATGATCCCATAACTTAGAAGTTGCAAAAGGATTGCAAATGTCATATAATGACTACCTAGCTAAATCAAATAACGGGATAAAGGTCACCTAACCGAAATTTGATTTACCGTTGGATTCTAATATTTAATAAGTCAATTAAAATTTAAAAGGGTATTGAATGTTAAATTAAAAATCGATACTTAAACGAACTTTGTTAATTTTGTAGATGGCCGCCAATAACAACAACAACATTCCAAACGCACCACTTAACCTAAACCACCTATCATTAAGGTCTCTCTTAGAGAAAGACAAACTCAACCATACAAACTTTATGGATTGGTTCCGCAATCTTCGGATTGTCCTCAAACAAGAGGATAAAATGTATGTGCTTGAGGACCCCATTCCCGATCAACCGGATGAGAATGATGTGGAGGCAATGGCCTCTTACGATAAGTATTGCCACTACTCCCTTCAAGTCTCATGCTTAATGCTTGGGACTATGATACCCGAACTCCAAAAGGATTTCGAGCACCATAGTGCATACGACATGATAACGCAATTGAAGGAGATGTTCCTCCAACAAGCGCGTGTCGAGCGCTTCGAAACGGTTCGGGCGCTACATGCTTGTCGTATGGACGATACCCAATCGGTTTCATCTTATGTACTCAAGATGAAAAGCCTTATCGATCGTGCTAACCGACTTAACCTAAACATATCCAATGAGTTAGCCACCGATCTTATCCTTAACTCCCTATCAAAAAGGTTTGATCAATTTGTAATTAATTACAATATGAATGGGATGGATAAGAGCATAGGTGAGCTTCACGGTATGCTTAGAACGGCGGAAACTAGCATGGGTAAAAGGGCTTTACCCGTGTTAGCAATCGATCAAGGTGGGTCCAAAGGTAACACCTCTAAGCCAAAGGTGGCTAAGAGAAAAGGACCCGCCCATTAAGGCAAAGGGAAAGGGAAGATGGTTACCCCAAACATCAACAAGGCTAAGAAGGAAAAGGTAGCCGAGAAGTCAAACCCCAAGGAAGACCCATGTTTCGGTTGCGGTGAGATGGGTCATTGGAAACGAAACTGTCCGGTTTATCTTAAGGAGTTGAAGGACAAGAGGGATGCAGGGCAAACCTCAGGTAATATATATATGGTATATATAGAGCTTAGTATTACTTCTTCTAATACATGGGTATTAGACACGGGATGTGGAACTCATATTTGCAATTCTTTGCAGGGGTTCAAAAGAAGTGATCGTATGGCGGGAACATCAAATCTCTATATGGGCAATGGTGCAAAGGTGCATGTTAAAGCTCAAGGAGAATTTGTTTTGAAGCTTCCAAGTGGATTGGAGCTTATTTTAGAAAATGTTTTGTATGCTCCGGATTTGTGTAGAAACATTATTTCTATTTCTCGCTTAAAACAATGTGGTTACGTTGTTAATTTTATTGATGATGATATTCATATTTCTAAAAATAATGTATTCTATTTCAAGGCTTCGCCTTCAAATGGAATTTATGAATTGGTTCATGATGACGCATCATCGAGCTCTATATACCACACTAGCACCAAGAAACTCAAAAGGGATTTGAGTGATTCCTATTTATGGCATTGTCGCCTTGGTCACATAAACAAGAACCGAATGCATACACTTCAAAGGAATGGACTTTTGAAATCAAATGAAATGGATTCGTTTGATGTATGCGAATCTTGTTTACAAGGCAAGATGACTAAAGCACCTTTCAAAGGGACTTATGAAAGGGCTAAAGATTTATTGGGATTAATACATTCGGATGTATGTGGACCCTTTAAACCCACGACTAGGAATGGTGAAAGATACTTTGTTACTTTCATTGATGACTTTAGTCGTTTCGGATATGTCTACTTATTAAGACACAAAGACGAAACGTTTGAAGCATTCAAAGAATATCAAAACGAAGTACAAAATCAACTCAATAGGACAATTAAGGTACTTCGTACCGATAGAGGAGGTGAATACCTAAGCGATGCCTTCCAAGATCATCTTAGGAGTTGTGGGATTATCTCACAACTTACTCCACCCGGAACACCCCAACTCAATGGAGTTTCCGAAAGGAGGAACCGAACCCTAATGGATATGGTTCGGTCTATGATGGCAAAAAGCTCGTTACCTCTATCATTTTGGGGTTATTGTCTAAGCTCCGCGGTTCGTATTTTAAATATGGCCCCAACCAAGAAAGTGGAACGAACTCCTCATGAGATGTGGTTTGGAAAACCTCCTTCTCTTTCATACTTGAAAGTATGGGGATGTGAAGCTTATCCTAAGCGCCATGTAGCTAATAAGTTACATGCTCGATCCACAAAGTGTATCTTCATAGGATATCCCAAGGATGATATGGGATACTATTTCTATGATCCGACCGAGCAAAATGTATTTGTTGCTCGAAAGACGGAATTCCTTGAAACCAAATTCCTAATGGAAGGTGATGGTGAAAGGAAAATAGATCTTGTAGAGGTACAAGATCAAGTTGATGATACACAAATGGTTGACACTAGTACTCAACATGAGGATGTTGAAAATGATCAAGTGGATGATCAAGGTACACAAGACGTTCGAAGATCTAGTAGGATTAGTAATCCTCCCGAGAGATATGGGTTTCTCGTGGATGGTTGCTATACGGTTGATTTGGATGAACCGACAAACTACGAAGATGCTTTATCAAGGATTGATAAAGATAAATGGCAGGATGCCATGAACGCCGAGATGCAATCCATGTATGAAAACCAAGTGTGGGAACTTGTTGAGCAACCTCCTAGCTCTAAGCTAGTTGATTGCAAATGGCTTTTCAAGAAGAAAACCGACATACATGGAAACTTGGATACATATAAAGCTAGACTTGTAGCAAAAGGTTTCACTCAAACTCAAGGGGTTGATTATGATGAAACTTTCTCGCCAGTGGCAATGCTAAAGTCTATTAGGATATTATTTGCCATTGCTGCTCACTACGACTATGAAATATGGCAAATGGATGTCAAAACCGCTTTCCTAAATGGATATCTTATGGAAGATGTCTATATGGTCCAGCCTGAAGGTTTTGTTGATCCAAAATATCCTAAAAAGGTATGCAAGTTAAAGAAGTCAATCTACGGATTGAAACAAGCATCTAGAATGTGGAATCATCGTTTTAATGAGGAAGCCGAGAAATTTGGCTTCATTAAAAATGGTGATGAAGCTTGTGTATACAAGAAGGCTAGTGGGAGCTCTATAATGTTCCTTGTGCTATATGTGGATGATATATTATTATTTGGGAATGATATAACCACAATGCAAGAGGTCAAAACTTGGCTAAAGAGTTGCTTCTCCATTAAGGATCTTGGAGAAGCACAATACATTTTGGGGATAGGGATCTATAGGAATAGATCCAAGAGATTGATAGGTTTAAGTCAAAGTACATACATTGATAAAATCTTGAAAAGGTTCAAGATGGAAAACTCCAAGAGAGGTTTGGTACCTATTCAAAAGGGAACCGTTCTCAGTTCATCTCAGTGTCCTGCCACGAAAGATGAACAAGAGAGAATGAAGAAAGTCCCATACGCATCTGCTATTGGGTCTATCATGTATGCAATGATATGTACTAGGCCGGATGTGTCATGCGCTTTAAGCTTGACAAGTAGATACCAGAATAACCCAGGAAATAGTCATTGGATTGCTGTTAAAAGCATATTGAAATACCTTAGGAGGACTAAGGATATGTTTCTAATATATGGGTCTGGTGAGGAGGAACTCGCCGTAAAAGGTTACGTGGACGCGAGTTTCCAAACTGATCGAGATGACTCTCGATCACAGTCCGGTTATGTCTTCATGTTAAATGGTGGTGCGGTCTCTTGGAAGAGTTCGAAACAGGAGGTTGTTGCGTTATCCACTACAGAGTCGGAGTACATTGCCGCCTCACTGGCAGCTCAGGAAGCTGCATGGATGAAGAAATTCATCGACGACTTAGGAGTGGTCCCTTCCATTCAGGACCCTCTTGAGATCTTTTGTGACAACGAGGGTGTGATTGCTCAAATCAAGGAACCTCGTGCCCATCAAAAGACTCGTCACATTGAGCGGAGATTCAACTACATAAGGGATGAAGTTGAAAAAGGAAAGATATGTATTCGCAAAGTTCATACAGATCATAATGTTGCGGATCCACTCACGAAGCTTTTACATGGGCCAAAACATGAGGGACATGTTTTTGCATTAGGGCTTCGATATTCTAGTGATTGAATATGATCTATTTTATGTATTGTACCGGAACGAAATTATTCAAACTCATTAATATAACTATGGTGTTAATTTATTTGAGTTATGTTCCTATTTTGCATATTTCATCCATGAATAAGCAATTATTCTAAATTTCCGTAGTCGATCACATTTGTGGGAATAAGTGTGAGGTTTAGACTATTATGAACTTGGATTGGTACACATTCAGGTTGAATGTAGGGCAAGGTTGCTACCAAGGTTCATAGATATTTGTGGGACACAAATATTGGAAGACCCGCTCTCAAGATTTACTGTATGGAGCCTTTGTGGTTGATCACATGTAATCTTGAGTAAAGGCGAATATCATAGTATCCTCTGACCTGAGATACATATTGGGTCCTAATATTCACCGAGTATTATGCCTTGATTCTTTCCTTTGCTATTCTGAAACATGGTAGTACATAAGGGAGAACTCAGGTATATTACAAAGTGTATATCTAGGACGTATGTAGTCAAGATGGAATTTGTCCCTCTTATTCGTTGAGAGTCAGATGTCTAAGGCCTGAAAAGTTAAATCTATAAGAGAGTGATCACTCTGTATCTCTTGGATTTAACATGACATCTAGGATGAAAGGAAATAATGAAAGATTCACCTACTCATGTTCGAGATGGGAACTCGAAAGGGATGATGTTATTGAATGGCACAAAGTCATAACATATTAGGGGTGATGGACGGTGTGTTAGGCTGTATCCATCACTTGCATTAATTTCTTATGTTTCTCGTGCAAGTGGGAGATTGAAGGTATTTCGTATGCCCGAGAGACATATTAAATTAACGTGGCTGACGTGTTATGATCCAAGTCGGGTCATACCCAATAACAAACTTACCGACACCTTATTGGTATTTGATTTTAACGATTGGTTCGTTGATCAAATACGCGACACTTGAACTTTAAGAAAAATGGTTTTCTTAAATATTACTTGATGTGTATATATATAAATTATGGAATAATTTATATAACAAGAGTTTAAATTATTTATAGGTTAAATAATTTATTTTGTTATGTTACATTTTATAAAGTTTTGGTTTTATAAAAATATATGTACATAACAAATATATAAATATGGAAGTATTATAAAGAGTTTTATAAAATCTAATCCTTTATTTTATAAAACTTATTTTATAACACAAATGTGGAAGTGGCATGGGAATGAGAAACACATGCTCTAGTCTTAGATTCCTTGACCCATGCTTTCCCATTTCCATATACAAGCAACATGACTCTTTGAGAAACACATTCATGCATTCATACTTCAAAAAATCTGCACAAAAAACCTCTATATTCAGCTGCTACTGCCGTGGGTATTTGGGAGCTTCAAGGGGTTCAAAATTTGATTTTTGCAAGTTTGATTCAAGTGTTAACAAATCCTAACCAAAGTACAAGGTGATGGTACAAAGTTTGGGGTATAACTACTTGAGGTTTCATAGTTTTGGAGCTCCTTTCATCATCATCTTCATCATCATCTATCAACAAGCTAGGAGAAGGTATAAACACTTTTCTTACTTGTAGTTTGTAAGTATGTTTCACAACTTGATCCTAATTGGGATTTAACTTTAATTGGTTAAAGATTAACATGTTCTAAAATGGTAATTACATGCTTCCGCTTTTAATTGATTCTTAAATGGTTTTAAGTATAATGGAACTTGTTAAATCCCAACACGAAGTTCGGACACGGAGAGGTTTAAATTTTTCCCTCAGTGAGTTAACGAGTTTAAAGGTCGTGCAACACGAGAAAATTCGGAAATGAGTCTTCAGTAATAACCGGCGAGATCTAAGATTTTACGAATACAAGTCTGAGACGTGAGGGTTTCCTGATTACGTGTGGTTCTGATTGCGAGATGTATTGAAATACTTTGACCACTAACAACATGGTCTAAAAATTTGACTTCGTTTAACCAAAATTCTCACTTGGAGAATTCGGCATAGAGTTGCTCTTTTCTCAAGAGTTTGAGCGTAAGACGGAGATGTCGTTCGTTTTCTTCTTTACTTGAATAGGTTTAGACATCATCTATAAATACGATAACGGATTCATCTAGATAAGTTTACAAACGCGGTTCAGGAGGCCTATGAATACGGGCGGAGGCCTAGATAATCGAACGGTACTAAAAGAAATTTACAACTATCGTAGCGAGTTCTAAAAGCGGGTTAGGAGACATCTTCTCCCTGATCTCTCTATTGATGATAACCGGAACAGAGGTCGGTTTGAAATATACGCGAGATTCATGTAAATAATCATGAGGTCATGGATACGAGGAAGAGGGTATCGGTTTTTAACCGAAAGTTACTTAGTTCCAATGATCTATACATAATTGTAGGGAAACATTTCTCCTTAACGAATAGGTTTTGAGATCCTTAGTTCTATAGGTGTCAAGTCACAATTCAAATTATCCACCCAATAAGTTTAACGTATATCCTCCGATAAAATTTATAGGTACACAATATTTTTCCGTTGGTCACTTAAATTGCCTAAGTAGTATTTAAAGGAAAAAGGTGGAGTGCAAAGAGTACGAGTCATAGCCTTGGTTATAAAATGTCTAACGGTAACCGAATCGAATAAGTATGAAATATGCGGGTTGTTGTGAAGAAACGTACCCGTGACTAGTCCATCGTCGTCTCGGGCATCCTAGGTGTCGATGTTGAAAGTTCAACGGCGTGCGTTGGGGTTGGCTTTCTTCTTTGGGCACGTATTCCTATAATGACCCGGTTGGCCACATTCGAAACAAACAACCGCCCTTGGAGCATTGGGCGTCTTTTGAGCGACGGTAACGGTACTTTTACAAATATGGGCCACATGGCCACTTCTTTGACACCTGATGCAAAATGGTTTGCCACATTCACCCAAATGATGTTTGCGACATTTGTTACAGTAGGGCAGGTTTCCTGCATACCCTTTCTTGCCGCCGGAGGCGAAAGGTTTCTTGACGAAGTTGTTGTGGTTGTAGTTGTTTAATTGAGAGGCTTCCCATTTTCTTTTGTTGCCGCCCGATTGTTTCTCGGCCGTAAGTGCCGGCACTTTAATTTCACCCACCATTTCCATAATCTGGCGGGCCATTGTTAAAGCCTCTTGCAGGTTAGCGGGTTTGGATGATACTACCTCGTGGTGAATGCTCTTTGGGAGGCCTTCCATGTAAAGTTCAACTCTTTGGGAGGCCTTCCATGTAAAGTTCAACTTAAGGCTAGTTCGACAAACCGTTAATTATAAGCTTCGAGGTCATTCCCGACCGTTTTTATATTTCTTAGCCCCTGTTCGAGCCTTCGAGTTTCGTCACGCGGGAAGTATTCGGTGATCATTCTTTCTCTTAATTCGGTCCAAGAGAGTGTGTGGGCTTCATCAATACCCACCGATTGTACATACATATTCCACCATGAGAGAGCAACGCCGGTGAAAGTGAGGGTGGAAAACTTGACCTTATCTTGGTCTTGACAACCGCTTATGGTAAAAACGGCTTCCGTCTGACCAAACCATCGGGTGAGAGCAACCGGTCCCCCGGTTCCATCGAAAATGGGAGGATTGTACTTCATGAAGTTTTTGTAGGAGCAACTTTCGCTTGAATTACCGGCTCCATGATTGTTGTTGTTGGAAAAGTGATCGGCCACGACCGCACCCACAGCGGTGGTTATCATTCGTTGAAGAGCTTGTTCTAGAGTTTCGAGAGGAGTATTGTGTTGGCCTTGGTGAGCCATTATTCCTTCACGACACAAGATCATCGTTGATGAGTATTCTCAACAATACTAACCGTGGCATGGAATAAGGATAGAGAGAGAATTTTTCCTTGACTCGCCTTAAATTCTTTATGTCATAATGTCGGAACGTCCATGTGAGTCACCGTAATATAATCCCGGAAATTATATTACCATAATTCATATGTGCATTCGACATTACTTCATATAGTCAAGGTGGCGTGTCAATCAAATTAGTCAACGTGAGATTAAGGTAGAATAAGAATAGATATGAGTAGGAGAGTTCGAGTATAAATGCACAAGTAGTTAAGTAATTCCTACGTCAAGTCTATATGCCGGTTGTATTCTAGATTCACTAATGTACCCTATGACTCGGGGTCGACACCAATGAACTCTAAATCCTTACAACCAATGCTCTGATACCAATTGTAGCGACCCGACCAAATCGTCATTGACGGCGCCGACTACTTAGGTCCCATTGCGTGGTCGTAAGTCTTTAAAATGACGTTTGACCAAAAAAAAAATGTCGCCTTCATTTCTTACATAAAGATTGTTCCCAAGTTTACAAGAATTGTTCAACCAAAAGTTTCGTTACAAAGTTATAAGTACAAATGAAACCTAGGCGACACAGTTTTAAATAAAGTCAATAGACGATCCATGTATGCACATATACTCGACATCCAATGCAAGTATCAAGATAATGAGCGGAAGCATGTTTCACATATCGTTCAAAGACCTGAGAAAAACATAGAAATCTGTCAACGAAAACGTTAGTGAAATCATAGGTTTAAGTAAGTAAGTGAGTAAAAGTAAGTCGAACCACAAGATTTGCAACATTGATGAAATAGTAGTACATTCTAAAAGTTAATATTCACGAGCACCCAATTATCAAGGCTTAACATTCCATCCGTTGAACCCCATTAATAGTGCTAGAACAACACTGTTTCTCGAAAATATATTTCATCCGTAGACGGTAGCGAACCGTCCAAGATGAGGGTTTGTCAAACCTATATGGCCATACAATATAAGTTCACGCCTACACTTACACACTGCAAGAGTAACTAATGATAATCGAATTAAGGATTTTGTTCTAAACTCGTATGTAGAATGTTTGTTTTCCTCTACTTGTGTTCACTTAGTTAAAAAGAAATGTTTATGTTTTCTCATCCCAAATGTAAGTTCAAAAGAGTAAAAGTGGGACTATGATCTCACATGGAGTGCGAGAGTAAAAACGTACTTCAACAAGTAACGTGTAAAGTACAAACGCTAGTCTTGACCTAAACAATTAGGATTGTATCAATAACGGTAAACACGATCAGTCAAAGATGTTTAATTAGTCCTATGGCTCGTTACGACTCGATTATGTAGCATGTGAAACAATTTGTCAAGTTTTATGCAAGATACAAGTATAGAAACAAGTTAGAAAAGATTGCATAATCATTTGTTTAAGTTTGACAAAAAGTCAAACTTTAGTCGGGTCAAAGTCAACAAAAGTCAACACATTCGGGTCGGGTCCCGAACTATTTTTCTGTGCTAGTTATTCATATATAAGCATGTTAGAACAAGTTACATGTCAATCGGAGGTCCATAGCATGCCACACATTTTTCTTATTTTGACCAAAGAAGTCAGAAGCTGGACACAGCTTAGGTCGTGCCGCGACCCAGGATTGCCGCGCCGCGGCATTGGTCGTGTGCTGGTACCTGGTTAGTCTCAATTGTTCAAGTCCCAAATCAAAACTCTTTCAAGCATATTTTACAAACCGCTAACACTTAGAACTCGCACCTTATATCGTTAGAAAGCTAATTTGACAAGGAACACAACTATCTACTTTTCATCAAGCGAAAACATCATTTACAATAACCGATTTCTCGCCAATTGATCATTCAAGGTCCATTTTCAAAGCTTCAAGTTCTTGAAATGCATTACATGATTCGGGAATCCAATCCACATATGTGATATGTCGTTTCGAAGGTAATTACTCATGCAATACAACTAAACACTTACTAACAACATTTCATGGCATTCAAAGTATCAAAAGTTCATTTCAAGTTCATCAAACCCTAATCAAAATTCACAAAAATCACTAATCATGTATTTGAAGTTTTCTTAATCAACCTACGCATCAAAACGAAGCTAGTGATACTAGTAACATAATTAAAACATGAACTTAAACAATTTAACAACATTAACTCATCCAAAATCAAAGATTAAGCAAACCCATTTTCAAGTTCATGCTAGTTACTCTAAAATAACAAATCGAGCATACAAGTCATGTATTCATGTTAGACTTGAGCCACAGACACTAATTAACAACTTTATAATTCAAAAACATCAAGAACACAAAATCTAGTGATTTTAGAAAGTTACCCAAATGAGATGAAATTGGTATCAAGTTGTAGAGGATGAAGAGAGGATTTCAAATATGTAATTTGTTTTGTTGCTAGCCTCCTAATCCGAATTTAGATGATGAATTCTTGTTTTGAAGATTGAGAGAAAAATGGTGAAAGTATTTAAGAAAAAGGAAATGAAATGGAAAATGAAAGAAGGAGGTGGGTGTTGACCACTTTGACCTAGTCAAAGGTTTGGTCTTTTGGCAAGTCTAGTCCCTCTAGTTTATAAGCGGGTGCGTGAATTACCTAAACGAGATATTTTAGATACGCACATTAACGGGAGATGTTATAATCCAATAACGAATATTATTAAGAATGTTAGCTAACGGAGGATACGTATCTAGTCACAAAGGATATTATTTAAAATAAAAAGACGGGCGTTAAAATAATTTAACGGAAAAATGCGGGATGTTACAGTTGGGGACGACCGACTACGCCTATTGAAATCCGAAGTTTTCTCGGATTGGTCGGTTATTATCGTCGGTTTATCCAAGACTTTTCCAAGATTGCTTCTCCATTGACGAAGTTAACGAGAAAGAATGCGAGATTTAATTGGGAGAACGAGCAAGAAATTGCTTTTCAATTTTTAAAAGAGAAGTTGTGTCAAGCTCCGGTGCTAGTTTTGCCAGAATGGGTGGAAGACATGACGGTCTATTGTGATGCTTCTTTAAATGGGCTCGGTTGTGTTGTAATGCAAAGGGGTAAAGTCATCGCTTATGCCTCTCGACAATTAAAGGAACACGAGACGAGATATCCGACTCATGATCTTGAGTTGGCGGCGGTTGTTCATGCGTTGAAAATTTGGCGCCATTACTTGTATGGTGTCAAGTGTACAATTTATTCGGATCACAAGAGTTTGAAACATCTTTTTGATTAAAGAGATTTGAATTATTGTCAACGTAGATGGATGGATGTGGTGAAAGACTACGATTGTGAGATACTTTATCATCCGGGAAAGGCGAATGTGGTCGCGGATGCGTTAATTCGAAAGAGTCATCACCCGGCATTACAATTGGGATTGTTACGTATGATTATTACTAATGATTTTCTTGAAAAACTTGGTGTGATTCAAATTGAAGCTTACATTCACAACAAGCATGCGGAACGAATTGTGGGGCAATCGGAATTCATTACTATGGGCTCGCGTGGTTTGTTGTCTTTTCAAGGAAGAGTGTGGGTGCCTAAGATGGGTGATTATCGACAAGTGCTACTTGATGAAGCACATAAGTCAAAGTATTCCATTCATCTGGGCACGATGAAAATGTATCTTGACTTAAGGAAAGATTATTGGTGGCCGGGCATGAAACGTGATGTTGTAAAGTATGTTGAGCAATGCGTCATGTGTTTGCAAGTTAAGGCCGAGCACCAAAAGCCGTATGGTAAGTTACAACCGTTAGAAATCTCGAAGTGGAAATGGGAGCACATTACCATGGATTTCATCACAAAGTTACCTAAAATGGTGAGAACCCAATTCGATTCGATTTGGGTGATAGTTGATCGATTGACGAAGAGTGCCTTGTTTCTTCCCATTCGGGAAGCGATATCATCGGAAACCTTGGCTAAATTGTTTATCAAGGAGGGACAAAACAATACACAACCATGGTTAACCATTCTCGCGTCATGGTGCTACCGGCTCTTTGGTTCACACCATACGCATTTGTCATGATGCTACCTGCTCTTTGGTTCATATCACAACTCGAGTCATACTCACGCTAGAGTGCTACCGGCTCTTTGGTTCACACTCTAACAACGCTAAGGTGCTACCGGCTCTTTGGTTCACACCCTAACAAATCGTGCTATAGCGCTACCGGCTCTTTGGTTCACACTATAACACACGTACTATGATGCTACCGGCTCTTTGGTCCACATCATAGCATGCTAGCACATACTATGGCACTACCGGCTCTTTGGTTCATACCATAGCATACAAATAAATACATTACATACATATGCATATAATCATTCCACTCACCTTTAAAGCAAAGTACCTAATATAATAAGTACTTCAATCAACTCACAAAAACTAGTTGGACTAAATACCAACAATTTCACTTATGTGCATTTTAATGACTTAAATGCATTAAATACCCCATTTTCACCAAAACCGCCCTTTAAGGGTCAAAACCATCATTAATCACTTAAAAGCTAGTGATTAAGGTCCAACAACACTAACTATTACACAATTAGGGCATTTCATACCCATTTTTCCCAATTAGGTCAATCATTAGCCCTTTGACTAATTTAAAGTCAACACACCCATTTCGGGTTATCTACTAACCCATCTAACACCCATTTAATAATTAACTAGGTGTGCTAGTGATTAACTAACCAACTAGAACTCATAAACATCAATTAACATTTTGAAACCCTAGGTTAGTCACCATTGAGTCTTCATGACTCCCTCTTACCCAAGAACACCCAAAATCATTAATTATGGGTTTTATGTTCATCACTATCCCAAACCCTAACCCTTACACAAAATCAAAGTAAGGAAATAAAAGTTAGAGCATACCACTACAACCACAACGGAGCTAGAGAGGAGATGAACAACTTTAATACCCGCACTTTGGTCCGAGAACAACTTCTTCCTCTTGGATTTAAGCTTTCTCACTCAAGAATCACACTCTCTCTCTAAAATTTAAGTGAAGAGGATAAGGTTGTTGATAATGGAGTTAATGATACTCCACAAACTGACCAATTAGCCTTTAACTCGTCCACAAGTGCAATTACCAAAATGCCCATTAAAATATCTGAATAAAAGAGCAGAAACACGGCTACAGTGTTAGTGCGCCACGCGCACTATTAAGGGTGCGCTGAGCGCACCTAGCTCAGATCCGTCTCTGACTTCTGTTTAACTGCACAATCATTCCCACACTTTATGTACTCTATATACTCTGCTGTACAATGAAGATTAGGGTCTTACAACTCTCCCCCACTTGAATCGGAGCGCGTCCTCGCGATCCAAGCCGCATGACAAGAGGGAAGATAAACCAACACGAATTCTTTGGGCTCCCAAGTAAACTCGGAACCCTTACTATGACGCCATTGAACTTTAAAAGTCCTAACCTCTTTATGTCTCAACCTTTTGACCATCTCATCGAGTATGGCAATCGGCCCCTCAATATACTCTAACTTATTGTTTAGCTCGATTTCGTCCAAAGGCACCCATGATGAATCATCCGCAAGACACTTACGGAGATGGGAAACATGTAATGTATTATGGATCCCCGCAAGCTCTTCGCGTAATTCCAATCGATACGCGACTTCACCAACATGTGCTAAAACCTTAAATGGCCCAATAAACCGAGGAGCTAACTTTCTCCATTTTCGAAACCGAATAATACCTTTCGATGGCGAAACTTTAAGCATCACTTTGTTGCCCTCTTGGAACTCAATCATTCGTCTACGCTTGTCGGCATATGACTTTTGTCTATCTTGCGCCTTTTTCAAATGATTTCGAATTATATCGATCTTGCTATTCGTTTCTAAAACCAAATCGATACTCTCGATTTCTTTTTGACCAACTTCACCCCAACAAATCGGAGTTCGACACCTCCGCCCATAAAGCATCTCGTAAGGTGGCATCCCGATACTAGTATGATAACTATTATTGTACGAGAATTCCACCAAAGGTAAGTGCTCATCCCGACTACCACCGAAATCAATAATCCACGCCCACAACATATCCTCCAATGTTTGATTCGTAAATTCGATTTGACCGTCCGTTTGAGGATGATACGCCGTGCTCAATTTCAATTGTGTACCCATATCTTCATGAAAATTTTCCCAAAATCGAGATGTAAAACGAGTATCTCGATCCGAAATAATAGATATAGGAACCCCATGTCGAGCGACTGCATATTATATTATGTCGATTATATGTTATTGATTACGCTAGTAGCGGTTTGTTGGAGATTATTAGCTTTGTACTTGAGATGGTATGCTAATTGTATTGCTAGCGTGTATGCGGTATATGTGTAAGTGATTGCAATTAGGTATATTATATATATATATGGGCATAATTATTGCATTCACTAAGCTTTGCTTACCCTCTCGTTGTTTATCTTTTTATAGGCTCCGGCGTTGACAAGGGTAAGGGCCTTCGATTGGATTAGAGATCCCGCTTGTTGTATAGGGGACGCTTTTGGGATGTGATAGCTTTTGGAGTTTGACCGAAATGTGGGTAGTTTAACCCCCAAACACCATGCTCATAGTGTCGTTTGGAATTTAAACTAGAGTGGTCGAAACTCGAACTTTTGTATGAAACTCGTAAAACGGCCGATGTGGGCCCGTTTTGTAAAACTCATTTTATGTTTGAATCGTATGAGTTTTTCATATTAGAACATGTTGTGAAAAGCGTTTCGTCTAAATATGTCGGAAAGTGGGAGATCTTTATTTGAAAAATTGAAAAATGGGACAGAACTGAAAATAGACCTGTGCGCGCCGCGCACCCTGAGGTGGTGCGCGTGGCGCACTCCCCTGTAATAAAAAAAAAAAAAATTTCTTATGCATGTTCGATTGTATATTGGGTTGGGTTGTTACAAAAATCCTATAGTTGGGAGATCACAAAAGCGCCAAAGTTTTTGGGGCGCGGCAATGAAGAAGTTTAATAATAACGATTCTGGATGGGTACGCAACGAAGATTCATTATCTTCAAAGTGGCGAGATTTAAACAAGTCATGTACGAAGTTTTTGCCAGTTTATAAGGATATTAAAGATAATTGGCTTAGTAGAGCGAATGATGAAGATGTTTGCAAAGCTGCAGTACAATCTTATTTTGATACATACGCAAAGACTTTTGTTAACAAGGATACCTTTTTTTTTCTTGATACAACATCCGAAGTGGATCGTGCCAAATGATCCAACTGCTAGAGCTTCTCATCAAGATGACTATCATGTGGATACTACGGGTATTGGTGAAAGTCAAAGAGACCCGATAAGCCTCAGTCAAGACTTTGATGAGGCCGAGATGTTTGGAGACATTCCGATGCAGCGTATAGAGCAAAGAAAGCCCAAAAATAGTCGGTTTCGTAGGACGCAGGAGCGTCATCTCATGGTAAAAGTTTGAGTACGTCGAGGACGGAAGAATTTATGGACCAATGGGGTCATGTGGAAAAAGAAAAGACAAGTGTTATCGACACTTTCAAGCAGTATTGCACTATGCAAACCGCCCTCACACAAATTGATTTGTTGGGGAGATCATCGGCTCAAATGGAAGACCCTAAAGACGTGATACATCTTCGAAATCTCAAAAAGTTGGTTCGTAAGAAGTTGAAAGACAACTTGAACATCGACAATGACCCGAATGCCTAGATCCACTTTATGTTATTTCATCTTTTATTTTAAGCATTTAATTTATGTAATTTTTTTATTTTGGATTTTTAATTATGTACTTTTTTTTATTTAATGTTATTAATTTTGTCTTTTTAATTTTATAACAAATATTTATTTTCATTTTTAATAATAAAAATAATATAAAACAATTAAATAAACAGAAAAATACAAAATTAAATGCCACATCAGCATTCCACTAACACAACACCAACTCACAACATCAACTCACAACACCACCACTACTCCACTCATTAACACAACGCGTCCTAGTCACCAAAAAAGTGCAAAAAATGAACAACACAAACTCACAACATGAGTTACCATTACAAATGGTCTTGACAAGGTATTTTATATTTCAGATAGTGTGTGCAACTTTCTTTCAGCATAGCATTGAAGACAATCCTTCTCAAGGATTCACATGCTAGTAATGACAAGTGCAAATCCTCTATTCTTTTTTACTTTTACTTTTTCTTTATTTTACTTCTCCATCTCTAAGGCATTTTTATACTAGCCTCCCATAACCGAACTTCTCTTTTTCATATCAGCAGATCACCTCCAAAATCTTTAATATTTTTTCAACTAACCTCTCTATATCTTACACTCTCGCCTCAAACAATAATCCATTAAAATTATTTTTTAAATACAATAAATAAATAAAATTAATACTTATACTCAACTAAATAAATAATAAAAAACATTATATTAATTTAATTAGACATTACATTAATAATAAAAAAACATTACATCAATAAAAAATATTGTATTTTATAACGCTATATATTCCTACGTTTTGTACAACCTAGTATTTTGCATTAAATAAATACTTAAACATATACCTTATAAAATTTGAAAGGGCTGAAATTAGACTTGAATAAACTTTATGTGTTGTTAATAATATTATCAAGGAATCAAACAAAATGAATTGGAAGTCATCTTCATCCCTACGACTTCTGCAACTATTTTCACCCATTTATGCATAGTACCCTTTATGTGCAACTAAAAGTGCATAATGCTATTAGCATCTCCCAAATTTGAATGTAAAATCAAATTGGGTAGACTGGGTATTATTTTTGGCTCCAAGCATGATTAAAAACAAAAAAAAAAATCAATAAATAAAGTGGGACCCATGTTATCAGCGTTTAGAAATGTTGGGGGTGACTGGCGCTGGACTTGGCGCTCTGCTGCTGTTGATACCTATTTCCTTATGAGGTAAGGCTTAGTGTATCAGCACAGTACTAGATGTATCTAGCTAGGAGTGGGGGAGTGTTGCCGATTGATGTTTACCCTCGGGAAATAATCCCTGCAGACCCGGTTCACAAGTATAGAAACTTGTGAGGTGGCTTAATCAATCTTTCGTTCGTTGAGCGCTGAGCTATTAGCCGGATGACTTCTAGTGATAGAAATTACTATGTGAGAGAGAGAGAGGTGAAGTCTCTGCTCACAAGTTATCAGAATGTCTGAATATGTAAAATGACGACCCAAGGGGTCTATTTATAGTGATACATCCACCAGATTGTTCGGGGACACATGTCAGATGATGACACGTTCTGTTATTCGTGATCCAAAATATGCGCCGGATGTGACGTTCTTCGGTCAGGGCTTAAGTGCTAGGCGGCCTTCAGGGCTTATGCATGACGGACAGTTTCACAAAACCATTGTTCTCAGTGTTTCTGATGCTAATTTCATGCGAATATTATGCCTTTATGCGTGTATTTGATAGGATACACCATTAAGTCCCCCCAGTTTAATGACTTAAGCATTTGAAAACTGTTTAAGTTATTAAACTTAAAATTTGAATTTCAAAATAGGTCGATTCTTGGGTTTCCCGGGAGTAATAGGCGCATTTATCGAAGGAATTATGTCCATACACGTGTGTGGGTGAAAATAAAACCCCCAAAATTACCATCGATCACAGCTGTCACATCTGCCTTCCTTTTTAACTACCAATCAACCCTAATCGATCTTTCACTTTTACAGCTTTTTCTTACCGATCTTCATCTTTTACCATCAATATCTTCTTCCTTTCCTGTTTTATTAAATCCTTAAATGGCGACAACAAAGGATGTCACAAAGATTCACAGCAGAGTAAATGACAAGTACTTAGCAGTACTGTTGAGACATTTTCCAAGATTAGCTGGTGTTGAGCCAATAATTCCTGCAATTAATGCTAGAGCGTGTTCACCACCTCCTGGTAAGGCTGCTGTCTATGGTTATTCGTTTCTCAGCTATTGTTTACGACTGCCTTTCACGCCATTCTTCTTAGAAGTTTGCCAGTTTTACGGAGTCGCCGTTGGTCAATACGAACCAGCAGCTATTCGAAAAATTCTCATATTTGAGATGTATTGTCATGCGAGCAAAATAGTGCCATCTGTGCGGATATTTTGTTCTTTGGTGCGTATAGTATCTTATGAAAAAGGTTGGTTCACTTTTAGAAAAGTTGATGGATTTTTGAGACCTACACTTGATCATCCCTGTCATGATTGGCACGATTCTTTTATTTTCATAAATGAGGATGCAATTGCTGATAAGTATTCATCTGTTCGATTTTGGCGTAAACACATTCATCCCGTATCAATTACATTTCTGAGACTAAATATCAAAGAAAACACTTTGCTTAAAAAAGTTAAAGGTGAACAAATCCACGATGTCAAATATGGGGAACATGTGCTAGAATTGACATCTGTAAGCCAAGATTGGGATATTACGCAAGGCTATGCCCGTGTTCTTCTTGGGAGAAAAAGTAAGTGCTTATTTTTGCCATGTATGCTAATAAAATGCTTCTTTTGGTTTGTCCAACTAACCACTGTGATTTTTTGAACTTTGTAAAAATTAGTCCGCTTACCGCCATACGGTCATCTTCTTATTCACAACTTAATTTTACCACACACAAAATTATTGACGACACTCCCATTCCTGAAAAGGATGCTGCAAGGGAGGAGGAAGAAGAAGAAGAAGAAATGGACATAGGTATGAACCGAATTGCTTCTAGAGACCGTCGTGCCTCGTGTAATGAGAATGATAACACTGAATTATGTAGAATACTAGACCAAAACCTGAATTTGTTTTCTTCTAGGCCCAGTACTGGTGGATTTTATAATCCAAACCCTTCTTTATACATTATGCCACCTTTAAAGTCTTGTGAGTCTTATTGGAACTCGTTTATAAATAATAATTTCCCTTTATCTCCAACAGCTACTGCACCACACCAAGATAACATGCTAGCAACTCTTTCGTCTAACGCCAAGAGAAGAAGAACTGGTCAAAATGCTCCACCATCCGCTCAACAAGAAACTGGCACTAGTTCTTCTCAAAAACAAATTATGCTTCCCAATCTTGACACAAATGTACTTTCCTCCTTTCTAAAAGTACCACCACACTCTTACGAGGGTTTCATGAATTTCTTGAACGCCATGGTATGTCCATCATTAGCCCAATTTTTCAGCAACCTATCTGATGCAGATGCTAAGAAGGTTAAAGCACAAAGTATCATTCTTAACATTGCTTCTGGGCTAAATGACCTTCAACGCCTATCCGAATTGCAGAGCAATGAAATTCCCACGAGTAAGGAACTATCTGCTGAAAAGGAGAAAATAACCAAGCTGGAACAAGTGGCTACATCCTTAAAGAAGGATTACGACATAATGAAGAGGAACTTTTTGAACTGTAACATTCAGAGGGCAGAATATAGTAAATAAGTGAAAGAACTGTCATTCAAAGAAAATCAACACTTGAGCAGGATTGAAGAATTAGTAAAGGAGAATAATGCTCTGAAAGAACAGCTTAAAGCCAAAGAGGATAATGAAAGACGTATAATTGCTGGGATTACTGCTCTTGTTAACCGTATTTTTAACTGCCAGGCGTTATCTCACAGGATTCGTGAGTTTGTCCACCTTGCTAAATCTGCTGAACGGTTAAGTTTTTTCAATTTTATGAAGAGAAAACTACCAGAACTTCCAAATCCTCTGCCTGAGGTAATTACATTAAAGATCAATGAAAATGCTGTCACAGAAGCTGATGCAGCCGGTGCTTCAATAGAAAATATGAGGTTTTCTGATCTTGAAAATCTTTGTAAAAATCCGGATGTAACTATTGATGATGTTTTAAATTATACCCCCCAAGATGAATGAAATATCATGCTTTCAGTTATATATGCCGTACATAACTTTTAATATTGTATTCACTGTTATTGCTATGAAGATGCCTTAGGTTATTGACATTTTTTGAGTTAAAAAATGTATAAAATATTGATATGTTACTTTGCAGACATCATGCCTTGAAATATTGAAATAACATTTTCCGTTATACACTTTCCGTCATGAAATTTATGAGGAAAAGTTGTGTATTATCTTTGCCTTCAACTAATTTGCAGGACGCCATGGTTCGTTATTTATTTTGCTTTATATTTTGTGTATAAGTTTTGTGTCATGACATTTGTAGATTTGCTTTAACGCTTCGATGCTTTAGTGAGTTCTACATGTCTCACTATCGATACAATCATTTTGAGTATGATTGTACTTCTACCACCGAAAGGTTATCTTTCTTTCTGCAGGTAGGGATGACACACAGCTATGTGACACCTGGGCTAATAAATCCTTGGCCGGATAAAATTGATGAACAATATTGCCATAAGAATAATTGCTGTTATTCATATTTAAAAAGAAATTTTTACATTTATGACTATATCTCATGCATTTGACAGGTGATCAAACTGTCCATGCATATAGTACTACGCATAAAATTTCTTTAAATTCATTCTGATTTATTCTTGTGACTTTATAAGGTCCTTCCCATTTTGGTGCCAATTTCTTTAATTTAATCTGCCTGCTTGCCTCATTATCTCGTAGTACCAAATCGCCAACTTCAAATTGTGTATGCTTCACTTTTTTATTATAATATTTTGCCATCTTATGTTTGTGATTTGCTTGCCGGATGGCGCCCATCAACCGCCTCTCTTCCAACAAATTAAGATTATCTCTCAATGCTTCAGAATTAGCTTCAATATCAAATGCTATAATGCCTTTGCTTCAACCCATTTTGTGAAAAAATCTATTGCTACTACCAAAAACTTAGCATTACCAGTGCTTCTATTAAATGGCCCCACAATATCAATCGCCCACTTGCAGAACGGCCAAGAAGATGACTGGTATCAAATCATATTTTGGGAGACGCTGAACTGTACCATGCCTCTGACAATTCTCACATGTTTTTATAATCTCTGCAACATCTCGATAAAGGGAAGGCCAAAAATACCCTTACCGCATAATCCGTGATGCCACAGTACGTAAGCCTGAGTGTTGAGAACAAACTCCTTCATGCATTTCCTTGACTACCTTTAATGCTTCATCATTAGTTAAACACCTTAACAACAGACCATTGTAAGACTTTCGATAAAGAGCACCATTAACTATTTCATACATTGGTGTTGTTACTTTTATCCATCTGGCTTCTGCCTTGTCAACAAGTAATCCACCGTCATGCAAATACCTCAAATATGGAGTCATCCAAGTTTTCTTAGCACCTTCAACTATTGTCATAATTGGTTTTTCATGTATTGACTTTTACTTAAGTTCTTCAACCAACACTCGCTTGTGTAAATGATCAAAGGTTAAAGTAGCTAGCTTGCTTAAGACGTCATCCTTCTTGTTCTTATTTCGAGGGATTTGCACGACTTCAAGATTATCAAATTTCTTTGAAATTTCTTCTACCAAATTTACATATTGCCTCATTGATGTATCTCTTGCATCAAACATTCCATTAACTTGCTGGGCTACAATTTGAGAATCAACATATGCCCTTAGGTTTGTGATGCCCATTTCCAATGCTATGCGTAAGCCGGAGAGTAATGCCTCGTACTCTGCTTCATTGTTGGATGCATAAAAACAAACTTTCAATGCATAAGTATACTCTTCTCCATCTAGACTTGTTAGAACCAGTCTTGCACCTGTTCCTTCTTCACTGGAGGCCCCATCAGTGTGTAATTCCCAAACATGCTGTTGTGGTGCCATTTTATTGTCGTACTCTACTTTTTCATTTGTTTCCAGAAGAAAATCTGCCAATATTTGCCCTTTAACTGCATTTCTGGGGGCAAAATTGATTTCATACTCACCTAACTCGATGGCCCATTTCGCTAGATGGCCAGATGATGTGACAACCCGGAAATTTCCAATCAAATTTAAACTTTATCTTTATATTATTCCGACACGATAAGCAAAGTTTGTTAAGTTAAATATCAAGAATTTTAAATTGTGTTCATACATTCATTATAACCTCGACCAAATTCTGACGATTCACGAACCGTTATATATAAATAAATATGTATATATATGTATATATATATATTATAACTTGAGAATATTAATAAAGTATTAAACGTATAATACTTTACATGATCGTATTTGTTTCAATATGTTTATCGATGGAATTAGAAGATAATATCAAATTGTTGATTTATCAGATACATTATGATATGATTACGGGTCTATGTTATGAGGTCCACTGTGATTTAAGAAATCTATTCTTTTTGACAACATTCGGAAAATGGTAAAGTGATTTATAAGTAAGAACATGAAGTGTAAATAACTTAGATGTTGGGATATCGACAAGTTAAGTAACTCGACATTTTTCATTAAGATGATTTCATTCGTTTATTTAACCTTTGAACTTTATCCCATGCTTCACCAACAAACTGTAATTTAAAAACTTGAAACCTATTATGAATATATATGATTCTATTTTTTTAAAACATTTTATGATATAACGATTTTCATTATTTTAACCTTTAAACAAAATGATTCTGAAAAATATATTTGGTTTTGGAAAACAAAATTATTATATTTATTTGATTTAGTTTCAAACGTACAAAAAAAAAACGTTTTCAGTTTAAAAAGAACTTTATTATTAAAACGTATATAACTTTTATAAATATCTAGAACCACTTTTGACAACTCATTACTTAACCAGTATGATAAAGATAACGATATTTATATTTTATCTTATTAAATATATATAACGATTTAAATTAATATTATATATATTTATACGCGTATTATACGTACATAGTTTTATACTTTTACTATACTTAAACTTTACCTTTACTTTAATAATTCACTTTAATAATTCATACTTTAATAATTCACTTTAATAATTCATACTTTAATAATTCACTTTAATAATTCATACTTTAATAATTCACTTTAATAATTCATACTTTAATAATTCACTTTAATAATTCAAAAATCTATTATAAATAGAATTCAATAGGTTTCATTATTTCATAGAAACTTGAAAATATTTTTCTCTAAACTCTCTCAATCGATTTACATATATATATTTACTCTGTATTATTTCAAGATATTATTAGTATACATAAAATATTACGTCAGAGTGCTGTCCGAGTGATTTTGAAATTGTTTTTCGAGTGGGATTGGATTAAGGAAATTATGGGTTATAGCTATGGAGGTGATTGGTATGGTTCGTGGGTATGCTCGTGAGGTCAATATAGTGTTTATCATCTCCGTTGCGTCTACGTACCTTTCCTGCAATATTGAATCTCAATATTGATACGTGAGTACTCATAATTTAACTTTTACATACTAATAGTGTATCCATGACTAGTGCTCGAGTATATAGGATTATGCATGTTTGTACTTTTGATATTGCCTTTAGTTAGGTTATGTTGAATCCTGAATTAGTTATATATGCGACTGAGATAAGGTATAAGATATGCATGTCGTTGGAAAGCTAGCGAAAAATTAAGAACTTTTCATTTAGATATCGAATGATTTCGATGAACGGATTTGAAGTTATAGTCCATCGAATTTTTGTATTATTATTAAAAATGATTATTATTATCGTTGTTATTATCGTCATTCTAGTTTTATCTTATTATTATTATTCTTATCTTTATCAATAAAAGGATTTATCATTAAAAATTGTTATTTTTTTTATTATTACTATCGTTATTATCGTTAAAGTTATAATTAGTATTATTATTATTATCCAATTATTATTATTATTATTATTATTATTATTATTATTATTATTATTATTATTATTATTATTATTATTATTATTATTATTATTATTATTATTATTATTATTATTATTATTATTATTATTATTATTATTATTATTATTATTATTGGTATTATTATTATTATTATTATTATTATCATTATTAATATATATATCATTATTTAAAAATGGTTATTGTTATTGTTATTATTATTATTACTATATTATCATTAAGATAATTATTAGTATTATCGTTAATAATGTTATAGTAACTATCATTATTAATATTAGTGTAATTAAAACAAATATTTGTAACACCTAATTATTTTGATTACTATTATTATCATTATTACGAACACGATATAAAAGACGATTAAAAGCTATTAAATGATTAGGAAATAATGGGTAAGAGTATCATGATGAAATTAAAATATTATAAGATATTGATTTAGATAAAATTATCGTTCTTATTATTTTTATCATTACTATTATTATTAAAATTATCGTTAGTATTAAAACTATCATTTTAACAAAAATTATCATTTTAATAGAAATGTCATTGTTACTATAAAATATCATTATTATTATTATTTTAAATAGAATTATTATTTTAAAGATAATATTAAAAATTATCGTAAATATTAAAGTTATCATAATTGGAATTATTGTTTTATCATAATGTCATCTTAGTAATTATAAATATTGATATTTTTATAATAATAATTATTGTTACAAAATAATACAACTTTTACTTACTATCATTATAGATATTATTTTATCAAATAAATATTTGATACAAACATATTTTACTACGTGTAATAACTTACTTTAATAATACGTATCATATTATCTTTATAATATTAAATGAACCCTATAAATTTTATTACTTAATATATATAAAAGTATATTTTATTATATAAATATAATATAAAATTTTATTTATTAATAAATAAATTATATTATTTACTCTAATAAATCTTTTAAAAATATTTAAAAATATAAAACGACGATATTTAAACTATATATTAATCATGTATAAATTTTTGGAAATTATTTTGAGTCAAATTTACTTTTGTTGACTTTTGCATATTAGTCTCGAGCATTAGGATTGTGGTACACTATGACTTGACCTAATTTGTTAGACAAATATTGACCAACATATAAATATATATAATTAATTTAGGTTCGTGAATCCGAGGCCAACCTTGCACTTGTTCAATGACGTTATATGTATTTTTACTACGAAATACAGTATGGTGAGTTTCATTTGCCTTTTTACCCTTTATATTTTTGGGACTGAGAATACATGCGCTTTTATAAATGTTTGACGAAATAGACACAAGTAATTGAAACTACATTCTATGGTTGAATTATCGAAATCGAATATGCCCCTTTTTATTAAAGTCTGGTAATCTAAGAATTAGGGAACAGACACCCTAATTGACGCGAATCCTAAAGATAGATCTATTGGGCCTAACAAACCCCATCCAAAGTACCGGATGCTTTAGTACTTCGAAATTATATCATGTCCGAAGGAGGATCCCGGAATGATAGGGGATATTCTTATATGTATCTAGTTAATGTCGGTTACCAGGTGTTCACCATATGAATTATTATTTTTTGTCTCTATGCATGGGACGTATATTTATGAGAACTGGAAATGAAATTCTTGTGGTCTATTAAAATGATGGAAATAAATGATTATGATAAACTAATGAACTCACCAACCTTTTGGTTGACACTTTAAAGCATGTTTATTCTCAGGTGTTAAAGAAATCTTCCGCTGTGCATTTGCTCATTTTAAAGATATTACTTGGAGTCTTTCATAGCATACTTCGAAGAACGTTGCATTCGAGTCATTGAGTTCATCAAAGATTATTATTAAATCAATTTATAGTTGGATAGTGGATATTATGAAATGATATGCATGCCTGTCAATTTTTGATGTAAAGAAAGATTGTCTTTTAAAAACGAATGCAATGTTTGTAAAATGTATCATATAGAGTTAAAATACCTCGCAATGTAATCAACTATTGTGAATCGTTTATAATGTATATGAACGGGTCCTTTCAGTTGGTATTAGAGCGGTGGTCTTAGCGAACCAGGTCTGCATTATTGTGTCAAACTGATAAGTCGTTAGGATGCATTAGTGAGTCTGGACTTCGACCGTGTCTGCATGTCAAAAGTTTTGCTTATCATTTCTTGTCGGAAATCATCTGCTTATCATCCATAGGAAATTACCTGCTTATCATTATTAGTCTAGACACGTCTTGCTACATTAATTGCATGAGTAGTGTATAGACAAACTTCATATCTTAGCGTATCTGCTAAATCATATCTTATCGTATCTGTTAATTTAAACTTTACCTGACATACCCCGCAAATTCCTCCGTAATCTATGAAATCTTTTGATCTCTATATATAGATATCCTATGTAAATAGAATACCACCCGACAGCCGAAAAATCATTTTTATATCAAAAATCCTTTATCCAATCGTACGAAATGGAATTTGTCATCAGTTCAAGTCACTCGGATTCCGAAATGGAATCTCACTCAAGCTCCGAAAGCAGTGTGACCGGAATGGATCAACCAATCAGTCATCACCTATTCTGGATGAATTGGGGATGGGTTCGTAGCCTCCTCAATCATTGGAAACAAGAAGAAGGCGATCCTTTCCATCCACCACATTGCCCTCTTGGCGAAGAACCTGAAGCACTTACCGGCGAACCTATTCGAGACACCATTTTCTCTCTCATTTCCAGGGTATCTCGTCACGATTATATACTACATCAAATTCTAGATTTTATTTATCCGCTCGTTCCGACCAACAATCATCCTGGAATAATAGAAGAAGTCAACGAACTTCGCGCTCGGGTAGTGGCTTTGGAGAATATGGTGCAGAGATTACAAACACCAGCAGCAGCACCAGCAGCATAACCAGTACCACCATCATCAACGCCAACAGTACCATTACCACCTCCAACCACAACCGCGTTGTAAACCTCAACTTCACAATCTATCCCACGAGCATCAACGTCATACGCACCATAGATACCAAGGAGTACCAACAACAATAACTGACGAAGTATTAATTCATAACTTCATTGGAGAAACATTCCGCGGCGATTATATAATCTCTAAAGTCTTAGAGATTATCTAATCTAACCCTAACCATAAATCAGTTAAGCGAACCAAAATGATAGAAGGAAGAGTAGAAACCCTGACAAAAATGGTGTGTGATTAACAAGTTAAACTTGTTTTACAAACAGCATCAACAGTACCGTCAACGTCACCAGCATCGTCAGTACAGTCAACATCAGAATCAACAACACCTATAACATCACAAACTCCGTCAGTTCAAGAATCACTGTGGACATCATTACGAATCAATAACGTGTATATTGTATCAACAAGTTATGAAGAATTAACTCATTCCCTCTGAAGAAATTATATATATATTTTATATATATATATATTTTTTGTAATAAAAAAATAATCTTTCCGTGCTAAGCTATTGTGTGTGAATCTTAACTACTCAGTTAATTCATATTACAAATATGCAATAATGTACGTCCCTCACCCGCGACTTAACCATCGTTAACTACAATCTCTGTCTCAATTCAACAAATTCCAATT
Source organism: Rutidosis leptorrhynchoides (assembly GCF_046630445.1). Taxonomy (NCBI): domain Eukaryota; kingdom Viridiplantae; phylum Streptophyta; class Magnoliopsida; order Asterales; family Asteraceae; genus Rutidosis; species Rutidosis leptorrhynchoides. The sequence continues at coordinate 269,785,951 of NC_092335.1, forward strand.
CCTAATAAATCAAGTATATATTTGATTTTACACTTCATCATTGATGTAACCGAAACTTTTCAGATAACATCATTCGTACTTTGCGAAGTTCACAAGAATTTAACGAAAACCAACATCACATCTCAACAAATAACGAAGTATTGATTCATAATTTCAATATTATTGAAGAAATACTTATGTAACCTCTAAACCTTCAAGGAATTATTCAATTCTAGTTCCAACCGTAAATCGAATGAGTTTAATTTAGTATTAACTCATTAAAATCTATGTTACATCTGAGGAGAATATATACATATATATTTTCATAAAGACTGTAATAAAATTCTTATGTACAAAATATTAATTGTGAAAAATTTTTAACGGGTAGGTAATACCCGAGAGATATATATAAATTCACAATTAATAGGTTACATTCTTCGAATCAGATTAAGCAAATTATCAATTATACTTCCTACTTTCACAATAATATACATTCTTTCATAGAAATCAAAACAACCATACTCATTCAAACCCAATTACGTATTCTGATTTTAAAATCTCAGAATTCAATTCGAGATATAACCGGTACCATTACTTTTAGATTCCTACATCTTTCAAAGCTATACTTTGACTTCAAAAGTGTGTTAGAACATCAAATGTATACAAACGATTACAATCTATGTTCAAACCCTTCGAAAATCTCTGAAGACACTTCAAATAATGAGCAATCGAGATGATGATCCAACCACATATTACCCACAGTTATGTACTTAAAAAGCTCTCGAAACCAAAGTCATAATTCAACACATATATGTGTCAGATCTTTTGGCATTTATTAGCAAAAATAACCTTGCAATTCCTTTGCAAAGTAGCAAATTATATCACAGCTCCAGCAAGACAACTTCGATTTTTTCATTCGGAGTAGCCTTATCATAATTTTGATATATGTGATTACCCTTTTGTTACCGGAGAACCTTTCATATTCCACCACATTAGCAATAAGCTTACCAACAACTTCACTGATCTTGGGCATTCCGAAGAATCTTTATATTTATCGAAACCTCATCATTTACTCATCTACCTCTTGTAACGAGAATTGTCATACGAATCATTGGGAGTTAGCAATCAGTATTTTGAAATCTCACAGCATGTTGACGCCAACAGTTATACATAACGTCTATTTCCAAGGCTTACATACTTCGAATATGAAGTTTCTGAAAAACACTCTGAACCGCGAACTAGTTCTCGAAATGCTGATGAAGCAACAAAAACTGTAAACGACCTTAGCAGTAAAAAGTTTGATGATAAAGATTAGTGTATTAACAAAGCTCAGAAATAGAGAAGTTTTGGAACTGGAAAACGGATTGAGCAAAGTATGAAGGAGGCTGTGGACAAATCACAAAGACTGAACCTGCCTTCAAAGAATCCAAATGATTCAGTGTCTGCTGAAGTCATTAACGAATACCTTGCTCCTGACACTAAACCCTTACAGACAATATTCTTCATCATCCTCTGATATTAGAAATTCTAAGATATCATCGTATCTTTCATTATAAATATCCTCCATATTTCTGAAGATATTTCCATAACTATTCTTATCTGGAATCATTTATCTCTTTGCGCTATCTGTATTACATCAAAAAGGAAACTATTTAGTTCCTATACTCTATAAACCTTTGAGTTTAAAATATGAATGTTTTTGAAGTAGTATTGAAAACTGAAGCATGAGTTAGTATAATATAATGACACTTGATCAACGTGATTATATTACAGTAATTCATGCTGAGTTTCTAAATGGAACGTGATGATTCACAGATCATAACATCATCATGTGCCATGTTATACGACTCTTGTATTCTATTTAACCTCTAAAATATCAAGAAAATATTTCTTGATGATTCGGCCTTTTCCAAGGTATTCTAGTAATTTGACAACTCAAGATCGTGCCATCACAATTTCCTTCCTAGAACATTAACAATGTTCATTCCGAAAATCATATTTGTGAATTCTGGACCATTACAAGCGGTGCTTAATCGCAAGAAGAAGAAACGAAAGGACAAAACTCCGAAATAGAAATTGGGGTATAAATTGCAGCAAATAAAAGAGAGCATTAACTGTGGATGATAATGATTATAGAAGATAGAAATAGAGACTTTGAAATATAAGGGAAGATATAAAGCCCAACGACAAACAAAAAATTATAAACCATATATATCGATGCATATAGCAATATAAAGACACGGGAGAACTAGAAACACTATAAACCCAAGAGTATAGTAGAAGTAAATAGATTCTTCCGGCGGTAGATGAAAAAGAAGAATGACCGATATGAAAGTTATAAGTATATCGAGAATCAGAACTGGATGGAGCATATTGATGAATACTTTAAAATATGAGTTGAGGGGGAAAGAATAGAAGGTGATGAAACATGACTAGGAACTTAGAAATCAACAGATTTAACTCACACAATAACGGAATAAGTGAATCAAACCCTCTAGTGAATAGGTTAAGCTTTTTGTGATTAATTTAGTCATACCACAACTAAATCAAGTGTGATTAGATCAACACCTAGAGCTATTATTCACCACCTGGGTGATTTGGGTTGAGAGAGGATCGGAGGAGCTCACTAGATCTGAGTGTGTGTAACAAATGAGAGGCTTAACCTAAAAATAAAGAACATAAGACTTTATATACCCCCGCTGTTGACTCACCCGTACGATTCATCCATCACACATACGAGTTGGCTTCATCAGCCGTACGGGTGATCACTCACTCGTGTCTTCTCATTTAGGTTGTAATTGTGACTTAGCTCAGCATCAACCGTGCGTATGAGCCTGTCAGCTGTACGAGTGAGGCTTTACTCGGACGTCTGACTAAGTCTAACATAGTCAAACATCCACATCTCGTTCCTACAGTTGCTGTAACCACATACAAACACGGATAGGATAATAACGAACGATCATGGTGGCCTGTAAACTGTTGTACCTGCAATGGACGTGGGTAGATGTCTAGGGACTTGCATAAAATGCATCAACAGAAGGTGTGAGTTGTAAGAAAAGGAAGGAGGTGAATTTATAAGAAAATCTCTGACAGAACAATTAAAATGGACGATCGCATTTAAAGCGGATCCTAATTCCTTTTGTTACCGGAGAATCAAATCTTATTACAAAGATTTTCTTCAAATCCCTTGAAATCTGGAAATCAATCATATCTACGTCAAATGATAAGATGAATCTACACTTACTCATTTCACTCTTCTATGTTAGCTTCATTCGTACTCTTCATATAAATGGATTGTTTATCCAAATTATTCGCTGATAATAAAACTCTAATTTTCAGCCTGTATGCATCATGAAAACATACTTATTATCATTCACGACCTTTCCACTTAAATTTCGGGACGAAATTTCTTTAACGGGTAGGCACTGTGACAACCTGGAAATTTCCAATCAAATTTAAACTTTATCTTTATATTATTCCGACACGATAAGCAAAGTTTGTTAAGTTAAATCTCAAGAATTTTAAATTGTGTTCATACATTCATTATAACCTCGACCAAATTCAGACGATTCACGAACCGTTATATATAAATAAATATGTATATATATGTATATATATATATTATAACTTGAGAATATTAATAAAGTATTAAACGTATAATACTTTACATGATCGTATTTGTTTCAATATGTTTATCGATGGAATTAGAAGATAATATCAAATTGTTGATTTATCAGATACATTATGATATGATTACGGGTCTATGTTATGAGGTCCACTGTGATTTAAGAAATCTATTCTTTTTGACAACATTCGAAAAATGGTAAAGTGATTTATAAGTAAGAACATGAAGTGTAAATAACTTAGATGTTGGGATATCGACAAGTTAAGTAACTCGACATTTTTCATTAAGATGATTTCATACGTTTATTTAACCTTTGAACTTTATCCCATGCTTCACCAACAAACTGTAATTTAAAAACTTGAAACCTATTATGAATATATATGATTCTATTTTTTTAAAACATTTTATGATATAACGATTTTCATTATTTTAACCTTTAAACAAAATGATTCTGAAAAATATATTTGGTTTTGGAAAACAAAATTATTATATTTATTTGATTTAGTTTCAAACGTACAAAAAAAAAACGTTTTCAGTTTAAAAAGAACTTTATTATTAAAACGTATATAACTTTTATAAATATCTAGAACCACTTTTGACAACTCATTACTTAACCAGTATGATAAAGATAACAATATTTATATTTTATTTTATTAAATATATATAACGATTTAAATTAATATTATATATATTTATACGCGTATTATACGTACATAGTTTTATACTTTTACTATACTTAAACTTTACCTTTACTTTATTTTTACTTTACTTTAACTTTAATAATTCACTTTAATAATTCATACTTTAATAATTCACTTTAATAATTCATACTTTAATAATTCACTTTAATAATTCATACTTTAATAATTCACTTTAATAATTCATACTTTAATAATTCACTTTAATAATTCAAAAATCTATTATAAATAGAATTCAATAGGTTTCATTATTTCATAGAAACTTGAAAATATTTTTCTCTAAACTCTCTCAATCGATTTACATATATATATTTACTCTGTATTATTTCAAGATATTATTAGTATACATAAAATATTACGTCAGAGTGCTGTCCGAGTGATTTTGAAATTGTTTTTCGAGTGGGATTGGATTAAGGAAATTATGGGTTATAGCTATGGAGGTGATTGGTATGGTTCGTGGGTATGCTCGTGAGGTCAATATAGTGTTTATCATCTCCGTTGCGTCTACGTACCTTTCCTGCAATATTGAATCTCAATATTGATATGTGAGTACTCATAATTTAACTTTTACATAGTATTAGTGTATCCCTGACTAGTGCTCGAGTATATAGGATTATGCATGTTTGTACTTTTGATATTGCCTTTAGTTAGGTTATGTTGAATCCTGAATTAGTTATATATGCGACTGAGATAAGGTATAAGATATGCATGTCGTTGGAAAGCTAGCGAAAAATTAAGAACTTTTCATTTAGATATAGAATGATTTCGATGAACGAATTTGAAGTTATAGTCCATCGAATTTTTGTATTATTATTAAAAATGATTATTATTATCGTCGTTATTATCGTCGTTCTAGTTTTATCTTATTATTATTATTCTTATCTTTATCAATAAAAGGATTTATCATAAAAAATTGTTATTTTTTATTATTATTACTATCGTTATTATCGTTAAAGTTATAATTAGTATTATTATTATTATCTAATTATTATTATTATTATTATTATTATTATTATTATTATTATTGGTATTATTATTATTATTATCATTATTAATATATATATCATTATTTAAAAATGGTTATTGTTATTGTTATTATTATTATTACTATATTATCATTAAGATAATTATTAGTATTATCGTTAATAATGTTATAGTAACTATCATTATTAATATTAGTGTAATTAAAACAAATATTTGTAACACCTAATTATTTTGATTACTATTATTATCATTATTACGAACACGATATAAAAGACGATTAAAAGCTATTAAATGATTAGGAAATAATGGGTAAGAGTATCATGATGAAATTAAAATATTATAAGATATTGATTTAGATAAAATTATCGTTCTTATTATTTTTATCATTACTATTATTATTAAAATTATCGTTAGTATTAAAACTATCATTTTAACAAAAATTATCATTTTAATAGAAATGTCATTGTTACTATAAAATATCATTATTATTATTATTTTAAATAGAATTATTATTTTAAAGATAATATTAAAAATTATCGTAAATATTAAAGTTATCATAATTAGAATTATCGTTTTATCATAATGTCATCTTAGTAATTATAAATATTGATATTTTTATAATAATAATTATTATTACAAAATAATACAACTTTTACTTACTATCATTATAGAAATTATTTTATCAAATAAATATTTGATACAAACATATTTTACTACGTGTAATAACTTACTTTAATAATCGTATCATATTATCTTTATAATATTAAATGAACCCTATAAATTTTATTACTTAATATATATAAAAGTATATTTTATTATATAAATATAATATAAAATTTTATTTATTAATAAATAAATTATATTATTTACTCTAATAAATCTTTTAAAAATATTTAAAAATATAAAACGACGATATTTAAACTATATATTAATCATGTATAAATTTTTGGAAATTATTTTGAGTCAAATTTACTTTTGTTGACTTTTGCATATTAGTCTCGAGCATTAGGATTGTGGTACACTATGACTTGACATAATTTGTTAGACAAATATTGACCAACACATAAATATATATAATTAATTTAGGTTCGTGAATCCGAGGCCAACCTTGCACTTGTTCAATGACGTTATATGTATTTTTACTACGAAATACAGTATGGTGAGTTTCATTTGCCTTTTTACCCTTTATATTTTTGGGACTGAGAATACATGCGCTTTTATAAATGTTTGACGAAATAGACACAAGTAATTGAAAGTACATTCTATGGTTGAATTATCGAAATCGAATATGCCCTTTTTTATTAAAGTCTGGTAATCTAAGAATTAGGGAATAGACACCCTAATTGACGCGAATCCTAAAGATAGATCTATTGGGCCTAACAAACCCCATCCAAAGTACCGGATGCTTTAGTACTTCGAAATTATATCATGTCCGAAGGAGGATCCCGGAATGATAGGGGATATTCTTATATGTATCTAGTTAATGTCGATTACCAGGTGTTCACCATATGAATGATTATTTTTTGTCTCTATGCATGGGACGTATATTTATGAGAACTGGAAATGAAATTCTTGTGGTCTATTAAAATGATGGAAATAAATGATTATGATAAACTAATGAACTCACCAACCTTTTGGTTGACACTTTAAAGCATGTTTATTCTCAGGTGTTAAAGAAATCTTCCGCTGTGCATTTGCTCATTTTAAAGATATTACTTGGAGTCTTTCATAGCATACTTCGAAGAACGTTGCATTCGAGTCATTGAGTTCATCAAAGATTATTATTAAATCAATTTATAGTTGGATAGTGGATATTATGAAATGGTATGCATGCCTGTCAATTTTTGATGTAAAGAAAGATTGTCTTTTAAAAACGAATGCAATGTTTGTAAAATGTATCATATAGAGGTCAAATACCTCGCAATGTAATCAACTATTGTGAATCGTTTATAATGTATATGAACGGGTCCTTTCAGATGACTCTGGACGCCGGAGTATTTGCTTCAACGATTGATCTGTTAACACCAAGATAGGATGACCTTAAAAATACCTCCGTAAACGGCGTGCAGTATGCACAAGGGCATAAACCATGCGATGAATTGGTGGATAATTCGTTTCGCTAAGCTGCAATACTTTGCTAACAAAATATATAGGCATTTGCACACCATTCCGTTCTGCGATTAAGACAGAACTAATTGCTTCTTTTGAGATTGCTAAATATAAAATCAAAGTCTCCCCTTCCTTTGGTGCTGTTAATGTAGGTAACGTTTTCAACAATTACTTGACCTCTTGGAATGCATTCTCAGCTTTCGCCGTCCATACAAAATTTTTTTTATTTAGACAATTTTTTAACACCTTCATGAATGGAAGCGACTTTTCAGTTGCTTTGGACAAAAATCTTGTTAACGCTGCTAAACATCCATGTAATCTTTGAACGTCTTTCTTGCTGGCCAGTGACTTCATGTCTTCAATTGCTTAAATTTTCTTAGGATTGACTTTGATACCTCATTCTGTAACAATATGGCCTAAAAATTTTCCTTCTTCTATGCCAAATGTACACTTCTTGAGATTTAACTTCATATTGATTTTTCGCAAGGATGCAAAAGTCTCTTGTATATCCCATAACATTTTTTCTTCAGTATGACTTTTTATGACGATGTCGTCGACATAAGCCTCCAAATTTTGCCCAATTTGATCCTTAAACGCCATATCAATAAGTCGTTGATATGTTGCTCCTGCATTCTTCAGACCAAAAGGCATTTTCATGTAACAGAATATGCCTTCCGTCGTGTGAAAAGCCATTTTGTCTTTCATCTTTTAAGGCCATAGGTATTTGGTGATACCCCTTAGCTGCATCCAAAAAACATTTAAATCGATATCCTGCCAATGATTCAACCTTCCAATCAATTTCAAGTAAAGGATAATTATCCTTTGGGCATGCTTTATTGATATCTGTGAAATCAACACACATCCACCATGAGTTTTCCGGCTTCCTCACCATGACTGGATTTGCTACCCACGTCTGATATTTAACTTCTCGCAGGATTCCGGCATCCCCTAAACTTCGTACCTCATCAAGGAGGAATTTACTTCTTTCTGGCGCCATGCCTCACTTCTTTTGACAAACAGGATGTATATTAGGATTCACATTTAACCTATGTTCTGTAATTTCCCTTGGGACACCAGTCATATCAGACGGTTGCCATGCAAAGACATCTAAATTTGTTACTAAAATGTTGTATAACTTTTCTTTACATGCCGTAGATAACGTATGCCCAATTATGATTTTTTGATCTGGAAATTGTAGGTTTGGTGAGATTGACCCATCATCATGTATTATTGGCTTAATTATTGCTTTTGTTACTTGAGAACACTCAATTGTCTTCTGCCGTTCTGCGTACAACGTTGCTATTCCGCCAGGCGTTGGAAACTTCATCATGCCATGCACAGTTGACGTCACAGCCCCAAACGTCATTAAGGCAGTTCTTCCTAAAATTATATTGTATTGTGAATTTGCTTTAACCACCAGGAATTCAATGTTGGTCGTGCGTTTTAGGGGTGGCTTGCCCAAGACTACTTCAAGAAGAATACTTCCTTCAGACCAAGACGGTTCACTTGTAAAACTCGCCAATGGCACATATGTTTCCTTCATTGTTTCTTGCACATCTTTGGGAAGCAGTACGAAGCAATGTTCATACATAATGTCTGCTCCAGCTCCTGTGTCAGTATAAATGTTGCGTATTATGCAATTAGCAACTGGTGCTTCTATAACCACTGGACCATCGGATGGATTTGTGTTAAACATAGAAGGAAACGATATTAATTGTTCTTTCCAATCTTCCAACACCTCTGCTTTCCTCCATTGTCCAGCTTACCATGGATGTATCATGCCTACACATATGGGTACCAATTCTTTACCCTTGCCTTCTTCGTCAGTATCGGAGAGATGATTCGTTTTGATAGTAGATGGCACCATTGTTGATACCTATTTCCTTATGAGGTAAGGCTTAGTGTATCAGCACAATACCAGAAGTATCTAGCTAAGAGTGGGGGAGTGTTGCCAATTGATGTTTACCCTCGGGAAATAATCCCTGCAGACCCGGTTCACAAGTATAGAAACTTGTGGGGTTGCTTAATCAATATTTCGTCCGTTGAGTGCTGAGCTACTAGCCGGATGACTTCTAGTGAAAGAAAGTACTATGTAAGAGAGAAAGGTGAAGTCTCTGCTCACAAGTTGTCAGAATGTCTGAATATGTAAAATGACGACCCAAGGGGTCTATTTATAGTGATATATCCACCAGATTGTTCGGGGACACGTATCAGATAATGACACGTTCTGTTATTCGTGATCCGAAAAATGCGTTGGATGTGACGTTCTCCGGTTAGGGCTTAAGCGCTAGGCGGCCTTCAGGGCTTATGCATGACGGAAGCAGCCTGCACAGCGGAGAACGCTTGATGGATAGTTTTACAAAACCATTGTTCTCAGTGTTTCTGATGCTAATTTCATGCGAATATTATGCCTTTATGCATGTATTCGATAAGATACACCATTAGCTGCATATCCACGCTAAAAGATGGCGCTGGTGACTCCCATATAACTAACGAGGATAGTATGTGGTCTTAATCATCTACAATTGATTTCAGGTTCTTTTCTACTAAAATCAACATACCATTTTTCCTCCAAGACCATATCAAATATAAGTTCGTCAAATTATGATTTGCACTCGGTTTTCATAACTAAAATAAATCATCACAACTTGAACATATAAACTAATGAATTGTAAGGAAGAAGAGAAGGATGCGCTAGCGACGACAGATATGATGCATCCGCCTGTATCGGAGTCACCTGAACAACTATTGTCCAGATTCCTTGAGTTTGATTTCAAAATAAAACTACATCCAATATTTTTTCAGAAGAAATGGATATTTAGTTTTGATTTCGATGGTAGTTTACCAGATGGAGTTTGATATATTTTGGTGAAGAAATGGTTATCAACACATGAAGAAGTCATACGGGGATGGAATTTATGACTGAGGAATGTGGAACTAGAGATGGGTATTGAAGAAGCCATGGAGATGAAGAGATTATTATTTATATTTATATTTTTATTAATTTAAGATCCGTGAATTCACGAATTATGTTTGAAAAAAATTGTTTTACTGGAGTTACAAATACAAAAGAACTATATGTATACATGATGGTGTGATGCTATGCATAACTTTTACCCTCTAAATTTATATATGATTCAAACACTAATAAATAAGCACACACAACTAATGAGCACTTATAACCCGGTTATTATAGCACTTCAATGTAAGTATTCTTATCAAGTTCGTTCCAAGGGAGCTGTCTAAGTCAAGTGTTTGAAACTATCGATTGTCCTAGGGTTTGTTTGATTGGGGGGTTTTGATTGATATTAACTAACAACTAAAGTTATTCAATTAAACAAACTTAAACTAAACGGGTGTCACGACCCGAAAAATTTTGACTAATTTTAAACCAAACTCATGATACGATTTAAAATCTTTGACACGATAATCAAAGTCTGTAATGTTGAGTCACAAAATTTTTGAACTGTTTTCATTAAATCATTTGACCTTCAACTGTTCCGACGATTCACGAATAATTGTTGTAAATAAATATGTGTATATATATATATATATATATATATATATATATATATATATATATATATATATAAGTTTAAATAATAATTTGAAATATTAAAAAATAAACGAATTTAATCATCAAAGTTAAATATGTACACAATATAAAAGTTGTTATTAAAATGAATCTATATATATATATATATATATATATATATATATATATATATATATATATATATATATATATATATATATATATATATATATAGATATATGATTTCTATTCATAGTTATTATTATATTGTAAAATATATAGAATGTATAAATATTAAATATTCAATAAATATTATCATATAATATATGATATAATTATTAAATACTACGTAATTAATAAATTATAATATTAATATATTAAATATAATTATAAGTTTAAAATATAGTTGTTATACTAATATTGTTATTATTATTACTTCATTATTAATATTAAAATTAATGTTAATATTAATATCAGTATTATTAATATTACTATATATAATATATAGATATGAAATTTGATACATTTTATTTATTATAATATTATTGATACTAATATTAATGTTATCATTATTAATATCATTATTATTAGAATTAGAAGAAGAATTAAGATTTTGGTTATTATTATAGTTACCATTATTATTAATTAATAGTAAACTTATTATTTCCATTAAAATTATCATTATTGTTTTTATTAATATTATCATATTATTATTTTTATCATTTATTATTATTAGTATCTTTATCAATATTATTATTATTATTATCAATATTATTATTATATTATTATTAATTAGTATTATTATTATTATTATTAATATAATTATTATTATTAATATAATTATTATTATTATTATTATTATTATTATTATTATTATTATTATTATTATTATTATTATTATTATTATTATTATTATTATAATTATTATTATTTGTATTATTGTTATTAATATATTAAGCATTAATATATATTAAATATAAAATATATTATACATATGAATTCCAAATCGATTAACATCGCGATCCACTCTTTATATTTTGTTTCTTGTCTGAATCTGTTAGCTTTCAATATCAACCTTTACATTCCATTAATTTCCTGATTACATGTGAATTAATGTCGCCCACTAACACAATCGATCTGTAACACCCTGTTTTTCTAAACATGATGCTCGGGGCATCATTTGAAGTCCAAGAATGATTATTTAATTGTTTGGATGTAATACATTGACCACGTTTGACTTTGGGATGTTTTAAAAGTGAAATTAGAGTACATCAGGTAATCTGTCGAGTTTGAGTGCAGTTTGTCGCGTTCTGGTGTGTCGCGTTCCGTGACAAACATGCTTGAAACGAGACAACTTCTGATGGTGATTTCTGACCACTTTGTCGCGTTTGAGTGCTTTTTATCACGTCCTGGTGTCGCGAAACGCGACGAAGTGTCACGAAACGCGACAAATGTCGCTGAAATGACTTTTTAGCCATTTTAAATGGCATCTTTTGGGGGTATAATAGTCCTTTCACTTGTGGCCGATTTTGGGGAGTTTAAAGCTGATTCAACCTTACCCAATTCTCATTTATCACATCTTCACCTTAACCAATTAAATCCTAGAGAGAGGGAGTTGAGGTTTTTAGTGAGAGAGAGCTCACTTAGTGAAGAAGGAGACCAAATCTCGCCCGAGCCCGAGTTTTAAAGTTGTTCCTTACAACTCTAGCTACGTCGTGATAGTGTTGGTAAGTCTTAACTCCGTGTTTTGAGTTTTAATTGATTTATAGCTAGGGTTTGTTCATTTGAGACTTGTAAGACCCATTTGGGGGTTAAATGGGTGAATTTGGGTTAAATTGGTGTATGAAAACCCTAAGGCTTGTAATCTAGGGTTTGGTCATGGACTTGGTGTTTGTAAGTGTTAAATTGATGTTAAAAACACTAGTACACTTGTGAATTTGTGAAAGATTGTTAATGGGTGCAAGTTTGACCAAAATATAAGTCTAAGTGTTGAAATGGGCCAAATGGGTAATGGTTGACCTAGTTGGGTAAGATGGGTATGAAATACCCATAGTTTGTGTTAGTTGGCATTAGTAGACTTTAATCACTAGCTTTTAGTGATTAATGATGAGTTTTGGCCTTTAATGGGCAGTTTTGGTGTAAATGGGTAATGTAATGCAATTGGGTCATTAAATGCTCGAGAGTTAAGTGTTGGTGGTTAGTCCCACTAGTTTGTATGTTGATTTGGGTACTTAATGTATTAGGTACTTCGCTTGAAGCTCACGGAAGTGTTTTAATCACCACCGGCGTGATAAGGTGAGTGGAATAATTATATATGTATATATATGATTTATTTATTCGTGTCGTAGGCAATGAGGGTTTAAATCGATTTGATGATACCTCATTGTCATGTATGTATGATATGGTCTTCAGTTCGATTTGTCGATACCATATCAATGATTTGTATTGAAGGGTAATGAGGGTTAAAGTTCAATTTGGCGATACCTCATATGTGGGTTTTAAGTTCGATTAGACGATACCACATTAGACGGATGATATGGGTTAAAGTTTGATTTGACGATACCATATCACTATTGTATAAAGGCGTGCGATGAGGGTTTAAAGTTCGATATGGCGATACCTCATATGTGGGTTTAAAGTTTGATGAGACGATACCACATTAGACGTGACGGGTGGTCTTAAGTTCGATTTGGCGATACCACTCATGGGTTTATTTGGTAACCCGAGGGATGTTGTGAACATCGGTGACTTGTACGCAGGGATCTTATCCCTTATTGTATTTCGGTTAGTTTTGTTGTACGTCATTGGTGTTTATATTTAACATTATTACATTGTTATGTTTATTATGCTAATATTGTGCTATATGTATGTTGTTACTAGCTTGTTATGCATGCGTAGTTCGTGTTCGTAGATACGAGTAGGTAAATTGTATATGTATGTGTATAATTGTTTTACTCACTAAGCATTAGCTTACCATCTCGTTGTTTACATTTTTATAGGTTGCAAGTGGCGGCTTGGGTTTGCTTGGGGACTAGTGCTTTACAGATTGCTTTATACTTTTGATTAGGATTGGGTAGCGTTCCCAATCACCATGCTCGGTTTTGGTTGTAAAGTGAACTAGTCGGATCATGAATTATATTTTGGATACGTCAAATGGGTCCCGGGTTGCATTCCCGTTTTGTAAACTTAATTCATATATTGTATGTTTTAAAGGTGTTTAAACTTATCATTGTAATGATGATGTTTTCGGAAACGTACATGGACCAATGTTGCATATATTATTATGATAAAAAGAAAAAAATAAATTTACTCGGGTTGAATACGGGTTGGGTTGTTTCAAGTGGTATCAGAGCATGGTCTAAGGGATTTAGGTGACTTGAGATAGGCGCCTAGACTTAGACTTTTGTGTGTGCTATTATGCCGGACTTGTAGGATTACGGGTCGGTTCGGGTTTTAGTTATATGTTGATTTTGTGTTACTAATCATGTTGTTTATGTTGGACATCTAGCAAGATGGTTGTTGTATTTATGAGCTCGGCATGGCGTGTGAGCGTAATAATGCTTCGCGACCATTATTACGGTTGCAAGCCAAGTCAAATGAGTAATGTACCACAAGTATTGAACTAGATGAGGTGTACAAACGGTAATGTATTTATATGATTGCGAATATAGATCGTGGCGGTGTATGTAATTTATTTATGTTGCGTTCCTAACCGAGTTCATTTCTTAGAATGACGACAAGGAACAAACAAGTTAACGAGGAACAAGGCGACGACTCTGAGTTCACGGCTAAGGTTGAGGCCATCTTTAAACGGCAAAAAGCGGAGTTTCTCAAGGATGTTAGAAAGGTTTTCCAGGAATTGGTTGATGGGAAAGTAACCGAGTTAATCAACGAACGAATGAATGTCGCGATCGAAGAGGCATTCGAAGCTAGAAACATTTATCCTCCCGGTGAAGGAGGTGATGGTAACGGTGGACATGGAAGGCGAGACTTCCATTACAAGAACTTCAAGAATGCTCAACCTCCTATGTTTAATGGGGTGAGGGATCCGTTGAAGAGTGCATGTTGGGTTTCTGACATCGAGGGGGCTTTTCGTACTAGTGAATGTCCTACCGAGAAGAAAATGAGATACGGTTGCGTGAAGAAGCCAAGTTGTGGTGGGATGACAAGATTCAATTGTATGGTGAAGAACAATGTATGAGCTTGTCATGGGAAGAGTTTAGAAAGGAGTTCTTTGATGAATACCGAACTCAGTCTGACCTCAATAAAATCCGGGACGAGTTGCGTGATTTGCGACAAGGTTCGATGGACTTGGTTACTCTCAAGTCTACTTTCTTGTCAAAAACTCGTTTTTGTCCGGAGTATGTCGGTGATGATCAAATGTTGATGCTAGATTTCTATCGTACTTTAGGCGATGAATTGAAACGTAAGATTAGTCGGGGGATGGCTAAGTCTTTCGAAGAGTTGTTTGAGTTTGCTCGGGGTTTTGAACCGGAGGTGTCGAAGGCAAGCGGTTCCGATGTTAGTAAGCGAAAGTTCAAAACTACGATATATTCGAACAAGAAGAGTAAAAGTGTGACCGAAGTTGTCGGTAGTGTGAAGAAGGATGGCTCCGGAAAATACCTCCCTGCTTGCTACAACTGTGGGTTACGGGGTCATTTGTCTCGCGATTGTACAGAGCCAACTTCCAACCAGGTTACATGTTTTAATTGTCAGAAAAGGGGACACCGAAAGTCGGAGTGTCCTGAGTTGGTTGGTGATGCGCGGAGGAACTAGCCATAACGTTTGAGGTACTTTTCGATTATGTTAATGGAATGTACTTATGAATTTTTGGTTGATGTATTGTGTTAAGTACGTAGTGAAAGGAAGGGTAGCATTCCTTTCGGAATTACCCCATGATGATGTTTGGGATGACGGTCGAAGGGTGTAAGACTTGGTGCTTCCAAGCATTCCTTAGTGTGGGGTAAAATATTTTACCAAGCCATGGGAGTAGGCTTTGGAGTTACTTGTTAGTGCATGGTCACTTTTGTGTTGTGAGATTATGAACCATAAGGTTCGACGAGCACGTATGACTTAAGGTCATTCTAATTAGGATATGGGTATCCGCGAGCTGATGGAACCCTAGGTAACAAGTCTTTTGACTTTGATAATGTTAGTAGTGGAGTCTAAATGACGCGATGTCAGGTGCCTTTTTCATACCTGCAAGCGTAATGTTCGACTCCGATGGTGTTGTTATCACGTTGTACTTAGGGTACCGGAGAGAAACCTTTAGGTACATGAGTGACTAGGTGGAACCTTGACAAATTATAGCATTCAGAGAATTGCAAGAACAAGGTTTGTGTATATTGTGATGAACTCTTCGTTGAGGTGATTAAGGATAGGTTAAGATCCTTCGTATGCCCAAGATTGGAGCAAGTGTTGTGACGGGTCGGGTGAACCCAATTGTTAGAAAAGACTACCTTTCGGTAGCATTGTACGGTTGTACAAGGTGCTTGTTGTGTTTTGGCTTTATGTCATTGTTTAATTAACGCCAACGGGTGACGGTAAACGTTAATCTCTAGTGTGCGAAATGAATTCTTGAGAATTCTAGGACTACGATCGATGGAGTGATTGGTCACGGATTTTGGAAAATGATAACTATCGTCGGATGATATTATCTTGACAATGTGATTATGGGACGAGATCCTAAGTAGGGGAGTGTTACTCTCGCACAAAGGGATTTTAATGTGAGATTTCCGACGGTGTTTGTGATAGATTTGAAATTCGTGTCGAGACCTTGAATGGTCGAATGATGGAAAAGTACAATTTAGGTTGAAATTGTATTTATTGATTTAGATTTAAATTAATACTCGAGGTAGTAACGTTGATAACTCATCGAGAGTTAAGTGAGCGGGTTTGACGAGCAATATGATGCCTCGTGGACAAAGAATGACGTGTCAAAATCTCTTTTAGAGAATCGTTGTTTGTGCATATTAGTGATGCAAGTGACTTTTACTAGGTCATGATGTCGATACATGTAACTAGTGAACGGAAATTCCAAGTCGAGTAGAATTATACTAAGTATGTGTACATACTTAGCGTACGTGTAATGAGGGTTAAGTTCGATTTGACGATACCTCATTTGCAAAAGCGGTGGAATGAGATATAGGTTTAAGTTTGATTTGCCGATACCATATCAAGGCGTGAGTTGGCATGAGATATGGGTTTAAGTTCGATTTGACGATACCATATCGATAGGTGCGTTAGTATGTGATGTGGGTTTAAGTTCGATTTGACGATACCATATTACTTGGTGCGTTTGCTTTCTTGAAAATATTATGTCGAGCGTTATTGTAATGACCCGCACTTTTTCGATCGTTCTATACTTATAAGATTAATATTTACATAAATTAAACCTTACCAACATGATAAGCAATCCAAATTGTTGAGATTTATGTTTTTGAAAAGAGTTTTACACAACGTTTGACCGTCTAGTTTGACCGATGATATCACGAACTATATAACATATGATAATTATACGTTTCTGTATATATATGTATATATACATATTTAACATGATCTAAGAATGTTTTAATACCTCATTTTGTATTAATAACAATAAGTTATAAGTATATTTTGAAACTACTAACTTAAGTTTTCAAAACGATAACCATACGTAACGTCATTTGACATAAATACTTATGACCTATAATGTTTATACATATATCGTATATATAATGTATTTAATCACTTTTTAAGGACTTAAATACATAAAACCATATAAGTATATTCACAAAAGATAGCTATATTTGAATTCTCATTCCATTTTTCACAAGATTTCTATACGTATATCTAGAGTATATCTACTCGTATCATACCTAGCTTCTATACGTATTTACTATTAGTATATACACATCAAATCACCACCTAACTAGCCATTATTACTGCCCTAGATGAGAGGTAATTAGAGTTTGGATGCATGCATGAATTATTACACAAAAATACAACAAAGATCATGTCTTTGTTCCTCATCATTCACGCCACCACCACCACCTTAAATACTCCATCCATCTTCAACTTTGCTACATCATTTTGCTAGTTAGGAACACCCTTTCATAACCCTTAAACACCTTAACCATCTCAGCCTATCACCATGAAAATCTAGCTTCAAGAACATCACTTAAACACCATAAGAAAACCCTTACAAAAACACTTCAAGAATCCTTCCAAGAACACAAGTTTACTTCCAATCTTTCATCCAACTCCACCACTCTTTTGGTTCTAGGTTTTTACTCCTCTTTTACAGCAATCTTGTCCAAGTAACTTGAGGTAGTAACTTTGTTCATAACCTTATTCGATTCATATATATATAGCTATCTTATTTTATGGTATACAATTTTAACAACAAGAACATAGTTTGAATGATTTCAAACTTGTTCGCAAACTAAATAGATCCTTCTAAATTAACTTTTAAAATACTTCAAGACCTGTAATATATCATAAATATATTCTAATTTAACAAGGTATAACTTGGTTTTTCAAAGAACACCTTAAAAACTGTTTTTACGACGTCAGAGTGCAACCGGGGGCTGTTTTGGGTTGGATAATTAAAAACTATATTGAACCTTGAATTGGAGGTTTATTTTCTGGAAAAAATGATATTTACTATGAATATGATAACACATAAAAATTTCATGATTTAACTCAAAGTATAAGTACTTTTAGAAAAATAATCATTTAAGGTTGTTTACATGATGGAAAATGATTAACTTCATAAGTTTCACCAAAGTTTGACCTATGACCTGTGATTTCGAATACAAACTAAGGTATTTACAGTTCATATTCTTAAGAAAGGACTCGATCCAAGGAAGTGGCAAGTTGAACCAACGAAAACGGAGTTGTAACGAAGAAACTATGACCAAAACAAAATCGGATATCCAAGACTAGTTTAGCCACGAAAATAATTGGAGAAAAATTAAATAAATCACATCTTTTTAAAATAACATGATATTTTATATATATGTACTCATAATTTAATTTTATATATTTCAGGATCACCCGTAAACAATACGAGAAGATTAATCATAAGATCCCATGATTGTACGCAACACGTCATTTGACAACACCGGTACTTTATGTACGCAACACGTCATTTGACAACACCGGTACCGTGGGTCAAGATTAATCCCGACCAATACGAATACGATGGGGTTTTATTTATTTCGAGGGGGGGTTTTATTTATTTATTAAACACCTAAATATGAACCATTAAAATTGAATTGCTAACTACGGACTAAGAAGACATTAAAAGTATTATAAGTATATATATGTGACGATTGTTTAAAATGAAAATATATTGATATATTATATATGGATAGGTTCGTGATATCAATCGGAGACCAAGTCAAAATATATATATCTTCAAGGCAAAAGTGAGTATATAGTCCCACTTTTAAACTCTAAGTATTTCTGGATGAGAATACATGTATTTTATGTTTTACGTTATGGACACAAGTAACTGAAAAATATATTCTACGTTGAGTTGTACCACTGGCATACTTCCCTGTAGCTTGGTAACTATTATTTACAGCGGTATTGTAAACGCGAATCCTGTTGATAGATCTATCGGGCCTGACAACCCCAACCGGACTGGACGACCAGTATTCAAAGGTTGGACAGTACTTCGTTTCGTGACTACACTTGGTACGGTGTAGTAAGATTTCATAATAAAGGGAATATGCGACGTGATTAAATGTTAAGTATGGTTATCAAGTGCTCAACCACTTAGAATATTTTTATTAAAATGTTTATATATGAAATCTTGTGGTCTATATATTTATATCGCTGCCGGCATTAAACCTATATCTCACCATCTTTATGTTGACGTTTTAAACATGTCTATTCTCAGGTGATAACTAAAAGCTTCCGCTGCAACATGTTGAATTTAAACAAGATCTTGAGTATGCATATTTGTGTCAAAAATAAAACTGCATATCGGAGGATTTGTAATGTAAAATATGCTAGAAATCGTATTGTTATCATCACATGTAAAGTTTGTAAGTCTAAGATTATCGCTAAACGATAATCATCTTTTTATTGTCTAAAGCTTGTATTAAAATAAGAGTTATGGTTTGTAATGTAAAATAAATGCAGTTGTTCTTTTAAAAATGTCGCATATAGAGGTCAATACCTCGCAATGAAATCATACGTTATCTAACTCGTTCTTATGGTTAAGGACGGGTTATGACATGTGGTATCAGAGCGGTGGTCTTAGCGAACCAGGTTTGCATTAGTGTGTCTAACTGATAAGTCGTTAGGATACATTAGTAAGTCTGGACTTTGACCGGGTCTGATTTAAAAACCATTGCTTATCATTGTTGGTTAAAATTTATATGTAAATATTATGTAGTACTAATGGGTTAGTTGTTGTGTGATAGATGTCGGGCTCAAAACTTGTTATCACATTCAGCGACTCTGAACCAGAATCTTCAGATGGTGTTCCAGTCATTAACCTATCCGATGACGAAAATAATATCTTTGGGGAAGACTCACAAATTCCGGATGAACCGACTATAGAGAACCCGAAAAGTGAACCCGAGGAGGAAAGTGAACCCGAGGAGGAAAGTGAACCCGAGGAGGAAAGTGAACCCAAGGAGGAAAGTGAACCCGAGGAAGAAATACAGGAAATTACAAAAGACAAGTTCGAACTAGGAAAGAAACGAAAGGCTAATGAATTAGAAAATTCAAATCCCGAGTTTAGTAAGGATGATGTGGCACCAACTCCACTAGACACTACCACCCCTATTCCCGCTATTCCTATTCGTTCTATCCCGGCATCCAGTTCTTCAGCCCCACAGCCAAAATATAGGCAGACAGCCAGGATAAGCGTTAAGCGATTCTTTGAACCTAAACGTCCTAGAAAATAGACCAAACGATGCGCTGCCGTATTAAACCATGGGATCATATAATGTTTTGTATAATATTATTAGTGTGGTTTGCTTAATGTTCGATGTAAGATAAGCATATGTAAAATAGTGAAGTATGAAATGCAATAATTTTCCATGGTTAAATATTATTTAGATAGTAGTAATTGGTTCTGTACTAAGCTATTAAGTATGAACATTAACGGGTAGGTACTACCCTAGATATAATTATAAAACGCTAATAAGAAGAAAAGGCTTTTATAATAATACCTGGTTCATATTATTAATAAGCTATAATGTACTGTAAATATACACTACATCTATAATATTCCATGTGAATAATTATTTTCTTTTCATTCTTATAGAAGAATATGGCGCGATTGAATCGAATGACGGAACAAGAAGTCGAGGAATTCATCAACCAGCGAGTAAACGACAGAATGTTATGGGTCGAGGCTGCAAGAGTTGCTGCAGTTAACCCAAATCCTCGTGTAGGATGCACCTACAAAACTTTTCAAGCTTGCAAGCCCTCGTCATTCAGTGGAATAGAAGGACCGATCGGTTTAACCCGGTGGATAGAAAAGATGGAGACTGTGTTTAAAATCAGTGGTTGTGTTGAAAAGGACATGACCAAGTATGCATCGTGCACTTTACAAGATAGTGCACTCACGTGGTGGAAAAATTTTGTGAAGGCTGTAGGAGGAGATGTAGCTTATGATACTCCATGGGAAGAATTCAAAACAATGTTAATCAACGAGTATTGTCCAAGGAACGAGGTTAGGAAGTTGGAAGATGAGTTACGAAGCCTGAAGGTTGTTGGTACTGAAATCACCAACTACAATCAGCGATTCATGGAATTAGTTTTGCTATGTCCTGAATTGGTTCCAACCGAAGAACGGAAGATTGAAATGTACAAAGATGGTTTGCCCAAAAAGG
Source organism: Rutidosis leptorrhynchoides (assembly GCF_046630445.1). NCBI lineage: Eukaryota > Viridiplantae > Streptophyta > Magnoliopsida > Asterales > Asteraceae > Rutidosis > Rutidosis leptorrhynchoides. The sequence goes on from NC_092335.1 coordinate 269,807,719, forward strand.
TCAAGGCAAATGTTACAGCATCGAAACCTAAGATAATTCATGAAGCTATAACCATGGCAAACGAGCTAATGGATCAGGTCATCATGGATAAGAAAGTATCCAATACTGATGTGAAGGTATCAGGTAACAAAAGAAAGTGGAATGGAAATTATGATCGAGGTAACCAACAACAATCTTTTAAAAAACAAGAAATCACGCAAGGTGCGGGTAGTGGTTTAAGCTTTGGTTACAAAGGACAAAATCCTTTATGTAACCGATGCCACAAACATCACTCTGGCTACTGTAATGTAGTATGCAACAAATGTAATCGAAAGGGTCATCTTGCTGAAGATTGTAGGGCTCTCGTTACAAATACAAATGGTACCAAGACTCCTGCCACCAATGCAAATAGAACTGCTTTGGCTACCATTACTTGTTATGGGTGTGGAAAACAGGGTCATTATAAGAGCCAGTGTCCGAATCTAGAGAAGAATAATGGATCTGCACGTGGAAGAGCATTTGTTATTAATGCTAGAGAGGCATGTGAAGACCCGGAGCTTGTTACGGGTACGTTTACCATTAATAACTTATCCGCATCTATTATATTTGATACTGGTGCCGATAGAAGTTACGTGAGTAGAGGCTTTTACGCTAAATTGAATTGTTCATCATTACCTCTAGATGCTAAGTACATGATTGAGTTAGCTAATGGTAAACTAATTAAAGCCGATAAAATTTGTCGTGATTGTAAAATAAATTTAGCCGGAGAAACGTTTAAAATTGACTTGATACCCGTAGAATTATGAAGTTTTGATGTAATAGTCGGCATGGACTGGATGTCCAAAGTAGGAGCTGAAGTTGTGTGTGCCAAGAAGGCAATTCGCATTCCTTGTAAGGATAAAATGCCGGTGATGATTTATGGAGAGAAGGGTAACTCAAAGCTAAAACTCATTAGGTGTTTGAAAGCCAAGAAGTGTTTAGAAAAGGGATATTATGCTATTCTAGCACATGTTAATAAAGTCGAAAAGAAAGAAAAAGAGAAGTGCATCAACGACGTGCCTATGGCAGGAGATTTTCCTGAAGTTTTTCCGGAAGAGTTGCCGGGATTACCTCCATTTAGATCTGTAGAATTTCAAATAGATTTAGTACCAGGAGCTGCACCAGTTGCCCGTGCTCCATATAGACTTGCACCGTCCTAGTTAAAAGAACTTCAGAGTCAGTTAAAAGAATTACTGGATCGTGGATTCATACGACCAAGTACTTCACCATGGGGAGCTCCGATTCTATTTGTTAAAAAGAAAGATGGATCTTTTAGGATGTGTATAGATTATCGTGAATTAAATAAGTTAACTATCAAAAATCGGTATCCACTACCGAGAATTGATGACTTATTTGATCAACTCCAAGGATCATGTGTGTACTCAAAAATTGACCTAAGGTCGGGCTATCATCAATTACGTGTCAAAGAAGAGGACATTCCGAAAACTGCTTTTCGGACACGTTATGGTCATTACGAATTTTTGGTCATGCCGTTTGGATTGACGAATGCGCCAGCTGTATTCATGGACCTCATGAATCGAGTTTGTAGTCCATATTTAGATAAGTTTGTTATCATTTTCATTGATGATATTCTTATCTATTCCAAGAGTGAGCAAGAGCATGAGCAGCATTTAAGGTTGATATTAGAGTTGTTGAGAAAAGAACAGCTATATGCTAAATTTTCTAAATGTGCTTTCTGGTTGAAAGAAGTGCAATTTCTTGGCCACGTTGTTAGTAGCAAAGGAATTCAGGTTGATCCAGCAAAAATTGAAGCCATTGAAAAATGGGAGACTCCTAAGACACCAACACAGATACGCCAATTTTTGGGTTTAGCCGGTTATTATAGAAGGTTTATTCAAGATTTTTCCCGAATAGCTAAGCCGTTGACAGCGTTAACGCAAAAAGGGAAGAAATATGAATGGACCTCTGAGCAGGAGAGTGCATTTCAATTACTAAAGAAGAAGTTAACTACGGCGCCTATTTTATCGTTACCTGAAGGGAACGATGATTTTGAAATATATTGTGACGCTTCGCGACAAGGTTTTGGTTGTGTTCTTATGCAACGAAAGAAAGTTATTGCATACGCATCCCGACAATTGTAGATTCACGAGCGGAATTATACGACGCATGATCTAGAACTGGGAGCAGTCGTGTTTGCATTGAAGATATGGAGACACTACTTATATGGGGTTAAATGCACTGTGTTTACTGATCATAAAAGCCTTCAACACATTTTTGATCAGAAACAATTGAACATGAGGCAACGTAGGTGGGTCGAACTGATAAACGACTATGATTGTGAAATTCGCTATCATCCCGGAAAAGCGAACGTGGTGGCCGATGCTCTAAGCAGAAAAGAACGAGAACCAATTCGAGTATGAGCGATGAACATAAAAATTCGCATGAATCTCAACTCACAAATCAAAGAGGTTCAACGAGAAGCACTTACTAAAGAAAACATAGGAAATGAAACAATGAAGAAGTATGAGAAGCAACTCGTTATACGGGAAGACGGAATTCTATATTTTGCAAATCGTATTTGGGTACCAAAGTTGAGTGGATTAAGGAAGTTGATATTGAATGAGGCACATAAGACAAGATACTCGATACATCCTGGAGTTGGAAAGATGTACCAAGATCTTAAGACACATTATTGGTGGCCTAATTTAAAGACAGACATTGCAACATATGTTGGGGAGTGTTTAACTTGTTCCAAGGTCAAAGCAGAACACCAGAAGCCGTCAGGGTTACTTCAACAACCAGAAATCCCAGAATGGAAATGGGATGGTATTACCATGGATTTCATCACGAAATTACCAAAGACTGCCTGGGGATACGACACCATTTGGGTGATTGTTGATCGTCTCACCAAGTCTGCACATTTCTTGCCTATAAAGGAAACAGATAGAATGGAGAAACTATTACGATTGTATATAAAGGAAATTGTTTCAAGGCATGGAATACCTATTTCCATTATATTCGATCGTGATAGTAGATTTACATCAAAGTTCTGGCAATCGCTACAAGAGGCCCTAGGAACTCGTTTGGATATGAGCACCGCATATCATCCGCAAACTGACGGGCAGAGTGAAAGAACAATTCAGACTCTTGAAGACATGCTCATGGCATGTGTGATCGATTTTGGAAACGGATGGGATAAGTATTTACCGTTAGCAGAATTCTCGTATAAAAATAGTTATCATGCGAGCATTAAAGCTGCACCATTCGAAGCACTGTATGGAAGGAAGTGTAGATCTCCTATTTGTTGGAATGAAGTAGGAGATCGACAATTAACTGGTCCCGAGATCATACACGAAACGACTGAGAAGATAGTACAAATTAAGGAGAGATTGAAAACAGCCCGTAGTCGCCAAAAGAGCTACGCCGATGTTCGAAGGAAACCATTAGAGTTTCAGATCGGTGACATGGTTATGTTAAAGGTGTCACCATGGAAAGGTGTAATACGTTTCGGCAAAAGGGGTAAACTGAACCCAAGATATGTAGGCCCGTTCAAGATCATCGAACGCATTGGACCGGTAGCTTATCGACTCGAGTTACCGCAACAACTCGCCGGAGTACATAATACCTTTCACATCTCAAACCTTAAAAAGTGTCTTGCAAAGGAAGACCTCACCATTCCTCTTGAAGAAATCCATGTCGATGAGAAACTACAATTCATCGAAGAACCAATCAAAATCATGGACCGTGAAGTTAAACAGCTCAAGCAGAGCAACATACCGATCGTTAAGGTTCGTTGGAATGCTCGAAGAGGTCCTGAGTTTACTTGGGAACGAGAGGATCAGATGAAACAAAAGTATCCACACTTGTTTCTCGATGACGCAAAATAGGTACAATTTTAAAATTTCGGGACGAAATTTATTTAACGGGTAGGTACTGTAATGACCCGCACTTTTCCGATCGTTCTATACTTATAAGATTAATATTTACATAAATTAAACCTTACCAACATGATAAGCAATCCAAATTGTTGAGATTTATGTTTTTGAAAAGAGTTTTACACAACGTTTGACCGTCTAGTTTGACCGATGATATCACGAACTATATAACATATGATAATTATACGTTTGTGTATATATATGTATATATACATATTTAACATGATCTAAGAATGTTTTAATACCTCATTTTGTATTAATAACAATAAGTTATAAGTATATTTTGAAACTACTAACTTAAGTTTTCAAAACGATAACCATACGTAACGTCATTTGACATAAATACTTATGACCTATAATGTTTATACATATATCGTATATATAATGTATTTAATCACTTTTTAAGGACTTAAATACATAAAACCATATAAGTATATTCACAAAAGATAGCTATATTTGAATTCTCATTCCATTTTTCACAAGATTTCTATACGTATATCTAGAGTATATGTACTCGTATCATACCTAGCTTCTATACGTATTTACTATTAGTATATACACATCAAATCACCACCTAACTAGCCATTATTACTGCCCTAGATGAGAGGTAATTAGAGTTTGGATGCATGCATGAATTATTACACAAAAATACAACAAAGATCATGTCTTTGTTCCTCATCATTCACGCCACCACCACCACCTTAAATACTCCATCCATCTTCAACTTTGCTACATCATTTTGCTAGTTAGGAACACCCTTTCATAACCCTTAAACACCTTAACCATCTCAGCCTATCACCATGAAAATCTAGCTTCAAGAACATCACTTAAACACCATAAGAAAACCCTTACAAAAACACTTCAAGAATCCTTCCAAGAACACAAGTTTACTTCCAATCTTTCATCCAACTCCACCACTCTTTTGGTTCTAGGTTTTTACTCCTATTTTACAGCAATCTTGTCCAAGTAACTTGAGGTAGTAACTTTGTTCATAACCTTATTCGATTCATATATATATAGCTATCTTATTTTATGGTATACAATTTTAACAACAAGAACATAGTTTGAATGATTTCAAACTTGTTTGCAAACTAAATAGATCCTTCTAACTTAACTTTTAAAATACTTCAAGACCTGTAATATATCATAAATATATTCTAATTTAACAAGGTATAACTTGGTTTTTCAAAGAACACCTTAAAAACTGTTTTTACGACGTCGGAGTGCAACCGGGGGCTGTTTTGGGTTGGATAATTAAAAACTATCTTGAACCTTGAATTGGAGGTTTATTTTCTGGAAAAATGATATTTACTATGAATATGATAACACATAAAAATTTCATGATTTAACTCAAAGTATAAGTACTTTTAGAAAAATAATCATTTAAGGTTGTTTACATGATGGAAAATGATTAACTTCATAAGTTTCACCAAAGTTTGACCTATGACCTGTGATTTCGAATACAAACTAAGGTATTTACAGTTCATATTCTTAAAGAAGGACTCGATCCAAGGAAGTGGCAAGTTGAACCAACGAAAACGGAGTTGTAACGAAGAAACTATGACCAAAACAAAATCGGATATCCAAGACTAGTTTAGCCACGAAAATAATTGGAGAAAAATTAAATAAATCACATCTTTTTAAAATAACATGATATTTTATATATATGTACTCATAATTTAATTTTATATATTTCAGGATCACCCGTAAACAATACGAGAAGATTAATCATAAGATCCCATGATTGTACGCAACACGTCATTTGACAACACCGGTACTTTATGTACGCAACACGTCATTTGACAACACCGGTACCGTGGGTCAAGATTTATCCCGACCAATACGAATACGATGGGGTTTTATTTATTTCGAGGGGGGGTTTTATTTATTTATTAAACACCTAAATATGAACCATTAAAATTGAATTGCTAACTACGGACTAAGAAGACATTAAAAGTATTATAAGTATATATATGTGACGATTGTTTAAAATGAAAATATATTGATATATTATATATGGATAGGTTCGTGATATCAATCGGAGACCAAGTCAAAATATATATATCTTCAAGGCAAAAGTGAGTATATAGTCCCACTTTTAAACTCTAAGTATTTCGGGATGAGAATACATGTATTTTATGTTTTATGTTATGGACACAAGTAACTGAAAAATATATTCTACGTTGAGTTGTACCACTGGCATACTTCCCTGTAGCTTGGTAACTATTATTTACAGCAGTATTGTAAACGCGAATCCTGTTGATAGATCTATCGGGCCTGACAACCCCAACCGGACTGGACGACCAGTATTCAACGGTTGCACAGTACTTCGTTTCGTGACTACACTTGGTACGGTGTAGTAAGATTTCATAATAAAGGGAATATGCGACGTGATTAAATGTTAAGTATGGTTATCAAGTGCTCAACCACTTAGAATATTTTTATTAAAATGTTTATATATGAAATCTTGTGGTCTATATATTTATATCGCTGCCGGCATTAAACCTATATCTCACCAACTTTATGTTGACGTTTTAAACATGTCTATTCTCAGGTGATAACTAAAAGCTTCCGCTGCAACATGTTGAATTTAAACAAGATCTTGAGTATGCATATTTGTGTCAAAAATAAAACTGCATATCGGAGGATTTGTAATGTAAAATATGCTAGAAATCGTATTGTTATCATCACATGTAAAGTTTGTAAGTCTAAGATTATCGCTAAACGATAATCATCTTTTTATTGTCTAAAGCTTGTATTAAAATAAGAGTTATGGTTTGTAATGTAAAATAAATGTAGTTGTTCTTTTAAAAATGTCGCATATAGAGGTCAATACCTCGCAATGAAATCATACGTTATCTAACTCGTTCTTATGGTTAAGGACGGGTTATGACAGTTATCCAATCGTGATGATACGCCTTTTTGTTGGCTCCGTTGAGTCGTTTGTGACCATGTTGAGTGGTAAGTGTTATCCGTAAGGATTCGATTTGATTCGGTCTTCATCGGCTAGATGGTTGACTTTATTTTGGTATGTGGTTGTTACTAGCGATGTACTTGGTATGGTATGCTAGGAAGATTGGTTGAGTTTTCCCGATGTGAAAGATTGAGCAATTTTTGTGCTCGAATTTGTGGATTCGATAAATCGCGGGTGACGATTTAGTTGTTAAAGGTGACTCTTTGAGAAGAATCGCCTAGAGGAGTGGAGGAATACATGGTGATTCCGCGTATTCTAAGTGATCGTTATAGACTTCGGATGTTTTGCACGGCTCGAAATGCATGTAAGTGTGTATTTAGTTAATGGATTAGTCTTAGGGTTAATAAGTAATGTGGTGGAAGTCGGATTGGAACGATTGTTTGAGAACTATAGCGTGTATGTTCGGATTGGTTAAGTGACTATGATCACGAGGACGTGATCGAATTTAAGTGGGGGAGAGTTGTAACACCCTGTTTTTTTAAACATGACGCTCGGGGCATCATTTGAAGTCCAAGAATGATTATTTAATAGTTTGGATGTAATGCATTGACCACGTTTGACTTTGGGATGTTTTAAAAGTGAAATTAGAGTACATCAGGTAATCTGTCGAGTTTGAGTGCAGTTTGTCGCGTTCTGGTGTGTCGCGTTCCGTGACAAACATGCTTGAAACGAGACAACTTCTGATGGTGATTTCTGACCACTTTGTCGCGTTTGAGTGCTTTTTATCGCGTCCTGGTGTCGCGAAACGCGACGAAGTGTCGCGAAACGCGACAAATGTCGCTGAAATGACTTTTTAGCCATTTTAAATGGCATCTTTTGGGGGTATAATAGTTCTTTCACTTGTGGCCGGTTTTGGGGAGTTTAAAGCTGATTCAACCTTACCCAATCCTCATTTATCACATCTTCACCTTCACCAATTAAATCCTAGAGAGAGAGTTGAGGTTTTTAGTGAGAGAGAGCTCACTTGGAGAAGAAGGAGACCAAATCTCGCCCGAGCCCGAGTTTTAAAGTTGTTCCTTACAACTCTAGCTACGTCGTGATAGTGTTGGTAAGTTTTAACTCTGTGTTTTGAGTTTTAATTGATTTATAGCTAGGGTTTGTTCATTTGAGACTTGTAAGACCCATTTGGGGGTTAAATGGGTGAATTTGGGTTAAATTGGTGTATGAAAACCCTAAGGCTTGTAATCTAGGGTTTGGTCATGGACTTGGTGTTTGTAAGTGTTAAATTGATGTTAAAAACACTAGTACACTTGTGAATTTGTGAAAGATTGTTAATAGGTGCAAGTTTGAACAAAATATAAGTCTAAGTGTTAAAATGGGCCAAATGGGTAATGGTTGACCTAGTTGGGTAAGATGGGTATGAAATACCCATAGTTAGTGTTAGTTGGCATTAGTAGACTTTAATCACTAGCTTTTAGTGATTAATGATGAGTCTTCGCCTTTAATGGGCAGTTTTGGTGTAAATGGGTTATGTAATGCAATTGGGTCATTAAATGCTCGAGAGTTAAGTTACTACTCGAGGTAGTAAAGTTGATAACTCATCGAGAGTTAAGTGAGCGGGTTTGACGAGCAATATGAGGCCTCGTGGATAAAGAATGACGTGTCGAAATCTCTTTTAGAGAATCGTTGTTTGTGCATATTAGTGATGCAAGTGACTTTTACTAGGTCATGATGTCGACACATGTAACTAGTGAACGGAAATTCCAAGTCGAGTAGAATTATACTAAGTATGTGTACATACTTAGCGTACGTGCAATGAGGGTTAAGTTCGATTTGACGATACCTCATTTGCAAAAGCGGTGGAATGAGATATGGGTTTAAGTTTGATTTGCCGATACCATATCAAGGCGTGAGTTGGCATGAGATATGGGTTTAAGTTCAATTTGACGATACCATATCGATAGGTGCGTTAGTATGTGATGTGGGTTTAAGTTTGATTTGAGGATACCATATCACTTGGTGCGTTTGCTTTCTTGCAAATATTATGTCGAGCGTTATCCAATCGTGAGGATACGCCTTTTTGTTGGCTCCGTTGAGTCGTTTGTGACCATGTTGAGTGGTAAGTATTATCCGTAAGGATTCGCTTTGATTCGGTCTTCATCGGCTAGATGGTTGACTTTATTTTGGTATGTGGTTGTTACTAGCGATGTACTTAGTATGGTATGCTAGGAAGATTGGTTGAGTTTTCCCGATGTGAGGGATTGAGCAAGTTTTGTGCTCGAATTTGTGGATTCGATAAATCGCAGGTGACGATTTAGTTGCTAAAGGTGACTCTTTGAGAAGAATCGCCTAGAGGAGTGGAAGAATACATGGTGATTCCGCGTATTCTAAGTGATCGTAATAGACTTCGGATGTTTTGCACGGCTCGAAATGCGTGCAAGTGTGTATTTAGTTAATGGATTAGTCTTAGGGTTAATGAGTAATGTGGTGGAAGTCGGATTGGAACGATTGTTTGAGAACTATAGTGTGTATGTTCAGATTGGTTAAGTGACCAGGATCACGAGGACGTGATCGAATTTAAGTGGGGGAGAGTTGTAACACCCTGTTTTTCTAAACATGACGCTCGGGGCATCATTTGAAGTCCAAGAATGATTATTTAATAGTTTGGATGTAATGCATTGACCACGTTTGACTTTGGGATGTTTTAAAAGTGAAATTGGAGTACATCAGGTAATTTGTCGAGTTTGAGTGCAGTTTGTCGCGTTCTGGTGTGTCGCGTTCCGTGACAAACATGATTGAAACGAGACAACTTCTGATGGTGATTTCTGACCACTTTGTCGCGTTTGAGTGCTTTTTATTGCGTCCTGGTGTCGCGAAACGCGACGAAGTGTCGCGAAACGCGACAAATGTCGCTGAAATGACTTTTTAGCCATTTTAAATGGCATCTTTTGGGGGTATAATAGTCCTTTCACCTGTGGCCGGTTTTAGGGAGTTTAAAGCTGATTCAACCTTACCAATCCTCATTTATCACATCTTCATCTTCACCAATTAAATCCTAGAGAGAGAGTTGAGGTTTTTAGTGAGAGAGAGCTCACTTGGAGAAGAAGGAGACCAAATCTCGCCCGAGCCCGAGTTTTAAAGTTGTTCCTTACAACTCTAGCTACGTCGTGATAGTGTTGGTAAGTCTTAACTTCGTGTTTTGAGTTTTAATTGATTTATAGCTAGGGTTTGTGCATTTGAGACTTGTAAGACCCATTTGGGGGTTAAATGGGTGAATTTAGGTTAAATTGGTGTATGAAAACCCTAAGGCTTGTAATCTAGGGTTTGGTCATGGACTTGGTGTTTGTAAGTGTTAAATTGATGTTAAAAACACTAGTACACTTGTGAATTTGTGAAAGATTGTTAATGGGTGCAAGTTTGACCAAAATATAAGTCTAAGTGCTGAAATGGGCCAAATGGGTAATGGTTGACCTAGTTGGGTAAGATGGGTATGAAATACCCATAGTTTGTGTTAGTTGGCATTAGTAGACTTTAATCACTAGCTTTTAGTGATTAATGATGAGTCTTGGCCTTTAATGGGCGGTTTTGGTGTAAATGGGTCATGTAATGCAATTGGGTCATTAAATGCTCGAGAGTTAAGTGTTGGTGGTTAGTCCCACTAGTTTGTATGTTGATTTGGGTACTTAATGTATTAGGTACTTCGCTTGAAGCTCACGGAAGTGTTTTAATCACCACCGGCGTGATAAGGTGAGTGGAATAATTATATATGTATATATATTATTTATTTATTCGTGTCGTAGGCAACGAGGGTTTAAATCGATTTGACGATACCTCATTGTCATGTATGTATGATATGGTCTTAAGTTCGATTTGTCGATACCATATCAATGATTTGTGTTGGAAGGTAATGAGGGTTAAAGTTCGATTTGGCGATACCTCATATGTGGGTTTTAAGTTCGATTAGACGATACCACATTAGACGGGTGATATGGGTTAAAGTTCGATTTGACGATACCATATCACTATTGTATAAAGGCGTGCGATGAGGGTTTAAAGTTCGATATGGCGATACCTCATATGTGGGTTTAAAGTTTGATGAGACGATACCACATTAGACGTGACGGGTGGTCTTAAGTTCGATTTGGCGATACCACTCATGGGGTTTATTTGGTAACCCGAGGGATGTTGTGAACATCGGTGACTTGTACGCAGGGATCTTATCCCTTATTGTATTTCGGTTAGTTTTGTTGTACGTCATTGGTGTTTATATTTAGCATTATTACATTGTTATGTTTATTATGCTAATATTGTGCTAGTTGTATGTTGTTACTAGCTTGTTATGCATGCGTAGTTCGTGTTCATGGATACGAGTAGGTAAATTGTATATGTATGTGTATAATTATTTTACTCACTAAGCATTAGCTTACCCTCTCGTTTTTTACATTTTTATAGGTTGCAAGTGGCGGCTTGGGTTTACTTGGGGACTAGTGCTTTACAGATTGCTTTATACTTTTGATTAGGATTGGGTAGCGTTCCCAATCACCATGGTTGGTTTTGGTTGTGAAGTGAACTAGTCGGATCATGAATTATATTTTGGATACGTCAAATGGGTCCCGGGTTGCATTCCCGTTTTGTAAACTTAATTTATATATTGTATGTTTTAAAGGTGTTTAAACTTATCATTGTAATGATGATGTTTTCGGAAACGTACATGGACCAATGTTGCATATATTATTATGATAAAAAGAAAAAAATAAATTTACTCGGGTTGAATACGGGTTGGGTTGTTTCACGATCGATTCATACTACTGTACATGATTGAGATTACTGTGCTACTTTTTGTTTAAAATTGATTTCTCTTTCTTATATGTATATTCTTACATATACATATTCTCACCTACACACGATGATATACATTTAATTACTTAAGATTCATTGATCACCGGAGACACCATAGAAAAACCCATTTCATCACCTTAATACTATTTTTCTATCTATCTCTCTCTCATATCTCTCTCTAACCTTTCATCGTGAACCATTCCATCAAACACCACCCAAGATAAACACCCGTAACACCATCATCAATAGGAATCACCACCGAATGAAACTACTACTTCCTGTTATGATTCCGATCAACAACAAGACAAATAATAAAACCCATTAACTGGTCAGTATTTCTATTTTGATTCTTAAACCAAACCAAATCCACAAACCCTCTCATATCTCGTTTCTGTTTTGCATCATGAAGCCACCACCCTTACTCCTCCATTTAACCACCTTCCTCCATCATCTATCTTCATCACATCACCATTAAAACAACAAAGGCTGCTGCCATATCAATGCTACTGCTACAGTTATATTTCTATTCCATTTCGCTATAAAACCAACCATAACCGCCACCATTTAATACCTTTTCTGCTACTGCGTATTAAACTACTCAAACCAGGCTGCTACGCTTATTGTTTCTCTATTGCCGTTACTGTTCAATCATCTTCTACTTCTGCTTCGTTCTTCTGTTCAAACAAAATCTTTTGCTGCTACCGTAAGTTTCTGTTTCGGTTATTGTTAAAATGAAGTGATTGTTTGATGATAATATCGAGGGACTCTCACTGGTATTTTTTTATTAATTCTACTGCCATTATTCTTGATGTGGTATATTAATCCTAACCCTAACCACCTTCATTAAACCATATTCATTAAACCAAAGACCACTACCTCATCACCTATCATTACCATCAAAAACACATATAAACTTGCTACTGTTATGTTTACTGCTTTTCCGGCCACCATCACCAAGATTAACTGACAACCCTAGTCTCTCCCTCTCTCCTCTTATTGATCACAAACAACCACCACTGGACCCCTTAAACTGCTGCCATAATCGAACTCATATACTGTTTCTGTTTCCACTACAGCCGTTGCCAAAACCACCAAACTGCTACACCGGTTCAATCAATTTTTATTCGAAATAAAAATCATCACCCACCTCTTCCATCACACCCCGTTAGAAACCGCTGCGTTCTTTTTATATTTCTATTCAATGAAAACAAGGAAAATGAGTATAAATAATAAACCAAATATTGAAGAAGTGGTTCTCTTTGTTGGCGGACAATCACAAAAAGAAAATACCCCACTTGCTTGTTAAAGAAAAAGAGACCGGATACTATGATGATGTAATGAGGGCATGCGTTTTTTTTATTTATGTTCCTGCCATTTGAAATCCATGTTACCAGATCAAAAGAAAAACCCACGAATTGTATATTGGATCGAAGATTACTAGCGTGTTTTGTTGGGCTGTCTACCCTTTGTGATATTGGGCTTGATTAGGTGGTTAGTGGGTCGAGTGTTCAGATTCCTCTAGTGGGCCGAAGCCCAAATCTAATTAGAAATGAATGATAATGATTAGATGATGATGATGAATTGGGTTGTTGGTTTATGAAGAAGGAAACAGATTAACAACAGTTTATATATAATTATGTTGTGTATTAAAACAAGAAAGCTGAGATGGAGGAATGGTTTGAGAGTGTTTTGGTTAATTGAGAGGTCTCGGGTTCGAGCCTAGCCTGTGACATATTTGTTATCTTTTTAAGGTAGTATTATTATTATTATTATTATTATTATTATTATTATTATTATTATTATTATTATTATTATTATTATTATTATTATTATTATTATTATTATTATTATTATTATCATCATCATTATCATTAATACAAGCATTATAATAATAATAATAATTATTATTATTATCATTTTTATTATTACTAGTATCATTATTATTGTTATAATAACCATATTATTATTAATATCAATATTACTACTAATATTATTATCAATATTACAATAAATATTAGTCATATAAAAATATACTTAACAAAACTATATTAATATTTTTATTTATTTAAAGTATACAAAATAAATACATTTAATTAAGTTATTAATGAAACACATAATTTATTAAGATAACATTGATAAGATATAAATTTGTTCGATTACTATTACATGTGTTAATATACATAATTGAATATAGGTTCGTGAATCCGAGGCCAACCCTGCATTGTTCAGTATCGTCGTATGCATATTTTTACTACAAAATATCATATTGTGGGTTCATTTGATCCCTTTTTATTAAATGCTTTTGCAATATATATTTTTGGGACTGAGAATACATGAAATGCTTCTATAAATATTTGACAAGATAGACACAAGTAAAACATTCCTCTAATGAATTAGTTGGACCTTATAATTGCCACTAATTGACGTGAATATTTTCCCCTGATTATTATAGCTTGGTAACCTAAGAATTAATTGGACGTTATAATTGCCACTAATTGACGCGAATCCTAAAGGTAGCTACCGGGTTTAACACCCCCACCCAGAATGTTCACTAGACAGTAGAGCTAGTGGGCGTCGTGTTTAGTACTTTGAGATTTATATATTTTTACAGACGAGAGGTTCTATTTTAGGGATATTATTTATGCGCATTAAATGTTAAAGTCGGTTACCAAGCAAAGGTTATGTAAAGAGAGAATGATTTTATACACAGGTTATGTGTATGTTATTTTGCACACGAGATATGTGTACGGTTATTAAAAATCACGAGGCAACCTACGGGGGAGAAAAGGATACGAACCTACTCTACCAAGCATTATGAAAAAATGGCTTCGTACACGAGATAGGTGTACTGTATTTAAATCTTGTGGTCTATCAAAATTACTGAATTTTATGATTTTACAATACCTCACTAACCTTTTGGTTGACACTTTTAAGCATGTTTATTCTCAGGTATGAAATAAATCTTCCGCAGTGCATTTGCTCATTTTAAAGATATTACTTGGTGTCATTCATGGCATATTTCAAAAGACGTTGCATTCAAGTCGTCTGAGTTAAAAAAGACGTTTATTAAGTCAATGACATATTAGTCATTCATATTATGAGAATCATATATCATTGTATCAAAAGGTTATATTTTGAAATGAGTTTGTCTTTTAAACGAATGCAATGTTTGTAAAACGTATCATATAGAGGTCAGTACCTCGCAATGGGGCCAAATGTTGAAGACTTCGTCCAGGTGGATTAGGACGGGTTTCTACAACGGGTAAACTAGAAACAAGAAACAAGTAGCAAAGTATTAATACTTAAATCAAATTAACTAAGAAGTGTGTAAGTAAGTAGGGGCGTGAATAGTTACTTAATACGTTTTTAATACTTTTTCGATCTATCACTAAATTCGATTAACTATGATCAACCAATTCAACTCAAACTTGATGTGTACGGTGTGTGTGTTCAAAATGATGAATGAAGTAATGTAAAGAAGATAAATACAAGGATTTATAGTGGTTCGGGTGGATGTTAACTAATCCACCTTAATCCACTCCACGATTACACTAATCGGGATTTCTTGCTTCACTAAGCACTTTTCTCCAAACCCGGTGGAGATCCGATTTACAAGTCTTCAACTTCTTTGGTAGACAACAAACCTCATCTTTCTATCCCTTTGAAAGACCAATTCCAATCTAGATCAACTTGTCTTCACCTTGGACAAGTATTAATCTCCAAATGAGATTAATTAACTTCCTAAGTCCCTTTAAGGAAGTAGATCACTAAGCTAGCCTATGCTTCTACTAATTGAAGTTACAAGACTCATACACTTTGCAATGATGATCCTAAGATTATACTAGGACATACATTACACTAAGTAAACTCACAAGATAAATAATTTTGATTAGTAAGTTTACAACAACCCAATTCTATATCTATAAGATCATAGAATCTTCTCTTACTTGATCACATTTGAGTAGTAATTAATGCACTTGTGATCTCTGGAAATAAGTCTTTGAAATATGCAAGAGGGTCAGCTTCAAATGCTCTTCAATGCTTGCCTTTTATAGTGAGATTTAAAAAATAGCCGTTGTCACACGGTTGCCAGCATGGTCGATCGTGGTTCGACCGTGCATGCTCCAGTCCAAAATATGTATCCGTGGTATGAACGTTTGACTCAGATTTGAACACCATATTTTGGAACCTTTACTCCATCTAGCACCTGTAAAAGAAACCCAACATCCTATACAAGTACTATATGCATTAAGTGTGTGGGATTTGGTCTTATTGAGTGAAAGTGACATAACACTCCAAGAGTGGCAAACCCAACATTCTTGGAGAAGTGTATTGATTGATATTTTGGGAAATCTCAGTTTGGTCAAGACTTAGTTAGTCACATTAATGCTTTTGGTTCAATCCTAAACACTAGTCAATATGTCATTAACTTCCTAGTTTCAATTAATCACAAATCATATTCATCTCAAGGTTAAATTGAGATTAATTGAATGATGGCTTTTTAAGGTAATCACTAAGTGTGTAAAGACATCAATATCAAGTCATACATGAATAAGTAATCACAACTTGTTACTTAGACAAGGCCAAATACATAATTGACCATTATTCCTTTGTGAACCATTTTACACTTAATTTATTGGAGTAGACTAGTTAATAGAATTCTAGTTGTAGAGACCCGTCCTAATCCATCTGGACGAATTCATTACATTTGATTACATCGCGAGGTACTTGACCCCTATATGATACATTTTACAAACAATGCATTCATTTTTAAAAGACAAATTTTCATTACATCGAAAGTTGACAGGCATGTATACCATTTCATAATATAACCAGCTATAATTGACTTAATAGTAATCTTGATGAACTCAATGACTCGAATGCAACGTCTTTTGAAATATGTCATGAATGACTCCAAGTAATATCTCTAAAATGAGCGAATACACAGTGGAAGATTTCTTTCGTACCTGAGAATAAACATGCTTTAAAGTGTCAACCAAAAGGTTGGTGAGTTCATTAGTTTATCATAATCGATCATTTCCATCATTTTAATAGACCACAATATTTTCATTTCCATTTCTCATAAATATACGTCCCATGCATAGAGACAAAAATCATTCATATGGATTAAACACCTGGTAACTGACATTAACAAGATGCATATAAGAATATCCCTTATCATTCCGGGACATCCATCGGACATGATAAAACAACATCGAAGTACTAAAGCATCCACTACAACGGATGGGGTTTGTTAGGCCCAATAGATCTATCTTTAGGATTCGCGTCAATTAGTAGATCGGTTTACTAATTCTTAGGCTACCAAGCAAAAGGGGCATATTTGGCTTCGATCATTCAACCATATAATGTAGTTTCGTTTAGTTGTGTCTATTTCGTAATACATTTATAAAAGTGCATGTATTCTCAGTCCCAAAAATATATATTGCAAAAGCATTTAAAAAGGGAGTAATGAAACTCACAATCCAATATTTTGTAGTAAAAATATTCATACGACGATACTGAACAATGCAGGGTTGGCCTCGGATTCACGAACCTATATCATTTACATATATATTAACATATATAGTGGTAGTCGAACAAATTTATATATTATTAGTGATTTAATTGTTATTTTGATTAAGTGTTTCATTAATAACCTAGTTAATTATAAAAGTATTAATATAATTATGTTATATGTAGTAAATATGGTTTTATATAGCTAATATTATTTGATAGAATAATATTGATAATAAAAATAAATAAAATGTTATTTTATTTTACAATAATAATAATAGTTATTATGATAATAATATTTATGATATAAAAATAACAATATTAATGTCGAAATAATAATAATGATGGTAATAATAATAATTTTGATAAAAATGATAATTTTTCTAATAATGATAATAATAATAAAAATGATACTTTTAATATCAATAATAGTTTTGAAAATAATGATTTACAAATAATAATAATAATAATAAATTTATTAATAATAATAATACTAATAAAAATGATATTGTTAATAATGATACTTGTGTTAATTATAATAATAATAATAATAATAATAATAATAATAATAATAATAATAATAATAATAATAATAATAATAATAATAATAATAATAATAATAATAATAATAATAATAATAATAATAATAATAATAATAATAATAATAATAATAATAATAATAATAATAATAAAATTGTGGTGATAACAAAATAAAAAGTTTTGTATAAATGATAAAGATTCTTAATATTACAATACTAATAATGATAATAATACTTTTGTTAATAATGATAATAATAACAATAATAGTACTAAAAACGATACTAATGCTAATATTTATAATAATAATAAATTGTATTATTTTGATAATAGTTATAATAATAGTAATAATCATAACCAAAAAAATGATAATAATACTAAAATGGTAAAATTGATAATAATTATATAAATATAAATAATACTTATAATAATACCATGATAATAATAATGATAATTATAATAATAATAATTATAATCATAATAATAACCATAATAATTAATAATAATGATAATAATAATAATAATAATAATAATAATAATAATAATAATAATAATAATAATAATAATAATAATAATAATAATAATAATAATAGAAATTAAAATAGGAGTGTATACCCTTGTAAAAGCTTTTCTAAAAAAAATGCTCCATACGAGACTCGAACCCATGATCTCCCGCTCACACCACAACACTCAAGACCATGGCTTTATTGCCTATTTTCTGTTTTAATACTCATCTTTTATCTATATATCCCGGTTACACAGCCAAGTCCACCTTCAAACATGATTGGCCCAACAATTAAACATCATACGGCCCAAGTAGAAAGTTTAAAAGAATCACATCCCAATCATAACAAAAAGGAATTTGGCCCATATATCTATTAGTCCAATACCCATATTAATTTAAATATCTGTAATCTTCTGTTTTTGATTGGAAAAAAATATAATACGGAGTAGCACGTATTGCAGCACCACAGTATTAATAAACATGGGTTTCGGTTTTAGGGTATAGCTCGACAATTGCAAATTTCTTCATCATGTATTAACTTCTCGCTCATCATCAAACATCGTTGTAACGGTCTCATCATCATCGTTTTCACTTCGTTTTGCCAACTCCATCACTGTAACAGAAACACAGGAGCAAGAACACATATAATAGTGCAGCCATTGGTGGTTATTTCGATAACAGAATCATAATCAATCGCTGCAGCAGTAGTATTTGCAGCCTCGTCGTGTGCTTGTTCGAGAGAAAGAAAAAGAAGAAAAGAAAATAGAGAGGATACAAGAACTGTAGGGAACCAGTGGGTGTTCGTTTTACATCTGATTGAATGGAAAAACAGAAGGTAGCAGTAGGTATACGTGTGTGGTTGGTTTATGATGGTGATGAAGAGGTTTGTACATATGTATCATTAATATACATAATAGAGAGAAAGAAGTGTGTAACAGCAACAGTTTAATCATTAAAGAATTTCACGGTCCGTGTAATGTTCTTCTTCAATCTCATCTTAATATAATAGATTCAAAACAGCTAAGTGGTAGTAGCAGAAATCGAAAGGTGTTTGAATGGTTGTTTTCGGATGATAGGAAGAACAAGAAACAGGAGAGAAAAAAAATATATATATTAAAGATAGTTTGATGGTGGAGGATGGTTTGTAGCGTTGATGGTGTAGGGTGGTGATTTCGATTGATGATTAAAATAGAAAGTATCGAGCCATTTAGTTGATGGGTGTGGTTCGATGGTGTTGGGTTTGATGGTTTGGTTTGTCAAACAGGAACATGTAGTAACGGTATGCAAAAGCAGTATGCATTAGCAATCAAAACCAAGTGGTTCGGATTATTGTGGTCACGGTGGTGATCAAAGTAGAGTTGAGGGTTGGTTCACAAAAAAAAAATGTAGGAAGAAGATGGTTCGTTCTTGGTTGATATATAAATTGCTACCTGAAAAATACATATAAGTTATGTATATATAGAATAGAGATATTTTAGATATAGATCTTGATAGATAGCAGACAAAAGGAAAACATATTTTAATAATTAATATAATAATAAATCATAAATCAATCTCATAGGAATTGAATCGTGATCAAACAGTAGTACAGTAGTTGGAATTCTTGGTTTATTCTACCGACAGTTTCCACGGACTGTGTATCGTGCGAAATCAGTGACGGATAAAAGTGTTTAGAAAAATCTCATATTTTTAAATTAACTATATTTATTTATTTTGGTCATTATGGTATAAAATTCAGTTATTAATTTATTAAATAAAAATTACATCAACCGTCCCTCTCATTTATGGGTAAAATATAAAAAGTGTTAAAATTAAATAATTAGATCCTAAATATACTTTTAATAAGCCTATAACTTATATAACTCATTTTCGGATCACCTTTTATTTTAAAATTACATAAGTTCGTATTTAACTTACTTAATATCAATCGGAATATCAAAGGAGTATTACAATCATTCAATATTTATTTTTAATATACTTTATTTATATATAGATATGTCTTAAATAATAATAATATATATTATATTATTTTACATTATTAATTCTAACAATTACTTCATGTAATATTTCAATTTATATTTCTAATTATTATTTATATATATTTTCACACATATCTATTTACAATTAATTGTTCGTGAATCGTCGGGAACAGTCAAAGTCAAATGCATTCATGAAAAATGGTTCAAACATTTTGAAATTCAATTTAATAGATTTTGCCTATCGTGTCGAAATCATATAAGGATTAAGTTTAAATTTGGTCGAAAATTTCCGGGTTATCACACTAGTATTCTAACTAGTGAGCACATAGCAAGCACATTAATCAAATTGGCAAATTGATGAGTATTAAACATATTAGCAAGTAGCAAGTAATACGCACATATAGCAAGAGATAGTTATTCTAAAATTAATCATATAGATATTTGCACAACATTATAATCTAAGCTTTTGGCAAACTTACTTGCAATATAACACATTGCATGATTAATGTGTGATAGTTCGTGGATATACCAAACATAACTCTCTAATTTTATACAAGATGAAAATATTAAAAAAAGCACGCACAATCTATCGAGCACTTAAAACCCTGTTATTATAGCACTTAATGTAAGTATTCTTATCAAGTTCGTCCGTGAGAGCGGTGTAAGTTTATGTATTTGAAACTAATAGTTATCCTAGCGGGTTTGTTTGATTGGGGGGGTTTTGCGAGAGATCTCAACTAACAACTAGACTTTGCAATAAACAAACTAAACTTAACTAGCAACAAATTGCGAGTAATTAAGAAATGAGAATAAATCAATATGATAGAGAGTGTTCACTTATCTAATCCTCTTTATGCCTAGATGACCCTTGTTTTACCCAAATTGTTATCACTTAAGTTGTTTGAACTAGTAAATATTCTTAATACTGCAAATTCACATAAGATTAGTATTACAAGATCAAACAATGTATGAGTTGATTATTGAGATTATGCCTGGGTTAAAATCACTTAAAACCCTTTAACCATCAAAGTCACCTAAGATAGTCAAACACCACTATGATGAACAAAGGTCAATTGAAAACCAACTTAGCCTAGAAACACAAGCACTTGAAATTTCTATTCTAGTTGTCTAGATCACCAAAGGTGTTGAAGCACAAATTGATTCACTTTTCAAATCACTTAGAGAGCTACTCAACCTATGTAATCAAAGTAAAACTAATAACAAACATAGCAATGGACCTCATGACTAACTCAATAACACTAGCTCATGTATTTTCATTCAAAACAACCTCATTCAATAGATTAAGGGCACATCTTATGCATTAAAGATTCATAGATAAGCAAACACAAGTGATTTAGCTATTCATATTAAAGATTACACTAGCAATAATCATAAAAGCATCAATAAACATCATCTTGAGTGATTACAAGCTAAGATTAAAAGATAAATGAAGATAAACAAAGATTACAAGCAAAGATTCAAACTAGATGAAGATAAAGTGAAGATTACAACTAATTGATGCAAAATATGTAAAAGTAAAGTGAAGATTACAACCCAAAAATGATAATAATATAAAGATCTAGCAATAATGAAGATGAAACTTGAGCTTGCTTCCTCCAAATCACCTTAGAACTCTAATGGATGATGAAATTAAGGTTTAGTGTGTGAAATTCAGAGTAAAATCTGCAGCTCTCTTGAAAAATTCAGAGTAAAATTCAGAGTAAAATCTTCTCCTTCAGGAGCGGCACTTTTAGCTTCAATCTGGAAAGGCGTTTAAACTGCAGGCGCGTCGCTTTTGGCCTGATAGGAGCAGCGTTTCTGCTCAATGAGAAGAAATGGAGACAAATTGTGGGTGATTGCACCGCTTTTAGTTGAGGTGCGACGCTGTTGGGCTGTGAGGAGCGATGCTCCTTTGTCTGGAGCGACGCTTTTGGAGCTGTTTCCTGTACTTGTCATTTTCTTTGCACTTTTTGAGCATTTCTTGGTCAATTTTACACCAAGTTAGGCATTTTGCATTGCGTCGACACTTTAGCGCAGGAAAACAACTTTTAAGCCCCAACGATCATCAAAACCAAATAAAATGAGGTTGATATTGCGTAATAAACATATCTAAATGGAGCAATTTCAAACCCCCTACATTTGAACCTTGCTTGTCCTCAAGTAAGCAAATCAATAGAACAAGGCTTGGAGAAGATTAACGTT
Organism: Rutidosis leptorrhynchoides; assembly: GCF_046630445.1. Taxonomy (NCBI): domain Eukaryota; kingdom Viridiplantae; phylum Streptophyta; class Magnoliopsida; order Asterales; family Asteraceae; genus Rutidosis; species Rutidosis leptorrhynchoides. The sequence continues at coordinate 269,830,123 of NC_092335.1, forward strand.
TAATGATTAAAGCCAAAGTGCAATGATTAAGCAACAAGTAACTTTTGAGAATGAGCACTTTGTTGGCTATAATGAACTCCATAACCCTTTTAAAATTGCCGAGGACCAAGCATTCTTCTACTCTCCTTCTTCTACAAGTGGCATGAGCATAAATCAACGCTTCCATAATCTTCAATCACTACTAAATCAACTACAATTCAAACCTAGGTCTACCCAAAACAATCATTCCCCGGTCAAAGTCAACTACATCACCTAAGAGGCCATCAAACACCAAATCATCAAGCCTAAGACTTTTCACAATCAAAACCTTGACCTCCTTAACCTTGACCAATTATGTAGGATTCGCGGGATAGCCATCAATCAAATCAAATACCAACGTTATTCACGGTATAATCAAATTCACCATAATACAAACAAGGTGACTCAAAATATAGGCAACAAGCTCAAATCACCATAAAGCTCACAAAATATACCCAAATTGAGAATGGGTCATGAAAATCGTCAATATTACCGTTCGCCAAGAATTTCTTTGTATAGTAAGCATATGCCCTGAAAAGTATGATCCTTTCGTAAACCCCGCGATGGCTATCCCTCTTCCACCTCCATGCCCACAAAACACCTATTTTTCGTCAATTCCAAATATAATATCGTCAATTCTAAGTATAGGGTTAAGATGGGTACGCCAAAGCTAGGGGACTGGGTACCTCTATCTTTATTGGTCAACCCGGGCTTGGGTCAACCGGCACTCATCAAGCTCTCTATCACAACTCTATGGTTTCTCTCATACTAGGGTGAAAGCATTGACGGAGGTTCGTGGAATTAGGGCCCCACGTGGCTAAGATAAGAGATCCATCAATTCCAAATTTTTGGGCGGAATCTAAATTCCTTGACGAGCGGGTGTGAGCCACTCAGGAGTGATAAAGATGAAACCTTTAACACTCGGCTAGGGAGATTTTACTCCCTAAGTGATACAAACTTAACTTGGGAGACTTTACTCCCAAGCTTGGAACAAAAACTTGACTTGAAAGACTTTACTTTCAAGTTTGGTACCCGAGAATACTTGGAAGACTTTACTTCCCAGTGTTTGTTGTTCTACTTCCCACGTAGCAAGATTTTATGCTTATTTTAAGAAAAGGTAGAAGTAGTTACTACCTTTCCGTTAGTTGAAAGATCAACGGGGTGCCATAGCTTTTGGCTATGGGTTGTGTTGTCTAGCAACACTAGTACGAAGCCATTGCTCTTCATCAAGAAGATAGCACACGTTGAAGCTCGGTGGCTCCTCTTCCCACGGTATGATACACCGGTTGAACCATCTTGAAATGATGAGACAACCAATGTCAATATGAAATGGCGTGGATTAGGAAGTGTTCCAAAACAAGTAGTACGAAATTCAGGAGACTTGACTCCCTTCAATGAATGGAATTGAGTTATCCGGAAGTGATAAAGCACGAAGCTTTAAACACTTGGTTTTTGAAGCAATGTGCATGAAAGACTTTAACTTTCAAGCACACGTTTTGATTTCTCTTTGAGTTTATCATTTGGAGCATAAAATCACATAAAAAGTGAAAGACTTCACTTTCACTTGGTATTACAATTGCCAACACAAGGGAAGACTTTACTTCCTAAATTTTGAAGCACAAAGGGAAAAAGACTTTACTTTTCCCAAAAAGTTAAAAAATTTTCACAAGTTTTAACCATATTAAGTGTTTATGATGTAAGTTAATGCAATGGTTAAAAACTTGTTCCAAAAATTAATCTACAATGCAAGTTTTAATCTTTATAGAGAATATGTGATAAGTTTAACCCGAAAGTTCAAAATGACCCGAGTTTTACTCTCCCCCCTACATTTAGTTTTATGCAATGCCCTCATTGTATTCAATGAAAATTTTTTAAGAAAATTGAGGGACATTTTGAATTAGAATAGAGAAGAGAAGAGAAGAGAAAAGAAAAACCGGAGTAGATCAATTGATCTTTGTTGTGACCATTTGTAAGACCCGAATAATTGAAGTGTACACATGTGTATATAAGTGTATTGTGCGGTACTCGAATCGGGGTTTGGTTGTATATATTTAAAAAGACAAAAGGAGCTGGACTGGGAGAGTTGCGCGCCGCGCGGCCTGGTGGCGCGCCGCGCCATCTGTCTGTGACAGATTCTCTCTTTCTTTTAAATTAGATATTTTGAGGGTATTTTGGTAAAATCACTTGGAGGCCGGATTTAATGCCTTAGATCAGTTTTGGGGAGTTCATTTACTCCTTCCACAACTACCAACACTTATCCAAATCAATTCTAGAGAGAGAGTGGCTCTTAGTGAGGGAAACCCCATTTTGGAGAAGAAGAAGAAGGTTTCTTGCTTAAGTCCAAGCATTAAAGTTGTTCGCCTTCCCTCTAGCTTCGTTGTGATAGTTGTGGTATGCTCTAATCTTAATTTCTTTGTTTAATTTGATTTAGGGCTAGGGTTTGGGGTGAAGACGAACATAAAACCCATTTTGTTAGTGTTTTGGGTGTTCTAGGGTAATTTGAGTCATGTAGACTCAATATTGGGTTAACTAGGGTTTGGAAGAGTTAATTGTTGTTAGAGAACCCTAATTAGCTAGTAAAATTGCTAGAACACCATGATTTATGTAAATGGGTGTAAATGGGTTAGTGGTTGACCCAAAATGGGTAGGTTGACTTTGAAACTGTCAAATGGGTCAAAATGAACCTAAGCTAATTAATATGTGTGGTTGAAGCCTAAAACTAGTGTTAAAATGTCTAATGAACCTACTTTGGTTAATGATAGGGTTTTGTGATGAGTTAACCCGATTTTAGGGTTAAGGGTGCAAATGGGTCGGATTTGCACCATGGGTCAAATTAACACTAGGAGTGAGCTTTAGAGTGTTGACCAACTCGAGTTGTGATTTTGATATTGTGATAAATGTAATAGGTGCGTTACATTGAAGTGTTCAAGCTCGGTTATCTTTCACCAAGAGATTTTGAGGTGAGTGGAATAATTATGCATTCGTGTATATGGCGTGTTTATTTGTGGGTGTTATGGTATGAACCATCGAGCCGGTAGTACCATAGCATGTGTGTAAATTGATGTGAACCACGAGCCGGTAGCATCGAGTGTAAACCACGAGCCGGTAGCACTATAAAATAATTGATGTGAACCACGAGCCGGTAGCATCGAGTGTGAACCACGAGCCGGTAGCACTATAAACGAGTGAGACTTAATGCGTATGGTGTGAACCACGAGCCGGTAGCACCATAGCGTCATGGTTAACCATATTAAGATTTGTTGATATTTAGCATGCTAAATTATTTATGGTTGTGTTGAGTATATGCTAACTCGGTTATGTTATTGTATGACTTGTTAAGTGTTTGAGGTTGATGACATGCTTTTGTGTTACACGTTTCGTACGAGGTATCTTGTGTTGTGATTGCAAATAGATGGGCGATATATATGTATGTGTAATTATTGCATTCACTAAGCTTTGCTTACCTTCTCGTTGTTTACCACTTTTATAGGTTCGGTGTTGGACAAGGGTAAGGGCATCGTTTTGGACTAGGGATCCCGCTTGTTGCTAAGGGATGCTTTTGGTTTTAGTAGCTCTCGGAGTTTGACCGATAGTTGGGTAGTTTAATCCCAAACGCCATGCTCATTGTGTAGTTTGGAACTTAAACTTTTTGGTGGTCGAAACTCCTAAATTGTACTAAACTTGTAATTTGGGTCGTGTGGGCCCCGCTTGTAAAACTTTAATTTTATGTTTGAAACATGTTAGTTTTACATATTTGGTTTTATGGTAAAAAGCGTTTTGTCTAAAAGAGCCGGGAACTAGTCAATCTTTTCGCGGTTAAAAGTCCCGGGGACAGCCAGATATGGCGCGGCGCGCGGGCCATATGGCGCGGCGCGCCGATGGTCTGCAACAGAATTTTTTTTTTATTTCGTATTTTCACAAGGTTTTGTCGGGTGTTGGTTTGGGTTGTTACAAGTGGTATCAGAGCATGGTCTAAGGGATTTAGGTGACTTGAGATAGGCGCCTAGACTTAGACTTTTGTGTGCGTGATTATGCGGGACTTGTAGGACTTAGGGTCGGATCGGAATGATTAGTGCATAGGTTTATGTGAACTAATCATGCGCTATTTGTTTGTGTTGTGTTTAGCAATCATCAAGCGAGATGGACGTTGTACTAGCGAGTTAGCGCGACGTGCTCGCGTAGTAATGACTAGCTACCATTACTACGGGTGCAAATCGGGTAAAACAAGCAATGTACGACGATTGTTGAGCGAGATGGGGTAGTGAGGCGTATATGTATGTAATTGTGTATATTTGCCCTTTCGTTTCGTGGTTTAACCTAACTCGTTTTATAGAATGAAGACGAGAAACGGTCCCGATCACGATAACGGAAGTACAAGTGAAGACGCCGAGTTCTCGACCAAGGTCGAGGCCGTCTTTAAGAAGTTGAAATCGGATTTTCTTGCGGACGTTCGAAAGGTCTTCCAAGAGTCGGTCGATGGGCAAGTGACCGAAATGATAAACGAACGAATGAAGGCCACTATTGAAGAGGCCTTTGATGCTAGAAACGTTTATCCTCGAGGTGAAGGGGGTGATGGAAAGAGAGACTTCCACTACAAAAATTTTAAGGATACTCAACCTCCGACGTTTAATGGGGTGAGGGATCCGTTGAAAAGTACTTGTTGGATTTCGGACATCGAGGGGGCCTTCCGTACCGAGGAGTGTCCTCCCGAGAAGAAGACGAGGTTTGGGTCTAGCATGTTACGTGAAGAGGGCAAGTTGTGGTGGGATGATAAAATCAATTTGTATGGCGAAGAGCAATGCATGGACTTGACATGGGAGGAGTTCAAGAAAGAGTTTTTTAAGGAATACCGAACTTCATCCGATCTTGATCGAATCCGGGACGAGTTGCATCATTTGCAACAAGGTTCCATGGATTTAGTTACCCTCAAGTCTACATTCTTGGCAAAGACTCGTTTTTGCCCGGAGTATGTGGGTGATGATCATAAGCTTATGAAAGATTTTTATCGTACCTTGAATGCCGACTACAAGAGCAAGATTAGCCGGGGTATGGCTAAGACTTTTGATGAATTGTTTGAGTTAGCTCGGGGTTTTGAGCCGGAGGTGCCTAGGAAGAGTGATTTTACTTTTTCGAAAAGGAAGTTTGAAGGATCGAGCCATTCGAATTTTTTAAACAAGAAGTCCAAAAGAGGCGCCGAGAGCATTAATAGTGCGAAGAAGGGTGGTTCCGGGAGTTTTGGACCTACTTGCTTTAATTGTAATCAAAGAGGGCACATGGCTCGCGAATGTCCTAAGGCGTCGACCAAGGTTACTTGCTTTAATTGCGGCAAAGAGGGGCATAAGAAGCCGGAGTGTCCCGACTTGCGAAGTGATAATGTGAAAAGGTTGGAGAGGGCGGCGGGTACGGCTAGGGGTCGCAACTATTTGATGACTAATGATGAAGCCAAACAATCGAACGAAGTTGTGTCAGGTACTTTTATGGTTAATTCTATTCCGGCGAGAATTCTTTTTGATAGCGGTGCAAATTTGTCGTTTGTTTCTCCTAAATTTGTGCCTAAACTTGATAGACCGTTAGCTAAGTTAAGTGGTCCGGTAGAAGTCGAAATAGCGGACGGCAAGACGGTGCTAGTGGTTGATGTGTGTAGGAATTGTGATGTTGTTTTTGGTGCCGAAACTTTTAAAATTAATCTCATTCCAATGACCTTGGGCGATTTTGATATTGTCGTTGGTATGGATTGGCTCGATCATTACAAAGCCGATATTGCATGCCATGACAAGTTTATTCGTGTTAAGGCCCCAAGTGGGGGAGAAATGATTATTCATGGTGATAAGAGAAGAAGAACGGTGCCGATATGCACTTTTGCACGGGCGCGTCGTTCCGTTGTTACCGGTGGCATGGCTTTCCTTGCTCATGTTGTTGATACTCGTAATGAGCCACCACCTATTCGTGAAATTCCGGTAGTTAATGAGTTTGAAGATGTTTTTCCGGATGAGTTACCGGGTGTTCCGGCGGAAAGACAAGTCGAGTTTCTCATTGAGTTGGTTCCGGGGGCTACCCCCATCGCTAAAACTCCTTATCGTTTAGCACCAACGGAAATGCAAGAGTTGTTGAATCAAATTCAAGAGTTGCTTGAGAAAGGTTTTATCCGACCGAGTGCTTCGCCGTGGGGCGCTCCGGTCTTATTCGTGAAGAAGAAAGATGGTAGTATGCGTATGTGCATCGATTACCGTGAGTTAAATAAAGTGACGATCAAGAATCGTTATCCGTTACCTAGGATTGACGATTTGTTTGATCAACTTCAAGGCGCGACGTATTTCTCTAAGATCGACCTACGGTCTGGCTATCATCAAATGCGGGTCCGTGAGGAAGACATTGAGAAAACGGCTTTCCGAACGCGTTATGGGCATTATGAGTTTGTGGTTATGCCTTTTGGTCTTACGAATGCACCGGCGGCATTCATGGATCTTATGAACCGGGTGTGCCAACCTATGTTGGACAAGTCGGTCATTGTGTTCATTGACGACATACTAGTCTACTCGAAAAGTATGCACGAACATGAACGTCACTTGCGTGAAGTTTTGAAGACATTAAGAAAGGAGAAGTTGTATGCAAAATTCTCTAAATGTGAATTTTGGCTAAGAGAGGTCCAATTTCTTGGCCATATTTTGAACGAAGGTGGTATCCAAGTGGATCCGGGGAAGATTGAGACGGTGAAGAGTTGGGGACGACCGACTACGCCTACGGAAATCCGGAGTTTTCTCGGGTTGGCCGGTTATTATCGTCGGTTTATCCAAGATTTTTCTAAGATCGCTTCTTCGTTGACGAAATTGACAAGGAAGAATGCGAAGTTTGTTTGGGAGAACGAGCAAGAAATTGCTTTTCAATTGTTAAAAGAGAAGTTATGTCAGGCTCCGGTGTTAGTGTTACCGGAAGGTGTCGAAGATATGGTAGTTTATTGTGATGCTTCCTTAAATGGGCTCGGGTGTGTTCTTATGCAAAGGGGTAAAGTCATTGCTTATGCCTCTCGACAATTAAAGGAGCACGAGACGAGGTACCCGACTCACGAATTAGAGATGGCGGCGGTTGTGCATGCGTTGAAAATTTGGCGCCATTACTTGTATGGTGTCAAGTGTACGATATATTCGGATCATAAAAATTTGAAACATCTTTTCACTCAAAGAGATTTGAATTATCGTCAACGTAGGTGGATGGATGTGGTGAAGGACTATGATTGTGAGATACTTTATCATCCGGGTAAGGCGAATGTGGTCGCGGATGCGTTAAGTCGAAAGACTCAACATCCGGCGATACGTGTAGCATCGTTACGTTTGGTTATCACTAACGACTCTCTTGAAAAGATGGGTGAAGATCAAATAGAGGCTTATGTTCACAATAAGCATGCGGAGCGAATTGTGGGCCAACCGGAATTCATTACTATGGGCCCGCGGGGTTTATTGTCGTTTCAAGGAAGGGTGTGGGTGCCTAAGATGGGTGATTACTGACGGGTGCTACTTGACGAGGCACATAAGTCAAAATATTCTATTCATCCGGGCGCGACAAAAATGTATCACGACTTGAAGAAAGACTATTGGTGGCCGGGCATGAAACGCGATGGTGTGAAATATGTTGAACGATGTGTTACTTGCTTGCAAGTTAAAGCCGAGCACCAAAAGCCGTATGGTAAGTTGCAACCGTTAGAGATCCCGAAGTGGAAATGGGAGCACATTACCATGGATTTCATCACTAAGTTACCTAAGACGGCGAGGACTCAATATGATTCGATTTGGGTTATAGTTGATCGGTTGACGAAAAGTGCTTTGTTTCTTCCCATTAAAGAAGCAATATCGTCGGAGACCTTGGCTAAGTTGTTTATCAAGGAAGTGGTCGCTCATCATGGGGTTCCTATATCTATTATCTCGGATCGAGATACCCGTTTTACATCTCGATTTTGGGAAAAGTTTCATGAAGATATGGGTACGCAATTGAAGTTGAGCACGGCGTATCATCCTCAAACGGACGGTCAAACCGAACGTACGAACCAAACTCTAGAAGATATGTTACGGGAGTGCATTATTGATTTTGGTGGTAGTTGGGACGAGCATTTGCCTTTGGTGGAATTCTCGTACAATAATAGTTATCATACTAGTATCGGGATGCCACCGTATGCGATGCTCTATGGGCGTAGATGTCGAACTCCCGTTTGTTGGGGAGAAGTGGGTCAACGAGAGATCGGGAGTACCGATTTGGTTTTGGAGACGAACAACAAGATTGATATTATTCGGGAACATTTGAAGAAGGCTCAAGATAGGCAAAAGTCGTATGCCGACAAACGTAGGCGAACGATCGAATTTCAAGAAGGCGACATGGTGATGCTTAAAGTTTCGCCATGGAAGGGTATTATTCGATTTCGAAAATGGGGAAATTTAGCTCCTCGGTTTATTCGGCCATTCAAGGTTTTAGCTCGTGTTGGCGAAGTTGCATATCGATTTGAATTACCCGAAGAGCTTGCGGGGATCCATAATACATTCCATGTTTCCCACCTCCGTAAGTGTCTTGCGGATGATTCCTTATGGATGCCTTTAGACGAGATCGAGCTAAACAACAAGTTGGAATATGTCGAAGAACCGGTCGCCATACTCGATGAGAAAGTTAAGAGGTTGAGACATAAAGAAGTGAGGACTTTTAAAGTCCAATGGCGGCGTAGCAAGGGTTCCGAGTTCACTTGGGAACCCGAAGAGTTCGTGTTAGTGTATCTTCCCTCTTGTCATGTGGCTTGGATTGCGAGGGCGCAATCTAAATAAGTGGGGGAGAGTTGTAAGACCCGAATAATTGAAGTGTACACATGTGTATATAAGTGTATTGTGCGGTACTCGAATCGGGGTTTGGTTGTATATATTTAAAAAGGCAAAAGGAGCTGGACTGGGAGAGTTGCGCGCCGCGCGGCCTGGTGGCGCGCCGTGCCATCTGTCTGTGACAGATTCTCTCTTTCTTTTAAATTAGTTATTTTGAGGGTATTTTGGTAAAATCACTTGGAGGCCGGATTTAATGCCTTAGATCAGTTTTGGGGAGTTCATTTACTCCTTCCACAACTACCAACACTTATCCAAATCAATTCTAGAGAGAGAGTGGCTCTTAGTGAGGGAAACCTCATTTTGGAGAAGAAGAAGAAGGTCTCTTGCTTAAGTCCAAGCATTAAAGTTGTTCGCCTTCCCTCTAGCTTCGTTGTGATAGTTGTGGTATGCTCTAATCTTAATTTCTTTGTTTAATTTGATTTAGGGCTAGGGTTTGGGGTGAAGATGAAAATAAAACCCATTTTGTTAGTGTTTTGGGTGTTCTAGGGTAATTTGAGTCATGTAGACTCAATATTGGGTTAACTAGGGTTTGGAAGAGTTAATTGTTATTAGAGAACCGTAATTAGCTAGTAAAATTGCTAGAACACCATGATTTATGTAAATGGGTGTAAATGGGTTAGTGGTTGACCCAAAATGGGTAGGTTGACTTTGAAAGTGTCTAATGGGTCAAAATGAACCTAAGCTAATTAATATGTGTGGTTGAAGCCTAAAACTTGTGTTAAAATGTGTAATGAACCTACTTTGGTTAATGATAGGGTTTTGTGATGAGTTAACCCAATTTTAGGGTTAAGGGTGCAAATGGGTCGGATTTGCACCATGGGTCAAATTAACACTAGGAGTGAGCTTTAGAGTGTTGACCAACTCGAGTTGTGATTTTGATATTGTGATAAATGTAATAGGTGCGTTACATTGAAGTGTTCAAGCTCGGTTATCTTTCACTAAGAGATTTTGAGGTGAGTGGAATAATTATGCATTCGTGTATATGGCGTGTTTATTTGTGGGTGTTATGGTATGAACCATCGAGCCGGTAGTACCATAGCATGTGTGTAAATTGATGTGAACCACGAGCCGGTAGCATCGAGTGTGAACCACGAGCCGGTAGCACTATAAAATAATTGATGTGAACCACGAGCCGGTAGCATCGAGTGTGAACCACGAGCCGGTAGCACTATAAACGAGTGAGACTCAATGCGTATGGTGTGAACCACGAGCCGGTAGTACCATGCGTCATGGTTAACCATATTAAGATTTGTTGATATTTAGCATGCTAAATTATTTATGGTTGTGTTGAGTATATGCTAACTCGGTTATGTTATTGTATGACTTCTTAAGTGTTTGAGGTTGATGACATGCTTTTGTGTTACACGTTTCGTACGAGGTATCTTGTGTTGCGATTGCAAATAGATGGGCGATATATATGTATGTGTAATTATTGCATTCACTAAGCTTTTCTTACCCTCTCGTTGTTTACCACTTTTATAGGTTCGGTGTTGGACAAGGGTAAGGGCATCGTTTTGGACTAGGGATCCCGCTTGTTGCTAAGGGACGCTTTTGGTTTTAGTAGCTCTCGGAGTTTGACCGATAGTTGGATAGTTTAATCCCAAATGCCATGCTCATTGTGTAGTTTGGAACTTAAACTTTTTGGTGGTCGAAACTCCTAAATTGTACTAAACTTGTAATTTGGGTCGTGTGGGCCCCGCTTGTAAAACTTTAATTTTATGTTTGAAACATGTTAGTTTTACATATTTGGTTTTATGGTAAAAAGCGTTTTGTCTAAAAGTGCCGGGAACTAGTCAATCTTTTCGCGGTTAAAAGTCCCGGGGACAGCCAGATATGGCGCGGCGCGCGGGCCATATGGTGCGGCGCGCCGATGGTCTGCAACAGAAAATTTTTTTTTATTTCGTATTTTCACAAGGTTTTGTCGGGTGTTGGTTTGGGTTGTTACACCATTCGATAAACTTAATCACCAAATAATTGCAAGTCGATGAGCTTGACGCCTGAACTTAATGCCAGGCTTGGATCAATCATCAATAATGTGAATCCTACTACTAAGAAATACAACAAGCAAGAACATACAAACAACCACAAGAATAACTATGCACGCGCATTGTTGAATTATTACAAACATTGAGATGATCATGTGTGAGAGTAGAAATATGAGTCTACTACCTCACAACGAATCAATAATTCCATGTTCCACACAGACAATGCCAAATAAAGTTAAGTTACCTGCCAATTCATAAGATAAATTGTTTCACAAACCATGATGAAGATTGATTACTGAAATTCTACATATTGTTTGTGTACCACCTCGGGATGCTTACGCATGCACTCTTGATAACCTAAACGCTCCACTGGCAACTCATCCGACTCATTGAAATTGACCTTCAAAAACTTAGCGATTCGAGTCACATAGTGACCACCAACACTTGGAAGCTCCGACTTCTCGCCACTTGGGTCATAAAGATAACTTGCGATAAGGTTTGGAATGTGAATGTGCTTTCTCTTGTAGATGCTATGAATCAACCAAATATCAAATATTGTCATCTTATCGACATCCTCCGTTCGGTGGAAAACTGATTTGGCAAAGAACCTTTAGATGCAACGAAGAATGGGGCTTTTGAGTGCTCCAGGAACTTGATTAGTGGGGGTTAACTTTTCATAAGTAATTTCGCTCCATGCTTACTTGGGATCAAACTCATTTGGGTTGTAGGTTTCACATTTCGCCAAGTATACGAAGGTATAGGCGGGATCCGAATCGGTGTAGAGTCCTAAGCATGCTATGAATTGAGCCATGCTCATTTTCCATTCCGCTCCACCTAGCCTAAACCGGAGATAGTTGCGGATCCATAGGGAGATGACCTTGAAATCAACCCTAAGAGTTGCTACGAACTCACAGGTTAACAACAGGTAAACGCTTTCTTTCATGTAAAGGAGCATCTCCCATGGGTGCTTAACCTTATTGCCTTCTCCAACCGTGAATGTTTCCCTAATTTGATGACCTAACCCGGCCAATTCAAAGTCGGTCCAATTGATGTACTTGGCCGGTGGCATGTGAATCCTATTAACCTCTTGACATTGAATTGTTTCATCTGACAAAAGTATTTGCAACCATTCATGGGCATCGGTGGACTTTTCATACCTTTTTCCATTTGAAGTACTTCCCTGAAACATACTCAATCAAACAATAAATGCACAAACAATTTCATGGCATTAGCGTGAAGTGGTTATCTCACTTTCAAAAATCAATGGGGTAATACACCCCCTACATTTAATTCAAGACAAAAAGCTTCATATATAACAAATATGGCCAAAATTGCTTACATGCAAAAGTCAACTTTTAGTCAAAATTCAAAAGTCAAATTAAGATTAAGACTAGTAGCATGCAAAATTGTAAAGCAATTAGCCATAATGCCTAAATTCTCAGCATTTACAAGAAGATCTAGTCATAAAGTTACCCAATTTGATCAAACAAAGTCAACATGCAAAAATCAAGAACCCTAATGCCAAGTGAAGATCATACAAGCATGAAAGTTTAATTCTTTTTGATTTAGCATGTTATAGAAGTGTATTGCAACCAATTTCATCATTAAATTCTCAATTAATCATCAAATTCTAAAACCCCCAAATTGGGATGAACCCTAGAAATTCAAGATCCCAATTTTTGAAATCAAACATACAAATCATGTTAGGAATCATGAGAATAACTAGCATCTATCACTAATTTGTCATAATAAGTATCAAATGCTTAGAGATCTAGCAACAAGTAAAAATAAGAACATAGCAAGAATCATGCGATAAATTAAAGAAAAGTGTTAATGGAGCATAGACCTTACTTGACTCATGTTAAATGTTGATAAAAGTGCAAGAATCTTCATAAAAGATGTTAAGTTAAGGCAAGAGTTTGAATTTTAGCAAGCTTAGCCGTTTTAGAGAGAGAGAAATGAAGTTGGTGAAAGAAAATTTTGAAATTTTCTGAGTTTAGTCGACTTTTAAAGTACCAGGCACAGGAGCGCCGCACCTTAACCAGGAGCGTCGCACCTGGGGTTAAAAAGCGCCGCTTTTCATGAGCTAGAGTGCCACTTCTGGCTACTGATCAAAATTGATCAGAAATCACCACCAAAAGCGCCATACCTTAGACAGGAGCGTCGCTCTTGCATTGTCAAAAGCATCGCTTTTCCTAGAAAAGCGCCGCTCCTTTACCTGGAGTAGTTTTTTCATGATTCAAGTTCAATTCAACTCATTCACAAGCTATTTTTGACATTTTACAGTTTTCCCATATGCATGAAATGCAGCTAAATGCAAATGCAACTATCAAAACAAAAATATCATACAATCCTAAATGAAATACAAACTAAAAAAAATGAACATATAAACAAGTGTGATTGTTTTTTATCACGGGTCCATCACTTGACCCGTTTTGCCACAAAGATGTTACTTGGAGTAAAGCTTGATGTCATCAAGCTCGAAAGCATTGACTTCATCATTGTAAATCTTGAGCCTATAACCATTTACCTTGAAGGTGTTTCCATTCCCATACAATTCTACATAACCTGTAGGCTATGCTCTCTTAACCACATAGGGACCCGACACCTAGACTTAAGATTCCCCGGTGAGAATTTGAACCTTGAGTTAAAAACAAGCACTTTGTCATTTGGGTGAAATTCCTTAGGTCCTTTCAATCGGGCATCATGCCACTTCTTTGTTTTCTCTATATATGACAACGAATTTTCGTATGCATCTAACCTTAGTTCCTCTAACTCATGAAGTTGCATGACCCGTTTTTCTTTTGACTTAGTCAAATCTAGGTTAACCTCCTTTATTGCCCAAAATGCTATATGTTCAACCTCCACCAGAAGGTGACAAGCTTTACCATACACTAGTCTAAACGGTGTCGTTCCTATAGGAGTTTTAAAGGCGGTTCTAAATGCCCATAATGCATCTTCTAGCTTAGTGGACCAAATCTTCAGGTTGTTTTGAACCGTCTTCTCTAGGATCCTTTTCAAGGCTCGGTTAGTGTTTTCTTCTTGACCACTAGTTTGGGGATGGTAAGTGTAATGACCCGACTTTTTCGACTTATATTTGAGCTTATTACTTTCACAAAACTGCGTATATATGCGTACTGTGTTAGATTATATTCTGGGATCTTATTTCATGTTGATTACTTTCATTTATATTTTAGAACGTGCTGTTAAGTACATGGTTACTTAACTTGACCCTCGAATGCTTTTATGACCGTTAGTGTCACTTGACGTTTAGAACGAGCTATGTATCTTGGTACACGTTTAACTTTTGTTGTAATTAAAATATTATGACTACGTAATACTAATTGTTATTTTCTAATAACAATTACTTGGTTTTTGGATGCTTAATTACGTTTAGTAATTTACTAATGCACACTAGTTAGTCTTGTTGTACTTTCTACCTTGTTGGACTCAAGTCCACCCTACTCTAGCTAGTGGACTATTTAATTAGCCCAACTTTAATAAGTTTATAACCCATATAAATGTAAGACAAAAACCCACTAAGTTAAGCCAACATACTAGCATTTTTGTTCACCATTATCACAAATGTTGCATGGGATCCTAACAATAAGCACCACCTTTAGACCACCACTAACCAAAAAGCAAAAAGGTGTCCCTCTTATCCCCCCAAAACCCACGGCTACCACCACCCACCACCACTATAAATACCAAGCTATTTCCTTCCATTTCACACTTGATCTCATTCACATTTTACACACACTTACTCTCTAATTTTCTCTCTAGTCTTTCTCACTCTAAAAAGTGTAAGTTTCAAAGTTTCTTCTTCTTCTTCTTTTCTTCTTATTTTCGACATCATCATCATCACTAAAGGATCAAGCTTTTTAGCTTCTTGATCTTGTTATATCTTGAAGATTCAAACCTTGATTTGAATCCTTCAAAAACATGAAAGATTCAAGCTTTCTATCTTTGAATCTTCATTAATTTGATGGATCTAAGCTTTATAGCTTAAGATGCAATGTCCCGTTCATATTGATTATAAACGTTCCATATTAATTGATTTCGTTGCGAGGTTTTGACCTCTATATGAGACATTTTTCAAAGACTGCATTCGATTTTAAAACAAACCATAACCTTTATTGTATCGATAAAGGTTTAAATATATTACGACGATTATCAAATAATGATAATCTAAAATATAGCATTTTCACACGATTACATAATATATGTTAGAATACAATATAAGTTAGTTAAGCTATGGTTAGTCTAGATTTGTTACAAAATTTTCGTAGCTAAAACTAGCAAATTTATCCAATTTTGTTTTACCCGTCATTTCATTGTTTCAAATCCGTTTTGAGTGATTCAAGTTACTATGGTTTCATAATGAACTGAAATTTATGAAACTAAATAGAAAAAGTATAAGTTTATAGTCAGAAATACAGGTTACAAGTCATTTTTCAAAGAGGTAGTCATTTATGTCGAAAGAACGACATCTTGATGACCATTTTGAAAAACATACTTCCACTTTGAGTTTAACCATGATTTTTGGATATAGTTTCCTGTTCATAATAAAAATCATTTTCCCAGAAGAACAACTTTTAAATCAAAGTTTATCATAGTTTTTAATTATCATACCCAAAACAGCCCACGGTGTTACTACAACGGCGTTTGTCCGGTTTTACGGTGTTTTTCGTGTTTCTGAGTTTTAAATCATTAAGTTAGCATATCATATAGATACAGAACATGTGTTTAGTTGATTTTAAAAGTTAAGTTAGAAGGATTAACTTTGTTTGCGAACAAGTTTAGAATTAACTAAACTATGTTTTAGTGATTACAAGTTTAAATCTTCGAATAAGATAGTTATATATATATGAATCGAATGATGTTATGAACATCATTACTACCTTAAGTTTAGTAGATAAACCTACTAGAAGTGATAAAAATTGATCTAGATTCAAAGGATCTTGGATGGCTTGAAAGTTCTTGAAGTAGAATCATGACACAAAAACAAGTTCAAGTAAGATTTTTACTCGAATTAAGATAGTTTATAGTTATAGAAATCGAATCAAAGTTTGAATATAAATATTACCTTGAATTAGAATGATAACCTACTGTAAATAACAGAGGTTTCTTGATCTTAGATGATTACTTGTAATGGATTAGAAAGTTTGGAAGTAGACTTGTAAACTTGAAAGTATTATTGATTTTATGAAACTAGAACTTATAGAATTTATGAAGAACACTTAGAACTTGAAGATAGAACTTGAGAGAGATTAATTAGATGAAAAAAATTGAAGAATGAAAGTGTTTGTAGGTGTTTTTGGTCGTTGGTATATGGATTAGATATAAAGGATATGTAAGTTTATTTTTTTGTAAATAAGTCATGAATGATTTATAATATTTTTTGTAATTTTGTGGGATATTTCATGCTAGTTGCCAAATGATGGTTCCCACATGTTTAGGTGACTCACAAGGGCTGCTAAGAACTGATCATTGAAGTGTATATACCAATATTATGTACATCTAGGAGCTGTGTATTGTACGAGTACAAATACAGGTGCATACGAGTAGAATTGTTGATGAAAATGAATGAGGATGTAATTGTAAGCATTTTTGTTAAGTAGAAGTACTTTGATATGTGTCTTGAAGTCTTTTAAAAGTGTACTAATACATCTAAATACACTACATGTATATACATTTTTAACTGAGTCGTTAAGTCATCGTTATTCGTCACATGCAAGTGTTGTTTTGAAACCTTTAAGTTAACGATCTCATTTAATGTAGTTAACCCATTATTTATTATATCTAATGAGATGTTAAATTATTACATTATCATGATATTATTATGTATGAATATATCTTAATATGATATATATACATTAAAATGTCGTTACAACGATAATCGTTACATATATGCCTCTTTTCGAAATACATAAGTTAGTAGTCTTGTTTTACATATGTAGTTCATTGTTAACATACATAATGATATATATAATTATCATTTTATCATGTTAAATATAGTGTAACAATACCTTAATATGATACATATGTATTTAGTAAGGCGTTGTTATAACGATAATCGCTATATATATATCGTTTCGAGTTTCTTAACTTAGTAATCTCATTTTTTATGTATATAACTCATTGTTAATATACCTAGTGAGATACTTACTTATCATAATATCATGTTAACTATATATATATATCCATATATATATCATCATATAGTTTTTACTTGTTTTAACGTTCGTGAATCGCCGGTCAACTCGGGTGGTCAATTGTCTACATGAATCTCATTTTAATTAATCAAGTCTTAACAAGTTTGATTGCTTAACATGTTGGAAACATTTAATCATGTAAATATCAATTTCATTTAACATATATATAAATATAGAAAAGTTCGGGTCATTACAGTACCTACCCGTTAAATAAATTTCGTCTCGAAATTTTAACCTGTTGAAGGTGTTGACGCATCTTCTGGAAATAGGTGCGGATATTTCTTCTTCATCTGATGTTCAAGCTCCCAGGTGAACTCAAGTCCTCTACAACCATTCCATTGAACCTTAACAATTGGTATCTTGTTTTGCTTAAGTCTTTTAACCTCACGATCCACTACTTTGACAGGTTCTTCGATGAATTGAAGTTTTTCATTGATTTGGATTTCTTCTAACGGAATAGTAAGATCTTCTTTAGCAAAACATTTCTTCAGATTCGAGATATGAAAAGTATTATGTACTCCAACGATTTGTTGAGGTAAGTCAAGTCGGTAAGCTACCGGTCTGGTACGATCTATAATCTTGAATGGCCCAATGTACCATGGATTTAGCTTCCCTCGTTTACCAAATCGAACAACACCCTTCCAAGGTGAAACCTTAAGCATGACCATCTCTCCAATCTCAAATTCTATATCATTTTTCTTAATGTCCGCGTAGCTCTTTTGTCGACTTTGGGCGATTTTCAATCGTTGTTGAATTTGAATGATTTTCTCTATGGTTTCTTGGATAATTTCTGGACCCGTAATCTGTCTATCCTCAACTTCACTCCAAAAAATTGGAGACCTGCACTTTCTACCATAAAGTGCCTCGAATGGTGCCATCTCAATACTCGAACGATAACTGTTGTTGTAGGAAAATTCTACTAATGGTAGATGTCGATCCCAACTGTTTCTGAAATCGATAACACATGCTCGTAGTATGTCCTCAAGGGTCTGTATCATCCTTTCACTTTGCCCATCAGTTTGTGGGTGATAAGCAGTACTCATGTCTAGACGAGTCCCCAATGCTTGTTGCAACGTCTGCCAGAATCTTGAAACAAATCTGCCATCCCTATCAGAGATAATAGAGACTGGTATTCCATGTCTGGAGATGACTTCCTTCAAGTATAAACGTGCTAACTTTTCCATTTTATCATCTTCTCTCATTGGTAAAAAGTGTGCTGATTTGGTGAGAAGATCGACTATAACCCAAATAGTATCATAACCACTTGCAGTCCTTGGCAATTTAGTAAAGAAATCCATGGTAATGTTTTCCCATTTCCATTCTGGGATTTCGGGTTGTTGAAGTAGACCTGATGGTTTCTGATGTTCAGCTTTTGAAATGTCCCGTTCATATTGATTATAAACGTTCCATATTAATTGATTTCGTTGCGAGGTTTTGACCTCTATATGAGACGTTTTTCAAAGACTGAATTCATTTTTAAAACAAACCATAACCTTTATTTTATCGACAAGGTTAAAAAGACACCACTTAGACTATCTAAAAATGATAATCTAACAAATATCACACTTACACACTACCAATACATATTGGTTTACAAATATTAATATGTTACAACAAAATAAATCTCGAATGCACTTTTAAACAATATTATACAAGCATACTGACACCAAATCTTGTCCATATAATAGCATGCAACAACGGAAGCTCTTAATAATCAGCTGAGAATAAACATGCTTTAAACATCAACAAAAATGTTGGTGAGTTATAGGTTTAACCTATATATTTATCAAATCGTAATAATAGACCTCAAGATTTCATATTTCAATATACATCCCATACATAGAGATAAAAAATCATTGATATGGTGAACACCTGGTAAACGACATTAACAAGATGCATATAAGAATATCCCCATCATTCCGGGACATCCTTCGGACATGATAAAAAACTCGAAGTACTAAAGCATCCGGTACTTTGGATGGGGTTTGTTAGGCCTAATAGATCTATCTTTAGGATTCGCGTCAATTAGACGTGCACTAATTCTCAAAATTAGTGATGTTCCCTAATTCTTAGGCTCCCAAGCAAAAAGGGGTATATTCGGCTTCGATCATTCAACCAATGAAAGTAGTTTCATGTACTTATGTCTATTTTGTAAAACATTTATAAAGCTGCATGTATTCTCATCCCAAAAATATTAGATTTTAAAAGTGGGACTATAACTCACTTTCACAGATTTTTACTTCGTCGAGAAGTAAGACTTGGCCACTGGTCGATTCACGAACCTATAATAAATATATACATATATATCAAAGTATGTTCAAAACATATTTACAACATTTTTAATACATTTTAATGTTTTAAGTTTATTAAGTCAGCTGTCCTCATTAGTAACCTACAACTAATTGTCCACAGTTAGATGTACATAAATAAAGCAATATATATTATCTCGAATCAATCCACGACCTCGTGTATACAAGCCTCAGGCTAGATCACAACTCAAAGTATATATAATATTTTGGAATCAACCTCAACCCTGTATTGCTAACTCCAATATTACTGCATATAGATTGTCTATGGTTGTTCCGAAATATATATATAAATGGGTCGATATGATATGTCAAAACATTGTATTCGTGTCTATGGTATCCCAAGATTACATAATATATTAGAATACATGTATAATACAATATGAGTTAGCTAGGATATGATTAATATAGATTTGTTACCAATTTTTACGTAGCTACAACAAGAAAAATTATCCAATCTTGTTTTACCTATAACTTCTTCGTTTTAAATCCTTTTTGAGTGATTCAAGTTTCTATGGTTTCATATTGAACTTAAGTTTATGAATCTAAACAGAAAAAGTATAGGTTTATTGTCGGAAATATAGATTACAAGTCGTTTTTGTAAAGGTAGTCATTTCAGTCGAAAGAACGACGTCTAGATGACCATTTTGGAAAACATACTTCCACTTTGATTTTAACTATGATTTTTGGATATAGTTTCATGTTCATAAGAAAAATCATTTTATCAGAAGAATAACTTTTAAATCAAAGTTTATCATAGTTTTTAATTAACTAACCCAAAACAGCCCGCGGTGTTACTACGACGGCGTGTATCCGGTTTTACGGTGTTTTTCGTGTTTTCAGGTTTTAAATCATTAAGTTAGCATATCATATAGATATAGAACATGTGTCTAGTTGATTTTAAAAGTCAAGTTAGAAGGATTAACTTTTGTTTGAGAACAAGTTTAGAATTAACTAAACTATGTTCTAGTGATTACAAGTTTAAACCTTCGAATAAGGTAGTTTTATATATACGAATCGGATGATGTTATGAATATCATTACTACCTCAGGTTTTGTGGATAAACCTACTGGAAATGAGGAAAATAGATCTAGCTTCAAAGGATCCTTGGATGGCTTGAAAGTTCTTGAAGCAAAATCATGACAAGAAAACAAGTTCAAGTAAGATTTCCACTCTAAATAAGATTGTTAAAGTTATAGAAATTGAAACAAAGTTTGAATATGAGTATTACCTTATATTAGAAAGATATCTTACTGTAAATAAGAAAGATTTCTTAAGGTTGGATGATCACTTAAAGTGGATTTGCAAGATTGGAAGTAAGCTAGCAAACTTGGAAGTGTTGTTGGTGTGTTCTTGAGTAGTTATTTTATAACTTGGTTTATGTATGGATTTATGAACTAGATTGAGCTAGATTTTGTTGAAGATGATGAAGAACACTTAGAACAAATGAAGAACACTTTATAGAGAGGAGTTTGATTCAAGAAAATTGCAAAGTGAATGTGTTTTTGGTACCTCTCCTTCACGTGAATTGTTAGTCTCCATATAGGCTCCATTAGTTTGTAATTTTGCGAGATATTTCATGCTAGATGTTAAATGATGGTTCCCACATGGTTAGGTGACTCACATGGGCTGATAAGAGCTGATAATTAGAGTGTATATACCAATAGTAAATACATTTAGAAGCTAGGTATTGTACGAGTATGAATACAGATGTATACGAGTAGAATTGTTGATGAAAATGAATGAGGATGTAATTGTAAGAATTTTTGTTAAATAGAAGTACTTTGATAAGTGTCTTAAAGTCTTTCAAAAGTGTATGAATACATATTAAAACACTACATGTATATACATTTTAGCTGAGTCGTTAAGTCATCGTTAGTCGTTACATGTAAGTGTTGTTTTGAAACCTTTAAGTTAACGATCTTGTTAAATGTTGTTAACCCATTGTTTATTATATCAAATGAGATGTTAAATTATTATATTATTATGATAATATGATGTATTAATATATCTTAATATGATATATATACATTTAAGTATTGTTACAACGATAATCGTTACATATATGTCTCGTTTCGAAATCATTAAGTTAGTAGTCTTGTTTTTACATATGTAGTTCATTGTTAATATACTTAATGATATGTTTACTTATCATAATATCATGTTAACTATATATATATATATATATATATATATATATATATATATATATATATATATATATATATATATATATATATATATATATATATATATATATATATATATAGTTTTTACAAGTTTTATCGTTCGTGAATCACCGGTCAACTTGGGTGGTCAATTGTCTATATGAAATCTAGTTCACTTAATCAAGTCTTAACAAGTGTGATTGCTTAACATGTTGGAAACACTTAATCATGTAAATATCAATTTCATTTAATATATGTAAACATGGAAAAGTTCGGGTCACTACAGTACCTACCCGTTAAATAAATTTCGTCCCGAAATTTTAAGCAGTTGGAGGTGTTGACGTATCTTCTGGAAATAAGTGTGGGTATTTCTTCTTCATCTGATCTTCTCATTCCCAGGTGAACTCAGGTCCTCTATGAGCTTTCCATCGAAACTTAACAATTGGTATCTTGTTTTGCTCAAGTCTTTTAACCTCATGATCCATTATTTCGACGGGTTCTTCGATGAATTGAAGTTTTTCGTTGATTTGGATTTCGTCTAACGAAATAGTGAGATCTTCTTTATCAAAACATTTCTTCAAATTTGAGACGTGGAAAGTGTTATGTACAGCCACGAGTTGTTGAGGTAATTCAAGTCGGTAAGCAACTGGTCCGACACGATCAATAATCTTGAATGGCCCAATATACCTTGGATTTAATTTCCCCCGTTTACCAAATCGAACAACGCCTTTCCAAGGTGCAACTTTAAGCATGACCATCTCTCCAATTTCAAATTCTATATCTTTTCTTTTAATGTCAGCGTAGCTCTTTTGTCGACTTTGGGCGGTTTTCAATCGTTGTTGAATTTGAATGATTTCTCGGTAGTTTCTTATATTATCACCGGACTCATAATTTATCTATTCCCCACTTCACTCAAACAAATCAGAGACCTGCACTTTCTACCATAAAGTGCTTCAAATGGTGCCATCTCAATGCTTGAATAGTAGCTGTTGCTGTAGAAAAATTTTGCTAACAGACGGTGTCGATCCCAACTGTTTCTGAAATCAATAACATATGCTCTTAGTATGTCTTCAAGCGTTTGTATCGTCCTTTCGCTCTGCCCATCAGTTTGTGGATGATAAACAGTACTCATGTCTAGACGAGTTCCTAATGCCTGCTGTAATGTCTGCCAGAATCTTGAAATAAATCTACCATCCCTATCAGAGATAATAGAGATAAGTATTCCATGTCTGGAGATGACTTCCTTCAAATACAGTCGTGCTAACTTCTCCATCTTGTCATCTTCTCTTATTGGCAGGAAGTGTGCCGATTTGGTGAGACGATCGACTATTACCCAAATAGTATCAAAACCACTTGCAGTCCTTGGCAATTTAGTGATAAAATCCATGGTAATGTTTTCCCATTTCCATTCCGGGATTTCGGGTTGTTGAAGTAGACCTGATGGTTTCTGATGCTCCGCTTTGACCTTAGAACACGTCAAACATTCCCCTACGTATTTAGCAACATTGGCTTTCATACCTGGCCACCAAAAATATTTCTTGAGATCCTTGTACATCTTCCCCGTTCCAGTATGTATTGAGTATCTGGTTTTATAAGCTTCTCTAAGTACCATTTCTCCCATATCTCCAAATGTTGGTACCCAAATTCTTTCAGCCCTCTACTGGGTTCTGTCTTCCTGAATATTAAGATGCTTCTCCGATCCTTTGGGTATTTCATTCTTTAAATTTTCCTCTTTTAAAACTCCTTGTTGCGCCTCCTTTATTTGAGTAGTAAGGTTATTGTGAATCATTATATTCATAGCTTTTACTCGAATGGGTTCTCTGTCCTTTCTGCTCAAGGCGTCGGCTACTACATTTGCCTTCCCCGGGTGGTAACGAATCTCAAAGTCGTAATCATTCAACAATTCAATCCACCTACGCTGCCTCATGTTCAGTTGTTTCTGATTAAATATGTGTTGAAGACTTTTGTGGTCGGTATATATAATACTTTTGACCCCATATAAGTAGTGCCTCCAAGTCTTTAATTCAAAAACAACCGCGCCTAATTCCAAATCATGCATCGTATAATTTTGCTCGTGAATCTTCAATTGTCTAGACACATAAGCAATTACCTTCATTTGTTGCATTAATACACAACTGAGACCTTGCTTTGAGGCGTCACAATATATCACAAAATCATCATTCCCTTCAGGTAATGACAATATAGGTGCCGTAGTTAACTTTTTCTTCAACAATTGAAATGCTTTATCTTGTTCATCCTTCCATTCAAATTTCTTCCCTTTATGCTTTAATGCAGTCAAGGGTTTTGCTATTTTAGAAAAATCTTGGATGAATCTCCTGTAATAACCAGCCAGCCCTAAAAATTGGCGTATGTGCTTCGGAGTTTTCGGGGTTTCCCACTTTTTAACGGTTTCAATCTTTGCTGGATCCACCTGAATACCTTCTTTGTTCACTATATGACCTAGAAATTGAACAACTTCTAACCAAAATGCACACTTTGAAAACTTAGCGTACAGTTTTTCTTTCCTTAACAACTCTAGCACTTTTCTCAAATGTTCTTCATGCTCTTGATCATTCTTCGAGTAAATAAGTATGTCATCGATGAAAACAATGACAAACTTGTCAAGATATGGCCCACACACTCGGTTCATGAGGTCCATGAACACAGATGGTGCGTTAGTCAATCTAAATAGCATAACCATAAACTCGTAATGACCGTAACGCGTCCTAAAAGCAGTCTTTGGAATATCATCCTCCTTCACCCGCATTTGATGATACCCAGAACGTAAATCAATCTTCGAATAAACCGACGAGCTTTGTAGTTGATCAAATAAATCGTCGATTCTTGGTAGTGGGTAGCGGTTCTTGATGGTAAGTTTGTTCAACTCTCGGTAGTTGATACACAACCTAAATGTACCATCCTTCTTCTTGACAAACAAAACAGGAGCTCCCCACGGTGATGTACTTGGTCTAATGAAACCACGCTTTAAAAGTTCCTATAACTGACTTTGTAATTCTTTCATTTCGCTGGGTGCGAGTCTGTATGGAGCACGAGCTATTGGTGTAGCTCCTGGTACAAGGTCTATTTGAAATTCAAAGGATAGATGTGGGGGTAATCCCGGTAATTCTTTCGGAAATACATCTGGAAATTCTTTTGCGACGGGAACATTACTGACGTTCTTTTCTTCAGATTTAACTTCCTCGATGTGTGCTAGAATGACGTAACAACCTTTTTTATTAGTTTTTGCGCCTTCATACTACTAATAAGATTTAATTTCGCGTTATTCTTTTCTCCGTACACCATTAAAGGTTTTCCTTTTTCACGCACAATGCGAATCGCATTTTTGTAATAAACGACTTCTGCTCTCACCTTTTTCAACCAGTTCATACCAATTATTACATCAAAACTCCCTAACTCAACTGGTATTAAATCAATTTTAAATCTTTCGTCAACCAGTTTAATTTCTCGATTCCGACATATATTATCTACTGAAATTAAATTGCCGTTTGCTAATTCGAGTAAAAATTTATTATCCAAAGGCGTCAATGGACAACTTAATTTAGCACAAAAATCTCTACTCATATAACTTTTATCCGCACCCGAATC
The DNA here is from genome assembly GCF_046630445.1 of Rutidosis leptorrhynchoides. Lineage (NCBI taxonomy): Eukaryota > Viridiplantae > Streptophyta > Magnoliopsida > Asterales > Asteraceae > Rutidosis > Rutidosis leptorrhynchoides. The sequence continues at coordinate 269,855,273 of NC_092335.1, forward strand.
AAATAAAATATAAGCGGATTTATTGTCAATAAGAAATGTACCCGTAACAAGCTTCGGGTCTTCCTATGCTTCTGCCGTATTAAAATTGAAAATTCTGCCGCGGCCCTGCCCATTAGTATTCCCCTGATTCTGGTAATTTTTAATAATGTGGCCCAGTTTTCCACATTTATAACAGACTACGTTGGCAGTACTTGCTCCGACACTACTTGTTCCGACATTACTCGTTCCACATTATTTGTTCCTTTAGTTCTGTTATACATTGGTCCGTAAACCTCACAATTTGTCATGCTATGACCATTTCTTTTACACCTGTTGCAAAATGTTGTGCAGAACCCCGGGTGATTCTCTTCACACCTTTGGCATTGCTGTTTCTGATTATTGTTGTTGTTGCTGTTGTTATTGTTGTTAGGACGATTATTGTAATTGTTGTTGTTGGGACGTTTGTTGTAGTTTTTGTTGTTGTTGGGATTGCGATTGTTGTTGTTGCAATTTATGTTACGGTTGTTGGGATAGTTGTTGCGATTGTGGTTGTAATTGTTGTTGTTGTTGTACTGGTGACTCTTGTCACTGTTTTCCTCCCACTTCCTCTTAAGTTGTTTCGTGTTGGCTTCTTCGGCCGCCTGCTCTTTAATTCTTCCTTCAATCTGGTTTATGAGTTTATGAGCCATTCGACTTGCCTTTTGAATGGAAGCGGGCTCGTGTGAACTCACATTTTCTTGAATCCTTTCTGGTAATCCTTTTACAAACGCGTCGATCTTCTCTTCTTCATCTTCGAACGTTCCCGGAAACGATAGGCACAACTCTGTGAATCGTCGTTCATACGTGGTAATGTCGAACCCTTATGTTCGTAACTCTCTAAGCTCTGCCTTGAGCTTATTGACCTCGTTTCTAGGACGGTACTGCTCGTTCATCAAGTGCTTGAATGCTGACCACGGTAGTGCGTAAGCAACATTTTGTCCTACCTGTTCAAGATAGGTGTTCCACCACGTTAACGCAGTACCTATGAAGGTATGTGTGGCGTACTTAACCTTGTCCTCTTCAGTACACTTACTTATGGCGAACACTGATTCAACCTTCTCGGTCCACCATTTTAATCCAATTGGACCCTCGGTTCCATCGAATTCCAGAGGTTTGCAGGCAGTGAATTCTTTGTAGGAGCATCCTACACGATTTCTTGTGGAATTAGTTTCACTGCTAGATCCATAGTTATTGTTATTTTGCATCACAGCCTGTACTGTGGCTATGTTTGCTGCAAGGAAAACACGGAAGTCTTCCTCACTCATGTTCAAATTCTGACGAGTTGCCGGTGCCATTTCCTTCAAAAATAGCCAAAAGAATTGAGTTAATCATATAGAATTTAAGAGTAGTCAATAGTATTTTGTAGCATAATATGAACTAATTTATAAAAGCTTTTTCTTCATATTAGCATTTTATAGTTTTAATTCGAGTAGTACCTACCCGTTAAGTTCATACTTAGTAGCTACTATACAATTCAACTACTACGATTCTATATGAAAAAATTTATTACAATAATAATTCTCGTTCAACTTTATACAATATTTTACAAACTTACAATACCGCCATTATACATATAGGATGAAATATAGTACATAATAACATTGCTACTCGGCAGCTATACAGGCAATTCTAGTTAATACGCAAGTTGTTCAGCAAAAGAAATAAAGACACGTAATTCATAAGTCCAGAAACAAGTCATGCATTCTGGTTTTAATAAAACGACTTCCCATCCTTGGTTTTGTGGAAAGTAACCGTTATGACCATTGGCTAGGCAGGATCTTGTAATGTCGTCAAAAGGACGAGGGTTTTGTAATGCCCAACAGCCCCGTAATAATCTAAAAACCTTGTTTCTCATCTCAACTACCGAGTCCGTCACTTGTGGGAATGTTTTATTTAAAAGTTGTAACCCAATGTTCTTTTTCTCAATTGGATGAGAAGCGAACATTATTAACCTATATGCATAACATGCTTCTTTATGTTGCATGTTAGAAGCTCTTTCTAAAGAACGGAGTACTATGTTGGGATATGTTGAGTCAAAATAGGTTCGTAACCCGTAGCGTAAAATTACATCTGGGTTTCCCGCACTAAATGACTTAAAGAAAACTTGGCGTAACTTAAAGTCTCCCCAATGTGATATACCCCATCTTTCAAAGGAAAGCCTTTTATATACTAAGGCATGCCTGGAATGTCTTTCAAACATTTGACCAACTAATTTTGCCGTAACTAATTGTGCTGATGAATTCTGCGTGACTCTAGACAAGATTTCATCAATCATATTTCCTGGTAGGTCTCCTAAAATTTTCGGTTGTCTACCCTTAACGTCCAAGCACACTACAATACACATAATACACAACATGATTACAACCCTCTAATCTGAGTCACTGGTTTCTTCTTCTTCGGACTTGGTTCGTTTTCCTAATTTTCAAGGGATATATGGTGTTCTTTAATACGAGCCGTCGTTTTCCACAATGATTTAGAAAAACCTGGTGGTTTAGAGGTTCCCGGGTTATTGTTACAATTTAGGAAATACGGACGTTGCCGATACATATAAAGTTCATCGGGGTTGGAATCAGGTTTCTATATTTTTATACCTTTTCCCTTATTATTTTCTTTTGCTTTATTAAATTGGGTCGAGGTAATTTCTATAACATCATCGGAATCCTCATCGGGATCTGATTCATCGGAAAATTGATAATCTTCCCAATAATTTGCTTCCTCGGCGGAAACACCATTGACCATTTTTAACGTTGGTCCGTTGGTTGATGATTTTCTTTTATTTAATCGATTTTCTGTAGGTATCAATATTTCTTCCTCCGGAACCTCTTCTTCTTCCGGTTCTTCCTTTTTCGGTTCCTCTTCTTCCGGTTCCTCCTCTTCCAGTTCCTCCTCTTCCGGTTCCTCTTTGGGAATTTGTGAATCTTCCCAAAGTATATTCGACTCTTCATTATTATTAGGTGAGTCAATGGAATTTGTACTAGTGGTAGACATCTATCACACAATATCAAACATATTAAGAGGTTAATATATCATATAATAATTACATGTTAGTAATATATAGTTTCTAACAAAATTGTTAAGCAATCGTTTTTAAAGAAAACATGGTCGAAGTCCAGACTCACTAATGTATCCTAACAAACTCGATAAGACACACTAATGCAAATTTCTGGTTCTCCAAGACCAACGCTCAGATACCAACTGAAATGTCCTGTTCATATTGATTATAAACGTTCCATATTAATTGATTTCGTTGCGAGGTTTTGACCTCTATATGAGACGTTTTTCAAAGACTGCATTCGTTTTTAAAACAAACCATAACCTTTATTGTATCGACAAGGATAAAAAGACACCACTTATACTATCCAGAAATGATAATCTAACAAATATCACACTTACACACTACCAATACATATTGGTTTACAAATATTAATATGTTACAACAAAATAAATCTCGAATGCAGTTTTAAACAATATTATACAAGCATGCTGACACCAAATCTTGTCCATATAATAGCATGCAACAGCGGAAGCTCTTAATAATCACCTGAGAATAAACATGCTTTAAACATCAACAAAAATGTTGGTGAGTTATAGGTTTAACCTATATATTTATCAAATCGTAATAATAGACCACAAGATTTCATATTTCGATATACATCCAATACATAGAGATAAAAATCATTCATATAGTGAACACCTGGTAACCGACATTGTCATAACCCGTCCTTAACCTTAAGAACGAGTTAGATAACGTATGATTTCATTGCGAGGTATTGACCTCTATATGCGACATTTTTAAAAGAACAACTGCATTTATTTTACATTACAAACCATAACTCTTATTTTAATACAAGCTTTAGACAATAAAAAGATGATTATCGTTTAGCGATAATCTTAGACTTACAAACTTTACATGTGATGATAACAATACGATTCCTAGCATATTTTACATTACAAATCCTCCGATATGCAGTTTTATTTTTGACACAAATATGCATACTCAAGATCTTGTTTAAATTCAACATGCTGCAGCGGAAGCTTTTTGTTATCACCTGAGAATAGACATGTTTAAAATGTCAACATAAAGTTGGTGAGATATAGGTTTAATGCCGGCAGCGATATAAATATAGACCACAAGATTTCATATGTAAACATTTTAATAAAAATATTCTAAGTGGTTGAGCACTTGGCAACCATACTTAACATTTAATCACGTCGCATATTCCCTTTATTATGAAATCTTACTACACCGTACCAAGTATAGTCACGAAACGAAGTACTGTGCAACCGTTGAATACTGGCCGTCCAGTCCGGTTGGGGTTGTCAGGCCCGATAGATCTATCAACAGGATTCGCGTTTACAATACCGCTGTAAATAATAGTTACCAAGCTACAGGGAAGTATGCCAGTGGTACAACTCAACGTAGAATATATTTTTCAGTTACTTGTGTCCATATCGTAAAACATAAAATACATGTATTCTCATCCCGAAATATTTAGAGTTTAAAAGTGGGACTATATACTCACTTTTGCCTTGAAGATATATATTTTGACTTAGTCTCCGGTTGATATCACGAACCTATCCATATATAATATATCAATACCTTTTCTTTTTAAACAAACGTCACATATATATACTTATAATACTTTTAATACTTTTAATAATTCCTTAGTCCGTAGTTAGCAGTCCGATGTTAGTAATTCAATTTTAATGGTTCATTTTTAGGTGTTTAATAAACCCCCAATGAAATAAATAAAAACCCCCATCGTATATGTATTGTTCGAGATTAATCTTGACCCACGGTACCGGTGTTGTCAAATGACGTGTTGCGTACATAAAGTACCGGTGTTGTCAAATGACGTGTTGCGTACAATCATGGGATCTTATGATTAATCTTCTCGTATTGTTTACGGGTGATCCTGAACCATATAAAATTAAATCATGAGTACATATATATAAAATATCATGTTATTTTAAAAAGATGTGATTTATTTAATTTTCTCCAATTATTTTCGTAGCTAAACTAGTCTTAGATATCCGATCTCGTTTTGGTCATAGTTTCTTCGTTACAACTCCGTTTTCGTTGATTCAACTTGCCACTTCCTAGGATCGAGTCCCTCTTTAAGACTATGAACTGTAAATACCTTAGTTTTTATTCGAAATCACAGGTCATAGGTTAAACTTTAGTGAAACTTATGAAGTTAATCATTTTTGTTACAAAAATATCATTTAATGACCATTTTTCTAAAAATACTTATACTTTGAATTAAATCATGAAATTTTTATGTGTTAACATATTCATAAGAAATATTATTTTTTCCAGAATATAAACCTCCAATTCAAAGTTCAAGATGGTTTTTAATTATCCAACCCAAAACAGCCCCCGGTTACACTCCGACGTCGTAAATTCAGTTTTTAAGGTGTTCTTTGAAAAACCAAGTTATACCTTGTTAAATTAGCATATATTTATGTTATATTACAGGTCTTGAAGTATTTTAAAAGTTAAGTTAGAAGGATCTAGTTAGTTTGCAAACAAGTTTGAAAAAATTCAAACTATGTTCTTGTTGTTAAAATTTTATACCACAAAATAAGATAGCTATATATATATGAATCGAATAAGGTTATGAACATAGTTACTACCTCAAGTTCCTTGGACAAGGTTGCTGTAAAAGAGGAGTAAAAAGCTAGAACCAAAAGGGTGATGGAATTGGATGAAAGATTGGAAGTAAGTTTGTGTTCTTGGAAAGGATTCTTGAAGTGTTTTTGTAAGAGTTTTCTTATGGTGATTAAGTAAGGTTTTTGAAGCTAGATCTTCATGGAACTTTGCTGAATGTTTATGGAGTTTAAAGGTTAAGAAAGAGTGTATGTTTTAGCTAAGATAATTGAAGTGAAAATGAATCAAAATGATGATACTCCTACCTCCCTTAAAAACGTGATTTTAAGGTGATCATGGACAAAATTTTAGTTTGTAATCTTGTGTATTTGTCAAACAATCATACAAAAGCAATTACCTTATACATAAGGCATTGAACAAGGGCTGGTTGGTGGTGATTTGATGTGTATATACCAATAGTAAATACGTATAGAAGCTAGGTATGATACGAGTACTTATACTCTAGATATACGTATAGAAATTTTGTGAAAAATGGAATGAGGATTCAAATATAGCTATCTTTTGTGAATACAGTTATATGGTTTTATGTATTTAAGTCCTTAAAAGTGATTAAATACATTACTTATACGATATATGTGTAAACATTATAGATTATAAGTATTTATGTCAAATAACGTTACGTATGGTTATCGTTTTGAAAACTTAAGTTAGTAGTTTCAAAACATACTTATAACTTATTGTTATTAATACAAAATGAGGTATTAAAACATTCATTAATCATGTTAAATATGTATATATACATATATATACACAAACGTATAATTATCATATATTGTATAGTTCGTGATATCATCGGTCAAACTAGACGGTCAAACGTTGTGTAAACTCTTTTCAAAAACATAAATCTCATCAATTTGGATTGCTTATCATGTTGGTAAGGTTTAATTTATGTAAATATTATTCTTATAAGTATAGAACGATCGAAAAAGTGCGGGTCATTACAGTACCTACCCGTTAAATAAATTTCGTCCCGAAATTTTAAAATTGTACCTATTTTGCGTCATCGAGAAACAAGTGTGGATACTTTTGTTTCATCTGATCCTCTCGTTCCCAAGTAAACTCGGGACCTCTTCTAGCACTCCAACGAACCTTAACGATCGGTATGTTGCTCTGCTTGAGCTGTTTAACTTCACGATCCATGATTTCGATTGGTTCTTCGATGAATTGTAGTTTCTCGTCGACATGGATTTCTTCAAGAGGAATGGTGAGGTCTTCCTTTGCAAGACACTTCTTAAGGTTTGAGACGTGAAAGGTATTGTGTACTCCGGCGAGTTGTTGCGGTAACTCGAGTCGATAAGCTACCGGTCCAATGCGTTCGATGATCTTGAACGGGCCTACTGAAATGTCCCGTTCTTATTGATTAAAAACGTTCCATATTAATTGATTTCGTTGCGAGGTTTTGACCTCTATATGAGACGTTTTTCAAAGACTGCATTCATTTTAAAACAAACCATAACCTTTATTTCATCAATAAAGGTTTAAAAAGCTTTACGTAGATTATCAAATAATGATAATCTAAAATATCCTGTTTACACACGACCATTACATAATGGTTTACAATACAAATATGTTACAACAAAATAAGTTTCTTGAATGCAGTTTTTACACAATATCATACAAGCATGGACTCCAAATCTCGTCCTTATTTAAGTATGCGACAGCGGAAGCTCTTAATAATCACCTGAGAATAAACATGCTTAAAACGTCAACAAAAATGTTGGTGAGTTATAGGTTTAACCTATATATATCAAATCGTAACAATAGACCACAAGATTTCATATTTCAATACACATCCCATACATAGAGATAAAAATCATTCATATGGTGAACACCTGGTAACCGACAATAACAAGATGCATATATAAGAATATCCCCATCATTCCGGGACACCCTTCGGATATGATATAAATTTCGAAGTACTAAAGCATCCGGTACTTTGGATGGGGTTTGTTAGGCCCAATAGATCTATCTTTAGGATTCGCGTCAATTAGGGTGTCTGTTCCCTAATTCTTAGATTACCAGACTTAATAAAAAGGGGCATATTCGATTTCGATAATTCAACCATAGAATGTAGTTTCACGTACTTGTGTCTATTTTGTAAATCATTTATAAAACCTGCATGTATTCTCATCCCAAAAATATTAGATTTTAAAAGTGGGACTATAACTCACTTTCACAGATTTTTACTTCGTTGGGAAGTAAGACTTGGCCACTGGTTGATTCACGAACCTATAACAATATATACATATATATCAAAGTATGTTCAAAATATATTTACAACACTTTTAATATATTTTGATGTTTTAAGTTTATTAAGTCAGCTGTCCTCGTTAGTAACCTACAACTAGTTGTCCACAGTTAGATGTACAGAAATAAATCGATAAATATTATCTTGAATCAATCCACGACCCAGTGTATACGTATCTCAGTATTGATCACAACTCAAACTATATATATTTTGGAATCAACCTCAACCCTGTATAGCTAACTCCAACATTCACATATAGAGTGTCTATGGTTGTTCCGAAATATATATAGATGTGTCGACATGATAGGTCGAAACATTGTATACGTGTCTATGGTATCTCAAGATTACATAATATATAATACAAGTTGATTAAGTTATGGTTGGAATAAATTTGTTACCAATTTTCACGTAGCTAAAATGAGAAAAATTATCCAATCTTGTTTTACCCATAACTTCTTCATTTTAAATCCGTTTTGAGTGAATCAAATTGCTATGGTTTCATATTGAACTCTATTTTATGAATCTAAACAAAAAAAGTATAGGTTTCTAGTCGGAAAAATAAGTTACAAGTCGTTTTTGTAAAGGTAGTCATTTTAGTCGAAAGAACGACGTCTAGATGACCATTTTAGAAAACATACTTCCACTTTGAGTTTAACCATAATTTTTGGATATAGTTTCATGTTCATAATAAAAATCATTTTCTCAGAATAACAACTTTTAAATCAAAGTTTATCATAGTTTTTAATTAACTAACCCAAAACAGCCCGCGGTGTTACTACGACGGCGTAAATCCGGTTTTACGGTGTTTTTCGTGTTTCCAGGTTTTAAATCATTAAGTTAGCATATCATATAGATATAGAACATGTGTTTAGTTGATTTTAAAAGTCAAGTTAGAAGGATTAACTTTTGTTTGTGAACAAGTTTAGAATTAACTAAACTATGTTCTAGTGATTACAAGTTTAAACCTTCGAATAAGATAGCTTTATATGTATGAATCGAATGATGTTATGAACATCATTACTACCTTAAGTTCCTTGGATGAACCTACTAGAAAAGAGAAAAATGGATCTAGCTTCAATGGATCCTTGGATGGCTCGAAGTTCTTGAAGCAGAATCATGACACGAAAACAAGTTCAAGTAAGATCATCACTTGAAATAAGATTGTTATAGTTATAGAAATTGAACCAAAGTTTGAATATGATTATTACCTTGTATTAGAATGATAACCTACTGTAAGAAACAAAGATTTCTTGAGGTTAGATGATCACCTTACAAGATTGGAAGTGAGCTAGCAAACTTGAAAGTATTCTTGATTTTATGAAACTAGAACTTTTGGAATTTATGAAGAACACTTAGAACTTGAAGATAGAACTTGAGAGAGTTCAATTAGATGAAGAAAATTGAAGAATGAAAGTGTTTGTAGGTGTTTTTGGTCGTTGGTGTATGGATTAGATATAAAGGATATGTAATTTTGTTTTCATGTAAATAAGTCATGAATGATTACTCATATTTTTGTAATCTTATGAGATATTTCATGCTAGTTGCCAAATGATGGTTCCCACATGTGTTAGGTGACTCACATGGGCTGCTAAGAGCTGATCATTGGAGTGTATATACCAATAGTACATACATCTAAAAGCTGTGTATTGTACGAGTACGAATACGGGTGCATACGAGTAGAATTGTTGATGAAACTGAACGAGAATGTAATTGTAAGCATTTTTGTTAAGTAGAAGTATTTTGATAAGTGTATTGAAGTCTTTCAAAAGTGTATAAATACATATTAAAACACTACATGTATATACATTTTAACTGAGTCGTTAAGTCATCGTTAGTCGTTACATGTAAGTGTTGTTTTGAAACCTTTAGGTTAACGATCTTGTTAAATGTTGTTAACCCAATGTTTATAATATCAAAAGAGATTTTAAATTATTATATTATCATGATATTATGATGTACGAATATCTCTTAATATGATATATATACATTAAATGTCGTTACAACGATAAACGTTACATATATGTCTCGTTTCAAAATCATTAAGTTAGTAGTCTTGTTTTTACATATGTAGTTCATTGTTAATATAATTAATGATATGTTTACTTATCATAATATCATGTTAACTATATATATAACCATATATATGTCATCATATAGTTTTTTTACAAGTTTTAACGTTCGTGAATCACCGGTCAACTTGGGTGGTCAATTGTCTATATGAAACCTATTTCAATTAATCAAGTCTTAACAAGTTTGATTGCTTAACATGTTGGAAACATTTAATCATGTAAACATCAATCTCAATTAATATATATAAACATGGAAAAGTTTGGGTCACTACAGTACCTACCCGTTAAATAAATTTCGTCCCGAAATTTTAAGCTGTTGAAGGTGTTGACGAATCTTCTGGAAATAGATGCGGGTATTTCTTCTTCATCTGATTTTCACGCTCCCAGGTGAACTCGGGTCCTCTACGAGCATTCCATCGAACCTTAACAATTGGTATCTTGTTTTGCTTAAGTCTTTTAACCTCACGATCCATTATTTCGACGGGTTCTTCGATGAATTGGAGTTTTTCGTTGATTTGGATTTCATCTAACGGAATAGTGAGATCTTCTTTAGCAAAACATTTCTTCAAATTCGAGACGTGGAAAGTGTTATGTACAGCCGCGAGTTGTTGAGGTAACTCAAGTCGGTAAGCTACTGGTCCGACACGATCAATAATCTTGAATGGTCCAATATACCTTGGATTTAATTTCCCTCATTTACCAAATCGAACAACGCCTTTCCAAGGTGCAACTTTAAGCATGACCATCTCTCCAATTTCAAATTCTATATCTTTTCTTTTAATGTCAGCGTAGCTCTTTTGTCGACTTTGGGCGGTTTTCAACCGTTGTTGAATTTGGATGATCTTCTCGGTAGTTTCTTGTATAATCTCCGGACCCGTAATCTGTCTATCCCCCACTTCACTCCAACAAATCGGAGACCTGCAATTTCTACCATAAAGTGCTTCAAACGGCGCCATCTCAATGCTTGAATGGTAGCTGTTGTTGTAGGAAAATTCTGCTAACGGTAGATGTCGATCCCAACTGTTTCCGAAATCAATAACACATGCTCGTAGCATGTCTTCAAGCGTTTGTATCGTCCTTTCGCTCTGCCCATCAGTTTGTGGATGATAGGCAGTACTCATGTCTAGACGAGTTCCTAATGCTTGCTGTAATGTCTGCCAGAATCTTGAAATAAATCTGCCATCCCTATCAGAGATAATAGAGATTGGTATTCCATGTCTGGAGACGACTTCCTTCAAATACAGTCGTGCTAACTTCTCCATCTTGTCATCTTCTCTTATTGGTAGGAAGTGTGCTGATTTGGTGAGACGATCAACTATTACCCAAATAGTATCAAAACCACTTGCAGTCCTTGGCAATTTAGTGATGAAATCCATGGTAATGTTTTCCCATTTCCATTCCGGGATTTCGGGTTGTTGAAGTAGACCTGATGGTTTCTGATGCTCAGCTTTGACCTTAGAACACGTCAAACATTCTCCTACGTATTTAGCAACATCGGCTTTCATACCCGGCCACCAAAAATGTTTCTTGAGATCCTTGTACATCTTCCCCGTTCCAGGATGTATTGAGTATCTGGTTTTATGAGCTTCTCTAAGTACCATTTCTCTCATATCTCCAAATTTTGGTACCCAAATCCTTTCAGCCCTATACCGGGTTCCGTCTTCCCGAATATTAAGATGCTTCTCCGATCCTTTGGGTATTTCATCCTTTAAATTTCCCTCTTTTAAAACTCCTTGTTGCGCCTCCTTTATTTGAGTAGTAAGGTTATTATGAATCATTATATTCATAGATTTTACTCGAATGGGTTCTCTGTCCTTCCTGCTCAAGGCATCGGCTACCACATTTGCCTTTCCCGGGTGGTAACGAATCTCAAAGTCGTAATCATTCAATAATTCAATCCACCTACGCTGCCTCATATTCAGTTGTTTCTGATTAAATATGTGTTGAAGACTTTTGTGGTCGGTATATATAATACTTTTGACCCCATATAAGTAGTGCCTCCAAGTCTTTAATGCAAAAACAACCGCGCCTAATTCCAAATCATGCGTCGTATAATTTTGCTCATGAATTTTCAATTGTCTAGATGCATAAGCAATCACCTTCGTTCGTTGCATTAATACACAACCGAGACCTTGCTTTGATGCGTCACAATAAATCACAAAATCATCATTCCCTTCAGGCAATGACAATATAGGTGCCGTAGTTAGCTTTTTCTTCAATACTTGAAACGCCTTCTCTTGTTCATCATTCCATTCAAATTTCTTCCCTTTATGCGTTAATGCAGTCAAGGGTTTTGCTATTCTGGAAAAGTCTTGGATGAACCTTCTGTAGTAACCAGCTAGTCCTAAAAACTGGCGTATGTGTTTCGGAGTTTTCGGGGTTAACCACTTTTCAACAGTTTCTATCTTTGCCGGATCCACCTTAATACCTTCTTTGTTTACTATGTGACCGAGGAATTGAACTTCTTCCAACCAAAATGCACACTTTGAAAACTTAGCGTACAATTCTTCCTTCCTCAATACTTCTAACACCTTTCTCAAATGTTCACCGTGTTCTTGGTCATTCTTTGAGTAAATAAGTATGTCATCAATGAAAACAATGACAAACTTGTCAAGGTATGGTCCACACACTCGGTTCATAAGGTCCATGAACACAGCTGGTGCATTAGTTAAACCAAACGGCATGACCATAAACTCGTAATGACCGTAACGTGTTCTGAAAGCAGTCTTTGGAATATCATCTTCTTTCACCCGCATTTGATGATACCCGGAACGTAAGTCAATCTTTGAATAAACAGACGAGCCTTGTAGTTGATCAAATAAGTCGTCGATTCTCGGTAGTGGGTAGCGGTTCTTGATGGTAAGTTTGTTCAACTCTCGGTAGTCGATACACAACCTGAATGTACCATCTTTCTTCTTGACAAACAAAACAGGAGCTCCCCACGGTGATGTGCTTGGTCGAATGAAACCACGCTCTAAAAGTTCTTGTAATTGGCTTTGCAGTTCTTTCATCTCGCTGGGTGCGAGTCTGTAAGGAGCACGAGCTATTGGTGCAGCTCCTGGTACAAGATCTATTTGAAATTCAACGGATCGATGTGGGGGTAATCCCGGTAATTCTTTCGGAAATACATCGGGAAATTCTTTTGCAATGGGAACATCATTGATGCTCTTTTCTTCAGTTTGTACTTTCTCGACGTGTGCTAGAACAGCATAGCAACCTTTTCTTATTAGTTTTTGTGCCTTCAAATTACTAATAAGATGTAGCTTCGTGTTGCCCTTTTCTCCGTACACCATTAAGGGTTTTCCTTTTTCTCGTATAATACGAATTGCATTTTTGTAACAAACGATCTCCGCTTTTACTTCTTTCAACCAGTCCATACCGATTATCACATCAAAACTCCCTAACTCTACTGGTATCAAATCAATCTTAAATGTTTCGCTAACCAGTTTAATTTCTCGATTCCGACATATATTATCTGCTGAAATTAATTTACCATTTGCTAATTCGAGTAAAAATTTACTATCCAAAGGCGTCAATGGACAACTTAATTTAGCACAAAAATCTCTACTCATATAGCTTCTATCCGCACCCGAATCAAATAAAACGTAAGCAGATTTATTGTCAATAAGAAACGTACCCGTAACAAGCTCCGGGTCTTCCTGTGCCTCTACCGCATTAATATTGAAAACTCTTCCACGGCCTTGTCCATTCGTGTTCTCCTGGTTCGGGCAATTTCTAATAATGTGGCCTGGTTTTCCACATTTATAACAAACTACATTGGCATAACTTGCTCCGACACTACTTGCTCCGCCATTACTCGTTCCGACACCATTTGTTCCTTTCGTTCTATTAACCCCTGGTCCGTAGACCTCACACTTCGCCGCGCTATGACCATTTCTTTTACACTTGTTGCAAAATTTGGTGCAGAACCCCGAGTGATTCTTTTCACACCTTTGGCATAGCTGCTTCTGATTGTTGTTGTTGTTGCGGTTATTATTGTTGTTGGGATGATTGTTGTAGTTGCTGTTGTTGGGCCGTTTGTTGTAGTTGCGATTGATGTTGCGATTGTTGGGATAATTGTTGCGATTATTGTTGTAATTGCTGTTGTTGTTGTATTGGTGATTCTTATCACCGTTTTCCTCCCACTTTCTTTTGACTTGCTTCACATTGGCCTCTTCAGCAGTCTGTTCTTTAATTCTTTCTTCAATCTGGTTCACTAGTTTGTGAGCCATTCTACATGCTTGTTGTATGGAGGCGGGCTCGTGTGAACTTATATCTTCTTGGATTCTTTCCGGTAATCCTTTCACAAACGCGTCGATCTTCTCTTCCTCATCTTCGAATGCTCCCGGACACAATAGGCACAATTCTGTGAATCGTCTTTCGTACGTGGTAATATCAAATCCTTGGGTTCGTAACCCTCTAAGTTCTGTCTTGAGCTTATTGACCTCGGTTCTGGGACGGTACTTCTCGTTCATCAAGTGCTTGAATGCTGACCACGGTAGTGCGTACGCATCGTCTTGTCCCACTTGCTCTAGATAGGTATTCCACCATGTTAACGCAGAACCTGTGAAGGTATGCGTAGCGTACTTCACTTTGTCCTCTTCAGTACACTTACTTATGGCAAACACCGATTCAACCTTCTCGGTCCACCGTTTCAATCCGATCGGTCCTTCGGTTCCATCAAATTCCAAAGGTTTGCAGGCAGTGAATTCTTTGTAGGTGCATCCTACACGATTTCCTGTACTGCTAGATCCAAGGTTATTGTTGGTATGTAGCGCAGCCTGTACTGCAGCTATGTTTGAAGCTAGAAAAGTACGGAATTCCTCTTCATTCATATTCACGGTGTGTCGAGTAGTCGGTGCATTTCCTTCAAAATAGTTAAATGGAACAAGTTAATCATACAGAATATTAAGAGTAGTTAATAGTATTTCGTAGCATAATATGAACTCATTTATAAAAGCTTTTTCTTCATATTAGCGTTTTATAAGTTTAAATTCGGGTAGTACCTACCCGTTAAGTTCATACTTAGTAGCTAATATACAATTCAACTACTACAATTCTATATGAAAAACTGATTATAATAATATTTCGAGTTCAAACTTTTATACAATATTTTACAAACTTACAATACCGCTTATTTTACATAAAGCATGAAATATAGCACACAATAACTTTGATACAAGATAGTTGTGAAGATAATTCTAGCTAGTACACAAGTCGTTCAGCAAAGGCAATAAAGACACGTAATTCATACGTCCAGAAACAAGTCATGCATTCTGGTTTTACTAGGACTACTTCCCATCCTTGGTCTTGTGCAACATAACCGTTATGGCCGTTGATAAGACAGCGTGTTGTAACGTCGTCAAAGGGACGAGGGTTACGTAATGTCCAACAGTCCCGTAATAATCTAAAAACCTCATTTCTTACCCCAATTACCGACTCCGTCACTTGTGGAAACGTTTTGTTTAATAGTTGTAGCCCGATGTTCTTGTTCTCACTTTGGTGAGAAGCGAACATTACTAATCCGTAAGCATAACATGCTTCTTTATGTTGCATGTTAGCCGCTTTTTCTAAATCACGAAGTCCAATATTCGGATATATTGAGTCAAAATAATTTCTTAACCCGTTGCGTAAAATAGCATTTGGGTTCCCCGCAATATATGCGTCAAAGTACACACATCGTAACTTATGGGTTTCCCAATGTGATATCCCCCATCTTTCAAACGAAAGTCTCTTATAAACCAAGACATTCTTGGAACGTTCTTCGAATGTCTTACAAACTGATCTCGCCTTAAATAGTTGTGCCGAAGAATTCTGGCCGACTCTAGACAAGATTTCATCAATCATGTCTCCGGGTAGGTCTCTTAAAATATTGGGTTGTCTATCCATTTTGTGTTTTTAAACTGTAAAATAGACAAGAGTTAGATTCATAAAAAAATACTTATTAATACAAGCAATTTTTACATATATCATAAAGCATAAGAACACTATATTACATATATTACACCACACGAATACAACTATCTTATTCCGACTCGCTCGTTTCTTCTTCTTCGGTTTTGGTTCGTTTTGCCAAGTTTCTAGGGATATATGATGTTCCCCTAATACGAGCCGTCGTTGTCCACATTGGTTTAGAAAAACCTGGTGGTTTAGAGGTTCCCGGGTCATTGTTACAACTTAAGGACTTCGGGGGTTGACGATACATATAAAGTTCATCGGGGTTGGAATTAGATTTCTCAATTTTTATGCCCTTTCCCTTATTATTTTCTTTTGCCTTTTTAAATTCAGTTGGGGTAATTTCTATAACATCATCGGAATTCTCGTCGGAATCCGATTCATCGGAGAATTGGTAATCCTCCCAATATTTTGCTTCCTTGGCGGAAACACCATTGACCATAATTAACTTTGGTCGGTTGGTTGAGGATTTTCTTTTACTTAACCGTTTTATTATTTCCCCCACCGGTTCTATTTCTTCATCCGGTTCCGATTCTTCTTCCGGTTCCGACTCTTCTTCCGGTTCCTCTTCGGGAACTTGTGAATCAGTCCACAAATCATTCCAATTTACATTTGACTCTTCATTATTATTAGGTGAGTCAATGGGACTTGTTCTAGAGGTAGACATCTATCACATAATATCAAACACGTTAAGAGATTAATATATCACATAATATTCATATGTTAAAAATAGATAGTTTCCAACAAAAATGTTAAGCAATCATTTTTAAAGAAAACACGGTCGAAGTCCAGACTCACTAATGCATCCTAACAAACTCGATAAGACACACTAATGCAAATTTTCTGGTTCTCTAAGACCAACGCTCTGATACCAACTGAAATGTCCCGTTCTAATTGATTAAAAACGTTCCATATTAATTGATTTCGTTGCGAGGTTTTGACCTCTATATGAGACGTTTTTCAAAGACTGCATTCATTTTAAAACAAACCATAACCTTTATTTCATCAATAAAGGTTTAAAAAGCTTTACGTAGATTATCAAATAATGATAATCTAAAATATCCTGTTTACACACGACCATTACATAATGGTTTACAATACAAATATGTTACAACAAAATAAGTTTCTTGAATGCAGTTTTTACACAATATCATACAAGCATGGACTCCAAATCTCGTCCTTATTTAAGTATGCGACAGCGGAAGCTCTTAATAATCACCTGAGAATAAACATGCTTAAAACGTCAACAAAAATGTTGGTGAGTTATAGGTTTAACATATATATATCAAATCGTAACAATAGACCACAAGATTTCATATTTCAATACACATCCCATACATAGAGATAAAAATCATTCATATGGTGAACACCTGGTAACCGACAATAACAAGATGCATATATAAGAATATCCCCATCATTCCGGGACACCCTTCGGATATGATATAAATTTCGAAGTACTAAAGCATCCGGTACTTTGGATGGGGTTTGTTAGGCCCAATAGATCTATCTTTAGGATTCGCGTCAATTAGGGTGTCTGTTCCCTAATTCTTAGATTACCAGACTTAATAAAAAGGGGCATATTCGATTTCGATAATTCAACCATAGAATGTAGTTTCACGTACTTGTGTCTATTTTGTAAATCATTTATAAAACCTGCATGTATTCTCATCCCAAAAATATTAGATTTTAAAAGTGGGACTATAACTCACTTTCACAGATTTTTACTTCGTCGGGAAGTAAGACTTGGCCACTGGTTGATTCACGAACCTATAACAATATATACATATATATCAAAGTATGTTCAAAATATATTTACAACACTTTTAATATATTTTGATGTTTTAAGTTTATTAAGTCAGCTGTCCTCGTTAGTAACCTACAACTAGTTGTCCACAGTTAGATGTACAGAAATAAATCGATAAATATTATCTTGAATCAATCCACGACCCAGTGTATACGTATCTCAGTATTGATCACAACTCAAACTATATATATTTTGGAATCAACCTCAACCCTGTATAGCTAACTCCAACATTCACATATAGAGTGTCTATGGTTGTTCCGAAATATATATAGATGTGTCGACATGATAGGTCGAAACATTGTATACGTGTCTATGGTATCTCAAGATTACATAATATATAATACAAGTTGATTAAGTTATGGTTGGAATAAATTTGTTACCAATTTTCACGTAGCTAAAATGAGAAAAATTATCCAATCTTGTTTTACCCATAACTTCTTCATTTTAAATCCGTTTTGAGTGAATCAAATTGCTATGGTTTCATATTGAACTCTATTTTATGAATCTAAACAAAAAAAGTATAGGTTTCTAGTCGGAAAAATAAGTTACAAGTCGTTTTTGTAAAGGTAGTCATTTCAGTCGAAAGAACGACGTCTAGATGACCATTTTAGAAAACATACTTCCACTTTGAGTTTAACCATAATTTTTGGATATAGTTTCATGTTCATAATAAAAATCATTTTCTCAGAATAACAACTTTTAAATCAAAGTTTATCATAGTTTTTAATTAACTAACCCAAAACAGCCCGCGGTGTTACTACGACGGCGTAAATCCGGTTTTACGGTGTTTTTCGTGTTTCCAGGTTTTAAATCATTAAGTTAGCATATCATATAGATATAGAACATGTGTTTAGTTGATTTTAAAAGTCAAGTTAGAAGGATTAACTTTTGTTTGTGAACAAGTTTAGAATTAACTAAACTATGTTCTAGTGATTACAAGTTTAAACCTTCGAATAAGATAGCTTTATATGTATGAATCGAATGATGTTATGAACATCATTACTACCTTAAGTTCCTTGGATGAACCTACTAGAAAAGAGAAAAATGGATCTAGCTTCAATGGATCCTTGGATGGCTCGAAGTTCTTGAAGCAGAATCATGACACGAAAACAAGTTCAAGTAAGATCATCACTTGAAATAAGATTGTTATAGTTATAGAAATTGAACCAAAGTTTGAATATGATTATTACCTTGTATTAGAATGATAACCTACTGTAAGAAACAAAGATTTCTTGAGGTTGGATGATCACCTTACAAGATTGGAAGTGAGCTAGCAAACTTGAAAGTATTCTTGATTTTATGAAACTAGAACTTTTGGAATTTATGAAGAACACTTAGAACTTGAAGATAGAACTTGAGAGAGTTCAATTAGATGAAGAAAATTGAAGAATGAAAGTGTTTGTAGGTGTTTTTGGTCGTTGGTGTATGGATTAGATATAAAGGATATGTAATTTTGTTTTCATGTAAATAAGTCATGAATGATTACTCATATTTTTGTAATCTTATGAGATATTTCATGCTAGTTGCCAAATGATGGTTCCCACATGTGTTAGGTGACTCACATGGGCTGCTAAGAGCTGATCATTGGAGTGTATATACCAATAGTACATACATCTAAAAGCTGTGTATTGTACGAGTACGAATACGGGTGCATACGAGTAGAATTGTTGATGAAACTGAACGAGAATGTAATTGTAAGCATTTTTGTTAAGTAGAAGTATTTTGATAAGTGTATTGAAGTCTTTCAAAAGTGTATAAATACATATTAAAACACTACATGTATATACATTTTAACTGAGTCGTTAAGTCATCGTTAGTCGTTACATGTAAGTGTTGTTTTGAAACCTTTAGGTTAACGATCTTGTTAAATGTTGTTAACCCAATGTTTATAATATCAAAAGAGATTTTAAATTATTATATTATCATGATATTATGATGTACGAATATCTCTTAATATGATATATATACATTAAATGTCGTTACAACGATAAACGTTACATATATGTCTCGTTTCAAAATCATTAAGTTAGTAGTCTTGTTTTTACATATGTAGTTCATTGTTAATATAATTAATGATATGTTTACTTATCATAATATCATGTTAACTATATATATAACCATATATATGTCATCATATAGTTTTTTTACAAGTTTTAACGTTCGTGAATCACCGGTCAACTTGGGTGGTCAATTGTCTATATGAAACCTATTTCAATTAATCAAGTCTTAACAAGTTTGATTGCTTAACATGTTGGAAACATTTAATCATGTAAACATCAATCTCAATTAATATATATAAACATGGAAAAGTTTGGGTCACTACACCTACGTACCTTGGGTTCAGTTTACCCCTTTTTCCAAAACGTATCACACCTTTCCAAGGTGACACCTTTAGCATAACCATGTCACCGATCTGAAACTCTAATGGTTTCCTTCGGACATCGGCGTAGCTCCTTTGGCGACTACGGACTGTTTTCAATCTCTCCTTAATTTGTACTATCTTCTCAGTCGTTTCGTGTATGATCTCGGGACCAGTTAATTGTTGATCTCCTACTTCATTCCAACAGATAGGAGATCTACACTTCCTTCCATACAATGCTTCGAATGGTGCAGCTTTAATGCTCGCATGATAACTATTATTATACGAGAATTCTGCTAACGGTAAATACTTATCCCATCCGTTTCCAAAATCGATCACACATGCCCTGAGCATGTCTTCAAGAGTCTGAATTGTTCTTTCACTCTGCCCGTCCGTTTGCGGATGATATGCGGTACTCATATCCAAACGAGTTCCTAGTGCCTCCTGTAGTGATTGCCAGAACTTTGAGGTAAATCTACTATCACGATCGGATATAATGGAAATAGGTATTCCATGCCTTGAAACTATTTCCTTTATATATAATCGTAATAATTTCTCCATTCTATCTGTTTCCTTTATAGGCAAGAAATGTGCAGATTTGGTAAGACGATCAACAATTACCCAAATGGTGTCATATCCCCAGGCAGTCTTTGGTAACTTCGTGATGAAATCCATGGTAATACCATCCCATTTCCATTCTGGGATTTCTGGTTGTTGAAGTAACCCTGACGGCTTCTGGTGTTCTGCTTTGACCTTGGAACAAGTTAAACATTCCCCAACATATGTTGCAACGTCTGTCCTTAAATTAGGCCACCAATAATGTGTCTTAAGATCTTGATACATCTTTCCAACTCCAGGATGTATCGAGTATCTTGTCTTATGTGCCTCGTTCAATATCAACTTCCTTAATCCACCCAACTTCGGTACCCAAATACGGTTTGCAAAATATCGAATTCCGTCTTCTCGTATAACGAGTTGCTTCTCATACTTCTTCATTATTTCATTTCTTATGTTTTCTTTAGTAAGTGCTTCTCGTTGAACTTCTTTGATTTGTGAGTTGAGATTCATGCGAATTTTTATGTTCATCGCTCGAACTCGAATTGGTTCTCGTTCCTTTCTGCTTAAAGCATCGGCCACCACGTTCGCTTTCCCGGGATGATAACGAATTTCACAATCATAGTCGTTTATTAACTCGACCCACCTACGTTGCCTCATGTTCAGCTGTTTCTGATCAAAAATATGTTGAAGGCTTTTATGATCAGTAAACACAGTGCATTTAACCCCATACAAGTAGTGTCTCCATATCTTCAATGCAAACACGACTGCTCCCAATTCTAGATCATGCGTCGTATAATTCCGCTCATAAATCTTCAATTGTCGGGATGCGTATGCAATAACTTTCTTCCGTTGCATAAGAACGCAACCAAAACCTTGTCGCGAAGCGTCACAATATATTTCAAAATCATCGTTCCCTTCTGGTAACGATAAAATAGGCGCCGTAGTCAACTTCTTTTTCAGTAATTGAAATGCACTCTCCTGCTCAGAAGTCCATTCATATTTCTTCCCTTTTTGCGTTAACGCTGTCAACGGCTTAGCTATTCGGGAAAAATCTTGAATAAACCTTCTATAATAACCGGCTAAACCTAAAAATTAGCGTATCTGCATTGGTGTCTTAGGAGTCTCCCATTTTTCAATGGCTTCAATTTTTGCTGGATCAACCTGAATTCCTTTGCTACTAACAACGTGGCCAAGAAATTGCACTTCTTTCAACCAGAAAGCACATTTAGAAAATTTAGCATATAGCTGTTCTTTTCTCAACAACTCTAATATCAACCTTAAATGCTGCTCATGCTCTTGCTCACTCTTGGAATAGATAAGAATATCATCAATGAAAACGATAACAAACTTATCTAAATATGGACTACAAACTCGATTCATGAGGTCCATGAATACAGCTGGCGCATTCGTCAATCCAAACGGCATGACCAAAAATTCGTAATGACCATAACGTGTCCGAAAAGCAGTTTTCGGAATGTCCTCTTCTTTGACACGTAATTGATGATAACCCGATCTTAGGTCGATTTTCGAATAAACACATGATCCTTGCAGTTGATCAAATAAGTCATCAATTCTCGGTAGTGGATACCGATTCTTGATAGTTAACTTATTTAATTCACGTTAATCTATACACATCCTAAAAGATCCATCTTTCTTCTTAACAAATAAAATTGGAGCTCCCCACGGTGAAGTGCTTGGTCGTATGAATCCACGGTCCAGTAATTCTTTTAACTGACTTTGAAGTTCTTTTAATTCGGACGGTGCAAATCTATATGGAGCACGGGCAACCGGTGCAGCTCCTGGTACAAGATCTATTTGAAATTCTACAGATCTAAATGGAGGTAATCCCGGCAACTCTTCCGGAAATACTTCAGGAAAATCTCTTGCCACAGGCACGTCATTGATGCACTTCTCTTTTTCTTTCTTTTCGACTTTATTAACATGTGCTAAGATAGCATAGCACCCTTTCTTCAAGCACTTTTGAGCTTTCAAATAACTAATGAGTTTTAGCTTTGAGTTACTCTTCTCTCCATAAATCATTACTGGCGTTTTATCCTTACGAGGAATGCGAATTGCCTTCTTGGCGCACACAACTTCAGCTCCTATTTTGGACATCCAGTCCATGCCGACTATTACATCAAAACTTCCTAATTCTACGGGTATCAAATCAATCTTAAATGTTTCTCCGGCTAAATTTATTTTACAATCACGGCAAATTTTATCGGCTTTAATTAGTTTACCATTAGCTAACTCAATCATGTACTTAGCATCTAGAGGTAATGATGAACAATTCAATTTAGCGTAAAAGCCTCTACTCACGTAACTTCTATCGGCACCAGTATCAAATATAATAGATGCGGATAAGTTATTAATGGTAAACGTACCCGTAACAAGCTCCGGATCTTCACACGCCTCTCTAGTATTAATAACAAATGCTCTTCCACGTGCAGATCCATTATTCTTCTCTGGATTCGGACACTGGCTCTTATAGTGACCTTGTTTTCCACACCCATAACAAGTAATGGTAGCCAAAGCAGTTCTATTTGCATTGGTGGTAGGAGTCTTGGTACCATTTGTATTTGTAACGAGAGCCCTACAATCTTCAGCAAGATGACCCTTTCGATTACATTTGTTGCATACCACATTACAGTAACCAGAGTGATGTTTGTGGCATCGGTTACATAAAGGATTTTGTCCTTTGTAACCAAAGCTTAAACCACTACCCGCACCTTGCGTGATTTCTTGTTTCTTAAAAGATTGTTGTTGGTTACCTCGATCATAATTTCCATTCCACTTTCTTTTGTTACCTGATACCTTCACATCAGTATTGGATAGTTTCTTATCCATGATGACCTGATCCATTAGCTCGTTTGCCATGGTTATAGCTTCATGAATTGTCTTAGGTTTCGATGCTGTAACATTTGCTTTGACCTTTTTAGGCAAACCATCTTTGTACATTTCAATCTTCCGTTCTTCAGTTAGAACCAATTCAGGACATAGCAAAACTAATTCCATGAATCGCTGATTGTAGTTGGTGATTTCAGTACCAACAACCTTCAGGCTTCGTAATTCATCTTCCAACTTCCTAACCTCGTTCCTTGGACAATACTCGTTGATTAACATTGTTTTGAATTCTTCCCATGGGGTATCATAAGCTACATCTCCTCCTACAGCCTTCACGTAATTTTTCCACCACGTGAGTGCACTATCTTGTAAAGTGCACGATGCATACTTGGTCATGTCCTTTTCAACACAACCACTTATTTTAAACACAGTCTCCATCTTTTCTATCCACCGGGTTAAACCGATCGGTCCTTCTGTTCCACTGAATGATGAGGGCTTGCAAGCTTGAAAAGTTTTGTAAGTGCACCCCACACGAGGATTTGGGTTAACTGCAGCACCTCTTGCAGCCTCGACCCATAACATTCTGTTGTTCACTCGCTGATTGATGAGTTCCTGGATTTCTTGTTCCGTCATTCGGTTCAATCGCGCCATATTCTTCTATAAGAATGAAAAGAAAATAATTATTCACATGGAATATTATAGATGTAGTGTATATTTACAGTACATTATAGCTTATTAATAATATGAACCAGGTATTATTATAAAAGCCTTTTCTTCTTATTAGCATTTTATAATTATATCTAGGGTAGTACCTACCCGTTAAAGTTCATACTTAATAGCTTAGTGCGAAAATCAATTACTACCACCCAAATAATACTTAACCATGGAAAATTATTGCATTTCACACTTCACTATTTTACATATGCTTATCTTACATCGAACATTAAGCAAACCACACTAATAATATTATACAAAACATTATATGATTCCATGGTTTAATACGGCAGTGCATCGTTTGGTCTATTTTCTAGGACGTTTAGGTTCAAAGAATCGCTTAACGCTTATCCTGGCTGTCTGCCTATATTTTGGCTGTGGGGCTGAAGAACTGGATGCCGGGATAGAACGAATAGGAATAGCGGGAATAGGGGTGGTAGTGTCTAGTGGAGTTGGTGCCACATCATCCTTACTAAACTCGGGATTTGAATTTTCTAATTCATTAGCCTTTCGTTTCTTTCCTAGTTCGAACTTGTCTTTCGTAATTTCCTGTATTTCTTCCTCGGGTTCACTTTCCTCCTCGGGTTCACTTTCCTCCTCGGGTTCACTTTCCTCCTCGGGTTCACTTTCCGGGTTCCCTATAGTTGGTTCATCCGGAATTTGTGAGTCTTCCCCAAAGATATCATTTTCGTCATCGGATAGGTTAATGACTGAAACGCCATCTGAAGATTCTGATTCGGAGTCGCTGAATGTGATAATAAGTTTCGAGCCCGACATCTATCACATAACAACTAACCCATTAGTACTACATAATATTTACATATAAATTTTAACCAACAATGATAAGCAATGGTTTTTAAATCAGACCCGGTCAAAGTCCAGACTTACTAATGTATCCTAACAACTTATCAGTTAGACACACTAATGCAAACCTGGTTCGCTAAGACCACCGCTCTGATACCACATGTCATAACCCGTCCTTAACCTTAAGAATGAGTTAGATAACGTATGATTTCATTGCGAGGTATTGACCTCTATATGCGACATTTTTAAAAGAACAACTACATTTATTTTACATTACAAACCATAACTCTTATTTTAATACAAGCTTTAGACAATAAAAAGATGATTATCGTTTAGCGATAATCTTAGACTTACAAACTTTACATGTGATGATAACAATACGATTCCTAGCATATTTTACATTACAAATCCTCCGATATGCAGTTTTATTTTTGACACAAATATGCATACTCAAGATCTTGTTTAAATTCAACATGTTGCAGCAGAAGCTTTTAGTTATCACCTGAGAATAGACATGTTCAAAACGTCAACATAAAGTTGGTGAGATATAGGTTTAATGCCGGCAGTGATATAAATATAGACCACAAGATTTCATATGTAAACATTTTAATAAAAATATTCTAAGTGGTTGAGCACTTGGTAACCATACTTAACATTTAATCACGTCGCATATTCCCTTTATTATGAAATCTTACTACACCGTACCAAGTATAGTCACGAAACGAAGTACTGTGCAACCGTTGAATACTGGCCGTCCAGTCCGGTTGGGGTTGTCAGGCCCGATAGATCTATCAACAGGATTCGCGTTTACAATACCGCTGTAAATAATAGTTACCAAGCTACAGGGAAGTATGCCAGTGGTACAACTCAACGTAGAATATATTTTTCAGTTACTTGTGTCCATATCGTAAAACATAAAATACATGTATTCTCATCCCGAAATATTTAGAGTTTAAAAGTGGGACTATATACTCACTTTTGCCTTGAAGATATATATTTTGACTTAGTCTCCGGTTGATATCACGAACCTATCCATATATAATATATCAATACCTTTTCTTTTTAAACAAACGTCACATATATATACTTATAATACTTTTAATACTTTTAATAATTCCTTAGTCCGTAGTTAGCAGTCCGATGTTAGTAATTCAATTTTAATGGTTCATTTTTAGGTGTTTAATAAACCCCCAATGAAATAAATAAAAACCCCCATCGTATATGTATTGGTCGAGATTAATCTTGACCCACGGTACCGGTGTTGTCAAATGACGTGTTGCGTACATAAAGTACCGGTGTTGTCAAATGACGTGTTGCGTACAATCATGGGATCTTATGATTAATCTTCTCGTATTGTTTACGGGTGATCCTGAACCATATAAAATTAAATTATGAGTACATATAT
The DNA here is from genome assembly GCF_046630445.1 of Rutidosis leptorrhynchoides. NCBI lineage: Eukaryota > Viridiplantae > Streptophyta > Magnoliopsida > Asterales > Asteraceae > Rutidosis > Rutidosis leptorrhynchoides. The sequence goes on from NC_092335.1 coordinate 269,881,722, forward strand.
ATAAAATATCATGTTATTTTAAAAAGATGTGATTTATTTAATTTTCTCCAATTATTTTCGTAGCTAAACTAGTCTTAGATATCCGATCTCGTTTTGGTCATAGTTTCTTCGTTACAACTCCGTTTTCGTTGATTCAACTTGCCACTTCCTTGGATCGAGTCCCTCTTTAAGACTATGAACTGTAAATACCTTAGTTTGTATTTGAAATCATAGGTCATAGGTCAAACTTTAGTGAAACTTATGAAGTTAATCATTTTTGTTACAAAAATATCATTTAATGACCATTTTTCTAAAAATACTTATACTTTGAATTAAATCATGAAATTTTTATGTGTTAACATATTCATAAGAAATATCATTTTTTCCAGAATATAAATCTCCAATTCAAAGTTCAAGATGGTTTTTAATTATCCAACCCAAAACAGCCCCCGGTTACACTCCGACGTCGTAAATTCAGTTTTTAAGTTGTTCTTTGAAAAACCAAGTTATACCTTGTTAAATTAGCATATATTTATGTTATATTACAGGTCTTGAAGTATTTTAAAAGTTAAGTTAGAAGGATCTATTTAGTTTGCAAACAAGTTTGAAAACATTCAAACTATGTTCTTGTTGTTAAAATTTTATACCACAAAATAAGATAGCTATATAAATATGAATCGAATAAGGTTATGAACATAGTTACTACCTCAAGTTCCTTGGACAAGGTTGCTGTAAAAGAGGAGTAAAAAGCTAGAACCAAAAGGGTGATGGAATTGGATGAAAGATTGGAAGTAAGTTTGTGTTCTTGGAAAGGATTCTTGAAGTGTTGTTGTAAGAGTTTTCTTATGGTGATTAAGTAAGGTTTTTGAAGCTAGATCTTCATGGAACTTTGCTGAATGTTTATGGAGTTTAAAGGTTAAGAAAGAGTGTATGTTTTAGCTAAGATAATTGAAGTGAAAATGAATCAAAATGATGATACTCCTACCTCCCTTAAAAACGTGATTTTAAGGTGATCATGGACAAAATTTTAGTTTGTAATCTTGTGTATTTGTCAAACAATCATACAAAAGCAATTACCTTATACATAAGGCATTGAACAAGGGCTGGTTGGTGGTGATTTAATGTGTATATACCAATAGTAAATACGTATAGAAGCTAGGTATGATACGAGTACTTATACTCTAGATATACGTATAGAAATTTTGTGAAAAATGGAATGAGGATTCAAATATAGCTATCTTTTGTGAATACACTTATATGGTTTTATGTATTTAAGTCCTTAAAAGTGATTAAATACATTACTTATACGATATATGTATAAACATTATAGATTATAAGTATTTATGTCAAATAACGTTACGTATGGTTATCGTTTTGAAAACTTAAGTTAGTAGTTTCAAAACATACTTATAACTTATTGTTATTAATACAAAATGAGGTATTAAAACATTCATTAATCATGTTAAATATGTATATATACATATATATACACAAACGTATAATTATCATATATTGTATAGTTCGTGATATCATCGGTCAAACTAGACGGTTAAACGTTGTGTAAACTCTTTTCAAAAACATAAATCTCATCAATTTGGATTGCTTATCATGTTGGTAAGGTTTAATTTATGTAAATATTATTCTTATAAGTATAGAACGATCGAAAAAGTGCGGGTCATTACAGACATTAACAAGATGAATATAAGAATATCCCCATCATTCAGGGACATCCATCGGACATGATATAAAATTCGAAGTACTAAAGCATCCGGTACTTTGGATGGGGTTTGTTAGGTCCAATAGATCTATCTTTAGGATTCGCGTCAATTAGGCGTGCACTAATTCACAAAATTAGTGATGTTCCCTAATTCTTAGGCTACCAAGCAAAAAGGGGCATATTCGGCTTCGATCATTCAATCATAGAAAGTAGTTTCATGTACTTGTGTCTATTTTGTAAAACATTTATAAAGCTGCATGTATTCTCATCCCAAAAATATTAGATTTTAAAAGTGAGACTATAACTCACTTTCACAGATTTTTACTTCGTCGGGAAGTAAGACTTGGCCACTGGTCGATTCAAGAACCTATAATAAATATATACATATATCAAAGTATGTTCAAAACATATTTATAACATTTTTAATACGTTTTAATTTTTTAAGTTTATTAAGTCAGCTGTCCTCGTTAGTAACCTACAACTAATTATCCACAGTTAGATGTACAGAAATAAAGCAATATATATTATCTCGAATCAATCCACGACCTCGTGTATACAAGCCTCAGGCTAGATCACAACTCAAAGTATATATAATATTTTGGAATCTACCTCAAGCCTGTATAGCTAACTCCAACATTACTGCATATAGAGTGTCTATGGTTGTTCCGAAACATATATATAGATGGGTCGATATGAGTTAGCTAGGATATGATTAATATAGATTTGTTACCAATTTTCACGTAGCTACAACAAGAAAAATTATCAAATCTTGTTTTACCCATAACTTCTTCGTTTTAAATCCGTTTTGAGTGATTCAAGTTGCTATGGTTTCATATTGAACTTAAGTTTATGAATCTAAACAGAAAAAATATAGGTTTATAGTCGAAAATACAGATTACAAGTCATTTTTGCAAAGGTAGTCATTTCAGTCGAAAGAACAACGTCTAGATGACCATTTTGGAAAACATACTTCCACTTTGAGTTTAACTATGATTTTTGGATATAGTTTCATGTTCATAAGAAAAATCATTTTCTCAGAAGAACAACTTTTAAATAAAAGTTTATCATAGTTTTTAATTAACTAACCCAAAACAGCCCGCGGTGTTTCTACGACAGCGTATATCCGATTTTACGGTGTTTTTTGTGTTTTCAGGTTTTAAATCATTAAGTTAGCATATCATATAGATATAGAACATGTGTCTAGTTGATTTTAAAAGTCAAGTTAGAAGGTCTAACTTTTGTTTGCGAACAAGTTTAGAATTAACTAAACTATGTTCTAGTGATTACAAGTTTAAACCTTCGAATATGGTAGTTTTATATATACGAGTCGAATGATGTTATGAATATCATTACTACCTCAGGGTTTGTGGATAAACCTACTGGAAATAAAAAAAATAGATCTAGCTTCAAAGGATCCTTGGATGGCTTGAAAGTTCTTGAAGCAAAATCATGACACGAAAACAAGTTCAAGTAAGATTTCCACTCGAAATAAGATTGTTAAAGTTATAGAAATTGAATCAAAGTTTGAATATGAGTATTACCTTATATTAGAAAGATATCTTACTGTAAATAAGAAAGATTTATTGAGGTTGTATGATCACTCAAAGTGGATTTGCAAGATTGGAAGTAAGCTAGCAAACTTGAAAGTGTTGTTGGTGTGTTCTTGAGTAGTTGTTTTATAACTTGGTTTATGTATGGATTTATGAACTAGATTGAGCTAGATTTTATTGAAGATGATGAAGAACACTTAGAACAAATGAATAACACTTGAGAGAGAGGAGTTTGATTCAAGAAAATTGCAAAGTGAATGTGTTTTTTGTACCTATCCTTCACGTGAATTGTTAGTCTCCATATAGGCTCCATTAGTTTGTAACTTTGTGAGATATTTCATGCTAGATGTTAAATGATGGTTCCCACATGGTTAGGTGAATCACATGGGCTGCTAAGAGCTGATCATTGGAGTGTATATACCAATAGTAAATACATTTAGAAGCTAGGTATTGTACGAGTACGAATACGGATGTATACGAGTAGAATTGTTGATGAAAATGAATGAGGATGTAATTGTAAGCATTTTTGTTAAATAGAAGTACTTTGATAAGTGTCTTGAAGTCTTTAAAAAGTGTATGAATACATATTAAAACACTACATGTATATACATTTTAACTGAGTTGTTAAGTCATCGTTAGTCGTTACATGTAAGTGTTGTTTTGAAACCTTTAGGTTAACGATCTTGTTAAATGTTGTTAACCCATTGTTTATTATATCAAATGAGATGTTAAATTATTATATTATCATGATATATATACAGTTAAATATTGTTACAACGATAATCGTTACATATATGTCTCGTTTCGAAATCATTAAGTTAGTAGTCTTGTTTTTACATATGTAGTTAATTGTTAATATACTTAATGATATGTTTACTTATCATAATATCATGTTAACTATATATATATATATATATATATATATATATATATATATATATATATATATATATATATATATATATATATATATATATATATATATATATATATATATATATATATATATATATATGTCATTATATAGTTTTTAGAAGTTTTATCGTTCATGAATCACCGGTCAACTTGGGTGGTCAATTGTCTATATGAAATCTATTTCACTTAATCAAGTCTTAACAAGTTTGATTGCTTAACATGTTGGAAACACTTAATCATGTAAATATAAATTTCATTTAATATATGTAAACATGGAAAAGTTCGGGTCACTACTGCTTTATCCTTAGAACACGTCAAACATTCTCCTACATATGTAGCAATGTTGGCTTTCATGCCCGGCCACCAAAAGTATTTCTTGAGATCTTTGTACATCTTCCCCATTCCGGGATGTATTGAATATCTCGTTTTATGTGCTTCTTTAAGTACCTTTTCTCTCACATCTCCAAACTTTGGTACCTAAATTCTTTCAGCCCTATACCGGGTTCCGTCTTCCTGAATATTAAGATGTTTCTCCGATCCTTTGGGTATTTCATTCTTTAACTGTCCTTCTCTTAACACTCCTTATTGTGCCTCCTTTATTTGAGTAGTAAGGTTTGTACGAATAATTATATTCATAGCTTTTACCCGTATAGGTTTTCTGTCCTTTCTACTCAAGGCGTCGGCTACCACATTCACCTTCCCTGGGTGGTAACAAATCTCAAAGTCGTAATCATTCAACAATTCAATCCACCTACACTGTCTCATGATCAGTTTTTTCTGATCAAATATATGTTGGAGACTTTTGTGATCGGTATATATGATACTTTTGACCCCATATAAGTAGTGCCTCCAAGTCTTTAATGCAAAAACAACAGCACCCAATTCCAAATCGTGAGTCGTATAATTTTGCTCGTGAATCTTCAATTGTCTGAATGCATAAGCAATTAACTTCGTTCGTTGCATTAATACACAACCAAGACCTTGCTTCGAAGCGTCACGATAAATCACAAAATCATCATTCCCTTCAGGCAATGACAATATAGGTGCCGTAGTTAGCTTTTTCTTTAACAATTGAAATGCTTTCTCTTGTTCATCCTTCAATTCAAATTTCTTCCCTTTTTGCGTTAATGCAGTCAAGGGTTTTGCTATTTTGGAAAAATCTTGGATGAATCTTCTGTAGTAACCAGCCAGTCCTAAAAATTGGCGTATATGCTTCGGAGTTTTCGGGTTTCCCACTTTTCAACGGTTTCAATTTTGCCGGATCCACTTGAATACCTTCTTTGTTCACTATGTGACCGAGGAATTGGACTTCTTCCAACCAAAATGCACACTTTGAAAACTTAGCGTACAGTTTTTCTTTTCTCAACAATTCTAGCACTTTTCTCAAATGTTCTTTGTGCTCTTGATCATTCTTTGAGTAAATAAGTAAGTCATCGATGAAAACAATGACAAACTTTTCAAGATATGGTCCACACACTCGGTTTATGAGGTCCATGAACACAGCTGGTGCGTTAGTCAAACCAAACGGCATAACCATAAACTCGTAATGACCGTAACACATCCTGAAAGCAGTCTTCGGAATATCATCCTCCTTCACCCGCATTTGATGATACCCGGAATGTAAATCGATCTTCGAATAAACCGATGAGCCTTGTAGTTGATCAAATAAGTCGTCGATTCTCGGTAGTGGGTATTCAACTCTCGGTAGTCGATACACAATCTGAATGTACCATCCTTATTTTTGACAAACAAAATAGGAGCTCCCCATGGTGATGTACTTGGTCGTATAAAACCACGCTCTAAAAGTTCTTATAATTGGCTTTGGAGTTTCTTCATTTTGCTGCGTGCGAGTCTGTATGGAGTACGAGCTATTGGTGCAGCTCCTGGTACGAGATCTATTTAAAATTTAACAGATCGGTGTGGAGGTAGTCCCGGTAATTCTTTCGAAAATACATCAGGAAATTCTTTTGCGACGGGAACATCATTGATGTTCTTATCTTCGGTATTGACTTTCTCGACGTGTGCTAGAACAGCATAGCAACCTTTTCTTATTAGTTTTCGTGCCTTCAGGTTACTAATAAGATTTAACTTCGCGTTGCTCTTTTCTCTGTACACCATTAAGGTTTTTCCTTGTTCTCGTACAATACGAATTACATTTTTGTAACATACGATTTCTGCTCTCTCCTTTTTCAACCAGTCCATGCCGATTATCACATCAAAACTCCCTAACTCTACTGGTATCAAATCAATCTTAAACATTTCGCTAACCAATTTAATTTTTCGATTCCGACATATATTATCTGCTGTAATTAATTTACCGTTTGCTAATTCGAGTAAAAATTTATTATCCAAGGGCGTCGGTGGACAACTTAGTTTAGCACAAAAATCTCTACTCATATAGCTTCTATCCGCACCTGAATCAAATAAAACATAAGCAGATTTAGTATCAATAAGAAATGTACCCATAACAAGCTCCGGGTCTTCCTGCGCTTCTGCCGTATTAATATTGAAAACTCTTCCGCGGCCTTGCCCATTAGTATTCCCCTTATTCGGGAAATCTCTATTAATGTGGCCTGGTTTTCCACATCCAAAACAAACTATGGCGGCATTATTTGTTCCAACATTATTTGTTCTTTTAATTCTGTTATATATTGGTCCGTAGACCTCACACTTCATCGTGCTATGACCATTTCTTTTACACCTGTTGCAAAATGTCGTGCAGAACCCCGGGTGATACTCTTCACACCTTTGGCATGGCTGTTTTTGGTTTTTGTTGCCATTGTTGTTGTTGAGATTGTTGGTGGGATTTTTATTGTTGTTGAAACGATTGTTGTAGTTGTTGTTGTTGTTGGGATGTTTGTTGTAGTTATTGTTAGGATTGCGGTTATTGTTGCGATTGTTGTTGCTGTTGTTATGATTGTTATTGTGATTGTGGTTGTGATTGTTGTTGTTGTTGTATTGGTGACCCTTGTCACTGGTTTCTTCCCACTTTCTCTTGACCTGTTTCATGTTGGCCTCTTCGGCAGCATGCTCATTAATCCTTTCCTCAATCTGGTTTACTAGTTTGTGAGCCATACAGCTTGCCTTTTGTATAGAGGCGGGCTCGTGTGAACTCACATCTTCTTGAATCCTTTCTGGTAACCCTTTAACAAATGCGTCGATCTTCTCTTCTTCATCTTCGAACACTCTTGGACATAATAGGCACAACTCTGTGAATTGTCATTCATACGTGGTAATGTCTAATCCTTGCGTTCGTAATCCTCTAAGCTCTACTTTGAGCTTATTGACCTCGTTTCTGGGGCAATATTGTTCATTCATTAGGTGTTTGAATGCCGACCACGGTAGCGCGTAGGCAGTATCTTGTCCCACCTGCTCGAGATAGGTATTCCACAATGTTAACGCAGTGCCTATGAAGGTATGCGTAACGTACTTTACTTTATCTTCTTCAGTGCACTTAGTTATAGCAAACACTGATTCGACCTTCTCGGACCACCGTTTTAATCCAATTGGACCCTTGATTCCATCGAGTTCCAGAGGTTTGCAGGCAGTGAATTCTTTGTAGGAGCATCCTACACGATTTCTTATGGAATTAGTTCCACTGCTAGATCCAGAGTTATTGTTATTTTGCATCACAGCCTGTACTGCAGCTATGTTTGCTGCAAGGAAAAACACGGAAGTCTTCCTCGCTCATGTTCAAGTTCTGACGAGTAGTCAGTGCCATTCCTTTCAAAAATAGCCAAAAGAATTAAGTTAATCATATAGAATATTAAGAGTAGTCAATAATATTTCGTAGCATAATATGAACTTATTTATAAAAGCTTTTTCTTCATATTAGCGTTTTATAATTTTTCATTCGGGTAGTACTTACCCGTTAAGTTCATACTTAGTAGCTAATATACAATTCAACTACTACGATTCTATATGAAAAACTAATTACAATAATATTTCGCGTTCAAACTTTTATACAATATTTTACAAACTTACAATACTGCTATTTTATATATAGCATGAAATATAGCACACAATAACTTTGATACAAGGCAATTGCGAATACAATTCTAGTTTAACGCGAGTCGTTCCGCAAAGGCAATAAAGATACGTAATTCATAGGTCCAGAAGCAAGTCATGCATTCAGGTTGTACTAAAATTATTTCCCATCCTTGGTTATGTGGAACATAACCATTGTGACCGTTGGCTAGGCAGCATGTTGTAACGTCGTCAAAAAGAAGAGGGTTTCGTAATGCCCAACAGCCTCGTAACAATCTAAAAACCTTGTTTCTCACCCTAACTACCGAATCCGTCACTTGTGGGAAGGTTTTATTTAAAAGTTGTAATCCGATGTTCTTTTTCTCACTTTGGTGAGAAGCGAACATCACTAACCCGTAAGCATAACATGCTTGTTTATGTTGCATGTTAGAAGCTCTTTCTAAAGCACGAAGTCCTATGTTGGGATATGTTGAGTCAAAATAAGTTCTTAGCCCGTAACGTAAAATTGCACTTGGGTTCCCCGCATTTAACGCTTTAAATAAAACACGGCGTAACTTAAGGTCTCCCCAATATGATATACCCTATCTTTTAAAAGAAAGCCTTTTATAAACTAAGGCATGCCTGGAACGTTCTTCAAATGTTCTACAAACTAATTTTGCTGTAAATAATTGTGCCGACGAATTTTGACCGACTCTAGACAAGATTTCATCAATCATGTCCCCGGGTAGGTCTTCTAAAATTTTTGGTTGTCTATCCTTAACATCCATTTTATGTTTTTATACTATAAAAATAGACGAGGGTTAGATTCATAAAAGATACTTAACAAACAATACAAGCAATTTTTACATATATCATAAAAGCACAAGCACACTATATTACATATATTACATCGCATGATTACAACTCTTTATTCCGACTCACTTGTTTCTTCTTCTTCGGACTTGGTTTGTTTCGCTAATTTCCTAGGGATATATGGTGCTCCCATAATACGAGCCGTTCTTTTCACAAATTGTCTAGAAAAACCTGGTGGCTTAGATGTTCCCGAGTTATAGCTAAAACTTAAGAAATACGGGTGTTGACGGTATTTCCCATCGGGATATTTCATGTTAACATAGAGGTCATCAGGGTTGGAATTATGTTTCTCTATTTTGATGCCTTTTCTCTTATTATTTTCTTTTGCCTTTTCAAATTGGGTCAGGGTAATTTCTATAACATCATCAGAATCCTCTTTGGGATCCAATTCATAGAAAAATTGGTAATCTTCCCAATATTTTGCTTCCTCGGCGGAAACACCATTGACCATTATTAGTTTTGGTCCATTGGTTGAGGGTTTTCTTTTATTTATCCGTTTTTCAGTGGTTTCTTATATTTCCTCCTCCGGAACCTCTTCTTCTTCCGGTTCCTCTTCTTCCGGTTCCTCTTCGGGAATTTGTGAGTCTTCCCAATATATATTCGAATCTTCATTATTATTAGGTGAGTCAATGGGATTTGTACTAAAGGTAGACATCTATCACACAATATCAAACACATTAAGAGATTAATATATCAGATAATATTTACATGTTAATAATATATAGTTTCCAACAAAAAGTGTTAAGCAATCGTTTTCTTTTTAAGAAAACACGGTCGAAGTCCAGACTCACTAATGCATCCTAACAAACTCGGTAAGACACACTAATGTAAATTTTTGGTTCTCTAAGACTAATGCTCTGATACCAACTGAGATGTCCCATTCATATCGATTATAAACGTTCCATATTAATTGATTTCGTTGCGAGGTTTTGACCTCTATATGAGATGTTTTTCAAAAACTGCATTCGATTTTAAAACAAACCATAACCTTTATTTTATCGATAAAGGTTTAAGAATATTACGACGATAATCAAATAATGATAATCTAAAATATAGCGTTTTGACACGATTATTACATAATGTTTTACAATAATATTACACATCAATTTAAATCTTAGAATGCAGTTTTTAAACAATATTATACAAGCATGCTGACTCCAACTCTTGTCCATAAATTAGCATGCAACAGCGGAAGCTCTTAATAATCACCTGAGAATAAACATGCTTTAAATGTCATCAAAAATGTTGGTAAGTTATAGGTTTAACCTATATATTTATCAATTCGTAGACTACAAGATTTCATATTTCCATTTCTTGTAAACAACATGCATGCATAAAAATCATTCATATGGATTGAACACCTGGTAACCGACATTAACAAGATGCATATAAGAATATCTCCTATCATTCCGGGACATCATTCAGACATGATAAAACAACATCGAAGTACTAAAGCATCCGCAACCACTGATGGGGTTTGTTAGGCCCACTAGATCTATCTTTAGGATTCACGTCAATTAGTAGATCGGTTTACTAATTCTTAGGATACCAAGCAAAAAGGGGCATATTCGGCTTCGATCACTCACCCATGGAATGTAGTTTTGATTAATTGTGTCTATTTCGTAAAACATTTATAAAACTGCATGTATTCTCATCCCAAAAATATTAGATTTTAAAAGTGGGACTATAACTCACTTTCACAGATTTTTACTTCGTCGAGAAGTAAGAATTGGCCACTGGTCGATTCACGTACCTATAACAAATATGTACATATATATCAAATTATGATCAAAATATATTCACAACATTTTTTATTATGTTTTAATGATTTAAGTTTGTTAAGTTAGCAGTCCAACGTTAGTAATCTACAACTAGTTGTCCACAGTTAGATGTACAGAAATAAATCAATATATATATATTATCTCGAATCAATCCACGACCCAGTGAATACAAGTCTCAGGCTAGATCACAACTCAAAGTATATATATTATTTTGGAATCAACCTCAACCCTGTATAGCTAACTCAAGCATTACTGCATATAGAGTGCCTATGGTTGTTCCAAATAATATATATAGATGGGTTGATATGATATGTCAAAACATTGTATACGTGTCTATGGTATCCCAAGATTACATAATATATGTTAGAATACAATATAAATTAGTTAAGTTATGGTTAGTCTAAATTTGTTACAAAATTTAGTAGCTAAAACTAGCAAATTTATCCAATTTTGTTTTACCCATAACTTCTTCGTTTCAAATCCGTTTTGAGTGATTCAAGTTTCCATGGTTTCATAATGAATTGAAATTTATGAAACTAAACAGAAAAAATATAAGTTTATAGTCAGAAATACAGGTTACAAGTCATTTTATAAAGAGGTAGTCATTTCCGTCGAAAGAACGACATCTTGATGACCATTTTGAAAAACATACTTGAACTTTGAGTTTAACCATGATTTTTGGATATAGTTTCATGTTCATAATAAAAATCATTTTCCTAGAAGAACAACTTTTAAATCAAAGTTTATCATAGTTTTTAATTACCATACCCAAAACAGCCCGCGGTGTTACTACAACGGTGTATGTCCGATTTTACGGTGTTTTTCGTGTTTCCAAGTTTTAAATCATTAAGTTAGCATATCATATAGATATAGAACATGTGTTTAGTTGATTTTAAAAGTTAAGTTAGAAGGATTAGTTTTGTTTGCGAACAAGTTTAGAATTAACTAAACTATGTTCTAGTGATTACAAGTTTAAATCTTCGAATAAGATAGTTATATATATATATATATATATATATATATATATATATATATATATATATATATATATATATATATATATATATATATATATATATATATATATATATATATATATATATATATATATATATGAATTGAATGATGTTATGAACATCATTACTACCTTAAGTTTAGTAGGTAAACTTACTGGAAGTGACAAAAATTGATCTAGCTTCAAAGGATCTTGGATGGCTTGAAAGTTCTTGAAGTAGAATCATGACACAAAAACAAGTTCAAGTAAGATTTTTACTCGAATTAAGATAGTTTATAGTTATAGAAATCGAATCAAAGTTTGAATATGAATATTACCTTGAATTAGAATGATAACCTACTGTAAATAACAGAGGTTTTCTAGATCTTAGATGATTACTTGGAATGGATTAGAAAGCTTGGAAGTAGAATTGTAAACTTGAAAGTATTCTTGATTTTATGAAACTTGAACTTATAGAATTTATGAAGAACACTTAGAACTTGAAGATAGAAATTGAGAGAGATCAATTAAATGAAGAAAATTGAAGAATAAAAGTGTTTGTAGGTGTTTTTGGTCGTTGGTATATGGATTAGATATAAAGGATATGTAAGTTTTTTTTTTTTTGTAAATAAGTCATGAATGATTTATAATATTTTTGTAATTTTGTGAGATATTTCATGCTAGTTGCCAAATTATGGTTCTCGGATGTTTAGGTGACTCACAAGGGCTGCTAAGAGCTGATCATTGAAGTATATATACCAATAGTTTGTACATCTAGGAGCTGTGTATTGTACGAGTACAAATACGGGTGCATACGAGCAGAATTGTGATGAAAATGAATGAGGATGTAATTGTAAGCATTTTTGTTAAGTAGAAGTACTTTGATATGTGTCTTGAAGTCTTTCAAAAGTTCACTAATACATCTAAATACACTACATGTATATACATTTTTAACTGAGTCGTTAAGTCATTGTTAGTCGTTACATGTAAGTGTTGTTTTGAAACCTTTAAGTTAACGATCTCATTTAATATAGTTAACCCATTATTTATTATATCTAATGAGATGTTAAATTATTACATTTTCATGATATTATATTGTATGAATATATCTTAATATGATATATATACATTAAAATGTCGTTACGATAATAATCGTTACATATATGCCTCGTTTCGAAATCCATAAGTTAGTAGTCTTGTTTTACATATGTAGTTGATTGTTAACACACATAATGATATATATATATATATAATTATCACTTTATTATGTTAAATATAGTGTAACAATACCTTAATATGATACATATGTATTTAGTAAGGCGTTGTTATAGCGATAATCGTTATATATATCGTTTCGAGTTTCTTAACTAAGTAATCTCATTTTTTATGTATATAACTCATTGTTAATATACCTAGTGAGATACTTACTTATCATAATATCTTGTTAACTATATATATATATATATATATATATATATATATATATATATATATATATATATATATATATATATATCCACATATATATATCATCATATAGTTTTTACAAGTTTTAACGTTCGTGAATCGCCGGTCAACTCGGGTGGTCAATTGTCTACATGAATCTCATTTTAATTAATCAAGTCTTAACAAGTTTGATTGCTTAACATGTTGGAAACATTTAATCATGTAAATATCAATTTCATTTAATATATATATAAATATCGAAAAGTTCGGGTCACTACATAAGATCACTTTATTTTTGTTAAAAGATCAAAACTTGTGTTTATGATCTTCATGTAACTTGTAGATCTAGCCTTTTGCTTTATGGATCTTCAAGAAAATTAAAGATCCAAGCTTTCTAGCTTAGGGTTTCATTATTTTATTTAGATCTTAGCTTTTTAGCTTATGGTCTCATTACTTTCACTAGATCTTAGCTTTCTAGCTTATGATCTCATTAATCTTGTAAAGATCCAAGCTTTCTATCTTAGGATTTCTTAATACTTGAGATCTAAGTTATTATTGTAGATCTCACTTACTTGGAACCTTTTTATGATTTTTATGGTGATAAAAATCAAGTCTTCATCATCTCATATGATGAAGATGCATAAACTTGTGTTAAAAGGACAAAGGTTGAAGCTTTATTGTGTTTATGCAATAAAGAGACAACCTTGATGTTTAAAACTTGTAGAATGTTAGCTTTTACTCTTAGTTGTGTGTTGATGGTTGAAACTTGGTCAAATTATGCTAAAACATCAAAGTGTTGTACACTTGAAGCTTACACGCATCAAGGATGAGAACCGTGATGAGCATCAAGCACTAAGAAACCCACCGGAGCACTTGTTTGCTATTTTTCGGGGTCTGATCAGACTCCTAGGACTTCTGAAAATTTATTTTCAGATAGTTCGGTTCGAGTAGATGACTTTTCGTTCAAGACTCGCCTAAATCCGATATACGGTTTAGGATTTATAGCCTTCCGAAAGTCACTACGCCCTTGTAACGACGTGCTGAAAAAATTCTGACCTACTCGTGCTTGAACCATCGCCACGGTCAAATGACATCGAGTTAGGATCTGAAAATTGGACAGCGGTTAGAGGACTCACATATGGAGCCTTGGCCACAGACCACGTGTCCTTTCGTTTTGTATAGAGGTCGTAGCAGCTGTCCGAAGTCAGTCTTTTGTTTCAATCTCTATTCTTGTTGAAAACTTACTTTAGCTTTTACTAATGATGATGATACTTAAGACTTAATTTATTCACTTTTAAACTTTTGGGGAAAATATACTGACCTAGTGACCTTTGACTTAGGTTAAGGACCTTTCGGACCGACTTACTACTTGCATACGTTCCGTACTGACTTTTACTGCATTTATCACTGTGAGTTATAGCTTCCCTTTTTACTTTACTATTTTTGGGACTGAAAATACATGCGCTTTTTATGTTTTACTTACTTGACACGAGTACTTAAACTTTATATATGTGTGGGTTATATAACGGCATAAACATTCCCCTTAGCACGGTAACGTTTAACTATTGGTTTTTGAACCGGTAGACGCGAATCTTAGATATGGATCCATAGGGTTTGACATCCCCACTCGAGCTAATCGCGCTAGCATTTAACGGGTGTTTAATACTTCGAGAACATACGCACTCGCCAAGTGTACTTTTAGGGGGTGCTATTTACTTTACGTTAAGTTAGTTACTGGGTGCCCACGGATAAGCATATACTTTTCATACTATTTCGAATACGAAATCTCGTGGTCTACATTATATCGTTAATTACAAAAACTATAGCTCACCAACATTCGTGTTGACTTTTTAGCATGTTTTATTCTCAGGTAAATAAGACGCTTATTTCTTTCGTTGTAATAGATTGCTGCGTTAGACTTCCGCTGCATCGTTTAGAGATGTCTCAATCATGGAACTTTTATCTTGCATTCACAACTTATGTTATTTCTTAATAATGGCTTTGTAATGACCTTTGAGTCACGTACTTATGTTTATGCTTTCTATTCGTAGAAGCACGTTATCTTTTGTAAAACGTTATCTTTTTATGAATGCAAAAACTGGTTTTTAAACAGTATATAGCGTTTGACCTAGTAATGATCCTGTTTTTGATGATCCGTACACGATGGTTTTATACTGGGTGTCACATTTGGTATCAGAGCGTTGGTTGTAGGGAATTAGGTTGCATTAGTGTGTCTTGACCGAGTCGAGTAGGATTCACTAATAGGACTAATCTATAACTTGCTCGTTTACTTGTTTCTGCGGAACTGTTGCATGCTACTGCTTGCTTTTACTGCTATGTGAACTTACTGTTTGCTATTGCTTATTCTCGCTACTGCCTGCTACTATCTGTTTTTGATTGCATGTTACTTCTGTTTGATACTGTTACTATTGCCATGTACTGCTAGGATACTGTAGTGCCTGATTACGTGCTTGTTATATGTCTTACTGACATGAAAAAAGTTATTTTTCCTTGTTCAGATGTCAGACATGCCGCCCATGACCTTTGACTTCGAGAGTGACTCAGATACGTCTGCTACATCGCCTACTATTGTTGCTGACTCACCGCTACCCTCCGGCAACTCTGGCGATTCGTCTTCTGGAGATAGTAGATGTGACAACCTGGAAATTTCTGAACAAATTTAAACTTTATCTTTATATTATTCCGACATGATAAGCAAAGTTTGTTAAGTTGAATCTCAAGGATTTTAAACTATGATCATACATTCATTTAACCTCGACCAAATTACGACGATTCACGAACCATTATATAAATGAATAGGATTATATGTATATATATATATATATATATATATATATATATATATATATATATATATATATATATATATTATAACTTGAGAATATTAACAAAGTATTAAACGTATAATACTTTACATAAACGTATTTGTTCCAATATATTTATCGAAGGAATTATAAGATAATATCAAATGATTGATTTATCAGAAATACATTATGATTTGAATACGGGTCCCTGTTGTGAGGTCCACTATGATTTGAGAAATCTGTTTTATTCGGAAAATGGTAAAGTGATTACAAGTAGGAACAAAGTGTTAAATAACGAAAGTTAGACAAAAGTTAGTGGAGAGTTGAATTTCATAATATTTGATTGATCTATTTTCAAACGTGCGGAAATGTTTTTCGATTAAATAGAATTTTATTATTAAGATGTTTTTATAACATAATTTGATTATATATACAAAAGGTTGGTATATTAATTATTAAGTACTTAAATAACTCGCAACGTGTATTTAAAACATGTTTATGAATACTGAGTATATATGGTTTCAAATTAATTAAGTAAACGATAATAACATTTGTTTATTGAGTCGTTTAATATTTATATAGGTTAACTAGAACATTTTAAAAGTTAAAATAACGCTAGTACATAAATGAACTATATCTAGTTAAGTTTTAAAATGAAAACGTTACATGATATAATATTTTTCTATTATGTAAACGTTCTTAAATTATACATTGAACTATAATTAGTTTTGAAAACTAGATATTATATTATTAAATGAATATTTTATATTTATATTTCAAAATAAAAATATATATATATATATATATATATATATTATACAATACGATAAAATATAATACTAACTTTGTTATAAAACATTTTAATTTAAAATAATACTTTTATAGTAAACAACGAGACATTGAATTATAGAAGCAAATGACCACGACACTCAAATGTAAAGGTTATACTTTGGGTAATATAGTCTATTGATGATTATGTCTAATATTTGATAAAAGTACACGTCACGAAACGTAAAGTACAAGTTTTGTAAGCGTACGAAACTTCGTTCGAGAAACCGGAACTGAGACATAAGTCAAGTGACAACGTACGAAACATTGGAACTAAAATTACAAATTAACTATGCCCTTGAATATAATATAATATATATATAATTATATAAATTAAATATATATATATTAAATATTAATAAAAACCGTCGGTAACATAAGTTAAAATGAGAAGTGAGCTAGAGTTAGGCCTCATGCGATCGCATGAGTGCCCCTCAATAACCTCATGCGATCGCATGAGGGGGGTTGGTGAGCCAACTCCTTTTAAGGGTCGAACGTTTTCTTTTTCTGATTCAGTTTTTCTTTCACAACATCTCTGCTCTACATTCATATATTTATATTAACATTAATATTAATATTAATATTAATATTATTATTATTAATATTATTATTATTATTATTATTATTATTATTATTAATTATTATTATTATTATTAAGATTAATATTATTATTAATCTTATAGTTAGGAGTATAATTATTAGTATTATTATACATAAAATACTACGACGAGGTTCTGCTCGCATGTTTTCAAAATGGGGTTTTAGAGAGGGATAGAGCTAAGAAAATTATGAATTATAGCTATGGAGGTTATGGGTAATATTCGAGGGTATGCTCGTGAGGTCAAACTAGTGTTTATCATCTTCGTTGCATCTACATACTTTCCTGCAATATTGAATCACAATATTGATACGTGAGAACTCATAACTTAACTTTTATATATTAATAGTGTATCCCTGACTAGTGCTCGAGTATATAGGGTTATGCATGCTTGTATGTTTAATATTGTCGTTAGATAGTTTATGATGAATCCTGAATTTAATACATATGCTACTAGGATAAGGTATTTAATATGCATGTCATTGGAAAGCTGAAGAAAAATTAATAACTTTTCATTTAAAAAGCGTATGATTTCGATGAATGGATTAAAAGATATCGTCAATTGAAATATCTATAATTTTAAAGTATTATTGTTAAAATGATTATTATTATCGTTATCGTTATCGTTACCGTTACCGTTACCGTTACCGTTATCGTTATCGTTATCGTTATCGTTATCGTTATCGTCGTTATTATTGTTATTATTAATATTATTATCTAATAATCATTATTATTATTATTATTATTATTATTATTATTATTATTATTATTATTATTATTATTATTATTATTATTACTATTATTATTATTATTATTATGATTATTATTATTATTATTGTTAATATTATTAAAATAATTAATATATTTATCAAAACTATCATTTAATTATTTTTATCGTCATTATTATTATTAAAAGTATCATTAATATTAAAACCATCATTTTTATTAAAATTATCATTTTTAAACAGAAATATCACTGTTATTATAAAAAGATCATAATCATTTTAGTATTATTATTATTAAAAATTATCATTTTAAATAGACTTATTATTTTTATAAAATATTATTATTATTGCTGTTAATATTAAAAAGTACCAATATTATTAAGATTATCATGATTAGAATTATCATTTTATCATAATTAATATCGTCACTAGTAAATATAAATATTGTTATTAGTAGAATAATAATAATTATTATTATCAATATTATTTCATCAAATGAATAAGTGATACAAAGGTATTTTACCACATGTAATATAATTACAATAATAATATATACCATTGTATTTTTATGATATTAAGAGAACCTTATAAATTTTATTACTTAAGATATATTAAATTATATTTTTATTATATATAAATTTTAATATAAACTTTTATTTATTAATAAATGATTTATTTTATTTACTTTAATAAAATATAATAAATATATTTAAATATATAAAATGACTGTATTTATGTTATATATTAAATATGTATAGATTTTGAAAGTCATTTTGGGTCAAACTGATTTTGTTAACTTTTACATATCGGTCTCGAGCATTAAGATTGTGGTACACTATGACTTGACCTTAATTGATAGACAGACATTGACCATTATATAAATATATATATACTTAATATAGGTTCGTGAATCTGAGGCCAACCCTGCACTTGTTCAGTGTCGTCATATGCATTATTGCTATGAAATACAGTATTGTGAGTTTCATTACTCCTTTTTTATATATATTTTTGGGACTGAGAATACATACGATGCCTTTATAATTGTTTTACGAAATAGACACAAGTACTTGAAACTACATTCTATGGTTAAATTATTATACCGGATATCACCCTTTTAGCTTGGTAGCCTACGAATTTGAGAACAGACTCCCAAATTGACGCGAATCCTGAAGATAGATCTATGGGTCTAACGAACCCCATCCAGGTTATGGATGCTTTAGTACTTCGATTTTTATATACAGATGAGTGTACCTGTATATTGGGGATATTCTAGATGCATTTGTTAATGTCGGTTACCAGGTGTTCACCATATGAATGATTTTTTAATTCGCAGGTTATGCGTATGATAATGCTAAAAACGAACATATATTTCATAGCATTATTCCTCAAGAAAGACAAGCTTTTAGTTGCAATTGTTCTATTTACAAGTGATATTCGTTTAAATAATAAAAGGTGAAGACAAAAGACAGATTCGACGAATTGAAGACGCAAACGACCAAAAAGCTCAAAAGAACAAAAGACAATCAAAGAGGTTCCAATTATTGATAAGAAACGTCTCGAAATTACAAGAGTACAAGATTTAAAACGCAAAATACAAAATATAAAATTGTACGCAAGGACGTTCGAAAATCCGGAACCAGGACCAGAGTCAACTCTCAACGCTAGACGCAACGGACTAAAAATTACAAGTCTACTATGCACAAGAATATAATATAATATATAAATAATTATATTAATTATTTATATTTTATATTTATATATAAAATCCGTCGGCAAGAAAGACTCCAAAAGATGTGAGCTGTAATTTCAATCTCCGTGACTCGCGGAGTTTGAAGGCAAAATTCACCGCGAGTCGCGGAGCCCCAAATTTCGAAATTCCCTATAAAGCCAACCGAATTCTGATCACAATTCATATCTTTTTCTTCTCTTATCATACGTAAAATTTATATATATATATAATTTATATTTTAATTTTAATTATAATTCTAATAATAAGGGTATGTTAGCGAATGTTGTAAGGGTGTAAGTCGAAATTCTGTCCGTATAACGCTACACTATTTTTAATCATTGTAAGTTATGTTCAACCTTTTTACATTAATGTCTCGTAGCTAAGTTATTATTATGCTTATTTAAAACGAAGTAATCATGATGTTGGGCTAATTACTAAAATTGGGTAATTGGGCTTTGTACCATAATTGGGGTTTGGACAAAAGAACGACACTTGTGGAAATTAGACTATGGGCTATTAATGGGCTTTATATTTGTTTAACTAAATGATAGTTTGTTAATGTTAATATAAAGATTTACAATTGGGCGTCCCTATAAATTACCATATACACTCGATCGGACACGATGGGCGGGGTATTTATATGTATGAATAATCGTTCATTTAACCGGACACGGGAATGGATTAATAGCCACTAGAATAATTAAAACAGGGGTGAAATTACATTCAAGGGTAATTGGTGTAATTGTTAACAAAGTAGTAAAACCTTGGTTTACACACAGTCGATAACCTGGTGTATTCATTAAACAAAGTATTAAAACCTTGTTACAATTCGAATCCCCAATTAGTTGGAATATTTAACTTCGGGTATAAGAATAATTTGATGAGGACACTCGCACTTTATATTTATGACTGATGGACTGTTATGGACAAAAACCAGACGGACATATTAAATAATCCAGGACAAAGGACAATTAACCCATGGGCATAAAACTAAAATCAACACGTCAAACATCATGATTACGGAAGTTTAAATAAGCATAATTCTTTTATTTCATATTTAATTTCCTTTATTTTATATTTAATTGCACTTCTAATTATCGCACTTTTATTTATTGTTATTTAATCGCACTTTTAATTATCGTACTTTTTAATTATCGTAAGTTTATTTTATCGCACTTTTATTATTCGCAATTTCATTATCGTTATTTACTTTACTCTTTAATTTAAGTCTTGTATTTATTTTATATTTTACATTAGGTTTTAACTGCGACTAAAGTCTTAAAATCGACAAACCGGTCATTAAACGGTAAAAACCCCCTTTATAATAATAATATTACTTATATATATATTTGTATTTTTAATAAAAGTAAACTAATATAGCGTTGAGCTTTGTTTAAAGATTTCCCTGTGGAACGAACCGGACTTACTAAAAACTACACTACTGTACGATTAGGTACACTGCCTATAAGTGTTGTAGCAAGGTTTAAGTATATCCATTCTATAAATAAATAAATATCTTGTGTAAAATTGTATCGTATTTAATAGTATTTCCTGCTAAAATTAATAACTATTTTATATACACCTCGCATAACATCAAGTATTTTTGGCGCCGCTGCCGGGGACTTATCTTAAAAGCCGGAAGCGCAACGCTAATATATAAAAAAAAAAATTTAGTTTACTTTTATTAAAAATTCGTTTTTGTAAAAATACGTTTTAAATATTCGAAAAATATAAAAAGAAAAACAAAAATATAAGTATTTTTAAGATTTTGTTAAATATTTAAGTTTTATAAGTTTTTTTATTTTTAGTTTAGTTTATAAAAATATAAGTTTTATTAAATATCTTTTATTTATTAAAAAAAAAAAAAACAGAAAACAGAAAATAAAATAAAAAAAATAAATAAAGAAAAACGCGTTGAAATTATAAGCTGTCATCTGAATTTTTGAACCCCGCGACTCGCGGGGTTTGATGTATTAATTACCGCAACTCGCGGAGGGTATCTGACAGGCGACAGGAAGCCCTAATTCAACATTAATTACGGTTTATAATTAATTATAATTATTATTTAACCCTAATTATTATTATTATTATTATTAGTTTTATTTTTACTTTTACTTTTTATTTAATTTATGTATTTAGTATTAATTAGTTTTAATTAAATTGTAAAATTAGTAGTTTTATTAAATAAATAATATAAAAATAATATTTTTATAAAAATTGTACTTTTTACAACTTTTTGTATATTTTTATATTTTGTCCCTTTTTAATCGTTGTAGCATAACTTTTGTATTTTTAGCTCATATTTAATTTTAAACTTAGTTTTTGCTATAGTTATTTTTACTCCTAGATTTTTAGGCTTTGCCGTAGAATTCCTTAAGTGTTTTTTCTTTAGACTAAGATTTAGGTGCTTTAGAATTTTGCGACGCCTTTTTAAGTTTTAGTTTCTTTTTAAGTTATTTCCATTTGGGATTTAGTTTTTCCTTGTAAGCTTTAATATTTTTAGACCTTTTACTATGTATCAATTGTCATTCCAATTAGTAATTTCAATTTGCGATTATAATTTTAAGTTAGTTGTAGTAATAAGGTTAGGTTAGTTAAGTATTTTTAAGTTTTTATAAGTTTCTTTTATTTTTCCGTCACCTTTTATTTTTCAACCATTTTTTCTTTTTCGACCTTTTGCGACGAACTCTTTTTCTCTCTTATTTCTCGCTATTCTAGTTTTTAGGACTTAGAATTTTTTCTACTTCTTATCTAAATTTCTTAAAATTACGAAAATTTATTTTAAGTGGTTAAATTGATAGACATCAAAATTTTCTGGTTCGTAGTAATAGTTGGATTTGTACGTGGACCGGGTTATTGGAGCCAAACAGTCCTCAATTATATTGAGACCAAACGAATCCTGCCCCTCTGCTGCATCTTTTGGCTATTCGAAACGTGGGCAAAATCAGAAAAGTCTATTGATTGGATAACTTATTATAATTTTTCTTTCCTTTTAAAAACTAATAGGATATTCAGTGAATGCACCGAGCAAGACGTTCATCACCTTTTGTACGTTCACCACCTGTAACTAGATCAAGACATTTAGCAAATATAACCGCCGTTGATTTTTCTTTAGAATCGTCATCCAGTCGACCAAGTACTTCAGTTCAAATTTCCGATAATCCATTTTTTGAACCCAACCTCACAATTGAGAATCCGGAAAATATTCAGGAACGGTTCGTAGATCCTGAACCATTAAACTTTCCTCCGGAGCCACCAATCATTCAAACAGAGATTGTTGAGGAACGAACTATTAAATCAGAATCATCTAGTGATACCGATTCAACAAATTCAATTATGGAGAATCTGGAACCTTTAAGTATGGAAGACCGAATGAGAGCTAAACGCACTGGCCAAGGTCACGCAATTACTCATCCAGACATTAATGCGCCAGATTATGAAATCAAAGGACAAATTCTACACATGGTGACTAATCAATGCCAATTTAGTGGTGCGCCGAAGGAAGATCCAAATGAACATCTACGTACCTTTAATAGGATCTGCACACTATTTAAAATACGAGAAGTGGAGGATGAACAGATATATCTCATGTTATTTCCCTGGACTTTAAAGGGAGAAGCCAAAGATTGGTTGGAATCGTTACCTGAAGGGGCGATCGATACATGGGACGTTTTAATTGACAAATTTCTTAAACAATTCTTTCCTGCATCTAAAGCCGTAAGACTTCAAGCAGAAATTGTTACGTTCACACAGAAACCAAATGAAACTCTATATGAGGCGTGGACAAGATATGGAAAGTTATTAAGAGGATGTCCGCAACATGGTTTAGACACCTGTCAAATAGTACAAATATTCTACCAAGGATGCGACATCACTACAAGAAAAGACATAGATATAGCAGCTGGTGGTTCTATTATGAAGAAAACCGAAACTGATGCTTACAAAATTATTGATAACACTGCTTCCCACTCACATGAGTGGCACCAAGAAAAAGATATCATTAGATCATCTAAAGCAGCTAGATCCGATTCTAGCCATGACTTAGATTCCATTTCCGCAAAGATAGATGTTGTGGAGAGACGAATGGAAAAGATGACTAAAGATATTCACTCAATACGAATTAGTTGTGAGCAGTGTGGAGGACCACATTTGACAAAAGATTGTCTCAGTATTGAATTAACAATGGAACAAATAGAGAATATTTCATACATAAACCAAAGGCCTGGAAATAATTATCAGAATAATTATCAACCGCCAAGACCGATTTACAATCAAAACCAGAATTATAACCGAAATATTCCATACAACAACCAACAAGGTCCTAGCAATCAACAAGTATCCAATAATACTTACAATCAGCAAAGACCTAATTTTCAAAACAAACCACCACAACAAACCGATGATAAAAAGCCGAATTTAGAAGATATGATGACGAAGCTAGTTGAAACTCAAACGCAGTTTTTCACGTCTCAGAAACAAACTAATGAACAAAATGCTCAAGCATTTAGAAATCAACAAGCTTCTATTCAAAATCTGGAACAAGAAGTAAGTAACCTAGCAAGGTTAATAGGTGAAAAAAAACCGGGAAGTCTACCTAGTGATACAAATGCTAACCCCCGGAATGAAACAGCTAAAGCCATTACCACAAGAAGTGGTACAACACTTAAACCACCTGAAATACCTGTAACTTCTGATGAAACTATTCCTACTCCACAAGAACCACAACCTGATCAAGATAAGGAAAAAGAACCGGTAGTTGAAAAGGTTAATGAAGATAACACAGTTAAGGATAAACCTTATGTTAAACCATACCAACCACCACTTCCTTACCCGAGTAAAATGAAGAAAGAGAAACTTGAAGCCGAGCAATCCAAATTTTTGGATATGTTTAAACAGATAAATGTAAATCTTCCTTTCATTGATGTGATTTCAGGAATGCCAAGATATGCTAAATTCTTGAAAGATCTAATCTCAAATAGAAAGAAAATGGAAGAACTCTCGGCTGTTACTATGAATGCTAATTGTTCAGCAGTGCTGTTGAATAAGATACCAGAAAAACTATCTGATCCAGGAAGTTTCACAATTCCATGTTTTCTGGGTAGTCTTAGTTCAATAGAAGCATTGGCAGACTTAGGTGCTAGTATAAATCTAATGCCGTATTCACTATACGCTAAACTAGACCTTGGAGAATTGAAACCAACAAGAATAAGCATCCAACTAGCCGATAGATCAATAAAATATCCTAGAGGGATAATGGAGAACATGCTAGTTAAAGTTGGTACTTTAGTATTTCCAGTAGATTTTGTTGTTTTGGACATGGAAGAAGATTCTCAAGTTCCTCTCATATTAGGAAGACCATTCTTAAACACGGCTAAAGCAATGATAGACGTGTTCGGTAAGAAACTGACCCTAAGTATAGAGGATGAGAGTGTTACCTTTTCAGTTGATAGAGCAATGCAACAACCACAATCTGCAGATGATACATGTTATTATATTCAAACTATAGATGCACATGCAGAATTATTAGAAGAATTTCCAGAATTACAAGGAACAGGAGAATGTTCTTTAGGAGAAGGTAATGAACCAATTGATGAAGCTGAAATGTTAGCTACACTTATAGCTAATGGATATGAACCAACAACAGAAGAAATTCAAATGCTAAAAGAGGAAGACAGATATCGATATAAATCATCGATAGAAGAACCTCCGAAATTAGAGTTAAAGCCACTTCCAAACCATTTGGAATACGCTTATTTACATGGTGAATCTGAATTACCTGTAATAATATCGTCTTCTCTTACTGAAAATGAGAAATCACAACTCATTTCTGTGTTAAAAGCTCATAAACCAGCCAGTGCATGGAAGATTCATGATATTAAAGGAATAAGTCCTTCGTATTGCACACATAAAATCCTTATGGAAGAAGGTCATAAAACGTATGTGCAACGCCAACGAAGACTAAATCCTAATATGCAAGATGTAGTTAAGAAAGAGATTATTAAACTGCTAGATGCAAGTTTAATTTATCCAATCTCTGATAGTCCATGGGTAAGCCCAGTTCAATGCGTGCCTAAGAAGGGTGGCATGACTGTCATTACAAATGAGAAAAATGAGCTTATTCCTACTAGGACTGTAACAGGATGGCGTGTATGTATTGATTATAGAAAATTAAATGACGCCACCAGAAAAGATCACTTTCCCTTACCTTTCATAGATCAAATGTTGGAAAGATTAGCCGGAAATAGTTACTATTGTTTTCTAGATGGATTTTCCGGATATTTTCAAATTCCAATAGCACCCGAGGACCAAGAAAAAACCACATTCACGTGCCCTTATGGTACTTTTGCTTACAAACGCATGCCATTTGGACTTTGCAACGCCCCTGCAACCTTTCAAAGGTGCATGATGGCGATTTTTCACGACATGATAGAAGAATGCATGGAAGTATTCATGGATGACTTTTCAGTCTTCGGTGATACATTTAAATCATGTCTAGTTAATCTGGAACGAATGCTAATTAGATGCGAAAAATCAAATCTAGTACTTAATTGGGAGAAATGCCATTTCATGGTTAAAGAAGGCATCGTTCTTGGACATAAAATTTCAAAAGAAGGAATTGAAGTGGATAGAGCTAAAGTAGATGTAATTGCTAAACTTCCACATCCCACCAATGTTAGAGGAGTTAGGAGTTTTCTAGGGCATGTCGGTTTTTACCGTCGTTTCATAAAAGATTTTTCTAAAATTGCCACTCCTATGAATAAACTCCTAGAAAAGGATGCGCCATTCATCTTTTCAGATGAGTGTATCAAATCTTTTAATATTCTTAAAGAAAAACTCACTAATGCACCGATCATGATAACACCAAATTGGAATCTACCATTTGAACTAATGTGCGATGCAAGTGATTTTGCAATGGGAGCCGTTTTAGGACAAAGGATTGAAAAACGATTTCAACCTATATATTATGCTAGTAAGAAGTTACAAGGAGCACAAACGAACTATACAACTACTGAAAAAGAACTCCTTGCTATTGTCTTTGCTTTTGACAAATTTCGATCATATCTCGTTCTAGCAAAAACGGTGGTCTATACCGACCATTCTGCTCTTAGATACCTATTTTCAAAACAAGATGCTAAACCAAGATTAATCCGTTGGATCTTACTCTTACAAGAGTTTGATATTGAAATCCGAGATAAAAGAGTAGCAGAAAATCTCGCCGCTGATCATCTTTCTCGTCTTGAAAATCTCGAATTAGAAGTTCTAAATGAATCAGCCATACAAGACAACTTTCCTGATGAATATCTATTGAAGATAGATTATAAAGAAATCCCATGGTTTGCAGACTATGCAAACTACTTAGTTTGTGGATTCCTTGAAAAAGGATTATCGTACCAAAGACGAAAGAAATTCTTCAGTGATATAAAACACTATTTCTGGGAAGATCCACATTTGTTTAAAAGTTGTCCCGATGGAATAATACGCCGATGTGTATTTGGAGATGAAGCCAATCAAATATTAAACCATTGTCACACAGGACCAACAGGAGGGCATTATGGGCCTCAACTAACAGCAAGAAAAGTTTATGAAGCTGGATTCTATTGGCCTACAATTTACAAAGACGCACACCTTCTTTGCAAATCCTGTGATGCATGTCAAAGGGCCGGAAAAATAAGTCAACGTGATGAAATGCCACAAAATGTCATTCAAGTATGTGAAGTATTTGACATTTGGGGTATTGACTTTATGGGTCCATTTCCAAAATCTCATAATAATCTATATATACTCGTAGCCATTGATTATGTATCTAAATGGGCGGAAGCACAAGCTCTCCCAACTAACGATGCACGAGTTGTAGTCAACTTTTTAAAACGTATTTTTGCAAGGTTTGGAACACCGAAAGCTTTAATAAGTGATCGGGGTACTCATTTCTGTAATAATCAACTTGAGAAAGTTCTTAAAAGATATGGAGTAACTCATAAAATCTCCACCGCATATCATCCACAAACAAGTGGACAAGTTGAAAATACCAACCGAGCTTTAAAACGTATTCTAGAGAAAACCGTAGGATCAAATCCGAAGGAATGGTCCATTAAATTGGAGGATGCACTCTGGGCTTTTAGAACAGCCTACAAAACTCCAATTGGAACCACACCTTTTAGACTTGTTTATGGAAAAGCATGTCATCTTCCTGTAGAAATTGAACACAAAGCATTTTGGGCTTTGAAGACATGTAATCTTGATTTACATGAAGCTGGACGTCTACGATTAAGTCAACTAAATGAATTAGAAGAATTAAGACATGAAGCATACGATAATTCGTTAATCTATAAAGAAAGAACAAAGAAATGGCATGATAAAAGAATCAGAAGTTCAAAAGAATTTAAAGAAGGAGACAGAGTTCTTCTTTTCAATTCACGATTCAAGCTATTTCCTGAAAAATTGAAATCAAGATGGTCTGGACCATTCATAGTCAAAAGAGTTTTTCCATACGGAACGATAGAATTAATAAATTCAAATGGGATTGAATTTAAAGTTAATGGTCACAGAGTTAAACATTACATACATGGTCCGATGGAAGTCGACAACGAAGCTAAACACAATTTCGACACCACAGCTAACTAAGTGTGGGGAGAATCAAGTCTTTAAAGGATAATATGTATTTCTGTTAGAGTTAGATTGTCTGTTTTCGTGTAGTTCTCGAAAATCGAACACGTATGGTCTTTCCCTAGCAGACCCTAAAGAACTAGTCTTCTCCCCTCATTCTGAATTTTTATTTTTTTTAGGTTTTTACAAAATGAAGACTGCCTGTGAACTAAACCATGGTCTAATGCTACACGCTTTGATCACTAAACGTAATAATGACATACTACCGAGTGAAATAGTATCAGTAATCAGAGAAAGAATGGACGGAGTTAGAAAAGAATCCAGATGCGAAGATAATAAGTTACAATTTGGTAAAGGAAAATCAAAATCCGCAGCGAAAAGAAGAGCACGACACTTAGAACGATGTCACAAATGCGGAAAATGGTCACATGGAGGTAAATGTTCAAATAATCAAACCTATTCAAATACCGAATTTGTTACTTTATGCAGGGACGGACCGTTCATATGTTTAGAAGAAAAGACACTGAATGCTCGAGGTTACGCCTATGTAGCTATGGAAAACCAATTAAACCGACTATCTTATGAATGGGATAGATCATATAACTAAGAAATCTATTTCACAGGTATGTCTGTACAGTTTTTATTTTTATTTTTATTTTTAACCTTTTGATAATAAACGCTAATTTGTTCGCTAAAAAGTATTAAATTGGTATTGAATAAAATTAGGTTTGGCGACCGAAATTATTGATATCATTCAAAAATTTATTACATCACTGCGAAATTTAACGTTTATTCTTAAGGTATAAATATCTTTAATCAATCAACCCAAAATATTTCAAAAATTCGTCATGAGTTAAATTAGGTCTTGGAACCGAAATTACTTTACCGAAAAGAGGGGCGCATATTTTTGATAATATTTGATTGATTAAGGTGGGATAAAAAGAAAAAAAAAAGATTTTTAAATTTATTTTTACCATGTTTTTAAAATTAATATTTAAATCTTAAATTAATATTGTAAATTTTGTAAAAACAATATAATTAAAATTGTAAATATTTGAACCATAATATAAGTTTGGTATGAATTTATAAATTTTTAAATTAAGTTTGGTGTGAATTTTTAATTTCTAAAATATAAATTTTTAATTTTATGCATTTCAAATTTTAAGTTTGGTGTGAACTTTTAATATAAATTTTGAATTTTATATTTAAGTTGTGTGAATTTAAAAACAAAAATTTACTTTATCTCATTAAGTTAAGAATATGATTTTTAAAATTCGTCGTAAGTTGAAGACTAGGTCTTTGAACCGAAATTGCTTTACCCGAGGGAGGGACGAGAACTTTTAATATCATTATTTTTAATCTTATTGAATTAGAGTATGCCAAAAACATTGAAAAAACCCAAAAATCTTAGCTTTTAAAACAATCGCTACAAAAAGACAAATTTTAAAATTTTGTCGAGGGACGGACTAGGACATCGATCCGAAACGACCTCGTCCTAAATAACAAGGGAAACAAAATTTTAAAATTAAGTACTTAATTGTTTCAAAAGTTAATGATTATAAAAAAAAAAAAAAAAAAAAAGCTCCGCGAGTCGCGGAATTTGGAGGGTAAATCCCCGCGAGTCGCGGAGAGACTAAAAACCGAAAAAAAAATATAACTGCAGAACAGATCAGTCCCCAACCCAAAACAACAAAAACACAGCGAATTCTGCACCCGAAAAACCCGAAAAACACCCCCAAAAATCCCAATTTTTAACCGTTAATCACCAAATTTTTTGCTAAAATCATGTTGAGAAGGATGCTATCTAAGAATTACTCAAGAAAAACGGTAAATTTCTACACCTAAACACCATTTAATTCGAAATTTGGTGTTCTTGAGCAAATTTTTCCCCAATTTGATTTTGATGCTTTTTAGTGTAATTAGGCTTAAATTGTTTATGTATTATGCTTGTATAACCTAGATTGATGCTGTTTAACATGATTAGAAGCCTTAAACTTCAAATTTTGAGTAATCTAGGGTTTGTGTTCTTGAGCAAATTTGGGGCTTTTTGATATAAACAGGTTATGGCCGATTTTTGTCATGAATTATTGCTAAATTGAGTAGTGTAACATGTCTAGGTAGTTAAATGATCCAAACTTTGAGCCTAAACATTATTTTGAGAATTAAAGTGGACTTTTTCAAGTCTAAAATTCATGAACTTAGTTTTTGAAAGATAATGCCATTTGAGACTTGTTTAATTGCTAGTAATGATTATTTTGACATGTTATTTGAGTTGAATGCTTATGAACTTGGCGAACATTTTCGTATATGCTTATTTGAAAAAGTGTAGATTTGATGAAAATATAAAAATGAGCTCAAGTTTGATATAAATTGATAATGTCATTATAATTATTTTGATTGATGATTTTGCTGACACTAATGCATATTTGGATGCACAAAAATTGTGTTTGATGTGTTTTGCAGAATGAAAGGGGTGAATCTTCATCCCAAGCCCGCAATGCTCCTGCTGAGAATTTGGAACAACAGGAGGTGGATAACTACTACAAGCAGGATATACCTCATCCAGTCATGACCTTTTCTGATATGCACTTGGAAGAGTTGCACCCGAACCTGAGATTTGACAGACTTTGGATAGATTATCCAAAATATCAACGGGGTTTGCATACTCTTCATTCTAAGGTTGTTGAGGTACCGAGGGTCATAGAATGGGGACCCTTAGAAGCTGTAGAATTGGCCGGGCCAATTAGGGAATTACTTGTACAGAGGTATGGTAATTCTTCTTTTAATGACTGGGTACATTTATTCACCATACGTAGACCTGTATATAAAGTATGGTGTGAAGAATTGTTATGTAGTATAGAGTTGAATGATTGGGTAGCTAGTTTAACCGATCGTTCTTTTATTAGATTTTTGTTAGGCGGTTCGATGCGCCACATGTCTTTACTGGACATGGCTCAGGCTTTACGTATATATACGCCTGAGGAGTTAGCGTCTGCCGATTGTAGAGGATTGATACTAAACGGTAGAAAGATAGATGAGAATTTTGATACACACGGTGTGTGGAGTCAAATGACAAGCCATCACCATTTCAAAGGGGGAAATTACTCTTATTTGGATATAGATAGAGAGCCGAATTAAGAGTAATACATAGGTTTTTAGCTAATTCGATTACACAAAGGGGTAAAAACAAAGAAAAGGTAAATGAACAAGATTTGTTTTACCATATGTGTATTCGAGACCCACAAAGCGCTGTTAGTATACCATATTGTGTGGGTTATTATTTATCAGCTATGGTTCGGGGGATGCGACCACATAGCATAATAGGAGGTGGTATTTTTATTACTTTGATTGGTGAATATCTCGGTGTGGATATAAGTCGGGGGGGATTATTACTAGAAGAGCCGGAACCCCGCGATACTATAGGTTTAAATGTATACCATGGTGCGAATGTTTTGAAGAGGCGAAATAACGCCGCAGTACGATACCATGGTAGACATCCACAGGTGGAGAGAAACCAGCAACAAGGTAATGTAGGAGGGGGGAATGAGATGCAAGAAATGCATAGGTTTATAGCTTCTCAGGAATACAAAAATGCTAGACAGAGAGCATTTGAAGATTGGCAAGTTCATCAGAACCAGATCATAGCTCATTGCCAACATATAGGTAGAAACTATATTCCTACACCGAAACCCATCTTCCCTCCTTGGTCTATAGAGATGCAGCCACCATATCCTACGTATGACCCTGCCGAAGCATTCTATAGCACCTATGGTTATGCCTGGAACCCCTATTGGTACCAATATCATCCTTAGTTTACTTATTATTTTTTTTTTTTTTTTTTTTGTAATTTGTAATTATTGATACGTTTAATACTTTTGTTAATATTGTAATCATTTTTATAATTATCTAACTTTTATTCTTAGATTTTAATAATTTTTAAATGTGGGGTAATATATCAAACTTCAAAAATATGTATATATGTTTGCAGTTTATCTTATGTACACAACAGGGTAAAACAACGCATTTTCAAAGACTGGCATTAAGTTCAGCAAAAGCAACTAATTTTGACGACAAGATGCAAAATATATGTGAAATAACAACAAGACGGAATGAACAAATGATGTGCACCATTTATCATTCAGCAAACAAACGCCAATATATTTGGAAACTTTGGTAAAATTTAATCATTTTCACACAAATCACCCTCAATAATTTAAATTGTTACTGATTTCTTGCAAATGAGGGCATTGCAAGATCTTAAGTGTGGGAAGGGGTTAAATTCTTTCGGATTTTAAAATTTTTATTTTATACACTTGGTTACCATTAAAAATACTAGTAAAGCAGTAGTTGTATTAGAATCTAGTGCTCTCTGATAATAAAGAACAGCCCTGGTCTTATATACTGACTACCCAATTCTAGTAAAATTTTTCAAAATTTTCAATTAAATGAATTTAAAATCATGTTTATACATATTTATGAACGATAAAACTAGGTTTTAACACCGAAATTATTGTTACCTCGAAAAGGACATAAATTGAGAAACAAACTAAAATGTTAAAATTCATTTAAAATGGAATAGAGGACGATAAAAAGGAAAATAAAAGCCAAGTGTGGGAAAATTTACCAAGTTATCTTAAACATATGTCACATATATCTGTAACAAATAACTGAAAATACTTTTGCTTTGGACTAAACTAAACTGTTTTACCCGATGAAAGAAAAGAAGAGATGGATCTACACGATGAATCAATTCCATCATTAAAAGGAAGTAAAGTCTTCTGAAAAAGACACGCGCTTCTTGATTTAGGTCATGACGTTGTCGTCCAGACCAGCTGTAGGTTGACGAAAAATCTAGAAAAGTCATCACTAAAATCAGCAGGAAATCCACGGACCTCAGCATTAAACAGGGTCGCCAAGTGGTCAGATTTATCCTAACCATGAGAAGGATTTATCTCGTACAATGGGGGGGGCACCATGCAAATTAGCTGGATAAGACTAATGAATCAGATCCCCAGAAAGGATAATCTCCTTAAAGATTAAAAATCAGCTTTTAAGACTGATATTACTCAATCCTAGAGATTGACCTTAAAGATTGAGAATTACAAACTCATGGAATTCAATGATATCTAAACTCGAGCTTGAACGAGAAAATATTTTGATCAAAATTATAAACCGACTTGTTTTCTGAAAACCCTATTTTCAATGCGTTCATTACCATTGAACGTAAAATCCTAGGAATTCACCTGGAATTCATTAGGTCACCTGAACCAAATCGGGTGTCAACCGTAAGAACGGTGGTTGCATAGTGGTCAAAGACAGGACCTTGTGCCATACCGAAAAATTATAAGGGTGAGCTTTACTATTGCTCCTACCAAGGATAGTAATTGCGTCCGACACGTTATAGACCATAATCAAAAGCATGTCATGGGACATTGCCTTAACAGTTGCTTGTTCAACGCTTTCCTTTACAACCGGACGGTAGTTTACCGAAAGGTAATATACGGGACAAGTAAACTGGACGTGTTGCTTTCCAAATGCAAGGTTAGCAAGTGGGTGACACAAAACCGTAAGTTTTGAGCTAAAATTTTCAAATCTGAAACCCACCAAACCCACAAAAATATTTTGCAAACACCGGTAAAGGGTTATTCCGAAAAACTTATCTAGGGTAAAAAACTAGATTTAATTTTCAAAAGATCAAATGTTTTCATAAAGATCCAATTTCCTTAATGGATCTAAATTTTTATAGTCATGTGGGACTGTAAACCATATCGTTACTACCATTATTTATACCGCCGTATAGAAATCACTGATGTACAAAGTGTGAAGAATAAAGAAGTGATTCTAGTATTTCAAGACGATATTGCTTGAGGACAAGCAACGCTCAAGTGTGGGAATATTTGATAATGCTAAAAACGAACATATATTTCATAGCATTATTCCTCAAGAAAGACAAGCTTTTAGTTGCAATTGTTCTATTTACAAGTGATATTCGTTTAAATAATAAAAGGTGAAGACAAAAGACAGATTCGACGAATTGAAGACGCAAACGACCAAAAAGCTCAAAAGAACAAAAGACAATCAAAGAGGTTCCAATTATTGATAAGAAACGTCTCGAAATTACAAGAGTACAAGATTCAAAACGCAAAATACAAAATATAAAATTGTACGCAAGGACGTTCGAAAATCCGGAACCGGGACCAGAGTCAACTCTCAACGCTAGACGCAACGGACTAAAAATTACAAGTCTACTATGCACAAGAATATAATATAATATATAAATAATTATATTAATTATTTATATTTTATATTTATATATAAAATCCGTCGGCAAGAAAGACTCCAAAAGATGTGAGCTGTAATTTCAATCTCCGCGACTCGCGGAGTTTGAAGGCAAAATTCACCGCGAGTCGCGGAGCCCCAAATTTCGAAATTCCCTATAAAGCCAACCGAATTCTGATCACAATTCATATCTTTTTCTTCTCTTATCATACGTAAAATTTATATATATATATATAATTTATATTTTAATTTTAATTATAATTCTAATAATAAGGGTATGTTAGCGAATGTTGTAAGGGTGTAAGTCGAAATTCTGTCCGTATAACGCTACGCTATTTTTAATCATTGTAAGTTATGTTCAACCTTTTTACATTAATGTCTCGTAGCTAAGTTATTATTATGCTTATTTAAAACGAAGTAATCATGATGTTGGGCTAATTACTAAAATTGGGTAATTGGGCTTTGTACCATAATTGGGGTTTGGACAAAAGAACGACACTTGTGGAAATTAGACTATGGGCTATTAATGGGCTTTATATTTGTTTAACTAAATGATAGTTTGTTAATGTTAATATAAAGATTTACAATTGGGCGTCCCTATAAATTACCATATACACTCGATCGGACACGATGGGCGGGGTATTTATATGTACGAATAATCGTTCATTTAACCGGACACGGGAATGGATTAATAGCCACTAGAATAATTAAAACAGGGGTGAAATTACATTCAAGGGTAATTGGTGTAATTGTTAACAAAGTAGTAAAACCTTGGTTTACACACAGTCGATAACCTGGTGTATTCATTAAACAAAGTATTAAAACCTTGTTACAATTCGAATCCCCAATTAGTTGGAATATTTAACTTCGGGTATAAGAATAATTTGATGAGGACACTCGCACTTTATATTTATGACTGATGGACTGTTATGGACAAAAACCAGACGGACATATTAAATAATCCAGGACAAAGGACAATTAACCCATGGGCATAAAACTAAAATCAACACGTCAAACATCATGATTACGGAAGTTTAAATAAGCATAATTCTTTTATTTCATATTTAATTTCCTTTATTTTATATTTAATTGCACTTCTAATTATCGCACTTTTATTTATTGTTATTTAATCGCACTTTTAATTATCGTACTTTTTAATTATCGTAAGTTTATTTTATCGCACTTTTATTATTCGCAATTTCATTATCGTTATTTACTTTACGCTTTAATTTAAGTCTTGTATTTATTTTATATTTTACATTAGGTTTTAACTGCGACTAAAGTCTTAAAATCGACAAACCGGTCATTAAACGGTAAAAACCCCCCTTTATAATAATAATATTACTTATATATATATATTTGTATTTTTAATAAAAGTAAACTAATATAGCGTTGAGCTTTGTTTAAAGATTTCCCTGTGGAACGAACCGGACTTACTAAAAACTACACTACTGTACGATTAGGTACACTGCCTATAAGTGTTGTAGCAAGGTTTAAGTATATCCATTCTATAAATAAATAAATATCTTGTGTAAAATTGTATCGTATTTAATAGTATTTCCTGCTAAAATTAATAACTATTTTATATACACCTCGCATAACATCAGCGTACTATTTTGTACTCGGGTTACGTGTACAATAAAATATCCGAAATCTTGTGGTCTATTTAAAAGATGGAAATGAATGTTTATGATAAACTAATGAACTCACCAACCTTTTAGTTGACACTTGAAAGCATGTTTATTCTCACGTTTGAAAGAAATCTTCCACTGTGCATTTGCTCATT
This sequence comes from Rutidosis leptorrhynchoides, assembly GCF_046630445.1. Lineage (NCBI taxonomy): Eukaryota > Viridiplantae > Streptophyta > Magnoliopsida > Asterales > Asteraceae > Rutidosis > Rutidosis leptorrhynchoides. Next base: position 269,918,317 of record NC_092335.1, read on the forward strand.
TGGAGATATTACTTGGAGTCATTGATGGCATATTTCAAAAGACGTTGCATTCAAGTCATTGAGTTCAATAAAGATTATTATTAAGAAGATAACAGATTAAGTCATATATAGATTGGATATATTATGAAAGTGTATGCATGCCTGTCAACTTTCAATGAAATGAAAGTTTGTCTTTTAAAAACGAATGTATTGTTTGTAAAATGTAACATATAGAGGTCAAGTACCTAGCAATGTAACCATATGTTATTGTATTCTTCCTTATGGATTAGGATGGGTCGCTTCATGTGGTATCAGAGCGGTGGTCTTAGCGAATCAGGTCTTGCATTAGTGTGTCTAACTGATAGATATTAATATGCATTAATGAGTCTGGACTTCGAACGTGTCTGCATGTCAAAAGTTTTGCTTATCATTTTTGTCGAAAATCACCTGCTTATCATTCTTAGTCTAGATAGGTTTTACTGCATTGATTAAATGAATAGTGTATAGACAAAATTCATTTCTTAGCCTATCTGCTAATTCACATCTTAGCGTATCTATTATCATAAACTTTGCCTGACATATTCCGTAAATTCTTCCGTAATCTACGAAATATTTTGTTCTATATATATAGATATTCTATGAAATTAGAATACCATCCGATAGCCGGAAATCATTTCATATCAAAAAATCATTTATTCAATCGTACGAAATGGAACTCGGCACTAATTTAACTCCCTCGAATTCCGATATGGAGTTTCACTCGAGCTCCGAAAGCAGTGTGACCAGAATGGATCAACCAATTAGTCATCATCTATTCTGGATGAATTGGGGATGAGTTCGTAGCCTCCTCAATCATTGGAGACAAGAAGAAGGTGATTCCTTCCATCTACCACATTGCCCTCTTGGCGATTATGACAACCCGGAAATTTCCGACAAAATTTAAACAAAATCTTTACATGGTTTCATTTAAAACTTCGACTAATTCTGACGATTCACGAACCATTATTTGTAAATAATTATGTATTAATATTACAGTGTTATATTAATATTAGTATTATCACTCACAAGTGTTATTATTACAACTATTACTAATGTTATTATTATTAATTATTAATAAAATTAATATTATTAATATTATCATTATTATTAAAATTTTTAAAATTATTAAAATTATTAATATTATTATAATATAACTTATTATTATTAATACTATTATTATTATTAACAATATTATTATTAAACTTGCCATTAATATTATTATTATTATTATTATTATTATTATTATTATTATTATTATTATTATTATTATTATTATTAATATAATAATTATTTTTTGTATTATTATTATTAATATATTTAATAATAATATCAATTAAACATAAATTAAAAAGTCAAAAGAAATGTACCAATCCTATATATTAAATCTGCTTTTTATATATTTTTATTAAATCCTTATTTTTTTATTCAATCATGATCTGCTTTTATTTTTAAACTAATTGCTTTTAATTTTTTTCTAAGATGATGAACTGCTTTTGTATTTTTTTTTCTTTAATCCATCGTGATTTTTTTTTAATATTCCACTATTCTTGACTAAGTTTCGACACCCACATTGTTATAAATCAATGAGTTGCAGTTGTTAAACCATTCATTCGATCACATCATTATCAATTACAATTACCCACTACAATTCATAAACCAAAACAGAAAACCCATAAACAGCTCGACACTCTGTATACAGAGCCTTTTCACCCAAAACTCGAATTCGAACCAAATTTCAAAAACTAGAATTACAGTTATGTTAGGAATCCTTCAATCGAACTTTCTGTAAAGTTTCAAATTCCAATTCATAGTATCGAGTTCTAATTTTGAGGTCAAACATTCAATTTCAAAAAGTCAACTCTGTGTTCATCATGAAATTCATTCTTGTTTTGATGTTTTAGTTTCAATTAAGGTCACAGAAAGTTTCTAATAACGATTTAAAACCTTTTTCATTTAGGAATCGTGATCTAAAATGTCCAAAAAATTCGAATTTGATTTTGAGTTTCAACATGTTCTTCGAAAGTCTGCAGCTGCTGCTTCATTTTTTTTCTTCTTCTATTCCTGTTCCAATTAAATAAAACAATCAATATGGGTCATTTCTGTTTCAAGTTCAAGACTTAAATCAAACGATTATTTTGAGTTAGAATGGTTACTGTGGTCTATCGAATTAAAGAAGAAAAGAAAACAGAAAAGGACGGGTTAAATATAATTAAGTTGTAGTTTTAATCAGAAAAACAGATACAGAGCCATTATCTAGGGAGTGTTTGGGTATTCGAGAGGTCATGTGTTCGAGCCTTGTCAGAGGCTTTTCTTTTTAGGAAACCTTTAAGGTAGTTTCCATATTTTTATTTATTATTACTATTACTATTATTATTATTATTATTATTATTATTATTATTATTATTATTATTATTATTATTATTATTATTATTATTATTATTATTATTATTATTATTATTATTAATATTATTATTAGTATTATTATTATTATTATTATTATTATTATTATTATTATTATTATTATTTTTATTATTATTATTAAGATTATTATTATTATTATTATTATTATTATTTTTATTATTATTATTATTATTATTATTATTATTATTATTATTATTATTGTTATTGTTATTGTTATTGTTATTATTAATTATTATAATTATTATTATTATTAAGAAAATTATTACTATTATTAACAATAATACAAGTTATATCATTATCATTATTATTAATATTATTATCATTAAAATAGCTTATATTATTATAAACATGAATATTATTAGTGTTATTATTAAAATTTTAGAAGTTTCATTGTATTTAATATAAGTGTTATTATTATTATTACCATGATTAGGATTATTATTATTATCGTTATTATGAAAATAACACAATTTATTAATATTAGTATTAGTATCATTTTATAATTAATAATACTATTAATATCATTTTTAACATAAATATAATTATTATTATTTGTATTGTTATTATTAAAATTATTATCGTTATTATCATTTTTACAAAAATTAACATTTTTACTATCATTAAAACTATATCATTATTATTATTAACATTTTTATTACTAGTATCATTATCATTATGAATAATATTATTATTATTACAAAATGATACAACTCTTTATTCATTATCATTATTAATATTATTTTATTAAATAGATACTTATATGTAGAATATATATATAAACGTGTATATATATATATATATATATATATATATATATATATATATATATATATATATAACAATTGAAATAATATATAAACTTATTCGATTACGAGTATATGTGTTAATATATATACTTGATATAGGTTCGTGAATCCGAGGACAACTCCGCACTTGTTCAGTGCCATCATACACATAATTACTACAAATTATCATATCGTATCGTGAGTTTTCATAGCTCCCTTTTTATATATTTTTGGGCTGAGAATACATGCGCAACTTTTATAACCGTTTTATATGTTAGACACAAGTACCAACTGTTAAACTATGCTATACTCGGCAATGTCCGACTAAGTCCCTACAGTGATATTTTTAATTGCTCGTTAAATGCATTCTTAATTATTGGGGGTAGGCCTATCGGGAGTAACGTCCCCGATACATTTGACTAAGTCTTTGTATTACTTAATAATGAAATTAAACCGACAAGTATAGACACAACTTGTCATTGGGGCAAACTTTGAACGTTTAGTCTAAATATCACGAACTGGCATAACTTTTGGATCTGCGAGATCTACTTCTATATTAAATCTTATGGTCTACATCTATTACTGAAATCATTATTTATGATAAACCTATGAACTCACTCAACCTCATGTTGACACTTTAAAGCATGTTTATTCTTAGGGACTTAAGTATTGCTTCCGCTGTATATTTGCTAATTGAAAGCAACATTTCAACGAGTCACTCATGGATAATTTGAAAGACTTGCATTTGCTAAACTGATGATAATTGCTTGCTATGCTTGGAGTCTTCATCACATATCATATCAACTAAAGACATTTAATGCGTTGTTCGTTATATACAATGTAACTTATTTATCTTCCGCTGCAAAAACTCAATATAACGTCTCATATAGAGTCGTTCTCATTTATACAACTATGATTTGATATAATTAGTCACAAATACCCCAGGCCCTATTTGGGGGTGTGACAGCGATGAACATGAAGCACTTACCGTCGAACCTGTCCGAGACACCATTTTCTCCCTCATTTCCAGATTGTCTCGTCACGACTATATACTATCTCACATTTTAGATCTTATTCATCCACTCGTCCGAACCGAAAATCACCCCGGTGTAATAGAAGAAGTCAACGAGCTTCGCGCTCGGGTAGTGGCTTTGGAGAATATGGTGCAAAGATTACAAGCACCAGCAGCAGCACCGGCAGCAACAGTATCACCATCAGCAACACCAACAGTACCATCACCACTACCAACGGTAACATCCGCATCCCACACCTCAACATCACAATCTGTACCTCAAGCATCAACATCACACGCACCATAGATACCAAGGAGTACCAACAACACTAACCGATGAAGTATTGATTAATAACTTCGTTCGAGAAACATTCCGCAGCTATTATGTAATCTCTAAAGTCTTAAAGATTATCTATTCTAGCCTTAACCATAAACCAGATGAGTGGACCAAAATGATAGCAGGAAGAGTAGAAACCCTGATAGGATGATGCATGATTTACAAGCTAGACTTGTTTTACCAGTAGCATCAACAGTACCGTTAGCATCACCAGCACAGTCAGTGCCGTCAGCATCGTTAGAATCAGCAACACCTAGAACATCACAAACTCTGCCAGTTCAAGAATCACCGTGAACATCATTACGAATCAATAACGCGTATATTCTATCAATGAGTTATGAAGTATTAAGTCATTCCCTCTGAAGAAATTATATGTATATTATATATATATATATATATATATATATATATATATATATATATATATATATATATATATATATATATATATATATATATAATTTTGAGATCAAAATAAATCTTTCGTACTAAGCTATTATGAATGAATTAAATAAGGGTAGATACTACTCGATTAAATTCATACTACTAAGATGTACATCCTTCCTTAACGATTTAACCATCGTCAACTACAATATCTATTTCAATTCAATAAATTCCATGTCATAATAGATCAAGTGTACTAATCAAATACATGTTTGATATTACACTTTCATTTTCACCATACTCGAAACTTTCTAGAAAATATCATTCATATCTTGTGAAGTTCACAAGAATTCCACGAGCACCAACCTCATTCACTAAAAATGAATAATGAAGTAATGATTCATGATTTCATTTATGTTGAAGAAATAATCCACGAAGATTACGATTATTCATTTCTAATTCCAGCCAAAAATCAAATGAGTTTAATATTAACTCATCAAATCCGTATTAAATCCGAAGAAAATATACATATATTTTCATAAAGACTGTGATAAAATTCTCTGGTACAAAATATTACTTTTGAATTTTTTTTAACGGGTAGGTAATACCCGAGAGTTATATAAATTCACAATTAATATGTTACATTTCTTTAAATTCCGATTCAATAAATCATCAACTAGACTCACTACTTTCACAACGATATACCTTCTTTCATAGAAATCAAAACAACCATCCTCATTTGATTACATATTCTAATTTTGACAAAATCAAAATTCAAGTCAAGATTTAACAGAAGACATCACTCTTAGATCCTTACTGCTTCAAAGCTATACTTTGACTTCAAAACTATACTTTGACTTCAAAACTGTGCTTGAACATCACTTCTATTCATAAAACACTTCGAAATTCCTGGAGATACCTCAACTAATGAACAATAGAGAAGATGATCCAACCACATGTTATCTACAGTTATGCACCTAGAAAACTGTCGAAACCTAAGTAAAATTTTAACACATATATGTTAGATCCTTTGACATTTATTAGCAAAAATAACTTTGCAATCTTTTTCCAAATTAGTCAATTTTGTCACAGCTCCAGCAAGTTAACTTCGACTTTTCAGTCGGACTAGCCTTATTATAACCTTGAGATATACGTTGTCTTTTCGCCATCGTTACCGGGGAACCTTTTATATTCCACCACATTACTCTTTGGCGTAAGTTTTTCTGAAAAACCATTATATTTGTTCATTAAAACCCCATCATATACTCATCCACATCTTGTAACAATAATTGCCATATCAATTACCGAGAATCAGCAATCAGTATTTTGAAATCTCGCAGCATGTCTACGCCAACAGTTATATGTGTACATATAACATCTATCTCCTAGACTCACATACTTCGAATGTGAAGTTTCTGAAAAACACCCCAATCTACGAATTATTTCTCCGAATTTTTGGAAAAGTTGAATGAAGCAGCAGAAATTGTAGACAACCGTAACAGTCAAAAGTTTGATGATAAGGAATAGTGTGTTGACAAAGCTCGGAAAAAGAGAAGATTTGGAACTGGAAAATGAATTGAGGAAACCATGAAAGAGGCTGTGGACAAATCACAAAGACTAAATCTGCCTTCAAAGAATCCAAATGATTCAGTGTCTGCTGAAGTCTTTAGCGAATACCTTACTCCTCACTCCAAACCTTTACGGACAAATCTTCATCATCATCGATCAATGTTAGAAATTCTAGGATATCATCATATCTCTCATTATAAATATCTTCGATATTTCTGAAGATATCTTCATAACTATTGTTATCCGAAATCATTTATCTCTTCGCGCTATCTGTGTTACATCATAAAAGAAACTATTTTAGTTTCTAAATTCTGAAACCTTCGAGTTTAAAATATAAATGTATTTGAAGTAGTGTTGGGAACTGAAGCATGATTTAGTATAATATAATGACACTTGATCAACGTGATTATATTACAGTAAGTCATGCTGAGTTTCTAATGAAACGTGATGATTCATAGACCATATCGTCATCATGTGCCATGTTACACGACTCTTACATTATACCTAATCTCCAAACATATCAAGAATATATTTTCCTGATAGTTCTATCTTTTTCTCGTGACTTCTGGTAATTTGACAAGTCAGATCAAACTATCACAATTTCTTTCTTAGAACATTAGCTATGTTCATTTCAAATTTCATATCTTTGAATTCTAGACCATTATTCGCTTAACTCGAAGTCGGGAAGAGGAGACAAAAGCATGGAAGTCTTAAAAGGAAAATATAAAGCCGACTACAACAACCCAGAAATTACAAATCGTACATATCAATACGTATTGCAATGTAAAGGTACGGGAGAATTAAGAACACTATAACCCCAAGGTAATAATAGAAGAAAATAAATTCCTCCGGTGGCAGATGAAAAAGAAGAATGAAGGATACGATAGCCAAGAAAATATCAAGAATCAGAACTGGATTAAGCATATTGACGAATACTTTAAAGTATGAATTGAGGAAGAAAGAAAAGAAGGCGTAAGGTGTGGAAATAAGGAGACGAAGAGGTTGGATTTATAGTAAAATATTAAACAGAGCAATCGAGACAGATCATCGCATTTAATCAAAGAGGATTCTAATCTCCTTAATTACTGAAGAATCAAATCTTATTACGAAGATTTTCTCTAAATACCTTGAACTCCGGAAATCAACCTTATCTACGTTAAAAGATATAATGAAACTTTACTTATCTCATTTCACTTTTTTGTGATAACTTCACTCGTACGCTTCACATAAACAAACTGTTTTATCTATATTACTCGTTGATGATAAAATTCTAATTTTCAGCTCGTATGCGTCATGAAAACATATTTATTGTCAACCATGACCATCCTAATCAAATTTCGGGACGAAATTTCTTTAACGGGTAGGTACTGTGACAACTCGGAAATTTCTGACCAAATTTAAACTTTATCTTTATATTATTCCGACATGATAAGAAAAGTTTGTTAAGTTGAATCTCAAGGATTTTAAACTATGATCATACATTCATTTAACCTGACCAAATTTCGACGATTCACGAACCATTATATAAATGAATAAGACTATATATATATATATATATATATATATATATATATATATATATATATATATATATATATATATATATATATATTATAATTTGAGAATATTAACAAAGTATTAAACGTATAATACTTTACATAAATGTATTTGTTCCAATATATTTATCGAAGGAATTATAAGATAATATCAAATGATTGATTTATCAGAAATACATTATGATTTGAATACGGGTCCCTGTTGTGAGGTCCAATGTGATTTGAGAAATCTGTTTTATTCAAAAATGGTAAAGTGAATTACAAGTAGGAACAAAGTGTCAAATAACGAAAGTTAGACAAAAGTTAGTGGAGAGTTGAATTTCATAATATTCGATTGATCTATTTTCAAACATGCAGAAATGTTTTTCGATTCAATAGAATTTGATTATTAAGATGTTTTTATAACATAATTTGATTATATATACAAAAGGTTGGTATATTAATTATTAAGTACTTAAATAATTCGCAACGTGTATTTAAAACATGTTTATGAATATTGAATATATATGGTTCCAAATTAATTAAGTAAACAATAATAACATTTGTTTATTGAGTCGTTTAATATTTATATAGGTTAACTCACGTTTTAAAAGTTAAAATAATGCTAGTACATAAATGAACTATATCTACTTAAGTTTTAAAATGAAAACATTACATGTTATAATATTTTTCTATTATGTAAACGATCTTAAATTATACATTGAAATATAATTAGTTTTGAAAACTAGATATTATATTATTAAATGAATATTTTATATTTATATTTCAAAATGAAAATATATATATTATACAATACGATAAAATATAATACTAATTTTGTTATAAAACGTTTTGATTTAAAATAATACTTTTATAGTAAACAACGAGACATTGAATTATAGAAGCAAATGACCACGACACTCAAATGTAAAGGTTATACTTTGGGTAATATAGTCTATTGATGATTATGTCTAATATTTGATAAAGGTACACGTCACGAAACGTAAAATACAAGTTTTCTAAGCGTACGAAGCTTCGTTCGAGAAACCGGAACCGAGACATAAGTCGAGTGACAACGTACGAGATGTTGGAATGAAAATTACAAATTAACTATGCTCGTGAATATAATATAATATATATATAATTATATAAATTAAATATATATACTAAATATTAATAAAAACCGTCGGTAACATAAGTTAAAATGAGAAGTGAGCTAGAATTAGGCCTTATGCGATCGCATGAGTGCCCCTCACTAACCTCATGCGATCGCATGAGGGGGGTTAGTGAGCTAACTCCTTTTAAGGTTCGAACGTTTTTATTTTCTGATTCAGTTTTTCTTTCACAACATCTATGCTCTACATTCATATATTTATATTATTATTATTATTATTATTATTATTATTATTATTATTATTATTATTATTATTATTATTATTATTATTATTATTATTATTATTATTATTCAGATTAATATTATTATTAATCTTATAGTTAGGAGTATAATTATTAGTATTATTATACATAAAATATTACGATGAGGTTCTGCTCGCATATTTTCAAAATGGGTTTTTCGAGAGGGATAGAGCTAAGGAAATTATGAATTATAGCTATGGAGGTTATGGGTAATGTTCGAGGGTATGCTCGTGAGGTCAAACTAGTGTTTATCATCTCCGTTGCGTCTACGTACTTTCCTGCAATATTGAATCACAATATTGATACGTGAGCACTCATAACTCAACTTTTATATATTAATAGTGTATCCCTGACTAGTGCTTGAGTATATAGGGTTATGCATGCTTGTATATTTAATATTGTCGTTAGGTAGTTTATGATGAATCCTAAATTTAATACATATGCTACTAGGATAAGGTATTTAATATGCATGTCATTGGAAAGCTGACGAAAAATTAATAACTTTTCATTTAGAAAGCGTATGATTTCGATGAACGGATTAAAAGATATCGTCAATTAAATTATCTATAATTTTAAATTATTACTGTTAAATTGATTATTATTATCGTTATCGTTATCGTTACCGTTATTGTTACCATTATCGTTATCGTTATTGTTATCGTTATCGTTATCGTCGTTATTATCTTTATTATTATTATTATCTAATAATCAATATTATTATTATTATTATTATTATTATTATTATTATTCTTATTATTATTATTATTATTATTATTATTATTATTATTATTATTATTATTATTATTATTATTATGATTATCATTATTATTGGTAATATTATGAAAATAATTAATATTTTTATCAAAACTATCATTTTATTATTTTTATTGTCATTATTATTATTAAAAGTATCATTAATATTAAAACCATCATTTTTATTAAAATTATCATTTTTAAATAGAAATATCACTGTTATTATAAAAGGATCATAATCATTTTAGTATTATTATTATTAAAAATTATCATTTTAAATAGAATTATTATTTTTATAAAATATTATTAATATTGCTGTTAATATTAAAAGTACCAATATTATTAAGATTATCATGATTAGAATTATCATTTTATCATAATTAATATCGTCACTAGTAAATATAAATATTGTTATTAGTAGAATAATAATAATAATTATTATTAATACAAAATAATACAACTTTTACTTGTTATTATTATTATCAATATTATTTCATCAAATGAATAAGTGATACAAAGATATTTTACTGCATGTAATATAATAACATTAATAATACATACCATTATATTTTTATGATATTAAGAGAACCTTATAAATTTTATTCCTTAAGATATATAAAATTATATTTTTGTTTTATATAAATTTTAATATAAAATTTTATTTATTAATAAATGATTTATTTTATTTACTTTAATAAAATCTAATAAATATATTTAAATATATAAAACGACTGTATTTATGTTATATATTAAACATGTATAGATTTTGAAAGTCATTTGGGTCAAACTGATTTTGTTAACTTTTACATATCGGTCTCGAGCATTAGGATTGTGGTACACTATGACTCGACCTTAATTGATAGACAGACATTGATCATTATATAAATATATATACTTAATATAGGTTCGTGAATCTGAGGCCAACGCTGCACTTGTTCAGTGTCGTCATATGCATTATTGCTTCGAAATACAGTATTGTGAGTTTCATTACTCCCTTTTTATATATATTTTTGGGACTGAGAATACATGCGCTGCTTTTATAACTATTTTATGAAATAGACACAAGTACTTGAAACTACATTCTATGGTTGAATTATTATACCGGATATCACCCTTTTAGCTTGGTAGCCTAAGAATTTGGGAACAGACCCCCAAATTGACGCGAATCCTGAAGATAGATCTATGGGCCTTACGAACCCCATCCAGGTTATGGATGCTTTAGTACTTCAATTTTTATATACAGATGAGTGTACCTGTATATTGGGGATATTCTAGATGCATTTATTAATGTCGGTTACCAGGTGTTCACCATATGAATGATTTTTTAATTCGTAGGTTATGCGTACTATTTTGTACTCGGGTTACGTGCACAATAAAATATCCAAAATCTTGTGGTCTATTAAAATGATGAAAATGAATGTTTATGATAAACTAATGAACTCACCAACCTTTTGGTTGACACTTGAAAGCATGTTTATTCTCAGGTTTGAAAGAAATCTTCTGCTGTGCATTTTCTCATTTAGAGATATTACTTGGAGTCATTCATGGCATATTTCAAAAGACGTTGCATTCAAGTCATTGAGTTCAATAAAGATTATTATTAAGAAGATAACAGATTAAGTCATATATAGATTGGATATATTATAAAAGTGTATGCATGCCTGTCAACTTTCAATGAAATGAAAGTTTGTCTTTTAAAAACGAATGTAATGTTTGTAAAATGTAACATATAGAGGTCAAGTACCTCGCAATGTAACCATATGTTATTGTATTCGTCCTTATGGATTAGGACGGGTCGCTTCAGTAGACAAGCGCTTGACCTAATGGACATCTTAGACGGAGACGAGGATCCTAAGGAGATTCCTGCTCCACCCAGCCCTAGACTCCCGGGGCCACAGTATCATTCCGATAGTACTATGATCCCTGGGGGAAAATGGGATGGTCCATTCCGTAACGAGCGTGGACATTGGGTTAGACGCACCGCTGATGGACGAGTCGTGCTGATTACACCAGGTAGATACCGGGCCATGACCACCGTCCAGACACTTTCTCCCGCTCGTGAAGTACCTGCACTACCTTCAGACTATTCAGACGGATCATCATCCGATGACACCAATGAGGAGGATCCCTAGGAGGATTCTGACCTTAGGATTGTTGTATTAGATTTCATTATGTACTCCGTTAGTATTTTCATGTTTTTTTCATTCCTGTATTGTACGAACTTTAGGAAGTTGTATTCAATTTTCTTACTATGAATGGAATTACTGTTGTCTGAATTATTGTACGGCATTTTGCATAAGCTATTACATGTTGGCTTTTGTGCTATCTGCTGCTTGTTTGCCATGCTTAGTTAACATGTATTGTGTTGCTTCCATGTTGTTTACCTTATGCTATGACGTTGTTGGTTAATGGATTTTGACGTAAGTCGAAATTTTTGTTTGGAAGATCGATGGCAAATGAAAGAGGTCCAACAGAAATGCCCATTGCAGCACAAATTGAGGAGATGATAGCTGCTCGAGTAGCCGCAGCTATGGCGAATGCCAACCCACAAGCTTCGTCGGCCAACCAGAACATTCAGAATGGGGGCACTTATAAGGAATTTCAGAGTTGCAAGCCCTACAATTTCAGTGAAACAGAAGGGCCAGTTGGGCTGACGAGATGGTTTGAGAAGTTGGAATCTGTGTTCCATGTGAGTAACTGCTCTGAAGTCAATAAGACTAAGTTCGCATCGTGCACACTGTCGGATGGCGCTTTGACTTGGTGACGTCGTATGCATATTTTTACTACAAAATATCGTACTGTGAGTTTCATATGCTCCCTTTTTACTCTTTACGTTTTTGGGCTGAGAATGCATGCAAATGCTTTATTAACTGTTTTACAATATTTATATGCGTGAGTTTCATTTGCTCCCTTTTTAAATACTTCTGCAATATATATTTTTGGGACTGAGAATACATGCGCTGCTTTTATAAATGTTTTACGATATCACAAGTAATCGAAACTACATTCTATGGTTGAATTATCGAAGTCGAATATGCCCCTTTTTATTAAGTCTGGTAATCTAAGAATTAGGGAACAGACACTCTAATTGACGCGAATCCTAAAGATAGATCTATCGGGCCCAACAAGCCCCATCCAAAGTACCGGATGTTTAGTACTTCGAAATTTATATCATGTCCGAAGAAGGATCCCGGAATGATGGGGATATTCTTATATATGCATCTTGTTAATGTCGGTTACCAGGTGTTCACCATATTATTGTACGAAAATTCAACTAAAGGTAGGTGAGTATCCCAACTACCACCAAAATCAATGACACCCGCCCTTAACATATCCTCAAGAGTTTGGATAGTTCGCTCACTTTGACCATCTGATTGTGGGTGAAATGCGGTACTTACATGCAACTTGGTGCCCATCTCTTCTTGAAACTTTCTCCAATATTGTGAGGTAAATCGGGTGTCACGGTCCGAAACAATGGAAACTGGCACTCCATGCCTTGCAACAACCTCTTTCTTATATAACTTAGACATTGCTTCCGACGATGAAGCTTCTCTTATTATATATATATATATATATATATATATATATATATATATATATATATATATATATATATATATATATATATATATATATATATATATATAGGAAATTGACGAAGCTTATGCAACACCATGGGAGGAGTTTAAGAGGGCTATAATCGAGGAGTACTGCCCCAGAACCAAAATTCAGAAAATGGAAGCGGAGTTTTGGGAACTGAAAGTCGTAGGAAATGACCTTGATGGCTATAACTGAAGGTACTTGGAGCTAGCCTTGATGTGCCCCACAATGGTTACTCCTGAGTTCAAACGAATGGAACGATATCTGTGGGGACTCCCCAAAGACATTCATGGAAATGTCACCTCTTCGAAACCAGCAAATGTTCCGGAAGCTATACGCATGGCGCACACCCTGATGAATCAAATTATCCGCCAAGAGCCAGAGAAGGTGAAATTGGAATCTGGAGCTAGTAATGGGAAACGTAAGTGGGACGGAAGTAAGGGAAAAGGTTTTGACCAGAACCCAGCTAAGAGGTATGAGAACTTTAAGGGAAACAACGAATGGAGGTCCCCAAGCCCCAACCCTAACTACAAAGGTAGCCTTCCTTAGTGTAAGAGATGCTACAAGCATCACACTGGATACTGCAATGTAGTGTGTGAGAAGTGTAAAAGGACTGGACACATCGGCCGATATTGTAAGATCAACGCCCCAGCTGTGAGGGCAAATTCGAATGGACCAATGAAGTATTTTGAGTGCGGTCAGCAGGGCCAATTCAAGAATCAATGTCTTAAAAAGAAGAAGGATGGCGGGCCAGCACATGGACGAGTCTTCAACATGAACGCCAGAGATGCCCGTGAAGATCCTGACTTGGTTACAGGTACATTCACTATCAATAACCTATTAGCTTCTGTCTTGTTTGATACTGGTGCCGATAGGAGTTATGTATGTAGACACTTTTGCTCTAAGATAGATTGGTCATTAGTTTCTTTGGAGGAGAGTCATCTTGTTGAGGTAGATAATGGAAAACTTGAGAAAGTTGACCAAATTGGCCAAGGAGGTATAATAAACTTAGCTGGTGTGGATTTCGAGATTGATTTGATACCCATTAAGTTGGGGAGCTTTGATATGATAGTTAGAATGGACTGGTTGTCTAAGGTGAAAGCAGAAGTTATTTGTGGTGAGATGATTCTTCATATATCTCACGAAGATGGTGAGCCATTAATTGTTTACGGGGATAGATGTAGCCCGAAATTGAACCTTATTAGTTGCATGAAGGCACAAAAGGTCATGAGAAAAGGGCGTTTTGCTATTTTGGTGAACGTGAAGAAGTTGGAAACTGAGGAGAAGAGCGTGGATGATGTACGAATTGTAAATGAATTTCCCGACATCTTTCCAGAAGAGTTGCCAGGATTACCCCCGCCGTGATCAGTGGAGTTCTAGATTGACCTAATGCCAGGAACTGCACCTGTAGCTCGCACACCTTATCGACTTGCACCTTCCGAACTACAAGAGTTGCAGAGTCAACTACAGGAATTGCTAGACCGTGGATTTATCTAACCGAGTTCATCGCCTTGGGGTGCACCTGTTTTGTTCTTGGTGAAGAAGGACGGATCTTTCCGCATATGTATCGATTATCGTGAACTGAACAAACTGACGATCAAGAATCGGCATCCCCTTCCCAGGATTGACGATCTTTTCGATCAGCTACAAGGATCTAGCGTTTACTCCAAGATCGATTTGCGATCGGGTTATCACCAGTTGAGGGTGAAGGAGAGCGATGTGCTGAATACTGCGTTCTGAACTTGTTATGGTCATTATGAGTTTCTGGTGATGCCATTCGGTTTAACTAACGCACCTGCTGTGACTACCAGAAAATTTCTGACCAAATTTAAACTTGATCTTTATATGATTTCAACACGATAAGCAAAGTCTGTTAAACTGAGTCTCAAAATTTTTGAACTGTTTACATGAATTCATTTAACCTTTGACTTTTCCCTGCAACTCACGATACGATTGCCTATAAATGAATTTCATATATATATATTTGCATATAATAATGTGAAATAGTATATATTATAATTTTTATAATTAATTTTGTAAAAATAATAATAATATATAAAAAGTAGCTATATATAAATAAAGTATATATAATATATATATATTTTGTAACTTCAAAGTTATTTAGTAAACAAAGGTAACGCTCAATTGTCATTCGATTGATAGTAAACGAGCTAAAAAGAAACTTGTATGATTTTAAAATAAACGGTTATCCGAAAATGAGTTTTATAACTTATAGACTTATTAATAATATATTTAGAAGTTATTTGATAAATTTTAAAACTTTTTAGATTTTACTTAGGGTTGGGAGTGAATAATTAATGTAATTTTTATTTAACAAATTAAGGATAAAATTTTATACCATAATGACCAAAATAAATAAATATAGTTAATCTAAAAATTTGGGATTTTTTCGAAGTACTTTTATTCGCCACTGATTAACAACGGAACATGCTATAATACCTCATATAAACTGTCGGCAAATAGTGATAGATATTTTGTTCATTCATGCACGTTCTTTTAATATATTATTATATTACTATATATTTATATATGATATATATTCATACTAGTACTACAACCTTTCCCATATTCAATAACTACTTCTTCTTCAACATCACACCACCTTGACCAACTCCCCACCGTGAGCACCATGATCCACCAGCCGTCATCCGCCACCTTCGGTCACCATAGCAATCACCATGTCAACCACCACTCCCAAATCACCATTAAAAACACTTCTAAACCACCATTTTCTTCAAACCCGTCATCATCTTGTACGACACCACCACCATGATCACCTTAATCAACAACCACTCACCACCACCGTGAGCTTCAACTCACCGACCACCATCAACCACCATAACCCAACACATCTATCTCTCTTACTCTCTCTCTTTCTCTTCTTCATTTGAACCACCATACACCAACACTTAAAAACCATCGTGAGCCTTGTTTTCAGTTTCCATCAAGAACTCCAAACTCAAACCCAATAATACGTACCTGCAACTCGATCCAGCTGCAGCCTACTATTTTCTTTTCCTAAACGAACACCTTACGCTATCATCACATTCACCCTGAAACAACCCTCTCTCTCTCTCTCTCTCTCTCTCTCCCTCTCTTCTTTGTAAACTATCGACTACCTCAACACTTTGATTTCTATTTTCTTTTACAGCTGCTATACTGCTGCAGCTACTTATTTTCGTTGAAGCACAACCACCACGAAAACCCTCACACATACACCCATCGAATTAAATTATTGTTGCTACTTCTTTCTGTTTCAATCATCGAAAACAACACCAACCCAAACAGCCGTATACCTGCAGTAGTCCATTTAAATTCCTGGTCGAAACCCATTCCAACATTAACCGCTGTTACACTCCCGCTGTTATTTCTTTTCTATTTCTTTTTCAATCGAATCAAAACCACTTATTGTTACACCTGTACGTTTTTGTTATTGTTTTTGTAAACGGTTACAACAATGATGTTGATGATGAAGATGATGACGTATGATGATGAATAGTGGAACGATAGTGACGATGAGACGATTCTATGATTATGATGATGGAGTTGGAAAAAAAACGAAGATGTTGATGATGTTTATGATACGGAGGTTACGATTAGAAGATGATGACCGAATGAAACGAACCCATCCGTGTGTGTTGTCTGCGTCGATTAAAAATCCCAAATATCCATCGATCTGTATATCTCAAACATGTTAGTGGGCTAGTGTGGTGGATCTAAATTAATTAAGCAAATGGACTATTAGTAAATGGGCCGAAATGAAAGCGGGTTAAATAGAATTTAGGTATAATTAAATTCAGTAAAGAAGAAGTGGCTGAGTGGTTAAGGGCGTTTGCGAGTTAGCAAGAGGTCACGGGTTCAAGCCTGGGTAGTGGCGTATATTTTTTTTAAGGCTTGTTTCTTCAAAGGTTGTACTCTACAATTATTAGCATTATTATTATTATTATTATTAGTAATATTAGGGTTAGCAATATTATTATTATCATTATCAATTTTAGTAAAACTATCATTATTATCAAAATTATTATTTTCATTATCATTATTATTAAACTTATCTTTTTATTAAAAACTACTATTGTTATTAAAAGTATCATTCCTACTAAAATTATTATTTGGTTATCATTAAAAACTATCATTTTCTTTATTAAAATTTTCATTATTAAAAAGTAATATTTTTTTTATTATTATTATTACTATTATTACTATCATTATTATCATTATCCTTAACATAGTATTATTACAATTATTAATTTTTGAAAACTGAAGATATTTATAGAAAACTATATTTATGTATACTAATATTGCATAATATTATGTTTTAACTAATGTAAAATTATTTATATTGATATAACTTTAATTAAATCATATATCAAATAAGCATTGTAATATATTATAAGTATTAATAAAATTATATATAAATATTAATCTTAATACATAACTAAATATATATAAAGTTGTTCGATTACCATTATATGTGTTAATATATATATATATATATATATATATATATATATATATATATATATATATATATATATATATATATATATATATATATATGTGTGTGTGTGTGTGTGTGTGTGTGTGTGTGTGTAGGTTCGTGAATCCGAGGCCAACCCTGCATTGTTCAGTATCGTCGTATGCATATTTTTACTACAAAATATCGTATTGTGAGTTCATTTGATTCCCTTTTACTCTTTACATTTTTAGGATTGAGAATACATGCGCTGTTTATACAACTGCTTATTAAATGCCTTTGAAATCTATATTTTTGGACTGAGATGCTTTTATAAATGTTTGACGAGATAGACACAAGCAAAACCTTCATCGAATGAATTATTATGCAGACAGAAGTTCTGTGGATTATTATTGAATTAGTTGGACGTTATAATTGCCACTAATTGTTGTGAATATTTTCCCCTAATTTTTATTGCTTGGTAACCTAAGAATTAGAATCGGGTATGACCCTAATTCACGCTAATCCTAAAGGTAGCTACCGGGTTTAACACCCCCACCCAGAATGTTCGCTAGACGGAAGAGCTAGTGGGCGTGGTGTTTAGTACTTCGAAGTTTATATATTATACTGACGAGAGGTTCTGTTTTGGGGATATTATTTATGCGCATTATATGTTAAGGTCGGTTACCATGTTGAGCAATGAAATTAAAATTAATGTTATGTATCGAGAGAATGATTTTTATGCACAGGTTATGTGTATTAGTTTTGTGCACGAGATATGTGTACGATTATTAAAAATCGCGAGGCAACCTACGGGGGAGAAAAGGATACGAACCTACTCTGCCAAGCATTATGAAAAATGGTTTTGTACACGAGATAGGTGTACTGTATTTAAATCTTATGGTCTATCAAAATGATAAATTTTATTGTTTATGATAAACTTATGAACTCACCAACCTTTTGGTTGACACTTGAAAGCATGTTTATTCTCAGGTATGAAAGAAATCTTCTGCTGTGCATTTCCTCATTTTTGAGATATTACTTGGAGTCATTCATGGCATATTTCAAAAGACGTTGCATTCGAGTCGTTGAGTTCATCAAGATTATTATTAAGTCAATTATAGTTAGATATATTATTAAATGGTATGCATGTCGTTAACTTTCGATGTAATGAAAGTGTGTCTTTTAAAAACGAATGCAATGTTTGTAAAATGTATCATATAGAGGTCAAGTACCTCGCGATGTAACCAAATGTAATGTATTCATCCACATAGATTAGGACGGGTCACTACAGGTGGTATCAGAGCGGTGGTCTTAGCGAATCAGGTCTTGCATTAGTGTGTCTAACTGATAGTTGTTTAGATGCATTAGTGTGTCTAGACTTTGACCGTGTCTGCATGTCAAAAGTTTTGCTTATCGTTTCGTGTCGAAAATTACTTGTTTATCATCCTTAAAGTCTAGACACGTCTGATGTGTGAAAGCTAGTATATAAGTCTACACACTAACGGGTAGTGTACCTGATCGTGTAATAGTATAAAGTTGGTAATTTTGAAATCGTTCCAAGGACAGTTTTAAACGTGAGAATTAAGATTGCAACTAATAAAATAAACTAAGTTAATCTATGAAAATCGAAAGTACGAGATAGTTTGTTTTGTGGCTATTTAACGATTAGCCAAATCAAAGATTGATTAAAAGTAAAAGACAATATTTTTTTGTTTTTAAGATAAAATATATTTGAATTCAATAGATAAAAGAATGTTCACCTAGATCTCCTATTCGCAGTGTCGGATGATTTGTTATTAAGCTCTAGTTTAATTCATCAATACATGCAACTACATAGTCAGTTTACCCAGAGTTCTCTTTTAGCAAACACGTCAAACTTGGATTTATTGGCTTAGGGTTCCCTTTCACCAAAGACCTCTTTCGTTTTGACTTAGTAATTAACTAATTATAAGATTAAGATTCAATTGGTTACGCGTTCGCTCCACACAATTCACCCCTATTTTATTTAATCTATGTTACCCAGTTTACCCCCTTGGTCCAGTAAGCACCCAATTAGTTAAGACAAATCAATTGAAAACTAGTGTACTAAATTGAAACAGGGTTCCCTTTGTTCAAACAAGATCACTAATCAACCTAGTAACAATAATCAACACCCACAAGAATGGTTCTTAAACAAAACTCATAATTATCATGCATTAATTAAATCAAACATTTAAGTTTCATCCAAACACATACGAATATTCAATCTAGACAAACATTTAAATGCTTAGCCAACCACGGCTAAAACCAAAATCACAAACAAACAATTAAGAGTATTCATAATGATGATAAGAATTAAACCTAATGAAAATTGTGTTCTTGAATGATGAACGGATCGAGACGCGTTTCCGGAATGATTGATGTGTTAGAATGATCTTGGGGTTCCCCAAAAATCACCCTTTTCGTCAAAAAGCTGCTGGAATTCGTCTGGATGCAAAAGTGAATATTTAGGGTATTTTTCGGGCCTTAAATACCTGCCAAAAATACCTGGACCGACCTACCGCTGCGCCGCGACCAAATTTGTCGCGTCGCGACAATTAACTTGAACTGGAACATCCTTAAATCCTTTCCTGATAATGAAACCTTAAGATTATTGCGCCGCGGCCCAAGTCTCCGCGCCGCGACATATAACTCGTTCTGATTCTAACCTTCCTTTGCACTTTTTCAACACTAATAATAACTTAGAACCAAAATACCCGATATGTACTTAACATTTCCAACCCCGGAGCACCAATAGTAATATTCGATTAACAACATGCCTCAAAAACTCCATAAAATGCCACTCTTCAACAATAAACTCTTCAAACTCGGAAGTTCTCAATATCATCATTATGACCGCCAAATCGTATCCGAACGGACTAAAATGTGATCGATATCGCTAAGGAAAACGTGTATAAAATATGCGATATCAAACCACCCTACACTAGAGTTTTGCTTATCCTCAAGCAATAGAACTCGAAAATAATCTTCTACCATATAATAACTTCTTCAACATGTATGTAGAACCAAATGAATAACCAACAAACCAAAAACTAGCATGGGCACGATTTGGAGTAAATATCAACCATACCTCCCACTTGCATTCCCCCGAAATTAACTTCTCAAACCTCAAGCAAATAATATGAATAAAGTAGCTAAATATAATCTCGAATAGTGTACCAAATAAAATGAAGCCGAGAGTCTCGAACCATAATGTAAGTCTTCAAAGGAACCGGGAATCAAGTGGGAACCGAGCACCAAATATATGACAATCGAACGCATGTGCCAAAAAGAACGCACTGGCTACCCCGCAATTGGTCAAGCCAATGCCTCCCACAATACCTAACATCGTGAGATGTCGGTAAGAAAATAATGTGCTTAGAAGGATACACATTACGTCTAGATATCATCGATAATCATGAGGTAATCATCTAATCTGTTAAGTCAACCATAAAGATTGAGGTTCATCAGGCTTAAAAGCTGATATCTTACCTTTCCGAAGGTTATCCACTGGGAATCTGATCAATCACTCACATTTTGTGTATCATGGTGTGCTTCCCATTTGGCTAGAAAATCTCCCTCATTAAGATAAGCTTTGACTACTAGTTTTCCTGTTTGACGTTGAGGCCTGGTAGATTTCTTGTCGATTTTAGCAATGACTTTTCAAGATTTTTCGCCACCCTACAACTGGTCTGGACTACAACTTCTGAAACAAATCAGCAAGTGTGTCATTTGGGAGACTTGACTCCCTTTAGGATGGAATGGATACATCCGGTGTGGTTAAATAAAGTGGTCGGGTTCAACATTGTCCTTGTTAGGAGAAACAATGAGGATCGCCCTGTAAAAGTTTTCGATCTAGCGCATGGCCCGATTTCGACCACACGCTACTATCACCATTCATACGGTTGACACTCGCCTTGGTGCAAGTGACCTACGTATGAATTTTAATGCTCATGTAGGATTTCACATTCAAAATAATGAACATGTTTCGAAAGTTCAAGACTTTCACCTCTAACAGTACCTCATCGTGAAATGATGGGTAATGAAATGGTACAACTTAAGAGGTATACGTACCAAGTGAAATGGTCGAAAGACTTTACTTCCTTAATGAGTGGATCTGAGTCACTCGGGAATGCCAATCTATTTCAATTGACACTCAGTTTAAATCCCAAAAACCTTTGGGTGCCATAGCTTTTGGCTATGGGTTGTGTTGTCTAAGCAAACACAAGCACGTAGCTGTTGTTCCTAAAAAGAACAACACTGGTGAAGCTCTAGGCTCCTCTTCCCACAATATCACACCATTAAATGATGTAATAATAAAATGATATAGTTTTGGAAGTCTGCTATACCAAGTAACCAAAAGTTTGTGATCTGGCATGTGATTCGGTCACAATCACGCTATTCAATCACCGCTCTCTCACAGTTTACACCCGTTTTGGTACAGGTGACCTACTATTGAGTTCCCCAAAGTTGTAGGATTTCATGTCCAAGATAATGAACATGTGGGACAATTTTGGCTTCTTTGAAATCACGAAATATGCCATAAAATACCAAGCCAACTTTCATAATAAAGGTTTTGGCCGAATTTTTAATTGTTTTTATATTTTTTTATTTATTTTTAAACTAACTTTTCTATTTTTTTTCCCCCTAAAATTATCAATTTTTTTTACGACCAAAACCCGTGAAACGTCAAGTCTTTTAATATCAAAACTAATATGATGATGATTTCATTAACAACCAACCCGAGAGATTTTACATCCCCACCCCACACTTGAGATCAAGTAATGTCCCCATTACTTGAGATCAAAATTAGATAAAAATCGAAAGGGTAAGAAAAATAAAAAACTTATGGAGTTAACCACTGATCGTGGAATGACAGTGACAGATGGCGCTGAACTGAGTGCCAGCATAAGAACATTGTCCATTCCTGATCATCACACCAATATCATCAATCATGCAGTTTTGCTGAACTTAATGCCAGACTTGAAAATCGTTTCACCAACAAACCTAACAAACATAAAAGAAACTACGTAAAACGGGACAAGGTGGCACCACCCGGTACCGAAACGCCTTGTCCCCGAATAAGTCTACAGTACATAATTAATGTAAATAATTATCCAAGTACAGAACCAAATAAAATGTTTGCAAACAAATACAACATAATCAACGGGCTCGCAGGCCCTCCTCACTGAAAACCATCATACGGCCAATTGCCGTACGGATACTGCTGCTGAAACCTCTGACGCACAACCTCCAACCTTTCCTGCTCACTGTAAATTAGGGCCTACACTCGTGGCTGAACTGGACTGCGATAATACATGGGTGTCTGAGAAGTAGTACCATAATAATGATCCGGGTTGAAGTAGAAGAGACGAGCATTGTGCCTTTGCTAATCGTTCCCATAAGCAATCCATTGCTGGTTATGTAAGGACTCGGCCGACCTCTCATCGACCCGCTGCTGACTTTCCCACATACGGTCATTATGCGACCGTTGTTCTCCCCGAAACTCATTAAATCTATTGTACACACCGATTTGCACATTATCAACCCTCGAGACCAAGTTATCCCAAATTTCTTAGGAAATACCCCAAGGCTGACCCCCTGCAGGAACATTCTGGGCAACCGGCTCCGCCTCTTCACCTCCTTGATCATGATCACCACCCTCATGCGCTTGTTGCCGAACATATGCCACTAAGACAACTCGATTTGCATCCCACATTAAAAAATTCGCACTAATATAAAACCTTACATTAAAAGGTTTCATAATCTGTAATGGATCGGTCAATTTCATACACCTGCTGAAATCAATGTTGAAAAACCTCGCAATTTTTGTAACAAAATGACCACCAAGAAGTGGCCTTGATGCCCTTGTTTCCCTCGCATGATGAGATAAATATGTAGCAATTAACATACACAAATCAACATGTGCATCGGCCCGAACTCGATGCATAATCCACAACTCGGTCGAATTGACTTTATCGTTCCCATTTCTTCGACCACAAAAAGTACACGAAAGCAATTTATGAAGTAACCGTAGCTGTCTGCTCCAAATATCGGACCCCTTCGACTCGTTGGAAACAAAAGGAGTCAAACCCGAAATTTCATACCAAAAGTCTCGCTCATTATAATCCTCCGGGTGTCCTATAAACTCAGTTTCTTTTTTCAAGTACCGTGTTAAAGACTTCTTATCCAATTCCTCTTACAAATTTAGTGCTCGAGCCAAATCCATTCTACTCGTGGCTCGATTCTCTCCACCTAGCTGGCATGTCATAAACCCTTGATCCGTAGGATCCCTTCTTGAACGCACACTTAAAGAGGAGAAAAACTCAACCACCAACTCACGATAAAGGTCATCTCTTAAAGACATAGCACGTTCCCAAGTACCAAGATAGACTTTGTTTCTCGACATTGCTAACATATTAGTAATTTCATCCCTGATCTCACTAGTAGCTCTATTCAACTCATCCCAACTGAAATACCAAGTCGCTTGTATACTTCGAACTGAAATAAATTCAAAGTATTGTGAGTAGTTTTCTGCAACTCTTTGCAACCAAATCTCTGGGTTCATTCTTCTCTCTTCATCCCTTCGTGATTGAGATGTTGAGGATGAAGGGACATCAACTCTTCTCCTCTGCACACATGAAACAAGAACCAAACCAAACACAAAACCTTGAAAAGTTAGCATTAGGACAATTATAGTAATCAAACCAACATGTTCCACATAATTGCATCAACTACCATTAATACTCGTTTCAATTTCAATTAGGCATTTAAATGAAAGCAAGTATTTAAAACATGTGTTTTTGTTCCATGGTAACCATATCAAACTAATTCTCAAAACACTATATCATGTAAGTGCCCCATTAAACAATCCTCACTTAACCCAATTTCACTACTCGTCTAATTAATTCACCAACCTATGATAAATCATTCCTATAATCACAGTGAACTTCTAAACTTGGAAGAAGATTAAACAATTCCAACAACCAAATAAACATCTCAAAAATCACAAAAATTATCATGCTTTACCAATTACCAAAATCACATATGACCCACCCAAATCACCTCACACTATCTTTAAACATGTATCTAGTAGCAAACATCTCTCTCACAAACAAAATCCCCAAATATTCAACATCAAATTCGGATTTATCGCTACCCTAATCTCAAGAATCAATATTATGCATAAAGTACACAAGAATTCATGAAGCAAACACAATAATATCATATTCATCAACAATTCATCACATAATAAGGCATAAAAGTCTCAATTAAACAAACCCCACAAAATTTCAAACATGAACCCTAGAATTAATAAATTTAATCAAGAAACATGAGAGAAAAAGTAAGAAAATAGCAAAATCAGACCTTAACCGGCATGATTGAACAAGAAATTGAAGAAATTAGGCAAGAATTAGTGATAATTGAACTTAGGGTTTGAGAGCTCTAAGTGTGTTAGAGAGGTGAGTGTAAGAATAGTGGGTGAAAACAGATCCAAAAACCCCTAAAAAGGGTTGAATTCCCGTCGGGTTTAATGTTGGGTCGGGTTGACCCATTTGAATTAAAACCTTGACTGTCGGGTGAGAATCTGCGCAGCAGGATTGTCGCGCCGCGACATTAGTGGCCGCGCTGCGGAGTTATGCAATACCTGATTATATTTTCTTTAATAATACGTGTACCTCAAAAACTATGAAAACTCGCGCCGCGACCACATTTGTCGTGACGCGGAAATGAACGTAGTTATGACCCACTCTAAATGGCTTCCTGACTTTAAAAACTTTGAATGATCGCGCCGAAGCCATATGTGTCGCGCCGCGGCAATGAATGTGGTATTGACACATTCTAAATTGCTTCCTGACTTTGAAAACTTTGAATTATCATGCCGCGGTAATATGTGTCGCGCCGCGGCAATGTGCGTGACCTGATACTTCGACGTAAGAATTATTCAGCAACCTTAAATCACTTTTAAGAACCAAAACAACCAACAAAAATGACAAGAAATCTATCATAATTAATCATTTAGCATGTAAGATGCAGCAAACCCGTGATCACACCTATTAATACAAACTATACAACAATGTGAACCATATTTAACGAGTCGTTTACACAACACTTCCCCAACTTCAACTGGCATTGGGATCGGGTTCAACGTGAACCCCGTTATCAATCTCTAACGGACAATCAAAATATTTCTTCACTCGATGTCCGTTAACCTTAAAGGTAGTACCACTCGCATTTTTCAACTCAATTGCACCGTATGGGTACACCTTAACAACCTCAAATGGTCCCGTCCACCGGGACTTAAGTTTTCCAGGTAAAAGCTTCAATCTAGAGTTAAACAAGAGCACTCGATCGC
The DNA here is from genome assembly GCF_046630445.1 of Rutidosis leptorrhynchoides. NCBI lineage: Eukaryota > Viridiplantae > Streptophyta > Magnoliopsida > Asterales > Asteraceae > Rutidosis > Rutidosis leptorrhynchoides. The sequence continues at coordinate 269,945,001 of NC_092335.1, forward strand.
CCTCATTAAACTCCTTCGGACCCTTTAACCTTCTATCATGCCATTGCTTGGTTTTCTCTTTATAAATTAACGAATTTTCATACGCAACAAGGCGTAATTCACCAAGCTCATTCAATTGCCCCGCCCTTAGGTGTCCGGCTTCCTTCAAATCCAAATTACACTTTTTAAGTGCCCACATCGCTTTATGCTCAATCTCCAACGGGAGATGGCACGCTTTTCCATAAACTAACCGATAAGGAGTGGTACCAATTGGTGTTTTGTAGGCGGTTCAAAACGCCCACAAAGCTTCATTGAGCTTATTCGCCCACTCCTTCGGATTCAACCCCACAGTTTTCTCAAGAATTCCTTTAAGAGCTCGATTGGTATTCTCAACTTGTCCGCTCGTTTGGGATGGTATGAAGTAGAAACTTTATGGAGAACTCCATATCGCTTCAACACTTTCTCCATTTGGGCGTTACAAAAATGAGTACCGCTATCGCTAATCAAAGCTTTAGGAGTTCCAAATCAAGAGAATAAACGCTGAAGGAAAGAAATCACAACTCGTGCATCATTTGTAGCCAAAGCTTACGCTTTGGCCCATTTAGATACGTAGTCAATGGCAACGAGTATGTAACTATAATTCTGAGATTTCGAAAATGGCCCCATAAAGTCAATCCCCCAAACGTCAAATACTTCGCAAACTTGGATGCTCTGTTGAGGCATCTCATCCCGTTTGGTGACTTTACCGGCCCTTTGATAAGAATCGCACGATTTTCAAATCTGGTGGGCATCCTTGAAAATTGTCGGCCAAAAAAAACTGGCATCACAGACTTTACGCCCCGTGATTTGGGGTCCAAAATGCCCACCGGTAGGCCCACTATGGCACTCGGTCAAAATACACATACACTCCTCACCGGAAACACACCGGCGGATAACCTCATCGGGACAACAACGAAAAAGATAGGGAGCCTCCCAGAAATAGTACTTAAGGTCACTGAAGAATTTCTTCCTCTTTTGATGTGACCACCCTTTTTCTAAGAATCCCCCAACGAGATAATTAGCAATGTCTACGTACCATGGCTCGTCCACCTTGTCCATCGCCATGAGATATTCATCGGAAAAATCATCATAGATACTCGATTCGTGAAGGACTTCGAGATTTGGATTCTCGAGTTTAGACAAGTGGTCAGCCGCTAGATTTTTAGCACCCTTCTTATCCCGGATCTCGATATCAAACTCTTGCAAAAGCAAGATCCATCTAAGCAGTCGAGGTTTTGCATCTGGTTTTGAAAATAGGTACTTAAGAGCAGAATGGTTCGTAAAAACTATAGTCTTTGACAAGATTAAGTAGGACCGGAACTTGTCAAATGAAAAGACCACCGCAAGGAGCTTCTTTTCAGTGGTAGTATAACTCAATTGCACTCCTTGCAAGGTCTTGCTTGTATAATAAATTGGTCGAAAATGTTTTTCAACCCTTTGACCCAAAACAGAGCCAATAGGAAAATCAGAAGCATCGCACATAAGCTCGAATGGAAGGGACCAATTCGGAGCAATTATGATGGGTGCATTGATCAATTTCTCCTTAAGAAGATCGAATACCTTTTGGCACTCGTCGGAGATATTCCAAGGCGTGTCCTTTTCGAGGAGTTTGTTCATCGGGTTAGCAATTTTAGAAAAATCCTTAATGAACCGCCGGTAAAAACAGACATGCCCGAGAAAACTCAGAACACCCTTAACATCGGTGGGAGGTGGAAGGTTCTTAATAGCTGTTACCTTCACGGGATCCACCTCAATACCATTCTTAGAAATCTTGTGCCCGAGAACTATGCCCCCTTTAACCATGAAATGGCACTTTTCTCAATTGAGCACAAGATTAGACTTCTCACACCTTTCCAACATCCGTTCTAAATTAAGAAGGCATGAATCAAAAGTGTCACCGAAGACCGAAAATTCATCCATGAACACCTCCATGCAATCTTCTATCATATCATGGAATATGGCCATCATGCACCTTTAAAAGTGGCCGGAGCATTGCAAAGGCCAAAGGGCATGCGTCGGTATGAGAAAGTGCCATACGGGCACGTGAAAGTAGTTTTTTCCTGGTCCTCGGGCGAGATAGGAATTTGGAAATAGCCCGAAAAACCATCAAGAAAACAATAAAAGTTGTTTCCCGCTAACTCTCTAGCATTTGATCCATGAAAGGTAACGGAAAGTGGTCTTTGCGTCTGGCGTCGTTCAACTTTCGATAGTCAATACAAACACGCCACCCCGTGACAGTCCGAGTGGAAATTAACTCATTTTTATCATTAGTGGTAACAATCATACCACCTTTTTTAGGTACACAGTGTACCGGGCTAATCCACGGACTGTCAGAAATTGGGTAAATCAGACCTGCATCGAGGAGCTTAATGATCTCTTTCTTCACGACATCTTGCATGTGCGGGTTCAACCTCTTTTGTCGTTGCACCACATGTTTGGAGTTATCCTCCATTAAGATTTTGTGGGTGCAATAGGAGGGACTAATACCCTTAATGTAGTGAATTTTCCATGCAATGGCCAGTTTATGGGCCTGCAGCATGGTTACAAGCTCAGTTTTCTGACCTGTAGTAAGAGAAGAAGAAATAATTACCGGGAGCTTAGATTCCTCCTGCAAATAAGCGTATTCCAAATGATTTGGAAGTGGCTTCAATTCTAACTCGGGAGGTTCTTCAATCGAAGACTTGCTCCGGTAATCCACATCATGTTCAAGTTCTTTGAACTCCTCCTCAGTCGACTCATAGCTGTTTTCCATCAAGGAGGTCAAAATATCCACCTCCTCAACCTGCAACTCTTCATCAATTTCAACCAATGAACATTCTCCTGAACCCTGTAACTCTGGGAATTCCTGCAAAAACTCAGACTGAACATTCACAGTGTTAAGAAAATAACATGTATCATCAGTGTTAGCAGGGTATTTTAAAGCATGGTCGATTGAGAAAGTTACATGCAAATCATCTATCCTAAGGGTCAATTGTTGGCCATAGATATTAATGATACATCTAGCTGTATTTAAAAATGGCCGACCCAAAATCAATGGAATCCTCTCATCCACTTCCATATCCAACACCACGAAATCGGCCGGGAAAACCAACGACCCGGTCTTAACTAGCATATTCTCTATTATTCCACGAGGGAATTTAGTGGAGCGGTCAGCTAGCTGAATAGCCATACGCGTGGGTTTCAACTCCCCGGGGTCTAGCTTTAAATAAATAGAATAAGGCATTAAATTAATGCTTCCCCCCAAATCTGCCAACGCCCTCATAAAATTCAAATTACCTAGTAAACAATGAATGGTGAAACTCACAGGATCCTCAAGCTTCTCGGGAAGCTTGTTTGCAACTACCGCTGAGCATGCGGCATTCAACCTGACTGAAGACACGTTCTCTAGCTTTTTCCTGTTAGTTAGCAAGTCCTTAAGAAACCTTTCATACTTGGGCATACCTGCAATCACATCAATAAAAGGCATATTTATGTTAACTTTTTTAATCAAGTCCATGAACTTGGACTTTTCTGCCTCCAACTTCTCCAATCTCTGCTTACTTGGGAATGGGAGCGGTGGCTGATACTCTTTAACTTCCGATTTAGAAGCAACAGTTTCCGGTACCCTCACAACTTTCTCAATCACCTGTTCCGGCTCCTTTTCCCCCTCCGGTTCACTAACAACAACCGGCTCACTATCCATAACCAACGGTACTCGCAAATCATACTCATCTGGCTTTCGCGGTGAATCATATGCTAAATCACTTCGGGTGGTGATAGCATTAACGTGCCCATTCTTCGGGTTATTATCTATCTTACTCGGTAACTCCCCCGGTTTCCTCTCATTATTCTGATTAGCAAGTTGACCAATTTGTTTCTCCAGATTCTGAATAGCTGCTTGTTGATTTCGAAACATTTGATTATTCTCCTCATTGTTTTGAGTAACAATAGTAACAAGCTGAGTTTGAGACATCACAAGCTTTTCAATCATAGCTTCAAGGTTGGACTTTTTCTCTTTGGCTTGGGGCTTTTGAAAATACCCGGGAGCTTGCTGTTGATATCCTCCACTAGAACCTGACTGGAACCTCAAACCTTGATTACCTTGAGGATTATAGGGATTGTTGAAATTCCTATTAAACTGCACACGTCCTTGAAACTGATTGTTGTTCTGTTGACTAATATAAGCGATCTCTTCTTTCTGGTTCATAGTCAAACCCGCATCACAATCTTTTCCTAAATGTAATCCCCCGCAATACTCACAACCAACCTTAATACCATGCATGTCCTTCTCCAACTTCTCCAAGTGTCTACCAAACTTGTCTAACTATTAATAGACCCATAATCATCAAACGCACCAGTGGTTTCGGTTCTCTTAACTGACGCTGAACGAGTTGACTCATGATCTTGATGCCATTTGTGAGTGTAAGCGGCTTGCTTTTCAATAATCTCTAGTGCCTCTTCTTCGGTTTTATCCATTAACGTTCCACCCGCTGCTTGATCAATACTCTGACGAGTTGGTATGTCACACCCCTTATAGAAAATCTGGACCTTTTGTAAATTATTCAACCCGTGTTGCGAACACGAGCATAACATATTAGAATAATGGTCCCAAGCATCAAACAGTGTCTCGCTGCTCTTTTGTCTGAATTGAGAAATATCTGCTTGAAGTCTAGCAGCTTGAGACGCAGGGAAAAACTTTGATAAGAACTTATCTACCAACATATCCCGAGAGGTAATCGCTCCTTCCGGTTGCTTATCTAACCATCTCTTAGCTTCTCCCTTAAGAGTCCAGGGAAAAAGCCTTGTCTTGATCGAAGTATCGGCAACCTCTTGCAGCTTAAATAAGTTGCAAACATCATTAAAAATACGAAGATGCTCGTTAGCATCCTCACTATCCTTGCCATGAAATTGGCAGTCAGAAGAAATCAAACTCAGGATCGGCCCTGTGATTTGGAATGGCTGAGTGATGTTTGGTTGAGTAATCAAATTGCCTTGGCCCCCTCGCGTGGCCTTCAACTTTTCTGCCATAGTCTGAGGACGATCTGGTTGATCAGCTTGGTCAGCCATATCTTCAGTCTAGAAAAGATCTAATGAAACGTAAGATTCTTCTTCTTCTATGATTTCAGGTGGTGTATCGGGCACCACAGTCTCAGAACTACTACCCAAATTAATTATATTAGCACTCGAAGAAAAAGATGAATCCACTGTAGACTGTTGCTCTTGACTTAACGCTCTGAATAACTCTCTTTCGGGTTATGCAAATGGTTGAAGAATCAGAGAATTAGAAGAACGCGTATGTGGCATGCACAACCTGTTATCTGCGAAATCACAACTAATAACTTATTAAACGCACCGATTCAACTGAGAATAAATGAAAAGAAATAATAAACTATAACTAAAACTAAAGTAAGAACAATTAGATAATAATCTTAATTTTCGACACAACTGTCCCCGGCAGCGGCACCAAAAACTTGATGTGTGAAAGCTAGTATATAATTTATCTTGGAAAATGCCGGTTTAAAGATTACTAAACACTAACGGGCATTGTACCCGATCGTGTAATAGTATAAAGTTGGTAATTTCAAAATCGTTCCAAGGACAGTTTTAAATGTGAGAATTAAGATTGCAACTAATAAAATAAACTTAGTTAATCTATGAAAATCGAAAGTACGAGATAGTTTGTTTTGTGGCTATTGATTAAAAGTAAAAGACAATATTTTTGTGTTTTTAAGTTTATAGGAAATAAATGCAGACTCAACGAAAAGTAAAGATATTTGAATTCAATAGATAAAAGAATGTTCGCCTAGATCTTCTATTCGCAGTGTCATATGATTTGTTATTAAGCTCTAGTTCAATTCATCAATACATGCAACTACAGAGTCGGTTTACCCAAAGTTCTCTTTTAGCAAACACGTCAAACTTGGATTTATTGGCTTAGGGTTCCCTTTCACCAAAGACCTCTTTCGTTTGTGACTTAGTAATTAACTAATTATAAGATTAAGATTCAATTGGTTACGCGTTCGCTCCACACAATTCACCCCTATTTTGTTTAATCTATGTTACCCGGTTTACCCCCTTAGTTCAGTAAGCACCCAATTGGTTAAGACAAATCAATTGAAAACTAGTGTACTAAATTGAAATAGGGTTCTCTTTGTTCAAACAAGATCACTAATCAACCTAGTAACAATAATCAACACCCACAAGAATGGTTCTTAATCAAAACTCATAATTATCATGCATTAATTAAATCAAACATTTAAGTATCGTCCAAACACATTTAAATGCTTAGCCAACCATGGCTAAAACCAAAATCACAAATAAATAATTAAGAGTATTCATAATGATGATAAGAATTAAACCTAATGAAAATTGTGTTCTTGAATGATGAACGGATCGAGACGCGTTTCCGGAATGATTGATGTGTTAGAATGATCTTGGGGTTCCCCAAAAATCACCCTTTTTCGTCAAAAAGCTGCTGGAATTCGTCTGGATGCAAAAGTGAATATTTAGGGTATTTTTCGGGCCTTAAATACCTGCCAAAAATACCTGGACCGACCTACCGCCGCGCCGCGACCAAATTTATCGCGCCGCGAAAATTAACTTGAACTGGAACATCCTTAAATCCTTTCTTGATAACGAAACCTTAAGATTATCGCTCCACGGCCCAAGTCTCCGCGCCGCGACATTTAACTCGTTCTGATTCTAACCTTCCTTTGCACTTTTTCAACACTAATAATAACTTAGAACCAAAATACCCGATATGTACATAACGTTTCCAACCCCGGAGCACCAATAGTGATAATCGATTAACAACATGCCTCAAAAACTCCATAAAATGCCACTTTTCAACAATAAACTCTTCAAACTCGGAAGTTCTCAATATCATCATTATAACTACCAAATCGTATCCGAACGGACTAAAATGTGATCAATATCACTAAGAAAAACGTGTATAGAATATGCGATATCAACGTCTTACTGCCTCTATTGCATATATAGAGTATAGATAAATTCGTATCTTAGCGTATCTGTTACTGTAAACTTTGCCTGACAGCTTCCGAAAATTCCTCTGTAATCTACGAGATCTTCTGTACTATATATATAGGTATTAGATATTCTATGTAATTAGAATACCATCCGATATCCGAAAATCATTTCATATCGAAAACCCTTTACCTAACCGTACAAGATGGAACTCGTAACTAGTTCAAGTTCCTCGGATTCCGACAGCCATTCCGACATGGATATTCACCTAAGCTCTGAAAGCAGTGTAAATGAAATGGATCAACCAACTAGTCATCTTCAATTCTGGATGAATTGGGGATGGGTTCGTAGTTGACTTAATTAATGGAGACGAGAAGAAGGCGATCATTTCCACCCACCAACCTACACTCTTGGCGAAGAACCTGAAGCACTTACCGACGAATCTATCTGAAACACACTTTCAGCCTCATTTCTAGAGTAGCTCATAACGATTATATTTTATCTATAATTCTAAACCTTATTCATCCACTCGTTCCGACCGCCAATCATCTCGGAATAATAGAAGAAGTCAACAAGCTTCGCGCCCGAGTTGTAGCTTTGGAAAATATGGTGCAAAACTTACCAGCTTCAGCAACAACACCAGCACTGACAGTACCACCAACAACCTAAGTTTCAACATCACACGCCTCAACATCTCATTATGTACCTCGAGCATAATAATCGTTCTACGTATCATTCTACCTCATTTATCTTCGTTCTACATGACGATTATATAATTTCTAATGTTTTAGAGATTATGAAAATATAATGCAGTTTTGTTAGTAATTCATCAAACAAACTTTCTGTAAAGTTTCAAACTTCAATTTTTCGAATTGAGTTTAAATTTCGAAGTCAAAGTTATTGAGTTAAAAAGTCAACTTTTGTTCTTGAGCCAAATTCGAGTTTTCTGTTTCGATTTGAGTTAAATTGATGTTACCAATAGTTTTTAGGAGGGGATTAAAATCTATTTTATGTTATAAACTTAGTCCCAAACGTTCTCCAAATCGAGTTCATTTTTTTTTCTTTACAACTCAGCGAAGCAGCAGCAGTCTGTTTTACTTTTTTTTTTTTTCGTTTGTTTTGCTTATAAATAATACCATTTTATGATATACGAATTGTTTATAAGTCTTTAGCAAAACCAAAAGATCGATATCGTAATCTTAAATGTCATTTTGATTGTTGAATTCTGGTGAAGAAGATAATGAAATTCGAGTGAAAATGATACCCGTTATATATATTTTGGGATTGAAATATAATCAGAAATACTTAATAGAGCAGATGGTTTGGAGATGGTTCGGGTTAGCGGGAGGTCATGGGTTCGAGTCCCGGCCTGGGCAGTTTATTAACTTTTTATTCTTTAAAGGTAGTTTTCCTTTATTATTATTATTACTATCATTATTATTATTGTTATATTTATTATGATTGTTATTGTTAAGTATTATTAGTTATTGTTATTAATTCAAGTATTATTGTTATTAGCAGTATTATTTAGAAATTATTAGTATTATAACAAATATTATTATTATAAGTATTACTAGTGTTAGTATTATTATTATTATTATCATATAGGATTTCTAATGTTGTTGCCAATATAAATTGATGCAGATACGTTTGATGGGCCAAATCTATTTACTAAGGTTGCTTGTTTGGAAGGCTTGAACTTTGAATCTAGGATGCAGATTATGTTGTTGGGCCAAATGAGCAATTGGGCTGAAGTAATTAATGTTAATATGACATTTGGAAAGTTGCAAGTGATACGAACTGGAATTGGATAAGGATGTGGAAGTTTGAATGCTTATCAATAATCTATTTAGTGTTATCCATATTATTTAGTTTTCAAATGTTAGTTGCTTAAATTTGAAGTTATCCGTAAACTTTGTTTAGTTTATAAACTCTTGTTTGTTTTATTTTATAAGTCAGTTGAGTTTTATTAATAAAAAGGAGTTACGTGAGTAATAGACGAGCCGAGAAGGTTTTGTCAAATAAACCGTGAAGGTTTATTTCTTTAGCAATTCTATTTTTGGTGAGTAATATCCAATTATATATTGCTTTTGTATTGGTGAGTAATATCCAATACTATCTATCCATTCAAGTTTTAATTCGTTTAGCCACGATCCATTTCTACACTATTTAGTATCAAATTTCAGGCATGGCTAAACAAGCTGAGATCGAGAAACTGAATCGCGAGGTTCAAGAGTTGGAAAATATGATAAATCTCTTGTGTCATATAGAGATGAAGCTTGATAATCTTGAATGTTCAAAAAAGGCTCAATATGATGACTTTGTTGATTCGGTGGGTCAAATTTTTAATTTGGAGTGTATTCCCGAACCTTTTGTAGAGGAAGATACTCTACCTGTTTATGATACTGACAGTGAGGAAGAAGCAGATTCCGAGTGTGTGGTTGCAGCAGGTGCTGAAATGGATGAAGTCGACACCAACATGTACAATGAATATATTAATTCTTTCCCTTGTGAGGTTGTTGATGTAGATATGCACATCAAATTTCAAGGTTATTCTTTCATGGCCGCGGGTCACCAAAGCCTGATAATTTTCTTCTTTGATATTGTAGACTCGAGGACGAGTCTTTTCGAAGAAGGGAAGAATGATGCAGATACGTTTGATGGGCCAAATCTATTTACTAAGGTTGCTTGTTTGGAAGGCTTGAACTTTGAATCTAGGATGCAGATTATGTTTTTGGGCCAAATGAGCAATTGGGCTGAAGTAATTAATGTTAATATGACATTTGGAAAGTTGCGAGTGATACGAACTGGAATTGGATAAGGATGTGGAAGTTTGAATGCTTATCAATAATCTATTTAGTGTTATCCATATTATTTAGTTTTCAAATGTTAGTTGCTTAACTTTGAAGTTATCGTAAACTTTGTTTAGTTTATAAACTCTTGTTTGTTTTATTTTATAAGTCAGTTGAGTTTTATTAATAAAAAGGAGTTACGTGAGTAATAGACGAGCCGAGAAGGTTTTGTCAAATAAACCGTGAAGGTTTATTTCTTTAGCAATTCTATTTTTGGTGAGTAATATCCAATTATATATTGCTTTTGTATTGGTGAGTAATATCCAATACTATCTATCCATTCAAGTTTTAATTCGTTTAGCCACGATCCGTTTCTACACTATAAATGCTATCATTTAAAAATATAACTTTATTATATTAACTACTAGTATAAATATTATTATAATTAGGATTATCATTATTATCATTACTATAAAAATAACGCAAACTTGTTTATTTATCATTAATATTGGTATTAGTACCCTTTTATAATTATTAGTATTATTATGAATACGGCCACTAATAATTACTATTAAAACCATAATTATTATTAAAATTACTAATATCGTTACAAATATTATTTTTATCATTTTACCAACTGTATTAAAATTATCATTTTTATTATCATTACTAAATGTATTATTAGTATTATTATTTATATTATAAGTATTACTAAAATTACCATGATATTAAAACTATCCTTCTATTAAAAATTATTTTATTATCATTGTTAATTTTATAACAAGTGAATAAGATACATGTAAGAATATATTTATATTACATATATGTATGTATTAATAATATTATCAAATTTTATATAAATATTCATATATAATAAATTAGGTGTTCTTAACATAATATTAAGCAGATAAATATATACATAATATATAATTTAAGGATATAATATATATATATTTGTTCGACTAAGAATATACATTTTAATATATATACAAATGATATAGGTTCGTGAATCCGAGGCCAACCCTGCATTATTCAATATCATTATATGTATTTTTACTACAAAATACATTGAGTGAGTTCATTTGCTCCTTTTTTACTCATTACATTTTTGGACTGTGAATTCATGCATAGTTTTAATAACTGTTTTACAATATTTATATGCATGAGTTTCATTATTCCCTTTTTATATATATTTTTGGGCTGAGAATACATGCAATGTTTTAATAAGTATCTTACAATATTTATATGCGTGAGTTTCATTACTTCCCTTTTAAATGCTTTTGCAATATATATTTTTGGGACTGAGAATGCATGCGCTTTTATAAATGTTTTACGAAATAGACACGAGTAATCGAAACTACATTATATGGTTGAATGATCGAAATCGAATATGCCCCTTTTTATTAAGTCTGGTAATCTAAGAATTAGGGAACAGACACCCTAATTGACGCGAACTCTAAAGATAGATCTATCGGGCCCAACAAGCCCCATCCAAAGTACCGGATGCTTTAGTACTTCGAAATTTATATCATGTCCGATGGAGGATCCCGGAATGATGGGGATATTTTTATATGCATATTGTGAATGTCGGTTACCAGGTGTTCAATCCATATGAATGATATTTTTGTCTCTATGCATGGGACGTATGTTTATGAGAAATGGAAATATGAAATCTTTTGGTCTATTAAAATTATGAAATGATTATTTATGTTAAACTAATGAACTCACCAACCTTTTGGTTGACACTTTAAAGCATGTTTATTCTCAGGTACGAAAGAAATCTTCCGCCGTGCAATTGCTCATTTAAAAGATATTACTTGGAGTCATTCATGACATATTTCAAAAGACGTTGCATTCGAGTCGTCGAGTTCATCAAGATTATTATTTAGTCAATTATAGTTGAATATATTATGAAATGATTTGCATGTCATCAATTTTCGATATAAGGCAAGTTTGTCTTTTAAAAACGAATGCAATGTTTGCTAAATGTATCATATAGAGGTCAAGTATCTCGCGATGTAACCAACTATTGTGAATCGTTTGTAATCGATACGGACTTTGTTCGAATGGATTAGGACGGGTCTTTACAGTTGGTATCAGAGCGGTGGTCTTAGCGAACCAGGTCTTGTATTAGTATGTCTAACTGATAGTTGTTAGGATGCATTAGTGAGTCTGGACTTCGACCGTGTCTGCATGTCAAAATTTTTGCTTATCATTTTTGTCAAAAATCATCTGCTTATCATCTTTATAAATCACTTACTCATTATTCTTAGTCTAGACACGTTTTACTGCATTGACTGCATGAATAGTGTATAGACAAAATTCATACCTTAGCGTATCTGACAATTCATATCTTAGCGTATCTGTTACTGTAGACCTTGCCTGATATCTCTCGTAAATTTCTCCTTAATTTAAGGGATCCTGGTACTATATATATCTATGCAAATTATGCATTGAGAATGCCATCCAACTATCAATTGTTGTCACTAAACTCTTCATGCCAAAAATCTTTCCTGAGATCGCGTAAGATGGCCTCTACGAATCGACCAAGTTCCTCTGACTCCGAAGACAGCGTGACAGGAGCACACCAACCAATTAACTACCGTGATTACTTGAGAAAATGGGGGTGGGCTCATGACATACTCACCCTATGGAAAAGGGAAGAAGGTACTCCATATCATGAACCGAATCTACCACCTAACCTTGGAGTACTCGACCAGCTCACCGGCGAACCTGTTCGCAACACCGTTTATACCCTTTTTGCCAGAATTTTTCGTCTTGAGACTACAATTAATGAAACTAGAGAAGATATCCGATATCTACCTCACACTGATAACCAACCAGGGTTAGTAGAAGAAGTTAAAGAACTCCGAGCTCGAGTGTTAACTTTAGAGAGCACGGTACACAATTTGCAAGCACCAGCAGTATCACCAATACCAGTAACATCACCAACCTTAGCACCAACATCATTAGTACCACCAACAATAACATCCGCATCACCAGCTTCGACATCTCATTCTGTACCTCGAGTATAATCATCGTTCTACGTATCATTTTATCTATTTTATTTTCATTCGACATGGCAATTATGTAATCTCTAATATTTTAGAGATTATATATTCTTGTTCTAACGATAAATCAAATGAGATTAATATCATTTTGACTCATTAAATCTATAGTAACATCTGAAGAAAATATATATGTATATATATTTTCATAAAGATTGTAATTAAAAATTCTTTCGTACAAAGTGTTAATTGTGAATATATTTTAACGGGTAGGTATTACCCGAGGAATATTCAGATTTCACATTAAGAAGTTACAATGTACATTCTTCGAAGCTGATTCAACAGTCGTTTACTATCCTACTTACATCCACCGATATACAAATCCACTCACCACAGAATAACCATATTCATCCATTTTCATATTTGGATTTTGATTTATCAGAATCCAACAAGTGGCATAATGAAAAAAACATTTGAGAAAATAAAATTTGTTAGAAACAAAAAAATTAACTATGAGGAATTTTGTTAAGAATTCACGCTAACTGTTCCTAGCTAACTGTTCCTAGCTAACTGATTACCTTTTATTTATCGCAATTTTAATTCTCGCAATTTTATTTATCATCATTTAATTTCTGTTATTTATTTTTACGCACTTTAAATATCGGGACACGTATACAAGGTTTTGACATATCATATCGATGCATCTATATATATTATTTGGAATAACCATAGACACTCTATATGCAGTAATGCGGGAGTTAGCTATACAGGGTTGAGGTTGATTCTACAATAATATATATAGTTTGAGTTGTGATTGAGTCTGAGACGAATAAGGGTCACGATACGTATTAATTAATTCGAATATTATATATTTAACTATATATGAATTATTGAATTGCTAACTATGGACTATCAACTGAGGACTACCAACATTGGACAATTAAAATGAATTAAAATATTATTTATAATATATGAAGCTAAACAATTCTTCAAGTTTGCCACTTGATTTCACCTTAAACCTCGTTTGTATCTCGACGATTATAATCTGCGTTCAAACCTTTCATGATTCTTGAAAACACCTCAATCGAGAGGATGAACTAACCACACTGCATCTATGAAAGAAAAGATTGATGCACCTAAAAACACTCAGAACATGAGTAAACATTTAATACGTATCTGCGCTAGTTCCTTTGGCGTTGTTATTACCAAAAATAGCTTTGCGATCCCTTTTCAAAGTAGCCAAATTTTGTCACAGCTCCAGCAAGTCAACTTCGACTTTTCATTCGAAGTAGCCTTACTATAATCCTGATATATAAGATTACCCTTTTGATACCGGAGAATTCTTTTATATTCCACTATATTACCAGCAGACGTACCAGCAACCTCGTTGCTCCTTGGCTCAAATCTCTCTGACAAATCATTATATTTATTCATTGAAACCCTATCATATACTCATCCGCATCTTGTAACGAGAACTACCATAATAATTACCGGGAATCAGCAATCAGTACTTTGAAAACTCACAGCATATCTACATCAACAGTTATATGTAGGACATTTATCTCTTAGAACTATGATCTCTCATTCTGAAATTCTGAAAAGCACTCAGTCACAAATTAATACTCTGAATGTTGAAAAAGCTGAATGAAGCAGCAGAAACCATAGACAACCGTAAACAACCTTAATCATCGGAAGTTTGATGATAAAGAATAATATGTTGGAAAAGCTCAGAAACGTTGGAACTGGAAAACGGATAGAGTTAACCATGAAGGAGACTAAGGACAAATACAAGGACCATACCCTATATTCAAAGAATCCAGATAATTCTGGATCAGTTGAAATCATTAGAGAATATCTTGCTCCGAAGTCATGTTAAAATCTTGCGGAAAATCTTTCTCCATCAACCATCGAACTTAGAAATTCCAAAATATCATCATCAATATCTTCGATATTTCTGAGGATATTTTCATAAATATTCTCGTCCAAAATTATATACCTCCTTGTGCTTCCTGTGTATCATTATATTGGAAACATTCAATAGAAAATTTAGTACTGAAAAGCAGATTATGTGAAACTATGAAGGAAGCCGTGGACAAATCACAAAGACTAAGTTTGACTTCAAAGAATCCAAATGAATCAATGTCTGCTGGAGTCTTTAGTGAATATCTTGCTCCTTACTCTAAACCCTTGCGGACAATATTCTTCATCATCCTCTGATCTTAGAAATTCCAAGATATCATCGTATCTTTTATTATAAATATCCCCCATATTTCTGAAGATATTTTCGTAACTATTCTTAAATGAAATCATTAATCTATTAGTGCTATCAGTGTTACATCATATAGAAACTGTTAGTTTCTATATTCTGTAAACTTTCGAGCTTAAAATATGAATGTTATTGAAGTAATGTTGGGAACTGATGCATGAGTTAGTATAATATAATGACACTTGATCAACGTGATTATATTACAGTAAGTCATGCTGAGTTTCTAAATGGAACATGATGATTCACAGAATTTAACGTCATCATGTGCCATGTTACATAACTCTTTCATTCTGCTTAACTTCTGAACATATCAAGAAAATATATTCTTGATAGTTTTATTCTCAGTGATTCAGGTAATTTGACAAAACAAATCGTGCTACTACCTTTCCTTTCTACCTTGTATATTATGATAATTCGAAACTCTATACCTATGAATTCTGGACCATTACTTGCGAAAAGTAAACAAAAGCATGAAGCTCCGAAATAGAAATGGAGTATAAATCGCAGTAAATAAGAGAGAGCATTAACTATGGATGACAATAATTATAAGAGACAGAAGCAGGGACATTGAAATATAAGGGAAGATATAAAACCCAATAACAACACAGAAGTTACAAACCGTGGATATTAATACGAATAGCAATATAAAGACACGGTATAATTAAGAATAGTATCCCCCAAGGCAATATTAGAAGTAAACAGATTTTCGGGTGGAAGATTGAAAAGAAGGATGACAGATACATAGATAGGAAAATATCAAGAATCAGAACTGGATGGAGCATTTCCATAATATTTTGGAAGTAGGAATAGAGGAAGAAAGTATAGGAATGATGAAAGTAATGGAACAGAAGAAGTTCATTTATAGTGAAAATACTAGACAAAGAAATCAAGGCAGATTTCCGCATTAATTATAGAGATCTTAATTTCCTTACTCGCCGAAGAATCAAATCTTTTAGATTTCGAAGATTTTCTTCAATTTTCTTGAATTCCGGAATTCAACCAAGACAACGTCAACAGTTAAGATGCGCCTTATTTTCTAAATTCAACCACGACTACGTCGAAAGTTATGACGAACTTTATTTTCCTTATTTCACTCTTTTGTGATAACTTCATCCATACGCTTCAAGTAACCGAAATTGTTTTATCTACCCTACTCATTGGTGATAAAACTCTATTTATCAACTAATATTAGTCATGAAAACATTTTTATTGTTAGCCATGACCACCTCACTCAAATTTCGGGACGAAATTTCTTTAACGGGTAGGTACTGTGATGACCCGGGAATTTCCGACCAAATTTAAACCTAATCTTGATATGATTTCGACACGATAAGCAAAGTCTGTATTGAAGAGTCTCAGTAGTTCTTGAACTGTTTACATGAATTCAGTTAACCTTTGACCATGCCCGAAGATTCAAGAACAATTATTTGTAAATAAATATGTATATATATATATATATATATATATATATATATATATATATATATATATATATATATATATGTAAATATAAGAATGTATAATAATTAGAAGTAATGAAATATAACTTAAATTAAACATGTAAAATAAAATACAAGTTAATCAATTGAATTGAATAGGTAAAATAGTATATAAAATAATGAATTTACTATTAAAATAAATATCGAAATATATATGAATCTATACATAATTAATGTTGTATGTATGTTATAACATATATAAAATGTATAAATATTAAATATTCCATATATGTTATTATATCATATTAATAATAAAGACTAAGTATAAATTAAAATATTAAAGTTATGTTACTATCCTTACTTTCATTATAAATGTTAATATTTATATTATTAATATTATTATATAAAAGATATAGAATTTGATATGTATAAGTTATCATGATTAAGAAGTATTATTGTTAGTATTATGATTATTATTGTTATTATTTATATTACAATTATTATTATTATACATATAAAGTATTATAGGAATTATTACTATTAGTATTACCATTATTTATAATATTAAGAGTAACATTATTATAGTTATATTTATTAACAAGATAAATTATTAATTGTAAATACAATTACATAAGTAAAAGGGATATAAAAAAATAATAATAATAATAATAATAATAATAATAATAATAATAAATAAATAAATAATTAAATACGTAATATGTTTTATATCTTATTCAAGCTATAGGTAATTTTGGAAATGTCTTCAAAATCTGTACCAGAAAGATTTCATTATCAGTAATGTCCAAAAGCAGTGTACAATCTTTGTCACTTTTTTTTTAATTTTTTTGTGTACTGGATGACTAAGTCCTGTCGATCAAGTGGTATGATAAAACAAACAATTCATTGATAATTGGTACTCTACAACCTCATAATCATTTATCAACTTACAATTACTTGTGCCAATTAATTTTTTTTTTTAACAGAAAAGCAAGAACACGCACCTGTTCTTGACTAGATTTTCCAAAACCACGAATTCATCTTTTTTTTTAAAAACAAATAATGCAGTTTTGTTAGTAATTCATCAAACAAACTTTCTGTAAAGTTTCAAACTTCAATTTTTCGAATTGAGTTTAAATTTCGAAGTCAAAGTTATTGAGTTAAAAAGTCAACTTTTGTTCTTGAGCCAAATTCGAGTTTTCTGTTTCGATTTGAGTTAAATTGATGTTACCAATAGTTTCTAGGAGGGGATTAAAATCTATTTTATGTTATAAACTTAGTCCCAAACGTTCTCCAAATCGAGTTCATTTTTTTTTCTTTACAACTCAGCGAAGCAGCAGCAGTCTGTTTTACTTTTTTTTTTTTTCGTTTGTTTTGCTTATAAATAATACCATTTTATGATATACGAATTGTTTATAAGTCTTTAGCAAAACCAAAAGATCGATATCGTAATCTTAAATGTCATTTTGATTGTTGAATTCTGGTGAAGAAGATAATGAAATTCGAGTGAAAATGATACCCGTTATATATATTTTGGGATTGAAATATAATCAGAAATACTTAATAGAGCAGATGGTTTGGAGATGGTTCGGGTTAGCGGGAGGTCATGGGTTCGAGTCCCGGCCTGGGCAATTTATTAACTTTTTATTCTTTAAAGGTAGTTTTCCTTTATTATTATTATTACTATCATTATTATTATTGTTATATTTATTATGATTGTTATTGTTAAGTATTATTAGTTATTGTTATTAATTCAAGTATTATTGTTATTAGCAGTATTATTTAGAAATTATTATTAGTATTATAACAAATATTATTATTATAAGTATTACTAGTGTTAGTATTATTATTATTATTATCATATAGGATTTCTAATGTTGTTGCCAATATAAATTGATGCAGATACGTTTGATGGGCCAAATCTATTTACTAAGGTTGCTTGTTTGGAAGGCTTGAACTTTGAATCTAGGATGCAGATTATGTTGTTGGGCCAAATGAGCAATTGGGCTGAAGTAATTAATGTTAATATGACATTTGGAAAGTTGCAAGTGATACGAACTGGAATTGGATAAGGATGTGGAAGTTTGAATGCTTATCAATAATCTATTTAGTGTTATCCATATTATTTAGTTTTCAAATGTTAGTTGCTTAACTTTGAAGTTATCCGTAAACTTTGTTTAGTTTATAAACTCTTGTTTGTTTTATTTTATAAGTCAGTTGAGTTTTATTAATAAAAAGGAGTTACGTGAGTAATAGACGAGCCGAGAAGGTTTTGTCAAATAAACCGTGAAGGTTTATTTCTTTAGCAATTCTATTTTTGGTGAGTAATATCCAATTATATATTGCTTTTGTATTGGTGAGTAATATCCAATACTATCTATCCATTCAAGTTTTAATTCGTTTAGCCACGATCCATTTCTACACTATTTAGTATCAGATTTCAGGCATGGCTAAACAAGCTGAGATCGAGAAACTGAATCGCGAGGTTCAAGAGTTGGAAAATATGATAAATCTCTTGCGTCATATAGAGATGAAGCTTGATAATCTTGAATGTTCAAAAAAGGCTCAATATGATGACTTTGTTGATTCGGTGGGTCAAATTTTTAATTTGGAGTGTATTCCCGAACCTTTTGTAGAGGAAGATACTCTACCTGTTTATGATACTGACAGTGAGGAAGAAGCAGATTCTGAGTGTGTGGTTGCAGCAGGTGCTGAAATGGATGAAGTCGACACCAACATGTACAATGAATATATTAATTCTTTCCCTTGTGAGGTTGTTGATGTAGATATGCACATCAAATTTCAAGGTTATTCTTTCATGGCCGCGGGTCACCAAAGCCTGATAATTTTCTTCTTTGATATTGTAGACTCGAGGACGAGTCTTTTCGAAGAAGGGAAGAATGATGCAGATACGTTTGATGGGCCAAATCTATTTACTAAGGTTGCTTGTTTGGAAGGCTTGACCTTTGAATCTAGGATGCAGATTATGTTGTTGGGCCAAATGAGCAATTGGGCTGAAGTAATTAATGTTAATATGACATTTGGAAAGTTGCGAGTGATACGAACTGGAATTGGATAAGGATGTGGAAGTTTGAATGCTTATCAATAATCTATTTAGTGTTATCCATATTATTTAGTTTTCAAATGTTAGTTGCTTAACTTTGAAGTTATCGTAAACTTTGTTTAGTTTATAAACTCTTGTTTGTTTTATTTTATAAGTCAGTTGAGTTTTATTAATAAAAAGGAGTTACGTGAGTAATAGACGAGCCGAGAAGGTTTTGTCAAATAAACCGTGAAGGTTTATTTCTTTAGCAATTCTATTTTTGGTGAGTAATATCCAATTATATATTGCTTTTGTATTGGTGAGTAATATCCAATACTATCTATCCATTCAAGTTTTAATTCGTTTAGCCACGATCCGTTTCTACACTATAAATGCTATCATTTAAAAATATAACTTTATTATATTAACTACTAGTATAACTATTATTATAATTAGGATTATCATTATTATCATTACTATAAAAATAACGCAAACTTGTTTATTTATCATTAATATTGGTATTAGTACCCTTTTATAATTATTAGTATTATTATGAATACGGCCACTAATAATTACTATTAAAACCATAATTATTATTAAAATTACTAATATCGTTACAAATATTATTTTTATCATTTTACCAACTGTATTAAAATTATCATTTTTATTATCATTACTAAATGTATTATTAGTATTATTATTTATATTATAAGTATTACTAAAATTACCATGATATTAAAACTATCCTTCTATTAAAAATTATTTTATTATCATTGTTAATTTTATAACAAGTGAATAAGATACATGTAAGAATATATTTATATTACATATATGTATGTATTAATAATATTATCAAATTTTATATAAATATTCATATATAATAAATTAGGTGTTCTTAACATAATATTAAGCAGATAAATATATACATAATATATAATTTAAGGATATAATATATATATTTGTTCGACTAAGAATATACGTTTTAATATATATACAAATGATATAGGTTCGTGAATCCGAGGCCAACCCTGCATTATTCAATATCATTATATGTATTTTTACTACAAAATACATTGAGTGAGTTCATTTGCTCCCTTTTTACTCATTACATTTTTGGACTGTGAATTCATGCATAGTTTTAATAACTGTTTTACAATATTTATATGCATGAGTTTCATTATTCCCTTTTTATATATATTTTTGGGCTGAGAATACATGCAATGTTTTAATAAGTATCTTACAATATTTATATGCGTGAGTTTCATTACTTCCCTTTTAAATGCTTTTGCAATATATATTTTTGGGACTGAGAATGCATGCGCTTTTATAAATGTTTTACGAAATAGACACGAGTAATCGAAACTACATTATATGGTTGAATGATCGAAATCGAATATGCCCCTTTTTATTAAGTCTGGTAATCTAAGAATTAGGGAACAGACACCCTAATTGACGCGAACTCTAAAGATAGATCTATCGGGCCCAACAAGCCCCATCCAAAGTACCGGATGCTTTAGTACTTCGAAATTTATATCATGTCCGAAGGAGGATCCCGGAATGATGGGGATATTTTTATATGCATATTGTGAATGTCGGTTACCAGGTGTTCAATCCATATGAATGATATTTTTGTCTCTATGCATGGGATGTATGTTTATGAGAAATGGAAATATGAAATCTTGTGGTCTATTAAAATTATGAAATGATTATTTATGTTAAACTAATGAACTCACCAACCTTTTGGTTGACACTTTAAAGCATGTTTATTCTCAGGTACGAAAGAAATCTTTTGCTGTGCAATTGCTCATTTAAAAGATATTACTTGGAGTCATTCATGACATATTTCAAAAGACGTTGCATTCGAGTCGTCGAGTTCATCAAGATTATTATTTAGTCAATTATAGTTGAATATATTATGAAATGATTTGCATGTCGTCAATTTTCGATATAAAGCAAGTTTGTCTTTTAAAAACGAATGCAATGTTTGTAAAATGTATCATATAGAGGTCAAGTACGTCGCGATGTAACCAACTATTGTGAAACGTTTGTAATCGATACGGACTTTGTCCGGATAGATTAGGACGGGTCTTTACACTAAGGTCATTGAAAATTTTCTTCTTTTGTTGATATGAAAGACCTTTTCTCAAAACATTTGAAGCTAAGTAGTTTGCAAAATCGGCAAACCATGGGACCTCATCAATTAACTCGATTCTCATCAAATGTTCATCCGGGAAAGTATCTCGAATTTTGGACAACCTAGACAAATGATCGGTCGCCACATTCTTGGCCCCTTTTTTTTATCTTTAATCTCTATATCAAATTCTTGCAAGAGAAGAACCCACCTAATCAACCTATGTTTTGAATCTTGTTTTTGAAAAAGATATCGTAACGCGGAATGGTCCGTATATACGACCGTTTTTGAAAGCACAATGTAAGAACGAAATTTGTCAAAAGCAAACACTACCGTGAGAAGTTCTTTCACGGTAGTAGTGTAGTTTAATTGTGCCCCGATCAATGTCTTACTCGCATAATAAATTGGTCGAAAATGTTGGTCAACTCTTTGACCAAGGACCACCCCGAGCGCATAATCGCTTCTGTCACACATTAATTCAAAATCTTTATCCCAATCGAGAGAGATTAGAATCGGAGGGTTAATGAGTTTTTCCTTAAGCAAGTTAAAAGCCTCGATACAACCATCATCAAATAAGAAAGGTTGGTCCTTTTCTAGCAATTTGGTAATGAGCCGAGCAATTTTTGAAAAATCTTTTATGAATCGGCGGTAAAATCCCGCGTGTCGAAGAAAACTTCGGATTGCCTTGACATCCGAGGGTATGGGTAAGTCTTTTATTGCGGTGACCTTGGCTTTATCAACCTCAATTCCCGATTTAAAAATTTTATGTCTCAAAACCACCCCTTCGTTTACCATAAAATGGCATTTTTCCCAATTAAGCACTAGATTAGCTTTCTCACAACGTGTTAACATTTTATCAAGGTTCCTGAGACAATGGTCGAAAGAGTCTTCAAAGACCGAAAAATTATCCATGAAAACCTCCATGGAATCCTCTATCATATATGAGAAAATTGCAAGCATTCACCTTTGGAACGTCCCCGGGGCATTACACAACCCGAATGCAAAAGTACCATATGGGCATGTAAAGGTCATCTTTTCTTGGTCCATGGGGTCAATGAGTATTTGGAAGTATCCCGAAAACCCGTCAAGAAAACAATAAAATTCCTTTCCACTTAAACGCTCAATCATTTGATCGATGTACGGCAGAGGGAAATGATCCTTCCTTGTGACGTCATTTAAACGCCTATAGTCAATATGCACTCGCTATCCCGTGATGGTATGGGTCGGGACGAGTTCATTTTGGTCGTTTAAGATCACCGTGGTCCCATCCTTTTTGGGAACCACTTGTACGGGACTCGCCCATTGTGAGTCCGAGATGGGGTAAATTAGGCCCGCGTCTAACAATTTAATAACTTCCTTCTTCACAACAACTTTCATATTAGGGTTAAGTCTTCGTTGTCGTTGGACAACCGATTTGTAGTTCTCCTTCATGAGGATTTTGTGAGTGCAATATGATGGATTTATCCCCGTGATATCTGTGGTCTTCCATACAATTGCTTTATGGAGAGACTTGAGAAGTGAGACAAGCTTTGACTTTTGGTCAACGGTGAGTCTCTTAGAGATGATAACTGGAAGTTGACTCGACTCTTTTAGAAAAGCAGTGCTCGGGGAGCTCTTTAAGCTCAAGAGTGGCAGGGTCTTCCTATGAGGACTTGATTCGAAACCTATCCTAATTAGGAATAGCCTCAAATGACTCTTCCCGAATTGTTTCACTTTCAAGCTCATTATCATCGATACTAACATTCATCAATTCATTAAAATCGGCTTCTAAGTCCACAATATCACTTTTAAAAACTTGGTTGAACCCCAATGTATCAACCCCCAAAATCTTTTCAAGCTCTTCATCTACATAAAGGTCAATATGGTCTAGGGCATAACACTCATCATCATCGGTGTTGGTCGGTTGATTCATAGCTTCCCGAATATTTATGGTCACACGCTCTTCACCAACTCCAATGTTGAGTTGATTGTGTTGTACTAAGATGATGGTGTCGGAGGTTGCAAGAAATGGTCTATCTATGATGAGGGGGACTTGAAGGTCCTCCTTCATCTCCATGATAACAAAATCAACTAGGAACACCAAGGAGTCAATGCTAACTAATATGTCCTTGGCGATTCCAATAGCGGTGTTAAACGAATGGTTGGCCAATCTTATACGAATTTCAGGTGGTTTAAGAGGTCCAAGGCCAAGCCTTTCATAAAGTGAGTGGGGCATTAGGTTAATGCTTGCTCCCAAGTCGGCTAGTGCATTAAACAATTCCGATTCACCAAACTTACATGGGAAAACAAATTTTCCCGGATCACCTAACTTTTTAGGGATTCTTGGCCTTGATGCAAGTATCTTATTGCACTCCTCTTCAATAAAGAATGACGTTTCCTCATGATATTTACCCTTTTGAGAGATTAACTCTTTGATGAAGCGTCCATAATTGGGCATCCTTTTGAGCACATCGGTAATAGGCAAGTTAATCGACACATTCTTCATCATATCTTGGAACTTTTTGTATTGAGCCACCAACTTGTCCTTCCTTAAATCTTTTGGATATGGAACCGGCCTTGTAACCTTCAAAGGCTCTTTACCCTTATCCTTACCCTTCTCATCATTACCATTGACCCCGGTTGCATCAACCGTTTCTTTACCCTTCTCATTACTAACCCCGATTTCCTCCTCAATGAAGCTTGGTAGTGGTTCTTGTAATGACCCGGAAAATTTTGACTAATTTTAAATCAATGATTTAATATTTTTGACACGATAAGCAAAGTCTATTAAACCGAGTCCCAAGGATTCACGAACAATTGTGTATAAATAAATATGTATATATTATATACAAATGTAAAGACATATAATAATTGAAAATAATAAAAAATAATGAAAAACAAATGTAAAACAAAATACAAACTAAATATATTGTAATGAATCTATAAATAAATATGATTTCTATGTATAATTAATATTAAATGTATTTTGTAATATAGATAGTATATAAATATTAAATTATATATAATTAAGTAAACATTACTTAAAGAAATAAATTATGACAATAAAATAATAAGTATAGTTGATATAGTAATATTATTATTCCATTTATTATATTATTAATATTATTAAAAAAATTATAATTCAAAAATTGATACATTTGATTTGATAATAATATTGTTATCATTATTATTATAACTAGTAGTAAGATTACAATTTTAGTTATTATTAATGATTATGTATTATTATTATCTTTATCAAGATTATTATTATTAATATCATTATAGTATTTATTAATAAAAATTAATACAATCTATTATTATTATCAATAATATTATAATTATTATAATTTTTAGGATTATTAGTATTTTTATTATTTATATAATTGTTATTATTAATAATAAATTTATTAATTATTAGTATTATTGTTATAAATAACATTAGTGTTATATATTTTATAATAACTATTATCATTATCATTAATAATAATAATATTATTAATATAATTGTGTTACTATTTTAAATAGTATTGCTATTATATTTACATTTATTAATTCGAGTAATTATAATCTATATATATAATTATATAACAATAATAGATATACATATATAGAAATAGATATACACAGATATATATAACATATATATACGCAAATATGTACTGATGTATATTTTAGGAAATCAGTAATTAATTTTATTAAGATTATTATTATAAATATAATTATAATTAATAAGTATATAAATATAAAAACAGATAAATTATATAAGATCGATACAATCACTTTTAGCTGTTATCAATTTTTTTTTATCCAAAATCTGTTACACATTGATATCACATGTACGATTTTGTTATCAGTCATTTTCTACTTTTAAATTTTTTATATTCTTCTTATGATACGAATATTTTCTGTCGACCCATTTTCTTCTTTATATACAATCGACCAACTCAGGGTATATGGTGTAGTGACCCGAACTTTTCCATGTTTATATATATATATTAAATGAAATTTTTATTTACATGATTAAGTGTTTCCAACATGTTAAGCAATCAAACTTGTTAAGACTTGATTAATTAAAATAGGTTTCATATAGACAATTGACCACCCAAGTTGACCGGTGATTCACGAACGTTAAAACTTGTAAAAAAACTATATGATGACATATATATGGATATATATATATATATATATATATATATATATATATATATATATATATATATATATATATAATATAATATAGTTAACATGATATTATGATAAGTAAACATATCATTAAGTATATTAACAATGAACTACATATGTAAAAGCAAGACTACTAACTTAATGATTTTGAAACAAGACATATATGTAACGATTATCGTTGTAACGACATTTAACGTATATATATATATCATATTAAGAGATATTCATACATCATAATATCATGATAATATAATAATTTAAAATCTCATTTGATATTATAAACATTGGGTTAACAAAATTTAACAAGATCGTTAACCTAAAGGTTTCAAAACAACACTTACATGTAACGACTAACGATGACTTAACGACTCAGTTAAAATGTATATACATGTAGTGTTTTAATATGTATTCATACACTTTTGAAAGACTTCAAGACACTTATCAAAATACTTCTACTTTACAAAAATGCTTACAATTACAACCTCGTTCAGTTTCATCAACAATTCTACTCGTATGCACCCGTATTCGTACTCGTACAATACACAGCTTTTAGATGTATGTACTATTGGTATATACACTCCAATGATCAGCTCTTAGCAGCCCATGTGAGTCACCTAACACATGTGGAAACCATTATTTGGCAACTAGCATGAAATATCTCATAAAATTACAAAAATATGAGTAATCATTCATGACGTATTTACATGAAAACAAAATTACATATCCTTTATATCTAATCCATACACCAACGACCAAAAATACCTACAAACACTTTCATTCATTAATTTCCTTCATCTAATTGATCTCTCTTAAGTTCTATCTTCAAGTTCTAAGTGTTCTTCATAAATTCTACAAGTTCTAGTTTCATAAAATCAAGAATACTTCCAAGTTTGCTAGCTTACTTCCAATCTTGTAGAGTGATCATCCAACCTCAAGAAATATTTCTTATTTACAGTAAGATATCTTTCTAATACAAGGTAATACTCATATTCAAACTTGGATTCAATTTCTATAACTATAACAATCTTATTTCGAGTGGAAATCTTACTTGAACTTGTTTTCGTGTCATGATTCTGCTTCAAGAACTTTCAAGCCATCCAAGGATCCTTTGAAGCTAGATCCATTTTTTCTCATTTCCAGTAGCTTTATCCAGAAAACTTGAGGTAGTAATGATGTTCATAACATCATTCGATTCATACATATAAAGCTATCTTATTCGAAGGTTTAAACTTGTAATCACTAGAACATAGTTTAGTTAATTCTAAATTTGTTCGCAAACAAAAGTTAATCCTTCAAACTTGACTTTTAAAATCAACTAAACACATGTTCTATATCTATATGATATGCTAACATAATGATTTAAAACCTGGAAACACGAAGAACACTGTAAAACCGGACATACGCCGTCGTAGTAACACCGCGGGCTGTTTTGGGTTAGTTAATTAAAAACTATGATAAACTTTGATTTAAAAGTTGTTCTTCTGGGAAAATGATTTTTCTTATGAACATGAAACTATATCCAAAAATCATTGTTAAACTCAAAGTGGAAGTATGTTTTCTAAAACGGTCATCTAGACGTCGTTCTTTCGACTGAAATGACTATCTTTACAAAAACGACTTGTAACTTATATTTTTGACTATAAACCTATACTTTTTCTGTTTAGATTCATAAAATGGAGTTCAATATGAAACCATAGCAATTTGATTCACTCAAAACGGATTTAAAATGAAGAAGTTATGGGTAAAACAAGATTGGATAATTTTTCTTGTTGTAGCAACGTGAAAATTGGTAACAAATCTATATTAATCATATCCTAGCTAACTTATATGGTATTATATATGTATTCTAATATATTATGTAATCTTGGGATACCATAGACACGTATGCAAATGTTTTGACATATCATATCGACCCATGTGTATATATTATTTGGAACAACCATAGACACTCTATATGCAGTAATGTGGGAGTTAGCTATACAGGGTTGAGGTTGATTTCAAAAATATATATACTTTGAGTTGTGATATAGCCTGAGACGTGTATACACTGGGTCGTGGATTGATTCAAGATAATATATATCAATTTTTTCTGTACATCTAACGTTGGACAACTAGTTGTAGGTTACTAACGAGGACAGCTGACTTAATAAACTTAAAACATCAAAATGTATTAAAAGTGTTGTAAATATATTTTGAACATACTTTGATATATATGTACATATTTGTTATAGGTTCGTGAATCGACTAGTGGCCAAGTCTTACTTCCCGACGAAGTAAAAATCTGTGAAAGTGAGTTATAGTCCCACTTTTAAAATCTAATATTTTTGGGATGAGAATACATGCAGGTTTTATAAATGATTTACAAAATAGACACAAGTACGTGAAACTACATTCTATGGTTGAATTATCGAAATCGAATATGCCCCTTTTTATTAAGTCTGGTAATCTAAGAATTAGGGAACAGACACCCTAATTGACGCAAATCCTAAAGATAGATCTATTGGGCCTAACAAACCCCATCCAAAGTACCGGATGCTTTAGTACTTCGAAATTTATATCATATCCGAAGGGTGTCCCGGAATGATGGGGATATTCTTATATATGCATCTTGTTAATGTCAGTTACCAGGTGTTCTGCATATGAATGATTTTTATCTCTATGTATGGGATGTATATTGAAATATGAAATCTTGTGGTCTATTGTTACGATTTGATATATATAGATTAAACCTATAACTCACCAACATTTTTGTTGATGTTTAAAGCATGTTTATTCTCAGGTGAATATTAAGAGCTTTCGCTGTTGCATACTAAAATAAGGGCAAGATTTGGAGTCCATGTTTGTATGATATTATGTAAAAACTGCATTCAAGAAACATATGTCGATGTAATCTATTTCTATTGTAAACCATTATGTAATGGTCGTGTGTAAACAGTATATTTTAGATTATTATTATTTGATAATCTACGTAATACTTTTGAAACCTTTATTGATAAAATAAAGGTTATGGTTGTTTTAAAAATGAATGCAGTCTTTGAAAAACGTCTCATATAGAGGTCAAAACCTCGCAACGAAATCAATTAATATGGAACGTTTATAATCAATATGAACGGGACATTTCATATGGCAGGCATCCCAATTCTTTTTTCGTTACCATTATGAATTACCAATAATCATTAATTCAATCTATTAAATCAAAACAGAAGAATAAAACTGAAACCTGTCAAACACCTCTGTTTCTACCTCATTTCATTAATAGCCCGAATTCGTATTACATTCAAAAATCTAAAATTGTAGTGTCGTTAGGAATATTTTGCTTAATCTTCCTGCAAAATTTCGTATTCCAATTTCTCCTTTTAATCACGAATTTAGGAGTTAAAGTTAGTATTTTAAAAAGTTAACCGATGGTTCTTTGATCGAATTCGAATTCTATGTTGTGAATCAAGTCAAATTAATGATTTCAAAACTTTCCAGGAGTGATTTATAATTTTTTTCATTTAGGAATCGTAACCTAAAAAGTTCTAGAATTTGATTTCAAGGTTTGAACTTCAATTTTTTTTTTCACGAAGCAGAAACAGCAGCTCATTCTCTTTCATTTTATTTTTTTGCTGTTTTAAGTAATTTAATTCACTATCAAATCATTTCTGTACCATTTATGAATCCTAAAATTAAATAAGAAACGTTTTTGTATTTGGTATTGAACTCTGGTCGATTTATGGTTTGAGAAGAGGAAGAAGAACATATAATTAAATGGTACGGGTTATATTTAAATGGGATTAGATTTAAATAAGAAAAACAACACTGGTTCGATGGTTAAGAAGTGACTCGGGTGAGCGAGAGGTCTCGGGTTTGAGCCCAGTCAGGGATAATTCTTTTTACACAAAGCTTTTAAGGGTATACACAATTATTTTCATTTTTATTATTGTTATTATAAATTATTATGATTATGATTATTATTATTATTATTATTATTATTATTATTATTATTATTATTATTATTATTATTATTATTATTAATGTTATTATTATGATTATTATTATTAGTGATATTATTATGATCATAATTATTATTATTATTATTATGATTGTTATTATTATTGTTATTAGTAGTATTACAATTATTATTATTATCACCATACATATAAGTATTATAATCATTATCATCATTAGTATTATTTTCATTTTTATGATTATGATTAATATTATTATAATTATTATAAAAAAATAATATAAACAATTATTGTTTTCATAAATATTAGCATTAGTATCATTTTTAGTACTATTATTATTATTATTATTATTATTATTATTATTATTAACATAAGTATTATTATCAATATTATCATTGTTATTATTATTAATAAGATTATCATTAATAGTAATATTATTATTAAAAATTGTTAACATTATTATCATTAGAACTACCATTATTGTTATTATCAGTATTATCTATATTATTATTATCAAAATAATTATGATTACTAAAATAAAAGTTTTAATAATGTCGTTAAGGTTATAGGTATAAAAATAAAGATTATCACTAGTAATAAGATCGTTATAATAATTATCATTATTAAGTATTATGTATTATTATCAAAATTATTACTTTCATTATCATTACTATTAAACTTTTCATTTTATTAAAAACTACTGTTATTATCATAATTATAAGATTTATCATTAAAAATATCATTAATATTATTATTAGTAAAATCATTAATATTATTATCATTATTTGTAACACTAGTATTATCATTATAATTATTTAATCACTACTAATATTATTTTAGTATTAATATAATTACTATTTTAACAAACAAATGAAATATATACATATAAAATATTTGATACATATAACACAACAAAAGTTATGTTTTTATATAGTAATAATGAAATATATAAACTAATAATATAAAAAAAATTATATCACTAATAATAATAATATATATATATATATATATATATATATACATATATATATATATATATATATATATATATATATATATATATATATATATATATATATATATATATATATATATATATATATATATATATATATATATGTATATATATATTGTTCGATTACAAGTATATGTTTTAATATATATACGAATGATATAGGTTCGTGAATTCGAGGCCAACCTTGCATTGTTCAGTTCTGTCGTATGCATATTTTTACTACAAAATATCGTATTGTGAGTTTCATTACTCCCTTTTTAAATGCTTTTACAATATATATTTTTGGGACTGAGAATACATGCGCTGCTTTTATAAATATTTTACGAAATAGACACAAGTAATCAAAATTACATTCTATCTTGGATTATCGAATCAAATATGCCCCTTTTTAGCTTGGTAGCCTAAGAATTAGGGAACAGATGTGACGACCCGGAAATTTATGATTAAATGTAAACCTAATCTTATTATGATTTTGACACGATAGGCAAAGTCTGTAAAGTTGAGTCTCAACATTTTTGAACTGTTTTCATATATTCATTTGACCTTCGATTAGTTCTGACGATTCACGAACAACAAATTGTAAATAGATGTTATATAAGTTTAAATATATATATATGTATATGTATATATATATATATATATATATATATATATATATATATATATATATATATATATATAATAATTTGAAAAAGATTATATGAGTTAGTTATTAAAAGTAAGAATGTGAAATAAAAATAAAAATAGGATATTATAATAATTATTATTTAAATTAGATCTACAAATATAATAAAGTATATTAAAAATAAATATTAAATGATTAAAATACTCGTTAGACGTTTCGATTATTATTTAGAAAAGTTAAATTCAAACTTATTTGATACGAAAATGAGTTCTACAAATTTTAGGCTTATTAAAAGTGTATTTAGGAACTATTAGATAAGTTTTAAAATTCTTTTTTTTATATTTTACTCAGAATTGAATGGGACAGTTCATGTAATTTTTATTTAATAAATTAATGAACAAATTTTATACCATAATGACCAAAATAAATAAATATAGTTAATTTAAAAATATGGAATTTTTCTGAAGACTTTTATCCGCCACTAATTATCGGGACACGATATATCACTCCGAGAAAACTGTCGGCATATATATATTAACAATTAAGATTTCTGGAACACGTTTTTTGGTGTCAATTGAATATTAAATATTATTATTATTATATTATTATTATTATTACTTTACATTATATTATATATCTACTTTGAAATTGTATGATTAAATTTCGTTCCCTATCACAATCAATATCATTCACATGATATTACTATGCTTAATTGGCTCTTCTCTTCCATGTAGTGACCTGGAACTTTCCGACCAAATTTAAACTTAATCTTTATATGTTTTTGACACGATAAGCAAAGTCTGTAATGACGAGTCTCGAAAACTTTGGAACTATGTTCATATATTCAATTGTCCTTTAACTAGTTCCGATGATTCACGAACCTATAATTGTAAACAGAAATATAAATATAAATAAATAACTATATTAAATATATTAACGAACTATTATGTAATTTAGATACTATGAGAGATAACTTTAACTAACTAAAAATTGTTATTTTGAATATATAAAGTATATTATATATAAACGGTTTCAAATATAATTGTCAACGTTATCAAAGTATTACATGTATAATTTAATACTTTAAGTTTAATTGTTTAAGCTATATAATCAATTATCTACTTAGTATTTAAAACATAATTGTATATATATATATATATATATATATATATATATATATATATATATATATATATATATATATATATATATAAATCTATATATGATTTCTATTTATAAATATAATTATATTGTAATATATAAAATACATGCACATTAAATATTCAATGAATATCATCATATAATGTATTATATAATAATTAAATATTTACATGGTTAATATTTATAATTGTATAATTAATATAATTATTATTATGTTTCATTATATAATTAATATACAAATAAATATATAGTTATACAAATAAAGATATATATAAATACATATACATTTACATATTATAAATATAAATATATATAAATACATATGAAGATATATCAGAATTATATAATGCAGATATAATTAGATTTATATATATATATAATCAAGTTATATATATATATATATATATATATATATATATATATATATATATATATATATATATATATATATATATATATATATATATATATATATATATATATATACGAATTATTACATATATAAATTTTACGGAATATGCATGCTGTTATTGACCACTTTCCAGCTTTTTGACAATATAATTCCTGTCTTTAAAATCAAATCAAATCAAATCAAAGGAAAATTCCAAAATCTGTTGAGAGTCTTATTTACCATTTATTTTTTTATTCTTCTTCGTACGTGTGCAAATATTTTCCTGCCGATTCAATGAACTATAAACCAATTAAGCAGCTCAATGTGATGCTAAAAAACATTTATTATATCTTACCATTATCAATTTAAAACCTTTCGAGCATTTGACAGTCGAATTAAACAGATATATTATAGTTCAGAGCCATTCATCTCTGTTCTTCAACCTTTTTAGCAAGAATTCAAATTTAAATCCCATTTGAAAATCCATAAGTGCAGTTTTGGTATAAATCCTATGAGTAAACTTCCTGTTAAATCTCAATCTCCAATTCTTTCTAATGAATTTCAATTTTCGAGTCAAACTTATTTTTTAAAAAGTCAAATAATGTGTTCATGGCGAAATTCGATCTTGTTTTAGTGTTTTGAGTTAAATTAACGATTACACTAGTTTCCAAAAAGGATTTCAAACTTTTTTCATGTTGCAACCATCATCTAAAACTATCTGTATTTCCAAATATCGAATTACCAGGTGTTCTTCGTTTTTTTTATTTATTTCTGTTACAGCTCATTTTATTTTAATTTTTTTATGTAAATACAATTTAAAATACACTGAATTATTTCAGTTTGATTAGTAAAATCTAAAACCTATTTACTAATTCATTAATTTAATTGCAGGATTGGATTCTGTTGAATTGAATTGAAGAAGATGATGGAATTGCATTAAAACGGGTTATATAGTATAGGGTGGAGTTTTAAAACAGAAATGTAGTAGCAGCGTAATGGTTAAGTATGGGTTCGGGGTTTCGAGAGGTCGCGGGTTCGAGTCCCGGCCATGGCATTTTTTTTAAGATCTCCTTCAAAGGTTGTATTATTTATTATTATCATTATTATTAATTTTATTTTAAGCATTATTATCATTATCATTAATATTATGATATTATTGTTACTACTAAAATTAATATTAATATCTTGTTACTAGTATGATTATTATTATTAAGAATTTTGTTATTATTATTATTATTATTATTATTATTATTATTATTATTATTATTATTATTATTATTATTATTAATATCTTGTTACTATGATAGGGGATATTCTATATGCATCTTGTTAAGGTCGGTTACCAGGTGTTCAATCCATATGAATGATTATTTTTGTCTCTATGCATGGGACGTATATTTATGAGAAATGAAAATCTTGTGGTCTATTAAAATGATGAAAATAATTATTTATGTTAAACTAATGAACTCACCAACCTTTTAGTTGACACTTTAAAGCATGTTTATTCTCAGGTATGAAAGAAACCTTTCGCTGTGCATTTGCTCATTTAGAGATATTACTTGTAGTTATTCATGATATATTTAAAAAGACGTTACATTCGAGTCGTCGATTTCATCAAGATTATTATTAAGTCAATTATAGTTGGATATATTATGAAATGGTATGCATACCGTCAACTTTCGATGTAATGAAAGATTGTCTTTTCAAAAACGAATGCAATGTTTGTAAAATGTATCATATAGAGGTCAAGTACCTCGCGATGTAACCAACTATTGTGAATCGTTTGTAATCGATATGAACTTCGTCCGGAAGGATTAGGACGGGTCACTACATTCCACTAGTTCAATTGATAGATATTCATAAACATATACAGATATATAAAACCACAACCCTACCTTTAAAATAGCTAGGAATAATCATCTAAATAATTACTTTTGCACCACCTTAAACTACTAAATCACCATCTCTAATTATCACCATTTTTCACCACCCTAATAATGTTTAATTTAGGTGATTAGTTAGATCACCACCACGACTCCTCATCATCCGCAATTTAAAACCATTGTTGGTCACCAGTCCCATTAAACACCAAAGATAACCACCATCAGTTATCACTAAATCGTAACCACCATTCCACCACTCCACTCTCCTACCACCACGGTCACCACTACCATGAACAAGACCACCTTCGAACACCATCACCAAGATTTATGCTTCAACAGTTTTCGCTGTGCCTGCTCGAACCAAACAACTAACCACACTTGCTCATGTGCTACTGCTTTATTCTATTTATGATGGTGATGAGTTGATGATGGTCCCCATATCCGCCATCTCTCTCTCCCTCACTATCTCTTTCATCTTTATGAACTTCAAAAACCGTCACCTCTTCTATCACTTTAACCGCCATCAATAAACCAACATCCACCTTCAACATCTTTATTTTTTTTTCTTTTCTTCTTTTTCTTTCTCTTCTCTCTTTCGTTCCTGGTTGATCAACAAACATTATCTATCGCGAGTTATAAACTGCAATTTCCTTGTTGTTAGGATAAACCAAGAAACCCTGATTGTATTATTACTATTCGATCATCACCACAACCAAACTCGTACACCACCATACTTGTTTCCATCGATCAACCATTAAATAACCATCACCTTATTTTTTTTCGCATATCAACTTGTTTGATCAATTGCTTGATGATTCTTGTTCCTGTCATCGAGAACCAAATTAAACAAATCACCCTTACAACCCCCATCAAACCATCATCATCAATCCATATGTTACTTCTGTTTCTGCTCAGTCGTAAACCACAAATGAAGACCATCGAAAAACCCTAGCTGCTGTACCTATTCCTGTTTTATGTTTGCAGCCGACTTATTAAACTACTACTACTGCTCGACAGTGTGATGATTGATGATGACGATAATGATTATGATGATTATAAAGAGAAGAGAAGATGATGATAAACAAAAACATGGTAACGATGATGATGATAGTACTGTTGTGATAAGGATTGGTGATGAAACGATCGACAATGATAAAGGTTTAGGATCGACCTATTTTCTTTCTTCAGCAAACCCCACACGTTT
Organism: Rutidosis leptorrhynchoides; assembly: GCF_046630445.1. Classification (NCBI taxonomy): domain Eukaryota; kingdom Viridiplantae; phylum Streptophyta; class Magnoliopsida; order Asterales; family Asteraceae; genus Rutidosis; species Rutidosis leptorrhynchoides. Next base: position 269,981,048 of record NC_092335.1, read on the forward strand.
TCTTTTGAGGTATAAATATTATTATATATTAATATTATCTATATTTATATTATTAATACGAGATTTATTAAAAATAGAATCGAAAGTTTTAAGGTTATGATTTCAATAGATATCAGAAAGTTTTAAGGTTATGGACTCAATCTAGTAAAACGGCCCAACATAATTTCGGTTCTTTTTCCGAAAATAATGCCACAATTGAGATTCGAACCCATGACCTCTCGCTTAACTGAGACACCACCAAACCGTTGAACCACTTGATTATTTTTGAATTAATTCACAGCTTCAATTTATTTAACCTATTTTCATCTGTCTTCTTTTTCTTTAATGAACAGCCCATTAACATTTAAACATAATCATCTATCATCAAGTAATCGACCTCTTGTATCATCACTCATCCTAAAAAAGAAAAATATTGCAAACAGCCCAACACTCGTTTTCAATAACCAATTCGATCCCTCCGCTCCTTCTTTTTCTTTAATACTCATGTGGTTAAACTTGGGATTAAATCCAATATGCACCTGCTGACAGCTTTATTTGTGACTAGATATATAACCAACAACCAGGATCACGTCATCTTAAGTTTAAAAATTCAAAGTCGCATGTAAAAATAAAATACGTAGCATATTTTGACGCTGCCACTGGTAAGAACTTGAGGGGCGAAATCGTAAGGAAACAAGATGTAACAAATGGTTGTTAATATGGGGAAGGAGCTCGGCAATAAAAAAAAATTGTGATTGATGGTTGTAGGGTGGTGATTGTTATGTTTTCAAATGGGTGGTGAAGGTGGCGATATGGAGGTGGCCGGTAGCTGAGTAAGTGGTGGTTATACATGGTTCACGAAAAAGTATATAGAGAGAGTGTAGAGAGAGACGAGATAGAGATATAGGTGGTTGTCGACGTTTGAAACAGAAGAAGAAAGAAATTTTTTTTATCATAGATGGAATGATGGTGGCGCTTGTTTGGGGCTGAGCAAAACAGAAGGAAACACGCATAGTAGCTGTAATTGGTGGTGTTTTAAACGGTTTTCTTTAATGGTGGTTATGACAACCGGTCCTATTCCTCCTGGACGGAGTCATCAACAGTTGGTCCCATTGCGATGATCAACTCCAAGTAATGTTCTTAATACGAGCAAATGCACAGCGGAAGACTTAATTCGTACCTGAGAATAACATGCTTTAAAAAGTCAACATAAAGTTGGTGAGATATATAGGTTTGATGCTAGCAGCGTAATAACTATGGACCACAAGATTTCATATATATAAAAAATATAATACACTCGCAAGTGTATGAAAAGCATTCTAAGTAGTGGGCACCCGGTAACTAGCCTTAACAAGAGTGTGTACCCCTGAGTTATAATAATATGTGCACCGAATCAAGTGCGTTCCGTTAACCTCGAAGTACTAAACACCCGTTCTTCTAGTTTACTAGAACAACATCTGGGTGGGGGTGTAAAACCCGATAGATCTATCTTTAGGATTCGCGCCTACCAGTTCATAAACCAATAGTTAAAGTTACCAAGCTAGGGGATTTTTGATTCAAACCCATGTAGAACGTAATTTTAGTCACTTGCGTCCATAACGTAAATCATTTATAAAAACAGCGCATGTATTCTCAGCCCAAAAATATTTAAAGTTTAAAAGGGACTATATACTCACCTAATGTATTTTGTAGTAAAAATACATATAACACCATTGAACACTTATAAGGTTGGCCTCGGATTCACGAACCTATATCATTTATATATATATATATTAACACATATAATTGACATCGAACAATTTTACATATAGTGATTTACTTGTTATTTGAATCATGGTTTTTATAAATGACTTAATTATTTGTGATAACATATAATTATTTGTGATATTAATATAATAATAGTATATGTAATAAATTTATTTTTAATATACAAAATATATATTTGTTTAGTCTAATATTAATATTAATAATAGTTATAATAATAATACTTTTTAAAAATGTCAATTTTTAATACTAATGATATTAATAATGTTAATAATATTAATGTTGATAATAAAAATGATGATAATTCTTAATACTATAAGTAGTAAAAATAATATTTTTTTTTTTTTTTTAGTAATGATAATACTATACTATTTCTAAACACAATAATAATAATAATGATAATGATGTAAAGAAATAATAATAATAAAAGTTATAATAATAATAATTCTTCTAATGATAATAACAATAATAATTATACTTAATTTAATAATTTTAATGATAATAATAATAATAATAATAACAATAATAATAATAATAATAATTAACATTTCATTTAATACCTTAGTAGTCTTAAAAAGAGCAAAACCGCCCACAACGGGACTTGAACCCGCGACTCCTAGCTTGGATTACAACTCTCCTAACCAGTGAACCATCAGCATGTTTTTGTATTGAATTCCACTTTTAATTCTTTAAGACATTAATATATGATGTTTCAATGCCGAGCCCATTCTACTAACAAAGTCCAGCAGTCCAACAAGCAAGTTTCGGCCCAAATTACTTTACAAGTCCAACTAGAAATCGTGGTATTGCTAATGGCCCGTTACTAAGTGGGATTAGGTTTGCAGTTTAGTTAAAAAGGAAAAAAAAAAAGAATTATTTATTTCCGTTGTTTATCTCAAACAGATCGAGGAAGGCAACAGCAAAATCACAGAGTAATTCCATAGGCCTTCGACCCTTTTAAATCACTCGATCGATTTCACAACAACTCAGGTATGATCCGATCATCAATTTTTCATCATCGTTCAACGTCATCATCTGTCTTCATTATCAAAATAAATCATCATCTACCATCAATCGATTGTGTAATCGATTAATCAAGTGAGTAATTGTTTCATTGATATCTTCAATTAAGTTATATATATTCTGTTCTATTAAATGGATCTAATTCGTTTGGTAATTAATGGTGTTCGACAGTAGGAAGAAAGATAGGATCGATCAGTTCGTATGTAGGTTTGTTCGAGAAAAAGAAACAGAAACTGAGATGTAGCAGGGTGTGAGTGGCGTTCTTGAACAGAAAACAAAGAAAACAGCGGTTTTAATAGTGTTGGAAAAGAAAATGGTATCGAGAAAATGGTGAGGGTGATTGGTGTTGTAGTGGGTGTTCAAATGGTGATCAAGATGATAGTTAGTTGGAGAAGAAAATAATGAAGGTGGTGGTTGTTTTGATGACGGTTATTGATGGTTGGGTTTGAACATGAAACAAAAATCATTAGTAGGAAATCGATGTGGTTTGGGTCTGTAAAACAGAAACGTTTACAGTGGATTTCGAAGGAGTTCATATAGGTGTTTATTGGGTTTGTTTGGACGAGACATGAAGTAGGAATACAAAGGTAACATTAATTTTATGGTATTCATGATGATAGAAAATGATGATCGTAGCTGAGTTCGAAACAGAAACTGTGGTAACGATAGAGGTGTTCATATGGTCGTGGTAGATTAAAGTATTAGAGAAAGGGGATGATTAATTGTAAAAAGAAAAAAATGGGTTCTTAATTCTTGATTTGCAAAAGTGTGTGTATATATATAATATGAGTAAATATGTGTTTTTAATAGTTGTTCTGATCCTAATTGATTCGTATATAGCGACCGAATTAGATTATTGACAAGAATATTTAAACAGACAAAATAGATAAATATAAAATATAAAAATTTGATATCGACCTTTTACAATTTCTGTTTGATATGAAGACTAATGGGATCTATCATACCAATTTAATAGACAAAAACAAAAATCATATATAGTGTGGATTGAGACGTGAAAGTGACTTGGGACTTGGATTTTATAAAAACGCATTTATCTGCTTCTATAAATCTATTTACTCATATATGGTATATCTATATTTATATAATATCATTAGTTTAATATCTAAATTTATCTACATTTTATAAGTATCTGTATTTATAATATATGCATATATTGGTATTTATATTTTTAATCAATTTTATTCACTAATAAATATAACAAAAATTAATAATAACACCTTTACTTATTATTAATAATTATAATATAATGGTAATAATAATGATATTTTTATTAACTATAATTCATAACAATAATTTTATTAATAATAGTATTACTAATCACAATTATGCTAATATTTACAATAATAATAATATTAGTAATGATAGTACTATAATGAGTTATATATATACCAAATTTACATACTAGTTCGTGAATCGCCAAGCTTGGTCAAAGGGTAACTGATTATCCAAATATAGATTTCAAACTTTCTAGACTTAACATTAAAGTTTTTGCTTATCGTGTCGGAAACATATAGAGTTTAGGGTTTAAATTTGGTCGGAAATTTCCGGGTCGTTACAGTACCCACCCGTTAAAGAAATTTCGTCCTCGAAATTTGGTAGAGGTTGTCATAAATAACAATAGGAATGTTTTCATGACAATTATGAGGTGATAATGAAGTTTTATCATTATTGATAGATATAGATAAAACATTTCGATCATGTGAAGCGTACGAGCGAAGCTATCATAAAAGGGAGTGAAATGAATAATATGGTATCGTTTTAACTGATGACGTGGTTATAATTGATTTCAGGAATTCACGAAATTTAAAGAAAATCTTTTGTAATAAGATTTGGTTCTTCGGCGATTTAGGAAACAGGATCTCCTTTGATTTAATGCAGCAAATCTGTTATGATTTCTTGGTTGCATATTTTACTTATAAAACTACCCCCTTCGTTTCTTCTTCCCGTCCTCGAGTCAAGCGAGCAATGATTCGGAATTCGTAGGTATGAGATTCAAAATGGACATAGCTAATGTTCTAAGAAAGAAATGGTAATGGAATGATTTTGATTTGTTAAATTACCAAAAACCCTAGAAGAATAGAACTATCAAGATGATATATTCCTAATGTGTTTGGAGATTGAGTAGAGTGTAAGAGCCGTGTAATATGGCACATGATGATGGTACTGTGAATCATCACATTCCATTAGAAACTTAACATGGCTTAATGTAATATAATGAAGTTGATCAAGTTTCATTATATTATACTAATTCATGCATCAGTTCCCAACACTACTTCATAACATTCATATTTTAACTTCAGAGGTTCCAGAATTTAGAAACTAACATAATTTCTTTTATGTTGTAACACATATATTACTGAGGGATTCATGATCTCAAATAAGTTGTGAATATATCTTCAGAAATATTGAGGATATTTACAATGAAAGGCATAATGATATCGATGGATAACGAGGAAGATTTGTCTGTGAAGGTTTATAATAAGGAATAGGGTTCTTACTAACGATTTTAGCAGGCTTTGGATTCTTTGAAAGCAGGTTCAGTCCTTGTGATTTATACACAGCCTCTTTCATACTTTGCTCAATCCGTCTTCCGGTTTCAATCCTTCTCTTTTCTTAGCTTTACCACCATACCATTCTTTATCATCAATCTTTTGATTGTTAAAGTCATTTACAGTTTTTGCTGCTTCATCAGCATTTCAAGAACTACTTCATAGTTTAGGGCGTTTCTCAGAAACTTCACATTCGAAATATGAAATTCTTAGGGATACACGTTTTCGATATAACCGAGAGAATTTCTACGAGATTTTCAAAATACTGATTGCGGATTTCGCCAAAAAGATAACGAGTTGCTGGTACATCTGCTGATGATGTTGTGAAATATAAAAGGTTCTCCGGTAACGACGGCGAAAGGACAAGGTATAAATTTCGAGATTTTAAGAAAAGTAGTCTTTCTAGGGTGGCGAAGTGGAGCTGTGACAAAATTAGCTTCTTGGAAAGGAGTTGTAAGGTTGTTTTTGCTAATAAAGGATAAGGAATTCGACGCGAATACGTTTTAACTATATCTTTGGTTTCGAATGTTTTTCAGGTGCATAACTGTATGCATAAATCTTTCTTTCGTAGACGAGGTGCGGCTGGTTCAACTTCTCGATCGAGGTGTTTTCAAGAAAATCACGAAAAGATTTGGAGTGCGAATTGTAATTGCTAAAATACGAATGGGGTTTAGGATAAAATCAAGTGGCAAACTTGAAGATTAGTTTGGTTTCATATGTTATAATCAGCATTTTAACTCATTTTAATTGTCCAAAGTTAGCAGCCCAATAGTCTGATTGTCCAATAGTTCAATAGATTCATATATAAATTTTATATATATATATATATATATATATATATATATATATATATATATATATATATATATATATATATATATATATATATATATATATATATAATATTCGAATTATATAATATGTATCGTGACCCGTGTACCGGTCTCGGTGTCGATCACAACTCAAAGTATATATATATTTTGGAATCAACTCCGACCCTGTATAGCCAACTCCCACCTTCACATATAGAGTGTCTACGGTTGTTCCGAAATATATATATAGATGGGTCGATATGATAAGTCGAAACCTTGCATACGTGTCCCGTTATTTAAAGTGCGTAAAAGTAAATAACAGAAATTAAATGACGATAAATAAAATTGCGAGAATGTAAATTGCGATAAATTAAATGTTAATCAGTTAGCTGGGAACAGTTAGCCGGAACAGTTAGCGTGAAATCCTATCACAATTCCAATTAATTAATTCATTTGTTTCTAACACTTTTTATTTTTGTCCAATGTTTTCTTCGTTATGCCACTTGTTGGATTCTGATAGGTCAAAATCCAAATATGAAATTTGAATAGAAATGGTTATTCTGTGGTGAACGGATACGTATATCGGTAGTTGTAAGTAGGATAGTAAATGATCGTTGAATCAGATTCGAAGAATGTACAGTGTAACTTATTAATGTGAATTCTAAATATTCCTCGGGTACTACCCACCCGTTAAAATATTTTCATCATTAACAGTTTGTACAAAAGAATTTTTAATTACAATCCTTATGAAAATATACTTGCATATATATTTTCTTCAGATGTAATTATGGATTTAATGAGTCAATAAGATATTAAACTCATTTGATTTATCGTTAATACTGGATTACATGATCTCTAAAACATTAGAGATTTCATAATCACCATGTCGAACGAAGATATATGAGGTAGAACGTTACGTAAAGCGAAGGTAATCGATGTAAAACGATATATAGGACAAGGATTATACTTGAAGTACAGATGGTGATATTGAGGCGTGTAATGTTGATATCCGAGGTACAGATCGTGATGTTGAGATTTACGACATGATTGTGGTTGGGATGATAAGAGTATTGTCGGCGTTGATGATGGTGGTACGGTTTATGCTGCTGGTGTTTGTAACCTCCGCACCAGATTTTCCAAAGCCATTACTCGAGCACGTAGTTCGTTAACTTCTTATATTATGTCGAGATGATTGACGATTGAAACGAGCGGGTGAGTAAGATTTAAATACAGGATAATATATAATCGTGACGGGATACTCTAGAAATGGGAGAGTAAATGGTTGCTCGAACAGGTTCGCTGGTAAGTGCTTTCAGGTTCACTGCCAAGAGGGCAATTTGAAAAGGATCTTTGATGTGAAATGATTTTCGAATATAGGATGATATTCTAACTTCATAGAATATCTATAATACTAAAGATTTCGTAGCCTACTAAGGAACTTACGGCATATGACAAGCAAGTCTACAGATGCGCTAAGATATGAATTTTTGTCTATACACTATCGATGCACTAAATGCAGTAAGACGTGTCTAGACTAAAGAATGATAAGCAGGCAATTCCCTAAGGATGATAAGCAGATGGTTTCCGACTAGAAATGATAAGCAAAACTTTTTGACATGTAGACACGGTCAAAGTCCAGACTCATTAATGTATCCTAACAACTACTAGTCAGACACACTAATGCAAGACCTGGTTCACTAAGACCACCGCTCTGATACCAACTATGACAACCGGTCCTATTCCTCCTGGACGGAGTCATCAACAGTTGGTCCCATTGCGATGATCAACTCCAAGTAATGTTCTTAATACGAGCAAATGCACAGCGGAAGACTTAATTCGTACCTGAGAATAACATGCTTTAAAAAGTCAACATAAAGTTGGTGAGATATATAGGTTTGATGCTAGCAGCGTAATAAGTATGGACCACAAGATTTCATATATATAAAAAATATAATACACTCGCAAGTGTATGAAAAGCATTCTAAGTAGTGGGCACCCGGTAACTAGCCTTAACAAGAGTGTGTACCCCTGAGTTATAATAATATGTGCACCGAATCAAGTGCGTTCCGTTAACCTCGAAGTACTAAACACCCGTTCTTCTAGTTTACTAGAACAACATCTGGGTGGGGGTGTAAAACCCGATAGATCTATCTTTAGGATTCGCGCCTACCAGTTCATAAACCAATAGTTAAAGTTACCAAGCTAGGGGATTTTTGATTCAAACCCATGTAGAACGTAATTTTAGTCACTTGCGTCCATAACGTAAATCATTTATAAAAACAGCGCATGTATTCTCAGCCCAAAAATATTTAAAGTTTAAAAGGGACTATATACTCACCTAATGTATTTTGTAGTAAAAATACATATAACACCATTGAACACTTATAAGGTTGGCCTCGGATTCACGAACCTATATCATTTATATATATATATTAACACATATAATTGACATCGAACAATTTTACATATAGTGATTTACTTGTTATTTGAATCATGGTTTTTATAAATGACTTAATTATTTGTGATAACATATAATTATTTGTGATATTAATATAATAATAGTATATGTAATAAATTTATTTTTAATATACAAAATATATATTTGTTTAGTCTAATATTAATATTAATAATAGTTATAATAATAATACTTTTTAAAAATGTCAATTTTTAATACTAATGATATTAATAATGTTAATAATATTAATGTTGATAATAAAAATGATGATAATTCTTAATACTATAAGTAGTAAAAATAATATTTTTTTTTTTTTTTAGTAATGATAATACTATACTATTTCTAAACACAATAATAATAATAATGATAATGATGTAAAGAAATAATAATAATAAAAGTTATAATAATAATAATTCTTCTAATGATAATAACAATAATAATTATACTTAATTTAATAATTTTAATGATAATAATAATAATAATAATAACAATAATAATAATAATAATAATTAACATTTCATTTAATACCTTAGTAGTCTTAAAAAGAGCAAAACCGCCCACAACGGGACTTGAACCCGCGACTCCTAGCTTGGATTACAACTCTCCTAACCAGTGAACCATCAGCATGTTTTTGTATTGAATTCCACTTTTAATTCTTTAAGACATTAATATATGATGTTTCAATGCCGAGCCCATTCTACTAACAAAGTCCAGCAGTCCAACAAGCAAGTTTCGGCCCAAATTACTTTACAAGTCCAACTAGAAATCGTGGTATTGCTAATGGCCCGTTACTAAGTGGGATTAGGTTTGCAGTTTAGTTAAAAAGGAAAAAAAAAAAAAAGAATTATTTATTTCCGTTGTTTATCTCAAACAGATCGAGGAAGGCAACAGCAAAATCACAGAGTAATTCCATAGGCCTTCGACCCTTTTAAATCACTCGATCGATTTCACAACAACTCAGGTATGATCCGATCATCAATTTTTCATCATCGTTCAACGTCATCATCTGTCTTCATTATCAAAATAAATCATCATCTACCATCAATCGATTGTGTAATCGATTAATCAAGTGAGTAATTGTTTCATTGATATCTTCAATTAAGTTATATATATTCTGTTCTATTAAATGGATCTAATTCGTTTGGTAATTAATGGTGTTCGACAGTAGGAAGAAAGATAGGATCGATCAGTTCGTATGTAGGTTTGTTCGAGAAAAAGAAACAGAAACTGAGATGTAGCAGGGTGTGAGTGGCGTTCTTGAACAGAAAACAAAGAAAACAGCGGTTTTAATAGTGTTGGAAAAGAAAATGGTATCGAGAAAATGGTGAGGGTGATTGGTGTTGTAGTGGGTGTTCAAATGGTGATCAAGATGATAGTTAGTTGGAGAAGAAAATAATGAAGGTGGTGGTTGTTTTGATGACGGTTATTGATGGTTGGGTTTGAACATGAAACAAAAATCATTAGTAGGAAATCGATGTGGTTTGGGTCTGTAAAACAGAAACGTTTACAGTGGATTTCGAAGGAGTTCATATAGGTGTTTATTGGGTTTGTTTGGACGAGACATGAAGTAGGAATACAAAGGTAACATTAATTTTATGGTATTCATGATGATAGAAAATGATGATCGTAGCTGAGTTCGAAACAGAAACTGTGGTAACGATAGAGGTGTTCATATGGTCGTGGTAGATTAAAGTATTAGAGAAAGGGGATGATTAATTGTAAAAAGAAAAAAATGGGTTCTTAATTCTTGATTTGCAAAAGTGTGTGTATATATATAATATGAGTAAATATGTGTTTTTAATAGTTGTTCTGATCCTAATTGATTCGTATATAGCGACCGAATTAGATTATTGACAAGAATATTTAAACAGACAAAATAGATAAATATAAAATATAAAAATTTGATATCGACCTTTTACAATTTCTGTTTGATATGAAGACTAATGGGATCTATCATACCAATTTAATAGACAAAAACAAAAATCATATATAGTGTGGATTGAGACGTGAAAGTGACTTGGGACTTGGATTTTATAAAAACGCATTTATCTGCTTCTATAAATCTATTTACTCATATATGGTATATCTATATTTATATAATATCATTAGTTTAATATCTAAATTTATCTACATTTTATAAGTATCTGTATTTATAATGTATGCATATATTGGTATTTATATTTTTAATCAATTTTATTCACTAATAAATATAACAAAAATTAATAATAACACCTTTACTTATTATTAATAATTATAATATAATGGTAATAATAATGATATTTTTATTAACTATAATTCATAACAATAATTTTATTAATAATAGTATTACTAATCACAATTATGCTAATATTTACAATAATAATAATATTAGTAATGATAGTACTATAATGAGTTATATATATACCAAATTCACATACTAGTTCGTGAATCGCCAAGCTTGGTCAAAGGGTAACTGATTATCCAAATATAGATTTCAAACTTTCTAGACTTAACATTAAAGTTTTTGCTTATCGTGTCGGAAACATATAGAGTTTAGGGTTTAAATTTGGTCGGAAATTTCCGGGTCGTTACAGTGGTTAGCCGGTGGTGGTAGACGAGGGTTTGCAAGGTGGTGGTAATAGATCATGGCGGTGGAAGATTTGTGTCTCGATGGAATTAGAACATAGAAGAAGTGGGTGTGCATATCTCTATAACTCTGCATCTTTCTATCTACCTATAAAAATCTATGTGTAATAATAAATCTAATTTAATAATTAATAATAATATTATAATAATAATAATCACCTTAATTAAAGGAACTTGGCAAACAATTGAAACAGGAAAGCAGCCCTTCCTTTTTAATCTACTCGTCGACATTATAAGGGTACTGTTTCGTGCCCCGTGTTAATCAGTGGCGGATAAAAAAAGTCTCCAGAAAAATTTCATATTTTTAGATTAAATATATTTATTTATTTCGGTCATTATGGTATAAAATTCAATCCTTAATTTGTTAGATAATAATTACATCAACCGTCCCTCTCACTTATGGGTAAAATATAAAAAATGTTAAAATTAAATACTTAGATCCTAAATATACTTTTAATAAGCCTATAACTTATATAACTCATTTTCGGATCACCTTTTATTTTAAAATCATATAAGTTCGAGTTAAACTTCTCTAAATAATAATCGAAACGTCTAACGACTATTACAATCATTTAATATTTATTTTAATATACCTTATTTATATATAGAGATATATTTTAAATGATAATTATTATAATATCCTGTTTTTATTTTATTAAATTTTAATAACAAAAAAAAAATACTTCAAATTATATTTCGAATTATTATTTATATATATATATACACACATATCTATTTACAATTAATTATTCGTGAATCGTCGGGAGTAGTCGAAGGTCAATTGAATATATAAACATAGTTTCAAAAATTTTCTAGACTCAACATTACATACTTTGCTTATCGTATCGAAATCATATAAAGATTAAGTTTAAATTTAGTCGGAAATTCCCGGGTCGTCACATCAAATACCTCGCAATGTAATCATATGTTATTGTATTCGTTCTTATGGATTAGGACGGGTCTTTAAATATGGTATCAGAGCGGTGGTCTTAGTGAACCAGGTCTTGCATTAGTGTGTCTAACTGATAGTTGTTTAGATGCATTAGTGTGTCTGGACTTCGACCGTGTCTGCATGTCAAAAGTTTTGCTTATCATTTCTAGTCGGAAATCATCTGCTTATCATCCTTAGGAAATTACCTGCTTATTATTCTTAATCTAGACCTATCTTACTGCATTGATTGTAGGAATAGTGTATAGACAAAAATTCATATCTTAGCGTATCTGTTACTGTAAGCTTTGCCTGGCATATTTCGTAAATTTCTCCGTAATCTACTAAATCTTTTGTTCTATATATATCGATATTCTATGTAATTAGATTACCATCCAAAAGCCAGAAATCATTTCATATCGAAAAATCCTTTATTTAATCATACGAAATGGAACTCGCCACTAGTTCAAGTCCCTCTGATTCCGACATGGAGTTTCACTCAAGCTCCGAAAGCAGTGTGACCGGAATGGATCAACTAATTAGCCATCATCTATTCTGGATGAATTGGGGATGTGTTCGTAGTCTACTAAATCAGTGGAGACAAGAAGAAGGTGATCCCTTTCATCCACCACATTGCCCTCTTGGCGATGAACCTGAAGCACTTACCGACGAACCTGTTCGAGACACTATTTTCTCTCTCATTTCAAGAGTAGCACGACACGATTATATTCTATCCACAATTCTAAACCTTATTCATCCGTTTGCTCCAACCGCCAATCATCCCGGAATAATAGAAGAAGTCAACGAGCTTCGCGCTCGAGTAATAGCTTTGGAGAATATGGTGCAAAATTTACCAGCTTTAGCAATATCACCGGCACCAACAGTACCATAAATAAGAGCACCGTACCATCAACAATCCATGCCTCAACACCTCATTCTGTACCTCGAGTATAATCATCATTCTACGTATCGTTCTACATCAATTATCTTCGTTCTTCATGGCGATTATATAATCTCTAAAGTTTTAGAGATTATACATTATAATTCCAACCAAAAACCAAATGAGATTAATATCATATAAACTCATTAAATCCATGATTACATCTGAAGATATAAATGTATATATGTTTTCATAAAGATTGTAATTAAAAATTCTTTTATACAAACTGTTAATGTTGAAAATATTTTAACGGGTAGGTAATACCCGAGAAATATTTAAATTTCACATTAATAAGTTACACTGTACATTCTTCGAATCTGATTCAACAGTCATTTACTATCCTACTTACATCCACAGATATACGTATCCGTTCACCGCAGAATAACCATTTTTCATTCAATTTCATATTTGGATTTTGACCTATCAGAATCTAACAAGTGGCAAAATGAAGAAAACATTTGATAAAATAAAATTTGTTAGAAACAATCAAATTAACTATGAGAAATCTTGTTAAGAATTCATGCTAACGAAATCCTGGCTAACTGTTCCTAGCTAACTGTTAATTCCTTATTACATTTTATTTATCGCAATTTTAATTCTCGCAATTTTATTTATCGTCATTTAATTTCTGTTATTTATTTTACGTACTTTATTTATCATCGTTTAAATACTGTTATTTACGCATTTTAAATATCGCAACACATATACAATGTTTTAACATATCATATCGACGTCATCTATATATATTATTTGGAATAACCATAGACACTCTATATGCGGTAATGATCGAGTTAGCTATACAGGGTTGAGGTTGATTCTAAAATATTATATATACTTTGAGTTGTGATCGAGTCTGAGACATGTATACAATGGGTCACAATACGTATTAATTAATTCAAATGTTATATATATGAATTATTGAATTACTAACTGTGGACTACTAACTGTGGACTACCAACATTGGACAATTAAAATGAATTAAAATATTGATTATAACATATGAAACTAAACATTTCTTCAAGTTTGCCACTTGATTTCATCTTAAACCTCATTCGTATCTTGACGATTACAATCTGCGTTCAAACCTTTCATGATTCTTGAAAATACCTCAATCGAGAGGATGAACCAACTGCACTTCATCTACGAAAAAAAAGATTTATACATATAGTTATGCACCTGAAAACACTCGGAACCTAAGTAAACGTTTAACACGTATCTGTGCTAACTCCTTTGGCATTATTATTATCGAAAATAACATTGCAATTCTTTTTCAAATTAGTCAATTTTGTCACAGCTCCAACAAATCAACTTCAATTTTTCATTCGAATAAACCTTATTATAAAGATTACCCCTTCATCATCGTTACCGGGGAACCGTTTATATCCCACCACATTAGCAGTAAGCTTACCAGCAACGTCATTTCTCATTGGCTAAAGTCTCTCCGAAAAACCATTATATTTGTTCATTAAAACCTTATCATATACTCATCCACATCTTATAACGAGAATTACCATACCAATTACCGGGAATCAGCAATCAGTATTTTGAATCTCGCAGCGTTACTACATCAACAGTTATATGTATACATATAATATTTATCTCTTAGAATTATGATATTCTATTCTGAAATTCTGAAAAGCACCCAGTTTACGAATCAGTTCTCTGAATGTTGAAAAAGCTGAATGAAGCAACAAGAACTGTAAACGACCTTAACCGTTGAAAGTTTGATGTTAAAGAATAGTATGTTGGCAAAGCTCAGTAATGTTGAAACTGGAAAACGGATTGAGCAAACCATGCAGGAGGCTGTGAACAAATTACAAAGATTAAACCTGCCTTCAAAGAATCCAAATGATTCAGTATCTACTGAAGTCATTAATGAATACCTTGCTTCTGACTCTACGCTTTTACGGACAATCTTCTTCATCATCCTTTGATATTAGAAATTTTAAGATATCATCGTATTTTTCATTATAAATATCCTCGATATTTCTGAAGATATTATCATAACTATTCTTGTCTGAAATCATTTATCTCTTAGCGATATCAGTGTTACATCAGAAAGGAAACTGTTTTAGTTTCTAAATTCTGAAAGATTCAAATTTAAAATATGAATGTTTTTGAAGTAGTGTTGGGAACTGAAGCGTGAGTTAGTATAATATAATGACACTTGATCAACGTGATTATATTACAGTAAGTCATGCCGAGTTTCTAATGGAACGTGATTATTTACAGACAATAACGTCATCATGTGCCATGTTACACAACTCTTACATTCTATCTAATCTATAAACATTTCAACAACATATGTTCTTGATAGTCCTATCTTTTCTCTTGAATTATTGTAATTTAACTAATCAAGATCATGTTATTTCAATTTCTCTCTTATAACGATTGCTATGTTCATTTCGAATTTCATATCTATGAATTCTGGACCATTATTCGCTTGACTTAAAGTCGGAAAGAGAAAAACAAAAGGATGGAACTCCAAAATATAAAGGAAATGAAGAGGGTGGATTTATAGTGAAATATCAGACAAAGCAATCAAGACAGATCATCGCATTTAATCAAAGAGGATCATAATTTCCTTAATTACCGAAGAACCAAATCTTTTATAAATTTCGAAGATTATATCTAAATTCCTTGAATTCCGAAAATCCACCGTGAATACGTCAAAAGTTAAATCTCTATCTCAATCTTTTGTGATAGCTTCACTTATACTCTTCGAGTAATCGAATGCTTTTTATCCATATTACTCAATGGTGATAAAACTCTATTTATCAACTCATATTCATCATGAAAACATTCTTATTGTTAACCTTGACAACCACACTCAAATTTCGGGACGAAATTTATTAAGATTATTATTATTAATATAATTATAATTAATAAGTATATAAATATGAAAACAGATAAATTATGAAAGATCGATACAATCACTTTTAGCTGTTATCAATTTTGTTTTTTATCCAAAATCTGTTACACATTGATATCACAGGTACGATTTTGTTATCAGTCATTTTCTACTTTTAAATTTTTTATCTTCTTCTTATGATACGAATGTTTTCCGTCGACCCATTTTCTTCTTTATATACAATCGACCAACTCAGGGTATATGGCAGGCATCCTAATTCTTTTTTCATTACCATTATGAATTACCAATAATCATTAATTCAATCTGTTGAATCAATAAAGAAGAATAAAACTGAAACCTGTCAAACACCTCTGTTTTTACCTCATTTCATTAATAGCCCGAATTTGTATTACATTCAAAAATCTAAAATTATAGTGTTGTTAGGAATATTTTACTTAATCTTCCTGCAAAATTTCGTATTCCAATTCCTCCTTTTGATCACGAATTTAGGAGTCAAAGTTCTTATTTTAAAAAGTCAACTGATGGTTCTTTGATCGAATTCGAATTTTATGTTGTGAATCAAGTCAAATTAATGATTTCAAAACTTTCCAGGAGTGATTTATAATTTTTTTCATTTAGGAATCGTAACCTAAAAAGTTCTAGAATTTTATTTCAAGGTTTGAACTTCAATTTTTTTTTTCATGAAGCAGAATAGCAGCTCATTCTCTTTCATTTTATTTTGTTGTTGTTTTAAGTAATTTTATTCACTATCAAATCGTTTATGTACCGTTTATGAATCCTAAAATTAAATAAGAAACATTTTTGTATTTGGTATTGAACTCTGGTTGATTTATGGTTTGAGAAGAGGAAGAAGAACATATAATTAAATGGTACGGGTTATATTTAAATGGGATTGGATTTAAATAAGAAAAACAACACTGGTTCGATGGTTAAGAAGTGACTCGGGTGAGCGAGAGGTCTCGGGTTCGAGTCCAGTCAGGGACAATTCTTTTTACACAAAGCTTTAAAGGGTATACACAATTATTTTCATTTTTATTATTGTTATTATAAATTATTATGATTATTATTATTATTATGATTATTATTATTATTATTATTATTATTATTATTAATGTTATTATTATGATTATTATTATTATTATTAGTGATATTATTATGATCATAATAATAATAATTATTATTATTAATATTAATATTATTAATATTATTATTATTATTATTATTATTATTATTGTTATTATTATTGTAATTAATAGTATTATAATTATTATTATTATCACCATATTTATAAGTATTATAATCATTATTATCATTAGTATTATTATCATTTTTATGATTATGATTAATATTATTATAATTATTATAAAAAATAATATAAACAATTATTATTTTCATAAATATTAGCATTAGTATCATTTTTAGTACTATTATTATTATTATTATTATTATTATTATTATTATTATTTTTATTATTATTATTAGTAACATAAGTATTATTATAAATATTATCATTGTTATTATTAATAATAAGATTATCGTTAATAGTAATATTATTATTAAAAATTGTTAACATTATTATCATTTTTTTTATTATCATTAGAACTACCATTATTGTTATTATCGGTATTATCTATATTATTATTATCAAAATAATTATGATTACTAAAATAAAAGTTTTAATAATGTCGTTAAGGTTATAGGTATAAAAATAAAGATTATCATTAGTAATAAGATCGTTATAATAATTATCATTATTAAGTATTGTATTATTATCAAAATTATTATTTCCATTATCATTACTATTAAACTTTTAATTTTATTAAAAACTACTGTTTTTATCATTATTATAAGATTTATCATTAAAACTATCATTAATATTATTATTAATAAAATCATTAATATTATTATCATTATTAGTAACACTAGTATTATCATTATCATTATTTAACCACTACTAATATTATTTTAGTATTAATATAATTACTATTTTAACAAACAATTGAAATATATACATATAAAATATTTGATACATATAACAAAACAGAAGTTATATTTTTATATAGTAATAATGAAATATATAAATTAATAATATAAAAAAATTATATCACTAATAATATATAAATTATCTATATTTTTATATTGTTCGATTACAAGTATATGTTTTAATATATATACGAATGATATAGGTTCGTGAATCCGAGGCCAACTTGCATTGTTCAGTTCTGTCGTATGCATATTTTTACTACAAAATATCGTATTGTGAGTTTCATTACTCCCTTTTTAAATGCTTTTGCGATATATATTTTTGGGACTGAGAATACATGCGCTGCTTTTATAAATGTTTTACGAAATAGACACAAGTAATCGAAACTACATTCTATGTTGGATTATCGAATCGAAAATGCCACTTTTTAGCTTGGTAGCCTAAGAATTAGGGAACAGACACCCTAATTGACGCGAATCCTAAAGGTAGATCTACGGGCACTAACTCCCCCCATACTGGAAAATGGTATGCTTTAGTACTTCGAGTTATTAATACAGATGGATTTTTGTTTTGGGATATTCTATATGCATTTTGTTAATGTCGGTTACCAGGAGTTCAACATATGAATGATTTTTATGAAGATTGCTATATGCATGCATGATGTTTATGAAAAATGGAAATGAGATCTTCTGGTCTATTAAAATTATGGAAATGATCGACTATGATGAACTAATGAACTCACCAACCTTTTGGTTGACACTTTAAAGCATGTTTATTCTTAGGATTGAAAGAAATCTTCCGCTGTGCATTTGCTCAATTTAAAGATTACTTGGAGTCATTCATGGCATATTTCAAAAGACGTTGCATTCGAGTCGTTGAGTTCAGTAAAGATTATGATTAAGTAAATGACAGATTAGATCATTTATAGTTGGATACTAGGAAATGGTATGCATGCCTGTCAACTTTCGATGTAATGAAAGTTTGTCTTTTAAAATGAATGCAATGTTTGTAAAATGTATCATATAGAGGTCAAATACCTCACAATGTAATCATATGTTATTGTATTCATTCTTATGGATTAGGACGGGTCTTTACAGTTCTTGGGTTATAAAGGGTTGTGGTTGTGGTTCTTCTACTCCTTGAGTGGTTAGACCACTTCGAGTGGTTATGGCGTTGACGTTTTCATTTCGGTTTGGATAGCTAGGGTTTTGGTTGTTGTTGCTTTCAATAGGAATGACCTTTGTAGTGTTGTTGTTGTTTTGGTTTTGGTTTTTTTGACGATTATTGTTGTAAGTGCTTGGGTTAACTTGAGTGTTGGACGACAAATTTCCTTAAGGTCTTTCAGCAACATAGCTTGAAAGTCTCCCAACGGTGCTCTCAAGAGTTTGGAATGAGGCTTGATGTTACTTCAAGAACTCGTTTTCCTTTAACAAAAATGCTTCGGTGGATTCCGCCTTGTTGATATAAGCTTGCATAAGCTCTTCTAGTCCTTTAGATGGTTGGGAAGGTTGGTTATTTTGTTGACTTTGTTGGTTTTGTTGAATGTAACCTTGGTTATTTTGCGGTTGATTATAACCTTGGTTTTGGTAACTTTGATTTCCTTGGTAATTTGGGTTGGAATGGTTGTTGTAAGATTGATTGTTGTAATTTTGTTGGTTGTGGGATTGGAAGTTGTTTTGTCCGTTTTGGTTGTAGTTTGTGATGACCCGGGAAATTCCGACCAAATTTAAACTTAATTCTATATGGTTTCGACATGATAAGCAAAGTCTGTCATGTTGAGTCTCGAAAATTTTGAAACTATGTTTATATATATTCAATTGACCTTCGACTGTTCCCAAAGATTCACGAACAACTATTTATAAGAGGATACTTATGTATTTAAATATGTACACACACACACACACACATATATATATTTGATACATTTAATATGTTATAATTGTTATCATTATTAATAACGTTATTGTTATAATTAGTAGAAAAATTAAAATTTTAATTATTATTATTATGATTATTATTACTAAAAATTATCATTTTTTTTAATTATTATTATCATTATTCTTATTATTAGTAGTATATTTTTTATATTTATAATTATAATTAATAATATAATATAATACTAAACCTAATAAAATACGGATACAAATGAAATATATTTCATTCCAAACATCATCTTTATCTTTGTGTGAATTAGTCAAGTTTGTTACACATCACAATCAATTGTCTCCACTTTTTGAAATGAACCACACAAATTGAAGAAGTAATTCGTCCGTGATTTATATTAAGTTTACTATTTGACTACTATGCTTAATTGATTGAATGATTGGATTATTGTGTTTATGATTGAATAGATGATTGATAACTAATTATGTCTACCACCTTCTATCGAATTTATCTAATTCTTATATACAAACATATATACATACACTGCATATGGAAGAAAACCCATTTCATTATTTCCTTCACCCATCACAATTTATCTTTTTGTGTTTCCTTTCCTCGCATACTGATCTTGTTTATTTCGAGTCTGTTCCTCTCATAAACAACCCACATCAACCACCATTCCATGAAACCTACAACTATATATTTCTTCTTTGTGTCGATATCAAAACAAACTCAAGAATCAAGATCAAACACAACACCAAACCTGAAACCGATTACTTACTGTTACTTGTTGTCCCTTTTTGTTCGACTACAAACTCATCAGCCACTTTGAACCACCATTTGAAACCCACCTTGGTCACCTTTAAAACCAACACCACGCTACAACCACACTATCGGCCAATCCACCTTATACAACCATGAAACCACCACCGTCGGTCACCTTGTTAATCGACTAACAAACCACCACCTTACTACTATTAAACCTTCATATCCTCCTGTTCCTGGTTCAATCTTTCCAACTAAAAATCCTGCAATTCTTCTCGCAGTTTTACTGCTGCTCAGTCTCCCGTTTTGTTTATACAAAATGTGATATTTAATCGAGGAAGGAAATGAAGTAATGGGACGATAGGTTCACAGTTTAAAACATTATCAATTGAGAGGTATTGAATATTAAAATACTCCACTTTATCAATCTCTTAGACAAACTTATACAAGAGGAACAAAATGAGATGGATTCCACCAATGGAATTAAGAGAATAAAATTTGATTGTATATTTTTTTCGGACTACAGCTCACCTTGATTGACCTCCTGATTGGAAGGCGGATCCCACATATCTTATGGTAATATGTCAACCTTTCTTGTATTATACCATAACCAAATGATTAAAATCCGTTAGCCAACCCAATACTAGCTGCAGCTGATCTTTTGTTTCTGTTATTTCACGAAGCCAAGCCATAATTAAAACCCAATACATAATGAGCCCAAATCATTCTTCAAAGACCTGTTGGATTTACACAGTCCTACAAGCCCAACATGTTAAGCCTGTTAGTTAGTGATATTACTAGCATGATGTGTAAAGATAATTAAAAAAAAAAGATGCGATTGAGGTATTGATGATAGATTATAGATTAATATAATGATAATGATATAGGCATAATATAATAATGATGAATGATCACGATGGTGATGTTGTAAATGAAAGATCATGGTGATAAAGTGATGATGTTAATTATGACATTGTTGTTGCTCGCATGTTACATGTTTCTGTTTCAAACCATCCCAAAACTTTAATTAGGATGATGATGATGATATTTGATGAACACGAGTATGATAGGATACGAATATGAAGGTGACGTTTTGATGTTGATGAAGTGACGATGGAGATGATGATATAAGATGATGATGAGAATGATGGTATGTCGTATGAGTTGAAGATGCATTTGTTGTTTCTTTTCCAGACCAAAATCCCACAATCCATCGGTGGATTTAATTGATTTATTCTAGCAGCCTTTTGAATCCATATAATCACTCAAGTAGATTAAAGATATCTAGGATAGTATTGGGCTTGGTGGACTTAATAGACTTTTTGAATTGGGCTTGTAGTATTAACATGTTAAAAGCATTAATCGTGGGTTTTAATTCAAGAACGTTGCTGCAGTCCAACGGTTTATATGAGTGTTTGTTAAGCGAGAGGTTGCGGATTCAAACCCGGGCATCGAAAGTTTTGTTTTTGGAAGCTTGTTTCATTAAGGTAGCATTTTTTATTATTATTTTGTTATTACCATTACATTTATTATTATTATTATTATTATTATTATTATTATTATTATTATTATTATTATTATTATTATTATTATTATTATTATTATTATTATTATTATTATTATTATTATTATTATTATTATTGTTGTTGTTGTTGTTGTCACTGTTTTTTTATTATTATTATTATTATTACCATAAGTATTAGTATTATTATTAGTAGTATTATTATTTTTATAGATATTAATATAAATATTAGTATTAAAAATATTAGTAAAATCATTATTTTTTTTAGTATTATTAGTATTCATTATTATTAAAATTATCATTTTTAGAATTATTATTATTATCATTATAAATAATATTTTAAAACGAATGATGTTAAATAAAAATATACCTAATACATATAATATAACTATAGTAATATTTTTATGTAAAATATATATAGGATACTAATGTAAAAATGATATAACTAATAAATTTATATATATATATATATATATATATATATATATATATATATATAAATTTGTTCGATTACAATTATGTGTGCTAAAATATATATAGATGATATAGGTTCGTGAATCCGAGACCAACCTTGCACTTGTTCAATGATGTTATATGTATTTTTACTACGAAATACAGTATGGTGAGTTTCATTTGCTCCCTTTTTAAATGCTTTGACAATATATATTTTTGGGACTGAGAATACATGCGCTGCTTTTATAACTGTTTTACGAAATAGACACAAGTACTTAAAACTACATTCTATGGCTGGATTATTAAACCGAATATGCCCCTTTTTAGTCTGGTAATCTAAGAATTAGGGAACAGACACCCTAATTGACGCGAATCCTAAAGATAGATCTATCGGGCCCAAAAAGTCCCATCCAAAGTACAGGATGCTTTAGTACTTCGAAATTTATATCATGTCCGAAGGAGGATCCCGAAATGATGGGGATATTCTTATATGCATATTGTGAATGTCAGTTACCAGGTGTTCAATCCATATGAATGATATTTTTGTCTCTATGCATTGGACGTATGTTTATGAGAAATGGAAATATGAAATCTTGTGGTCTATTAAAATTATGAAATGATTATTTATGTTAAACTAATGAACTCACCAACCTTTTGGTTGACACTTTAAAGCATGTTTATTCTCAGGTATAAAAGAAATCTTCCGCTGTGCATTTGCTCATCTTAGAGATATTACTTGGAGTCATTCATGACATATTTCAAAATACGTTGCATTCGAGTCGTTGAGTTCATCAAGATTATTATTAAGTCAATTATAGTTAGATATATTATGAAATCGTATGCATGTCGTCAACTTTCGATGTAATGAAAGATTGTCTTTTCAAAAACGAATGCAATGTTTGTAAAATGTATCATATAGAGGTCAAGTACCTCGCGATGTAACCAAATGTAACGTATTCGTCCTTATGGATTAGGACGGGTCGTTAGATAGTTGGAGTTATATACTTGGTTTCGGTTTTGGTTGGAGAATTCGGGAGGTGTGTTGGTTTGAGTGTTAAATGACACTTGTAATTGGTTAGGGTTGTAGTAGCTATTGTTCGATTGGAAAGAATTGTTGCCTTGGGTTGAAGTTCCTCCTCTTTGAAAGTTTTGGTTACTCACAAAGTTCACGTGAGCATCCGAATTCATAGGAATGTCATCCAAGTCAATGTGATTACGTTGATTAACCTGGGGACAATTTTTTGTGAGGTACGGTCCTTCACATCTTTGACAACCGACTTGCATCGCCACGATCGTTTGTTGTAGCTTCTTCAACTCTTTTCCATATAGTTGAAATTGATTATTCAAGCTTGCTAAGGTAACTTGCCCATCTTCACTCTCCACTTGAGCTACATTCTTCCTCGTCAATTCTCTTGGTGAAGGTGCCCATTCATATGTATTAACCGAGATGTCTTCTAGTAACTTTTCGGCAGCATTGGGTGAGTTGTACATAAACACCCCACCCGAAGATGAATCAAGATATTGCTTAGTTGGAAAATTGGTACCCCGGTAGAACGTATTGATGTACTCCCTCTTGTTTAGAACATGAGGTGAGCAGGCTCTTAATAACTTCTTGAAACGCACCCACGCATCATACAAAGACTCATCTCCCCTTTGCGTGAACCCATTAATTTCCGTTCTCAAACGTTCCACCTTTGAAGGTGGGAAAACGTGATTGATAAATGCCTCATTTAAATCTTGAAAAGACCTAATAGAATCCGATGGCAAGTTCCTTAACCAAGATTTAACTTCTCCATCATGCGTGAAGGGGAATGCCCTTAGCTTAAAAGCATCTTCGGTGACATCTTTGTTCTTGTAGATGTCACAAATATCGTTAAAGTATTGAATGTGATCAAAAGGATTTTTATCTATTAACCCGCAAAAGAGTTTATCCTTGAACATTGTGAAAAAATTACCCTCGATCTTCCAATTATCTGCTTCAATTGGTGGTTTTGTGATAGCCGGAGGCACAACCGTTTGTGCCACCATTCTAACATTCCACATCGGTGTGTCATTTGGATAATTTGCAACTACTTCATTAACCACCGGTGGAGGATAACCCTCTTCTTCACTGTCCATTTCTATCAAACAAAATGGCAAAACCTCAAAATTCTTCCTTAAATCCCGTTCTTCTCTACGCTTATAAACCCCGTGTACGTGTTTTTCAGGATCGGAAAATGGTTGTGTGAAATCTTGATCCTTTTGGGATCTTCTTCTCATACACCAAAAGACCTAACCTTCAAAGACAACACAAACACAAGTGATTATCCATTACAAAATAATAAATAAAAGACAATAAAAGTAACTTTCGTAAGGACAAATCCTTACAAAAGGATCGAATAACTAAAAGCTTAAACCAAATACACAACTTAAATTAGCTAACCGCTCCCCGGCAGCGGTGCCAAGAAAGTGTGATAGGGCGTGGATATACCAAACATAACTCTCTAAATTTATACAAGATGCAAATATTACAAAAAGCACGCACAATCTATCGAGCACTTAAAACCCGGTTATTATAGCACTTAATGTAAGTATTCTTATCAAGTTTGTCCTGTGAGAGCGGTGTAAGTTTATGTATTTGAAACTAATAGTTATCCTAGGGGGTTTGTTTGATTGGGGGGTTTTGCGAGAGATCTCAACTAACAACTAAACTTTGCAATAAACAAACTAAACTTAACTAGTAACAAATAGCGAGTAATTAAGAAATGAGAATAAATCAATATGATAGAGAGTGTTCACTTATCGAATCCTCTTTATGCTTAGATGGACTTTGTTTTACCCAAATTGTTATCACTTAAGTTGTTTGAACTAGTAAATGTTCTTAATCCAATTTTACCTTGTAAATTCACATAAGCTTAGTATCACAAGATCAAGCAATGTATGAGTTGATTATTGAGATTATGCCCGGGTTAAAATCACTTAAAAACCCTTTAACCATCAAAGTCACCTAAGATAGTCAAACACCACTATGTTGAACAAAGGTCAATTGAAAACCAACTTAGCCTAGAAATACAATCACTTGAAATTCCTATTCTAGTTGTCTAGATCACCAAAGGTGTTGATGCACAAGTTAATTCACTTCTCTAATCACTTAGAGAGGTACTCATGTGATGCCCCATACAAAACCATCATGTACGAATCATCAACAACAGGATCATTACAAGGTTAAGTACTATATGCTGTAATAAAAGAAGTTGCATTCACGATTGAAAGATGACGTCATAATCGACATCAAAAGTTTTACACCAACAGTATGCTTCTACGAATAGCAAGTATGAATAAATGTATGTGACCCTTAGGTCATTACAAAACATAGTTTCAAATGTATTAAAGTTATGAATGCAGGATAAACAGTTCATGCGGTGATAACACTAGAGCAGCGGGTGTCTACGGCAAGACTAGCACGACAGCGGAAGCAAATAACCTTAAGCACCTGAGAAAAACATGCTTAAAAACGTCAACACAAAGGTTGGTGAGCTATAGTTTAAGTATAACAGTATGTAAGGTAGGCCACGAGATTTCAGTGCTACAAAGAGTGTTTCAAAACAGTATGATAAAGTATATGTTAAATGTGGGCACTTGGTAACTAACTTAACGTTTATACCCCTGAAAGTACACTTGGCAAGTGCGTATGTTTATGAAGTATTAAACACTCGTTAAATGCTAGCGCTACTAGCCCGAGTGGGGATGTCAAACCCTATGGATCCATATCTAAGATTCGCGTTCACGGTTCAAAAACCAATGATTAAACGTTACCGAGCTAAAGGGAATGTTTATGCCGTTGTATAACCCACACATATATAAGTTTAAGTACTCGTGCCTAGTATGTAAAACATAAAATCCGCATGTATTCTCAGTTCCCAAAATAAGTTAAAGTAAAAAGGGAATGCTATAACTCACAATGATCAAGTAGCGGTAAAGTATGACTCGGGAAATAAGCAAGTGTGTAGGTCCGAGAAGTCCTCAACCTAAGTCAAAGAGTAATAAGTCAGTAAATTGTCCCAAAAGGTTTAAAAGTATGTAAATTAGGTCTTAAAGGTCATCATCATTCATCATCAAACGAAAGGTGTAAAGTAAGTTTCGTTCATGAAAAGAGTTTAAAACAAAAGCTGACTTCGGTCAGTCACCACGGCCTCTATACCTATTGAAATAAGGTGAGGCCAGTGGCCATGGCTCCTTATATGAGTCCTTTAGTTGTGGTATAAATCCCAGAAGCAAAATCGTCTTCTGTTGACCGTGGCAATGGTCTAAGTGCGAGTAGGTCAGAATTTTTTCAGCACAACGTTAAATGGACATATTGATGATCGGAGGGCCATAAATCCTAAAACGTAACTTGGATTAAGACGAGTCCTATATGAAAATTTATCTACTCGAAAATATCTATCTTAAAATCATAATTACAGTAGCCCAGATCATACGGGTCAGACACAGAAACAGTAAAACAGTAGGGTCAGTAGCTTCCGGTGGTTCTTGGTACTCGATGCTTATCATGGTTCTCATCCTTGATGCATATAGCTTCAAGTGTACAACTCGTTAATGTGTTTGCATAATTTTCACCAAGGTTTGACCATCATAACCCAAGTGTAAGTCTAAGACATGAAGCACAACTCACTTAAGTGTTGCAAGTGTTTTGATGAACCAAAGTTACATCAAAGTCTTAGATTTAACACATACATGAACTATAAAAGTAATATTGAACTATAAACTTGAAAGTAAACTAACTAAACAAGATCTTAAGATGTAGAACATAGTTCTTAGTTTGATCTTGAAGATCCAAGACTCAAAAGTCTAGATCTAACATAAGTGTAGAAAGTTATAATTAAAGAAAGCTTACTTACATGTTCTTGAACCTTTAAAGTTAACTTTTGTTCAGGATAAATGAGATCAAAGTTAACTAGTAACACTTAACCAATTTTAACCAACAAACATGAATTTAAAGTGCATAATATAAAGAAATAAACTAAGTAAACAAGTAGTTAGTTCAAGGTTATTCATACTTTAAAGATTCAAGCCTAAGTCTTGATCTTTAGAAAGTAAACTTTAAAGTTTACTTCATGAACTTTAAGTATGACTTACAACCATGAACTTACAATCTTTTGAAACAACATATGTAGAACATAAACTAGTAAGTTTAGTTCTTGTGCGTTCTTGAAATTACAAGATAAAACGAAGAATAAAACTAGTAAGTTTGATTCTTGAAATTAGTGAAGAACAACAACATCAACAACTAGTAAGTAACTTATCAAAGATAAGTAACAAGTTAACAACAAAGAATGATGATGATGCATGTTGGATTCGGTTCTATGTCAAGAAAAAGGAAGAAGAAAACTCATGATACTTACAAAGTAGAGAGCAAAAGATGAGAGGGAAAGTTTGAGAGAAAATGCAAGTTAAGTGTGTGTGAGAAAATGAGAGAATAAACAAGTGATATGTAATCAAAATTTTGAAACAAAAAACCTCTTGGGTACCACCTAGGCCGACGGCCAAAACAAAGGGGAAGGGAGGAAGAAAATTGCCTACTAGTTCCTTGTGTGCATTTGACTAAAAAGATGGATAATAGGTGTATTGTTATGGGAAAGATGTATAACAAGCTTGCAACTAGATTCCTTACTAACATAATCAATTTAGTTTAACTTGAAAGTAATACTTGAAGGTATTTCGTATGCCCGAGAGACATATTAAATTAACGTGGCCACTATGTTATGATCCAAGTCAGGTCATACCCAATAACAAGCTAACCAACACTTTATATGTATTTATTTTAACGGTTGGATTGTTAAATAAATACGCGACACTTGAACTTTAGAAAATCGGTTTTCTAAATTATAATCACTTGAGATAAATTATTTGGATAATTTATATATGATGTGGAATTAATTATTTATAGGTTTAAATAATTATGTTATGTTATATTTTATAAAATGGTTTATAAAATTATTGCAAGTAACAAATACATTTTATTTTATACAAGTTTTATAAAACTTGTAACAAGTTTTATAAAATATTCTTGTTATAAAATTTAAACATAATGGGAAGATTTTTTGTGTCTCCAAGACACCCCATGCTTGGTCTCATTTGTTACTTTTAACACTACAAAGTCCAAAGATGCATGCATAACTCATATACCAAAGTTTGAATCATTCTTTCAAGTGAGACTACACTTCTAAGCTTGAAAAAAAACTGCATTTTCCAGCCCATCTGCTGTCCAAAAACCGTGGGTCTAAGAGACCCTAAAGAAGGTTCTAAGTTTTTTTTTCAAGCTTAATTCAAGTGTCATTCAATTCCTAACCAAAGTCAAGGGTGTTGGGATTATTGCTTGGGGTATTACTTGCTTGAGGCTTCAAGTTAGAAGCTCCATATTCATTCATATTCATCATCATTAGCTGCTGTCCCTGGTCGAGATTTTCAGCAAATTACAAAGGGTTTCAAGCTTGCTAGACAAGGTAGTTAAGGTTCTAAGGTCTAGCTAACTTAAAGCGTGTTGTTGGTGCATCAAAGGCTTGAAGTTCCACATAATTGTTCATCATCTTATAAGCATTTTGGACAGCCCTTAAACTTGTTTTAAGGAGGTATATAACTCTCCCTTTCTTGTTAATTTGTAAGTATATATTCACAACTTGATCCTATTGGGATTTAGCTTTAATTGGCTTAAAGTTCAACAAGTAAAATTTGATAATTACACGCTTCCGTTTATTAAGATTCTTAAAAGGTTTTAAGACTTCTCAAACTTGTTAAATCCTAACAATGGTATCTAGAGCCGAGGTTGTTGAAATATGCTTCGTAATGTTGTTTTAAACCCACTATATTTGCAATCTATGAACATGCATGAATGTAGATTGCAAAAATCAATGGGTTTGGGTGGGTTTATGTGTTAGGCCGAATTGTTTGGGTTCCAAAAGTAGGTTTTGGGCTCTTTCATTTGGTCATATTTGGTTGCATGTTCATGTTCACAATCATAGCCTTGACCTTGTGTTGAATGCATGTTATGGTTGTATGTTTGGTTAATTTGTAATATTCATTTGGTATGTAATATTAATTCATTCAATTGGATGTAATATTTATTTTGGCTATGTAATTTGTTTTGCATTTGGTATGTTAAATAGAATAGGTTGTATTTTCATTTTCTAGATAAAAATGTATTAGGATACATATTTTGTAAAATGAAGATACAAGATGATGAAGACCTGAAGAACACAAGGGACATATGGATGTGTAACGACCCGGATTTTTCCAATCGTTCTATACTTATGAGATTAATATTTACATAAATTAAACCTTACCAACATGATAAGCAATCCAAATTGTTGAGACTTGTGTTTTTGAAAAGAGTTTTACACAACGTTTGACCGTCCAATTTGACCGATGATATCACGAACTATATAACATACGATAATTATATGTTTGTGTATATATATGTATTTATATATATTTAACATGATTTAAGGATGGTTTAACATCTCATTGTGTACTAATGACAATGAGTTATAAGTATATTTTGAAACTACTAACTTAAGTTTTCAAAACGATAACTATACGTAACATTCTTTGATATATATACTTATAAACTATAATGCTTATACATGTATCGTATATATAATGTATTTAATCACTTTTTAAGGACTTAAATACATAAAACAATATAAGTATATTCACAAAAGATAGCTATATTTGAATTCTCATTCCGTTTCCTCAAGATTTCTATACGTATATCTAGGGTATATGTACCCGTATCATACCCAACTTCTATATGTATTTACTATTGGTATATACACATCAAATTAACATTCTAATCAACATTATTACTGCCCTAGATATGAGGTAACTAGGATTTGTCAAGTAGCATGAATTATTAGTAAGAAAATGAAATTAGGAATCTTTTTCTTTCTTTATAAACTAAAAACGTTTTTATGAATGAACACCATTTCTTCACTTCATTTTCTCATACCTACACCCTCATTTCTCTATCAAAATACTCCTAACTTCATATTTGATCATCACCAAGCATTTTCCCCATCATTTAGCTTTAATTACAAGCCTTAAACACCATAAGAAAACTCTTTCAAGAATATATCAAAATAACCACCCATTTGAAGAAGTATACTTCCAACCTTTTGATCTAACTCCACCACTCTTTGATTCCAAGATTTATTCTTATCTCTTACAGTGACTTTGTCCAAGTAACTTGAGGTAGTAACCTTGTTCATAATCTTGTTCGATTCATAATTATATAGCTATCTTATTTTATGTTGTAAAATTTTAACAACAAGAACATAGTTTGAATGATTTCAAACTTGTTTGCAAACTAAATAGATCCTTCTAACTTAACTTTTAAAACACTTCAAGACCTGTAATATATCATAATAATACGCTAACTTAACAAGATATAACTTGGTTTTACAAAGAACACCTTAAAAACTGAATCTACGTCGTCAGAGTGCAACCGGGGGCTGTTTTGGGTTGGATAATTAAAAACCATCTTGAACTTTGAATTGGAAGTTCATGTTCTGGAAAAATGATATTTCTTATGAATATGTTAACATAAAAATTTCATGGTTTAACTCAAAGTGTAAGTATTTTTAGAAAACTGATCATTAAATGTTGTTTTTATGATGGAAAATGATCACTTTCATAAGTTTTACCAAAGTTTGACCTATAACCTGTGATTTCGAATACAAACTAAGGTATTTTCAGTTCATATTCTTAAAATTTGACTCGATCCAAGAAGTGGCAAGTTGAACCAACAAAAACGGAGTTGTAATGAAGAAACTACGACTAAAACAAGATTGGGTATCCGAAGCTAGTTTAGCTACGAAAATATTTGGAGATAAATTAAATTAATCATATCTTTTCTAATTAATATGATATTTTATATATAATTACTTATGATTTGATTTTATATATTTCAGGACCACCCGTAAACAACACGAGAAGATTAATCATAAGACCTCATGATTGTACGCAACACGTCATTTGACAACACAGTACTTTATGTACGCAACACGTCATTTGAAAACATGGTACCATGGGTCGAGATTAATTCTGATCAATACGAATACGATGGGGTCTTTATTTATTTTATTGAGCAACTAATTGTGGACCACTAACATCGGACTGCTAACTACGGACTAAGAAAATATTAAAAGTATTATAAGTATATATATATATATATATATATATATATATATATATATATATATATATATATATATATATGTAACGATTACTTGAAAAGAAAATATGTTGATATATTATATATATATGGTTAGGTTCGTGATATCTATCGGAGACCAAGTCGAGTTAAATACCTTCAAGGCAAAAGTGAGTATATAGTCCCACTTTTAAACTCTAAATATTTCGGGACGAGAATACATGCATTTTATAATTTACGTTATGGACACAAGTGATAAAAAATATATTCTACGTTGAGTTATACCACTGACATACTTCCCTGTAGCTTGGTAACTACTATTTACATGTGGTATTGTAAACGCGAATCCTGTTGATAGATCTATCGGGCCTGACAACCCCAACCGGACTGGACGACCAGTATTCAACGGTTGCACAGTACTTCGTTTCGGTGACTACACTTGGTACAGTGTAGTGAGATTTCATAATAAAGGGAATATGCGACGTTGATTAAATGTTAAGTATGGTTATCAAGTGCTCAACCACTTAGAATATTTTTATTAAAACGTTTATGTATATGAAATCTTGTGGTCTATATTTATAACGCTGCTAGCATTAAACCTATATCTCACCAACTTTATGTTGACGTTTAAAGCATGTTTATTCTCAGGTTCCTAGAAGTCTTCTGCTGTTTGAATATATGTTAGAGAAACCATGTGCATGGAGTCATACATGTTTTATTCGAGGAAGCATTGCATTCACAAAATCATCACCGTGTATTTATTTTGACTGCATTGTCAACGGAAGTATTCTTGTAAACTGTTAATTTACGATGCTTGTCTATATGTAGAAATCATCAGATGTCAAAAACATTGAATTTTAAATATTCATTTATGGTATATCTTTTCAAAAGAATGCAATGTTTATAAAACGTATCATATAGAGGTCAAATGCCTCGCGATGTAATCATATGTTATTGTATTCATCCCTATGGATTGGGTCGGGTCGTTTCATGTGGTATCAGAGCGGTGGTCTTAGCGAACCAGGTCTGCATTAGTGTGTCTAACTGATAAGTCGTTAGGTTGCATTAGTGAGTCTGGACTTCGACCGTGTCTGCATGTCAAAATTTTGCTTATCATTTTGTGTCAAAAATCATCTACTTATCATCCGTAGGAAATTACCTGCTTATCATCTTAAGTCTAAACGCGTCTTACTGCATTCATTGCATGAATGGTGTATAGACAAAATTCATATCTTAGCTTATTTGCTAATTCATATCTACGCGTATCTGTTACTGTAAACTTTGTCTGACATATTCCGTAAATACCTCCGTAATCTACGAGATCTTTTGTTCTATATATGTGGATATTCTATATAATTAGAATACCACCCGATAGTCAGAAAATCATTTCATATCAAAAAATCCTTTATTCAATCATACGAAATGGAACTCGTCACTAGTTGTAGTCCCTCGGATTCTGATATGGAATACCACTCAAGATCCGAAAGCAGTGTGACCGAAATAGATCAACCAATCAGTCATCATCTATTTTGGATGGATTGGGGATGGGTTCGTAGCCTCCTCAATCATTGGAGACAAGAAGAAGGTGATCCCTTCCATCCACCAAATTGCCTTCTTGACGATGAACCTGAAGCACTTACCGGCGAACCTGTTCGAGAAACCATTTTCTCTCTCATTTCCAGAGTATTTCGTCACGATTATATACTACATCAAATTCTAGATTTTATTTATCCACTCGTCCGAACCGACAATCACCCCGGTGTAATAGAAGAAGTCAACGAGCTTCGCACTCGGGTAGTGGCTTTGGAGAATACGGTACAAAGGTTACAAACACCATCAGCAGCATTAGCAGCATAACCAGTACCGTCAATAACATCGACATCGCAAGCCTCAATACCCTAAGCACCAGCAGCATCACCAACATCAACGTTATCACCATCATCAACATCAACAGGATCATTACCACCATCAACAATCACATCCGCATCACACGCCTCAATATCACCATCCGTACCTCGGATATCAACGTCACACGCACCATAGATACCAAGAAGTACCAACAACAACAAATGATGAAGTATTGATTCATAACTTCATCGGAGAAACATTCTATGGTGATTATGTAATCTCTAAAGACATAGAGATTACCTATTTCTGCCTTAACCATAAATCAGATGAGTGGACAGAAATGATAAAAGGAAGAGTAGAAACCCCGACAAGAATGATGCGTAAGGTACAAGCTAGACTTGTTTTACCAACAGCATCAGCAGTACCCTTAGCCTCACCAACACAGTCAGTGCTGTCAACATCGTTAGAATCGTCAGTAACTTTAACATCACAAACTCCACCAGTTCAAGAATCACCGTGGACATCATCAATAACGCGTATATTTCATCAACGAGTTATGATGTATTAACTCATTCTTCTGAAGAATTTATATAAATATTTTATATATACGAATTCGGAAACCAAAATAAATCTTTTCATACTAAGCTATTAAGTATGAACTGAAAAAGGGTAGATACTACCCGTTTAAATTCATACTACAAATATGCAATGATGTACGTCCTTCATCAGCAACTTAATCATCGTTAGCTACAATCCCTGTTTCAATTCAATGAATTCCGTTTTATAATAAACCAAGTGTATTATTCAATAATATGATTGATTTTACACTTTCATCTTCAATGTAGTCGAAGCTTACTGGGAAACAACATTCATATCTTGCGAAGTTAGCGAGAGTTCAATGAGTATCAACATGATTCACTAAGGAAATATATATAAGAATAAATAATGAAGTATTGATCCATAACTTCACTAATATTCTGTGAAGAATATGTGGTTCCTAATTGTTTTAGAGATTACTTATTCTAGCTCAAACCGAAAATCAAATGAGTCTAATATTATATTGACTTATTAAATTCATGATTACATCTGAAGAAGATATATATGTACATATATTTTTATAAAGATTGTAATAAAATTCTCTGGTACAAAACATTACTTGTGAATTTTTTTTTAACGGGTAGGTAATACCCGAGAGATATATAAATTCACAATTAATATGATTATATTCTTCGACTCTGATTCAACAATCATCAACTATACTCACTACCTTCACAATAATATACATTCTTTCATAGAAATCAAAACAACCATTCTCATCCAAATTTGATTACGACAAAATGAAATCCAAGTCAAGACATAACAGAAGACATCACTCTTAGGACTCTTACATCTTTCAAAACTATACTTTGACTTCAAAACTATGCTAGAACATCATTCGATTCTTGGAACCCAGAAAAATATTTGTATCATTCAAAGTCCTAAAACATCATATGTATATTAACAATTACAATCTATGATCAAACCCTTCGAAATTACTGAAGACACTTCAAATAATGGACAATCGAGATGATGATCCAACCACACATTACCCGCAGTCTTGCACCTGAAAAGCTCTCGAAACCAAGGACATAATTTAACACGTATCCGCGTTAAATCTTTTAGCATTTATTAGCAAAAATAACTTTGCAATTCCTTTTCAAAATAGCAAATTTTGTCACAGTTTCATCAAGTCAACCTCGACTTTCCATTTGAAGTAGCCTTATTATAACCTGTAATACATATGATTACCCTTTTGTTACCAGGGAACCTTTTATATTCCACGACATTATCAGCAGATGTACCAGCAACTCGTTACCCCTTTGGCGGAATCAATAATTGGTATTTTGAAATCTCGCAGCATTTCTATTTCGGCAGTTATATATATATATATATATATATATATATATATATATATATATATATATATATATATATATATATATATATATATATATATATATATATATATATATATATATATATATATATATATACAACGTCTATCCCCAAGAATTACATATTTCAAATGTGAAGTTTCTAAAAAATGCTCCAGTCTACGAATTAGTGCTATTAAGTTTTGGAAAAGACTGATAAAGTGGTAATGACAATAGACAACAATTACGGTCAGAAGTTTGACAATAAAGAATAATATATTGGAAAAGCTCGAACGAAAAATTTGGTACTGGAAAACGGGTTGAGCAAAGTATAAAGGAGGTCGTGGACAAATCACAGTGACGAAATGTACCTTCAAAGGATTCAAATGATTCAGTGTCTGCTGAAACCGTTAGTAAGAACCTTACTCCGTATTCTAAACCTTCACAGACAGATTTTCCGCGTCATTCCCTGATCTTAGATATTCTAAGATATCATCGTATTTTTCATTATAAATATCTCCGATATTCCTGAAGATATATTCCCAACTATCCTCATCAAAAATCATTTATCTCTTCACAATATTTGCGTTACAACATAAAAGAAACTGTGTTAGTTTCTAAATTCTGAAAAATTCGAGTTTAAAATATGAATGTTTTGAAGTAGTGTTGGAAACTGAAACATGAATTAGTATAATATAATGACACTTGATCAACGTGATTATATTACAGTAATTCATGTTGAGTTTCTAAATGGAACATAATGATTCACAGATCATAACGTCATCATGTGCCATGTTACACAACTCATACATTCTACCCAATCTCCAAACATATTAAGAACATATTTCCTTGATAATTCTATCTTTTCGGACATTCTGGTAACTTACCAAATCAAGATCGTGCAATTACTATTTCTTTCTTAGAACATTAACTATGTTTATTTCAAAATCCATACCTAGGAATTTCGGACCATTATTCGCTTGACTCGAAGTCGGGAAGAGGAAACAGAAGTATGGAAGTGTTGAATATAAAAGAAAATATAAAGCTCGACAACAACAAATAAATTACAAACCGTGTATATCAATACGTATTGCAACGTAAAGGCACGAGAGAATTAACAATACTATAACCCCAAGGTAATAGTAGAAATAAATAAAATCCTCCGGAGGTAGATGAAAAAGAAGAATGACAGAGATGAAAGTTAAGAGTATATCCAGGATCAGTACTGGATGAAGCATACTGATAAATGTTTTAAAGTATGAATTGAGGGAGGAAGAATAGAAGGTATGAGTTGTAAGGAAATGAAGGGAGGTGGATTTATAGTAAAAGATCCGACAGAGCAATCAAAATAGATGATCGCATTTAAAGCGGATTCTAATTTCCTTGATTATCGAAGAATCAAATCTCATTATGAAGATTTTACTCCAAATCTCTTGAACTTGGAAATCAATCATATCTACGTCAAAAGATATGACGAATCTATACCTACCCATTTCACCCTTTGGTGATAGCCTCACTCGTACTCTTCACAAAAATTAAATTGCTTTATCAATATTACTTGATGATAATAAAACTCTAATTTCCAACTCGTATACGTCATGAAAACATACTTATTGTCAGCCATGATCATCCCATTCAAATTTCGGGACGAAATTTATTTAACGGGTAGGTACTGTAACGACCCGGATTTTTCCAATCGTTCTATACTTATGAGATTAATATTTACATAAATTAAACCTTACCAACATGATAAGCAATCCAAATTGTTGAGACTTGTATTTTTGAAAAGAGTTTTACACAACGTTTGACCGTCCAATTTGACCGATGATATCACGAACTATATAACATATGATAATTATACGTTTGTGTATATATATGTATTTATATATATTTAACATGATCTAAGGATGGTTTAACATCTCATTGTGTACTAATGACAATGAGTTATAAGTATATTTTGAAACTACTAACTTAAGTTTTCAAAACGATAACTATACGTAACATTCTTTGATATATATACTTATAAACTATAATGCTTATACATGTATCGTATATATAATGTATTTAATCACTTTTTAAGGACTTAAATACATAAAACAATATAAGTATATTCACAAAAGATAGCTATATTTGAATTCTCATTCCGTTTCCTCAAGATTTCTATACGTATATCTAGGGTATATGTACCCGTATCATACCCAACTTCTATATGTATTTACTATTGGTATATACACATCAAATTAACATCCTAATCAACATTATTACTGCCCTAGATATGAGGTAACTAGGATTTGTCAAGTAGCATGAATTATTAGTAAGAAAACGAAATTAGGAATCTTTTTCTTTCTTTATAAACTAAAAACGTTTTTATGAATGAACACCATTTCTTCACTTCATTTTCTCATACCTACACCCTCATTTCTCTCTCAAAATACTCCTAACTTCATACTTGATCATCACCAAGCATTTTCCCCATCATTTAGCTTCAATTACAAGCCTTAAACACCATAAGAAAACTCTTTCAAGAATATATCAAAATAACCACCCATTTGAAGAAGTATACTTCCAACCTTTTGATCTAACTCCACCACTCTTTGATTCCAAGATTTATTCTTATCTCTTACAGTAACTTTGTCCAAGTAACTTGAGGTAGTAACCTTGTTCATAATCTTGTTCGATTCATAATTATATAGCTATCTTATTTTATGTTGTAAAATTTTAACAACAAGAACATAGTTTGAATGATTTCAAACTTGTTTGCAAACTAAATAGATCCTTCTAACTTAACTTTTAAAACACTTCAAGACCTGTAATATATCATAATAATACGCTAACTTAACAAGATATAACTTGGTTTTACAAAGAACACCTTAAAAACTGAATCTACGTCGTCAGAGTGCAACCGGGGGCTGTTTTGGGTTGGATAATTAAAAACCATCTTGAACTTTGAATTGGAAGTTCATGTTCTGGAAAAATGATATTTCTTATGAATATTTTAACACATAAAAATTTCATGGTTTAACTCAAAGTGTAAGTATTTTTAGAAAAATGATCATTAAATGTTGTTTTTATGATGGAAAATGATCACTTTCATAAGTTTTACCAAAGTTTGACCTATAACCTGTGATTTTGAATACAAACTAAGGTATTTTCAGTTCATATTCTTAAAATTTGACTCGATCCAAGAAGTGGCAAGTTGAACCAACAAAAACGGAGTTGTAATGAAGAAACTACGACTAAAACAAGATTGGGTATCCGAAGCTAGTTTAGCTACGAAAATATTTGGAGATAAATTAAATTAATCATATCTTTTCTAATTAATATGATATTTTATATATAATTACTTATGATTTGATTTTATATATTTCAGGACCACCCGTAAACAACACGAGAAGATTAATCATAAGACCTCATGATTGTACGCAACACGTCATTTGACAACACGGTACTTTATGCACGCAACACGTCATTTGACAACATGGTACCATGGGTCGAGATTAATTCTGATCAATACGAATACGATGGGGTCTTTATTTATTTTATTGAGCAACTAATTGTGGACCACTAACATCGGACTGCTAACTACGGACTAAGAAAATATTAAAAGTATTATAAGTATATATATATATATATATATATATATATATATATATATATATATATATATATATATATATATATATATATATGTAACGATTACTTGAAAAGAAAATATGTTGATATATTATATATATATGG
This sequence comes from Rutidosis leptorrhynchoides, assembly GCF_046630445.1. Taxonomy (NCBI): domain Eukaryota; kingdom Viridiplantae; phylum Streptophyta; class Magnoliopsida; order Asterales; family Asteraceae; genus Rutidosis; species Rutidosis leptorrhynchoides. Next base: position 270,020,310 of record NC_092335.1, read on the forward strand.
TTAGGTTCGTGATATCTATCGGAGACCAAGTCGAGTTAAATACCTTCAAGGCAAAAGTGAGTATATAGTCCCACTTTTAAACTCTAAATATTTCGGGACGAGAATACATGCATTTTATAATTTACGTTATGGACACAAGTGATAAAAAATATATTCTACGTTGAGTTGTACCACTGACATACTTCCCTGTAGATTGGTAACTACTATTTACATGTGGTATTGTAAACGCGAATCCTGTTGATAGATCTATCGGGCCTGACAACCCCAACCGGACTGGACGACCAGTATTCAACGGTTGCACAGTACTTCGTTTCGGTGACTACACTTGGTACAGTGTAGTGAGATTTCATAATAAAGGGAATATGCGACGTTGATTAAATGTTAAGTATGGTTATCAAGTGCTCAACCACTTAGAATATTTTTATTAAAACGTTTATGTATATGAAATCTTGTGGTCTATATTTATAACGCTGCTAGCATTAAACCTATATCTCACCAACTTTATGTTGACGTTTAAAGCATGTTTATTCTCAGGTTCCTAGAAGTCTTCTGCTGTTTGAATATATGTTAGAGAAACCATGTGCATGGAGTCATACATGTTTTATTCGAGGAAGCATTGCATTCACAAAATCATCACCGTGTATTTATTTTGACTGCATTGTCAACGGAAGTATTCTTGTAAACTGTTAATTTACGGTGATTGTCTATATGTAGAAATCATCAGATGTCAAAAACATTGAATTTTAAATATTCATTTATGGTATATCTTTTCAAAAGAATGCAATGTTTATAAAACGTATCATATAGAGGTCAAATGCCTCGCGATGTAATCATATGTTATTGTATTCGTCCCTATGGATTGGGTCGGGTCGTTTCAGGATGCAAGGTTAAGTGGGAGATTTGAAATCTCCTACTTTGTATTATTACCCCTTAACCCGGTGACATTTGTTTTCGGCTAAACAAATGTCCACCAAAATGGCTAGATTGTGAACATACTTGTTTTGCATGTGTGGTTGTTTGTTTGTTTATTGTATTGTATGTTTGGTTGATACAATTAATCACAAGATAATAACATGCAAGGCGACAATTTAATTGGTTAAATTAAAAGCAACTAAAGACCTTAATAAATGGTTATTAAGAACAAGAAAAGGATCACATATATATAAAATGGTTTATATCAAGTAATTGGCAAATTACAAGACTTGAAAATGGATTTCAAATGAACCATACACTAAATGCATGTTGGTGTATGGCATAAATGTTTTCTTAAACTAGAATTAACCAAAACTTAAAATCCCTTAATCGACAAGGTAAACAAGTTTAACGCCATCCTTTTGTGGGACACTTAAACATATTAGGGAACTCATGATGGGATAAAGGTCACCTAACCATCATGAACTAACTAATATGGTTAAGGTAAAATTCGCATGCTTGTGGGATAAAGTTCACCTAACCACTTGTATGTTAATTTTACATGTTTACACAAGTAGGACGACTTGATTTGGGAATCATGAACTTAGGGTCACCGAAGCATGAGGAACAAATAGGCGTTGATGGGATAAATATGCCATGCAAAAGGATTGCATGATCCCATAATTTAGAAGTTGCAAAAGGATTGCAATTGTCATATAAATGACTACCTAGCTAAATCAAATAACGGGATAAAGGTCACCTAACCGAAATTTGATTTACCGTTGGATTCTAATATTTAATAAAACAATTATATATAAAAGGGTATTATTTATTAAATTTAAAATCGATACTTAAATGAACTTTTGTTAATTTTGTAGATGGCCGCAAATAACAACAACATGCAAAATGCACCACTTAACCTAAACAACCTATCATTAAGGTCTCTCCTCGAGAAAGACAAACTCAACCATACTAACTTTATGGATTGGTTCCGTAATCTTAGAATTGTCCTCAAACTTGAGGATAAAGCATATGTGTTGGAGGACCCTATTCCTAACCAACCGGAGGAGGAAGATCTAGAGGGCATGGCTTATTATGACAAGTATTGTGCCGATTCGGTGCAAGTCGCTTGCCTAATGCTTGGGACCATGATACCCGAACTCCAAAAGGATTTCGAACATCCTAGTGCATATGACATGATTACGCAATTGAAGGAGATGTTCCTTCAACAAGCACGTGTCGAGCGCTTCAAAACGGTTCGAGCGTTACATGCATGTCGTATGGATGACACCCAATCCGTATCCTCTTATGTCCTCAAAATGAAAAGCCTTATTGATCGCGCAAACCGTCTTAATCTTAACATATCTAATGAGCTAGCCACTGATCTTATCCTAAACTCCCTGTCAAAGAGGTTTGACCAATTTGTAATTAATTACAATATGAATGGGATGGATAAGACCATTGGTGAACTTCATGGCATGTTAAGGACGGCCGAAACTAGCATGGGTAAGAGGGCTTCACCCGTGCTAATGATCAATGATGGTGGGTCCAAAGGTAACAACACCTCTAAGCCAAAGGCGGCTAAGAGGAAAGGACCCACCCATCAAGGCAAGGGAAAGGGGAGGATGGTTACCCCAACCAAAAACAAGAACAAGAAGCAAAAGGTTGCCGGACAAGCAAACCCCAAGGAAGACCCATGTTTCGGTTGCGGTGAAATGGGTCACTGGAAACGAAACTGCCCGGTCTACCTTAAGGAGTTGAAGGAAAAGTGGGATGCGGGACAAACCTCAAGTAATATATATGGTATATATAGAGCTTAGTATAACTTCTTCTAATACATGGGTATTAGACACTGGATGTGGAACTCACATTTGCAATTCTTTGCAGGGGTTCAAAAGAAGTAGCAAGCAAACGGGAACATCAAGTCTCTTTATGGGTAATGGAGCGAAAGTGCAAGTGAAGGCTCAAGGAGACTTTGTATTAAAGCTTCCAAGTGGTTTGGAACTTATTTTGAACAATGTTTTGTATGCACCGGATTTATGTCGAAACATTATTTCAGTTTCCCGTTTAAAACAATGTGGTTTTTATCTTAATTTTGTTAATGATGATATCCACGTTTATTTAGATAATGTATTTTATTTTAAGGCTTCGCCTTCAAATGGAATTTATGAATTGGTTCATGATGACACATCATCTAGTAGCTCAATATACCATACTAGCACCAAGAAACTCAAAAGGGATTTGAGTGATTCCTACTTATGGCATTGTCGCCTTGGTCACATAAACAAGAATCGAATGCATACACTCCAAAAGAATGGCCTTTTGAAATCAAATGAACTAGACTCATTTGATGTATGTGAATCTTGTTTACAAGGCAAAATGACTAAAGCACCTTTCAAAGGAACCTACGAAAGGGCTAAGGACTTATTGGGATTAATACATTTGGATGTATGTGGACCCTTTAAGCCCATAACTAGGAATGGTGAAAGATACTTCATTACTTTCATTGATGACTTCAGTCGTTTCGGATATGTCTACTTGTTAAGACATAAGGACGAAACTTTTGAAGCATTCAAAGAGTATCAAAACGAAGTACAAAATCAACTCAATAAGACAATTAAGGTACTTCGAATCGATAGAGGAGGTGAATACCTAAGCGATGCCTTCCAAGATCATCTTAGAAGTTGTGGGATTATCTCGCAACTTACTACACCCGGGACACCACAGCTTAATGGTGTGTCCGAAAGGAGGAACCGAACCCTAATGGATATGGTTCGATCTATGATGGCTAGAAGCTCGTTACCTCTATCATTCTGGGGTTATTGTCTATGCTCCGCGGCTCGTATTTTAAATATGGCCCCAACCAAGAAAGTGGAACGAACACCTCATGAGATGTGGTTTGGAAAACCTCCATCTCTATCATACTTAAAGGTATGGGGATGTGAAGCTTACCCTAAGCGTTACATCCCTAATAAGTTAAATGCTCGATCCACAAAGTGTATCTTCATAGGATATCCCAAGGATAATATGGGATATTATTTCTAGGATCCTTCCGAACAGAATGTATTTGTTGCTCGGAAGGCTGAATTCCTTGAAACTAAGTTCCTAATGGAAGGTGATAGTGAAAGGAAGATAGATCTTGAAGAGGTTCAAGATCAAGTAGATGATACACAATTGGCTAACACTAGCACTCAACATGAAAATGTTGAGAGTGATCAGATGGATGATCAAAATACACAAGACGTTCACAAATCTGGTAGGATTAGTAATCCTCCTGAGAGATATGGGTTTCTCATGGATGGTTGCTATGTGGTTGATTTGGATGAACCGATAAACTACCAAGATGCTTTATCAAGGATTGATAAAGATAAATGGCAGGAAGCCATGAACGCTGAGATGCAATCCATGTATGACAACCAAGTTTGGGAACTTGTTGCGCAACCTCCTGGCTCTAGGCTAGTTGATTGTAAATGGCTGTTCAAAATGAAAACCGACATACATGGAAACTTGGATACATATAAAGCTAGACTTGTAGCAAAAGGTTTCACTCAAACTCAAGGGGTTGACTATGATGAAACTTTTTCGCCTGTGGCGATGCTAAAGTCTATTAGGATATTACTTGCCATTGCTGCTCATTATGATTATGAAATATGGCAAATGGATGTCAAGACCGCTTTCCTAAATGGATATCTTGTGGAAGATGTCTATATGGTTCAGCCTGAAGGTTTTGTTGATCCAAAATATCCTAAAAAGGTATGCAAGTTAAAGAAGTCAATCTACGGATTGAAACAAGTATCTAGAATGTGGAATCATCGTTTTAATGAGGAGGCCAAGAAATTTGGCTTCATTAAAAATGGTGATGAAGCTTGTGTATACAAGAAAGCTAGTGGGAGCACTATCATGTTCCTTGTACTATATGTGGATGATATATTGTTATTTGGAAATGATATTCTGGCAATGCAAGGAGTTAAAACTTGGCTAAGTAAATGCTTCTCCATTAAGGATCTTGGAGAAGCACAATACGTTTTGGGGATTGGGATCTACAGGGATAGATCCAAGAAACTGATAGGTTTAAATCAAAGTGCATACATTGAAAAGATCTTGAAAATGTTCAAGATGGAGAACTCTAAGAAAGGTTTGGTACCTATTCAAAAGGGAACACTTCTTAGTTCATCTCAGTGCCCCACCACGAAAGATGAACAGGAGAGAATGAAGAAAGTCCCATATGCTTCTGCCATTGGGTCAATCATGTATGCAATGATATGCACTAGACCGGATGTGTCATGCGCTCTTAGCCTGACAAGTAGATACCAGAATAACCCAGGAAAAAGCCATTGGATTGCTGTTAAAAGTATATTGAAATACCTTAGGAGGACTAAGGATATGTTTCTGATATATGGGTCTGGTGAGGAGGAACTCGCTGTAAAGGGTTACGTAGGCGCGAGTTTCCAAACTGATAGAGATGATTCTCGATCACAATCCGGTTATGTCTTCACATTAAATGGAGGTGCGGTCTCTTGGAAGAGTTCAAAACAGGATGTTGTTGCATTATCCACTACAGAGTCAGAGTACATTGCCGCCTCATTGGCATCTCAGGAAGCTGCATGGATGAAGAAATTCATCGACGACTTAGGAGTGGTCCCTACCATTCAAGACCCTCTTGAGATCTTTTGTGACAACGAAGGTGCGATTGCTCAAATCAAGGAACCTCGTGCTCACCAAAAGACCCGTCACATTGAGCGGAGATTCAACAACATAAGGGATGAAGTTGAAAAAGGAAAGATATGTATTCGCAAAGTTCACACAGATCTAAATATAGCGGATCCACTCACGAAGCTCTTACATGGTGCAAAACATCAAGGGCATGTTAGTGCATTAGGACTTCGATATTCTAGTGATTGGTCATGATCTGTTTTAAGTATTGTAACGGAATGAAATTGTTCAAACTCATTAATATAATTATGGTATTAATTTATTTTGAGTTATGTTCCTATTTTGCATATTTTATCCATGAATAAGTAATTATTCTAAATTCTGTAGTCGATCACGTTTGTGGGAGCAAATGTGAGGTTTAGACTATTATGAACTCAGATTGGTATACATTCACGGGATGAATGTGGTGCAAGGTTGCAATCAAGGTTCATAGATATTTGTGGGATACAAATATTGGAAGACCCGCCCTCAAGACTTACTAAATGGAGCCTTTGTGGTTGATCACATGTAATCTTGAGTAAAGGCGAATATCATTGTATCCTCTGACCTGAGATACATATTGGGTTCAGATATTTGCCAAGTATTGTGCCTTGATTCTTTCCTTCGCTATTCTGAAATATGGTGGTTCATAAGGAAGAGCTCAGGTATAATACAAGGTGTATATTTAGGACGTATGTAGTCAAGATGGAATTTGTCCCTCTTATTCGTTGAGAGTCAGATGTCTAAGGCCTGATAAAGTTAAATCTAAAAGAGAGTGATCACTCTGTATCTCTTGGATTTAACATGACATCTAGGACGAAAGGATGTGATGAAAGATTCACCTATTCACTCGAAAGGGATGATGTTATTGAATGGCAAAAGTCATAACATATTGGGGGTGATGGACGGTCGTTAGGTGGTATCCATCACTTGCATTAATTTCTTATGTTTCTCGTGCAAGTGGGAGATTGAAGGTATTTCGTATGCCCGAGAGACATATTAAATTAACGTGGCCACTATGTTATGATCCAAGTCGGGTCATACCCAATAACAAGCTAACCAACACTTTATATGTATTTATTTTAACGGTTGGATTGTTAAATAAATACGCGACACTTGAACTTTAGAAAATCGGTTTTCTAAATTATAATCACTTGAGATAAATTATTTGGATAATTTATATATGATGTGGAATTAATTATTTATAGGTTTAAATAATTATGTTATGTTATATTTTATAAAATGGTTTATAAAATTATTGCAAGTAACAAATACATTTTATTTTATATAAGTTTTATAAAACTTGTAACAAGTTTTATAAAATATTCTTGTTATAAAATTTAAACATAATGGGCAGATTTTTTGTGTCTCCAAGACACCCCATGCTTGGTCTCATTTGTTACTTTTAAGACTACAAAGTCCAAAGATGCATGCATAACTCATATACCAAAGTTTGAATCATTCTTTCAAGTGAGACTACACTTCTAAGCTTGAAAAAAAACTGCATTTTCCAGCCCATCTGCTGTCCAAAAACCGTGGGTCTAAGAGACCCTAAAGAAGGTTCTAAGTTTTTTTTTTTCAAGCTTAATTCAAGTGTCATTCAATTCCTAACCAAAGTCAAGGGTGTTGGGATTATTGCTTGGGGTATTACTTGCTTGAGGCTTCAAGTTAGAAGCTCCATATTCATTCATATTCATCATCATTAGCTGCTGTCCCTGGTCGAGATTTTCAGCAAATTACAAAGGGTTTCAAGCTTGCTAGACAAGGTAGTTAAGGTTCTAAGGTCTAGCTAACTTAAAGCGTGTTGTTGGTGCATCAAAGGCTTGAAGTTCCACATAATTGTTCATCATCTTATAAGCATTTTGGACAGCCCTTAAACTTGTTTTAAGGAGGTATATAACTCTCCCTTTCTTGTTAATTTGTAAGTATATATTCACAACTTGATCCTATTGGGATTTAGCTTTAATTGGCTTAAAGTTCAACAAGTAAAATTTGATAATTACACGCTTCCGTTTATTAAGATTCTTAAAAGGTTTTAAGACTTCTCAAACTTGTTAAATCCCAACAATACTTACATGTGAGAATGGTCTAGTTAGTCCATTTAGATGTAGGGTGGGCTTATAAGCCCAATATCATGAGTCCATAACACTAATAAAAGCCCAAGTTCAATTAATTAACAAATAAATCCAATTAAAGCCCAAGTAATTAACTAATAACCATAGTTAATTAAAATGATTAATAAAACTAATCATGAATGCAAATAATAATGTAAAAAATGTTATTCGTGAAAGTTTCGCGTGTCACAAAGACGTTTCGAGCAATTTAAAGTCAAGTACGGGCAATCATGGCAGCATGTAAATGTAATAACGTACATTCGTTTAATCACAAGTATTAATATAACAATTATTAATAAATAAACGTTGGTAAATCCAGGGTCGTTACAACTCAACCTATGTAATCAAAGTAAAATCAATAACAAACATAGCAATGGACCTCATGGCTAACTCAATAACACTAGCTGATGTATTTTCATTCAAAACAACCTCATTCAATAGATTAAGGGCACATCTTATGCATTAAAGATTCATAGATAAGCAAACAGAAGTGATTTAGCTACTCATAGTAAAGATTACACTAGCAATAATCATAAAAGCATCAATAAACATCATCTTGAGTGATTACAAGCTAAGATTCAAAGATAAATGAAGATATACAAAGATTACAAGCAAAGATTCAAACTAGATGAAGATAAAGAGAAGATTACAACTAATTGATGCAAATATGTAAAAGTAAAGTGAAGATTACAACCCAAAAATGATAACAATAGAAAGATCTAGCAGTAATGAAGATGAAACTTGAGCTTGCTTCCTCCAAATCACCTTAGAATTCTAATGGATGATGAAATTAGGGTTTAGTGTGTGAAATTCGGAGTAAAAACTGCAGCTCTCCTAAAAAATGACCCATCACTTTCTATTTATAGTGGTGAGAAATTGGGCTAAAACAGCGTCAAGAGCGCCGCTTCTCCTTCAGGAGCGGCGCTTTTGGCTTCAATCTGGAACGACGCTTTAACTGCAGGTGCGTCGCTTTTATCCTGATAGGAGCGGCACTTTTGGTCTTAAAGAACGATGCTTCTGCTCACTGAGAATAAATGGAGACAAAATGTGGGTGATTGCGCCGCTTTTAGTTGAGGTGCGGCGCTGTTGGGATGTGAGGAGCGACGCTTCTTTGTCTGGAGCGGCGCTTTTGGAGCTGTTTCCTGCACTTGTCATTTTCTTTGCACTTTTTGAGCATTTCTTGGTCAATTTTACACCAAGTTAGGCATTTTTCCTTGAGTCTATACTTTGGCGCAGGAAAACAACTTTTAAGCTCCAACGATCATCAAAACCGAATAAAATGAGGTCGATATTGCGTAATAAACATATCTAAATGGAGCAATATCAAAGCCCCTACATTTGAACCTTGCGTGTCCTCAAGCAAGCAAATCAATAGAACCAGGCTTGGAGAAGATTAACGTTTAATGATTAAAACCAAAGTGCAATGATTAGGAAACAATTTATAACTTTTGAGAATTATCACTTCGTTGGCTATAATAAACTACAAAACCCTTTTAAAATTGGCGAGGACCAAGCATTCTTCTACTCTCCTTCTTCTACTAGTGGCATGAGCATAAATCAATGCTTTCATAATCTTCAATCACCACCAAATAAACTACAATTCAAACCTAGGTCTACCCGAAACAATCATTCCCTGGTCAAAGTCAACTACATCACCTAAGAGGCCATCAAACAACAAATCATCAAGCTTAAGACTTTTCATAATCAAAACCATGACCTCCTTGACCTTGGCCAATTATGTAGGATGCGCGGGATAGACATCAATCAAATCAAATACCAACGCTATTCATAATATAATCAAATTCACCACAATACAAACAAGATGACTCAAAATATAGGCACCAAGCTCAAATCACCATAAAGCTCACAAAATGTACTCAAATTGAGAATGGGTCATGAAAATCGTCAAAATTACCGTTCGCCAAGAATTCCTTCGTGTAGTAAGTATATGCCCCGAAAAGTATGATCCTTTAGTCAACCCCGTGATGGCTATCCCTCTTCCACCTCCATGCCCCCAAAACACCTATTTTTCGTCAATTCCAAATATAATATCATCAATTCCAAGTTTAGGGTTAAGGTGGGTGTGCCAAAGCTAGGGGACTGGGTACCCCTATCTTTATTGGTTAACCCGGGCTCGGGTCAACTGGTACTCATCAAGCTTTCTATCACAACTCTATGGTTTCTCTCGTAGTAGGGCGAAAGCATTGACGGATGTTCATGGAATTACGGCCCCACGTGGCTAAGTTAAGAGATCCATCAATTCCAAATTTTTGGGCAGAATTTGAATTCCTTAATGAGCGGGTGTGAGCCACTCAGGAATGATAAAGATGAAACCTTTAACACCCGGCTAGGAAGATTTTACTCCCTAAGTGAGACAAACTTAACTTGGGAGACTTTACTCCTAAGCTTGGAACTAAAACTTGACTTGAAAGACTTTACTTTCAAGTTTGGTACCCAAGAATACTTGGAAGACTTTACTTCCAAGTGTTTGTTGTTCTACTTCCCACATAACAAGCTTTTATGCTTATTTTAAGAAAAGGTAGGAAGTAGTTACTACCTTTCTGTTAGTTGAAAGATCAACGGGGTGCCATAGCTTTTGGCTATGGGTTGTGTTATCTAGAAACACTAGCACGAAGTCATTGTTCTTCATCAAGAAGATAGCACATGTTGAAGCTCGGTGGCTCCTCTTCCCACGGTATGATACATCCATTGAACCATCTTGAAATGATGAGACAACCAATGTCAATATGAAATGGTGTGGATTAGGAAGTGTCCCACACCAAGTAGTACGAAATTCGGGAGACTTGACTCCCTTCAATGGATGGACTTGAGTCATCCGGAAGTACTAAAGCACGAAGCTTTAAACACTTGGTTTTTGAAGCAATGTGCATGAAATACTTTAAATTTCAAGCACAAGTTTTAATTTTCTCTTTGAGTTTATCATTTAGAGCACAAAATCACATGAAAATTGAAAGACTTTACTTTCACTTGGTATTGCAATTGCCAACACAAGGGAAGACTTTACTTCCCAAATTTTGAAGCACAAAGGGAAAAAGACTTTACTTTTCCCAAAAAGTTTAAAAATTTCACAAGTTTTAACCAATTTAAGTGTTTATGATGTAGTGACCCGAACTTTTCCATGTTTATATATATTAATTGACATTGATATTTACATGACTAAATGTTTCCAATGTGTTAAGCAATCAAACTTGTTAAGACTTGATTAAATGAAATAAGTTTCATATAGACAATTGATCATCCAAGTTGACCGGCGATTCACGAACGTTACAAATTTGTAAAAACTACATGTTGTGGTATATATAGACTTATATATATGGTTGACATGAGATTATGATGAGTAAGTATCTCACTAAGTATATTAAAAATGTGTGATATACATAAGAAATGAGATTACTAAGTTAAGAAATTCGAAATGATATATATAACGATTATCGTTATGATAACGTCTACTAAATACATATGTATCATATTAAGATATTGATACACTATATTTAACATGATAAAATTATATTTAAATATATCATTAAGTGTGTTAACAATGAACTACATATGTAAAAACAAGACTACTAACTCAAGAATTACGAAACGAGACTTATATGTAACGATTATCGTTGTAACGATATTTTAATGTATATATCATATTAAGAGATATTCATACATCATAATATCATGACAATATAATAATTTAACATCTCAATTGATATAATAAACATTGGGTTAACAACATTAATTGAGATCGTTAACTTAAAGGTTTCAAAACAACACTTACATGTAACGACTAACGAAGACTTAATGACTCCATTAGAATGTATATACATGTTGTGTTTTGATATGTATTCTTACGCTTTTGAAAGACTTCAAGACACATATCAAAGTACTTCTACTTAACAAAAATGCTTACAATTACATCCTCATTCAGTTTCATCAATAATTCTACTCGTATGCACCCGTATTCGTACTCGTACAATACACAGCTTTTAGATGTATGTACTATTGTTATATACACTCCAATGATCAGTTTTTAGCAGCCCATGTGAGTCACCTAACACATGTGGGAACCATCATTTGGAAACTAGCATGAAATATCTCATAAAATTACAAAAATATTAGTAATCATTCATGACTTATTTACATGAAAACAAAATTACATATCCTTTATATCTAATCCATATAACAACGACCAAAAATACCTACAAACACTTTCATTCTTCAATTTTCTTCATCTAATTGATCTCTCTCAAGTTCCATCTTCAAGTTCTAAGTGTTCTTCATAAATTCCATAAGTATAGTTTCATAAAAATCAAGAATACTTCCAAGTTTGCAAGTCTACTTCGAAGCTTTCTAATCCATTCCAAGTAATCATCTAAGATCAAGGAACCTTTTTTATTTATAGTAGGTTATCTTTCTAATTCAAGGTAATATTCATATTCAAACTTTGATTCAATTTCTACAACTATAACAATCTTATTTCGAGTGAAAATCTTACTTGAACTGTTTTCGTGTCATGATTCTGCTTCAACAACTTTCAAGTCATCCAAGAATCCTTTGAAGCTAGATCCATTTTTCTCATTTCCAGTAGTTTTATCCAGAAAAATTGAGGTAGTAATGATGTTCCTAACATTATTCGATTCATACATATAAAGCTATCTTATTCGAAGGTTTAAACTTGTAATCACTAGAACATAATTTAGTTAATTCTAAACTTGTTCGCAAATAAAGGTTAATCCTTCTAACTTGACTTTTAAAATCAACTAAACACATGTTCTATATCTATATGATATGCTAACTTAATGATTTAAAACCTGGAAACACGATGAACACCATAAAATCAGATATACGCCGTCGTAGTGAAACCGGGGGGGGGGGGGGCTGTTTTGGTTTGGATAATTAAAAACTATGATAAACTTTGATTTAAAAGTTTTTCTTCTGGGAAAATGATTTTTCATATGAACATGAAACTATATCCAAAAATCTTGGTTAAACTCAAAGTGAAAGTATGTTTTTCAAAATGGTCATCAAGATGTCGTTCTTTCGACGGAAATGACTACCTCTTTAGTAATTGACATGTAACTTAAATTTTGGACTATAAACCTATAATTTTTATGTTTGGATTCTTAAATTAGAGTTCAATATGAAACCATAGCAATTTGATTCACTCAAAACGGATTTAAAATGAAGAAGTTATGGGTAAAACAAGATTGGATATTTTTGATCTTTTTAGCTACGGGAAATGTTTAACAAATCTATACAAATCATATCCTAGCTAACTTATATTGTATTATACATATATTCTAATATATTATGTAATCTTGGGATACCATAGACACGTATGCAAATGTTTTGACATATCATATCGACCCATGTATATATATTATTTGGAACAACCATAGACACTCTATATGCAGTAATGTTGGAGTTAGCTATACAGGGTTGAGGTTGATTCCAAAAATATATATACTTTGAGTTGTGATCTAGCCTGAGACGTGTATACACTGGGTTGTGGATTGATTCAAGATATTATATATCGATTTATTTCTGTACATCTAACTGTGGACAACTAGTTGTAGGTTACTAACGAGGACAGCTGACTTAATACACTCAAATTTTTAAAACATAATAAAAATGGTTGTAATTATATTTTCATCATACTTTGATACATATGTACATATTTGTATAGGTTCGTGAATCGATCCGTGGCCAAGTCTTATTTCCGAGGAAGGAAATATCTGTGAAAGTGAGTTATAGTCCCACTTTTAAAATCTAATATTTTTGGGATGAGAATACATGCAGGTTTTATAAATGAATTACAAAATAGACACAAGTATATGAAACTACATTCTATGGTTCAATTATCAAAATCGAATATGCCCCTTTTTATTAACTCTGGTAATCTAAGAATTAGGGAACATACACCCTAATTGATGCGAATCCTAAAGATAGATCTATTGGGCCTAACAAACCCCATCCAAAGTACCGGATGCTTTAGTACTTCGAAATTTATATCATATCTGAAGGGTGTCCTGGAATGATGGGGATATTCTTATATATGCATCTTGTTAATGTCGGTTACCAGGTGTTCACCATATGAATGATTTTTATCTCTATGTATGGGATGTGTATTGAAATATGAAATCTTGTGGTCTATTGTTACGATTTGATATATATAGGTTATGAAGGTATTTTGTATGCCCGAGAGACATATTAATTTAACGTGGCCACTATGTTATGATCCAAGTCGGGTCATACCCAATAACAAGCTTACCAACACTTTATATGTATTTATTTTAACGGTTGGATTGTTAAATGAATACGCGGCACTTGAACTTTAGAAAATCGGTTTTCTAAATTATAATCACTTGAGATAAATTATTTGGATAATTTATATATGATGTGGATTTAATTATTTATAGGTTTAAATAATTATTTTGTGTTATATTTTATAAAATGGTTTATAAAATTATTACAAGTAACAAATACATGTTTATTTTATACAAGTTTTATAAAATAATTACAAGTTTTATAAAATAAATCTTGTTATAAAATATATATGGAGTGTGCATAATTTTGGTCTCCAAGACAAGAACCCATGCTCATTTTGTTACTTCCAACATACACAACTTCATATGTGCATGGCATATTACTTGAACCAAGGCTTGACCATTTGCTATTAAGTGTATCTTCACATTTTAAGCTTGAAAAAAAACTGCATAAGACTCTTCTGCAGTAGCTGCTGGCCGTGGCCATTATTGGACACAAAGGGAGTTCAAAAATTGATTTTCAAGCTCAAATCAAGTGTCTAATAAAATCCTAACTAAAGGCTAGAGTGTTGGTGATAAGTTTGGGGTATTATCTCTTGAGGTTTCATAGCTTTGAAGCTTCATTCGTCATCATTCTCTCAACTAGCTGCTGTCCAGAATTTTGGGTTCAAAGGAAGTGGGTTTCTAGCTTGGTCTTAAGGTGATTGAGTGTCTAAAACATAATCAAGCTCAAGGGTGGTGTTGGTGCATCAAAATCTCGGGCTTTTACACAATTTGTTCATCACTTTGTTCTTCAAACACACCCGCAATTAACTTGAGGAGGTAATACTTCTTCCTCCTTCTATATATATATATATATATATATATATATATATATATATATATATATATATATATATATATATATATATATATATATATATATATATATGTAAGCATGATTCCAAGACTTGATATTACATGGAATCCAATTAAAATGGTTATGCACATAAACTTGTTTTCTTAGTTATTATGCTTCCACTTGTTATAACTTAACATGAATTGGTTTCATGGTTTTATTAACATTTAGAAACTTGTTATTATGTTGAATTCCATCAATGGTATCTAGAGCCGAAGTCTATGGATTATGCTTCTTATATTGTCTTTAAACCCACTATATTTGCATTCCAAGTACATGCATGAAAATGGAATACAAAAATTGTCGGGTTTGGGTGGGTTTGATATGTTGGCCGAATTCTTGGAGGTTCCAAGAGGGTTTGGAACTTGCAAATTGGTCATATTTGTTCATATGTTGTTGTTCACAATCATAGCCAAGACCTTGTGGTTGAATGAATGTTTGTTTGGTTGATTTGTTAATTTCAATATGGTTGTAATTATTCATTCAATTAATTTGTAATAATATTCATTTGGTTATGTAATTTATTTTATATTTGGCATGTAAAATAGATTAGGTTGTATTTTTATTTTCTAGACAAAATGTATTAGGATATATTTTGTAACAAGATGAAGATGCATGAAGATCACAAGGAAGAACACAAGATGCATGTGGATGCAAGGTTAAGTGGGAGGTTAAAACCTCTTACTTTGTGTTTTACCCATTGACCTGTGGCATTTTGTTTTCGGCTAAACAAAATGTCTACCAAAAGGCTTGATTGTGAACATTTGTTTTGCATGCGTGGTTGTTTTAATTTCTTGTATGATTGTGGATTGTGTATGTTACTACAACAAGTTATCACACAAGTTAACAACAAGCAAAACTACAATTTAATTGGTTAAATTATTAACTATATGCAATGAACAAAACTACAATTTAATTGGTTAAATTGAAATGGCAAAAGACGTTAATAAATGGTTATTAAGAACTAGAAAAAGATTGCACATATAAAATGATTTATATCATAGTAATAAAATTGGCATTATTACATGACATGAAAATAGATTTTCATAAGTACCATACACTAAATGCATGTTGGTGTATGGCATAAAAGTTTTCTCAAACTAGAAATAACGAAAACTTAAAATCGCTTTTAACAACAAGGTAAACAAGTTTAACACCATCCTATTGTGTGACACTTAGGTGTATTAGGGAACTCATGATGGGATAAAGGTCACCTAACCGTTATGAGCAAACTAATATGATTAAGGTAAATTTTGCACACTTGTGGGATAAAGGTCACCTAACCACTTGTATGTTAAGTTTACACATTTACACAAGTAGGACGACTTGATTTGGAAATCATGAACTTAGGGTCACCGAAGCATGATGAACAAATAGGCATTGATGGGATAATATGCCATGCAAAAGGATTGCATGATCCCATAACTTAGAAGTTGCAAAAGGATTGCAATTGTCATATAATGACTACCTAGCTAAATCAAATGACGGGATAAAGGTCACCTAACCGAAATTTGGTTTACCGTTGGATTCTAAAATTTAATAAATATCAATTGGATTTAAAGGGTATTGATTGTTAAATTAAAATTAATACTTAAACAACTTTGTTAAATTTTGTAGATGGCCGCCAATAACAACAACAACATTCCAAACGCACCTATCAACTTTAACAACCTATCGTTGAGGTCAATCCTCGAAAAGGAAAAACTCAACCATACGAACTTCATGGATTGGTTTCGCAATCTAAGAATTGTCCTCAAACTTGAGGACAGGGCGTATGTGTTGGAAGACCCCATTCCCGATCAACCGGACGAGGATTATACGGAAGGCATGGCATATTGGGAGAAATATTGCACCGATTCGTTGCTAGTTTCTTGCCTCATGCTTGGGACTATGATACCCGAACTCCAAAAGGATTTTGAGCATCATAGTGCATATGACATGATCACATAGTTGAAGGAGATGTTCCTTCAACAAGCTCCTGTCGAGCACTTTGAAACGGTCCGAGCGCTTCATGCATGTCAGATGGACGACACTCAATCCGTTTCATCTTATGTCCTTAAGATGAAAAGCCTGATTCATCGAGCAAACCATCTAAATTGCAACGTGTCTAATGAATTAGCCACGGACCTTATCCTTAACTCATTGTCAAAGAGGTTTGACACATTTGTGTTAAATTATTACATGAATGGATGGGATAAGCGCATTGGCGAATTACATGCCATGCTTAAGACGGCCGAAGCGAGCATGGGTAAAAGGGCTTCACCCACATTTATGATCAATGAAGGCAGGTCCAAAAACCAAAACACTTATAAGCCGAAGGTGGCTAAGAGGAAAGGACCCGCCTATCAAGGCAAGGGCAAGGGAAAAGGAAAGATGGTTACCCCAACCAACAACAAGAAGCAAAAGGTTGCCGGTAAAGCTAACCCCAAGGAAGATCCGTGCTTCGGTTGCAGTGAAATGGGTCACTGGAAATGAAACTGCCCGGTCTACCTTAAGGAGTTGAAGGAAAATAGGGATGCAGAGCAAACCTCAGGTAATGTATATATGGTATACATTGAGCTTAGTATTACTTCTTCTAATACATGGGTATTAGACACATGATGTGGAACTCATATTTGCAATTCTTTGCAGGGGTTCAAAAGAAGTAATCAAGATGCGGGAACAACAAGTCTCTTCATGGGAAATGGAGCAAGGGTGCAAGTGAAAGCTCATGGAGACTTTGTTTTAAAGCTTCCAAGTGGTTTGGAGCTTATTTTGAAAAATGTTTTGTATGCACCCGATTTATCTCGAAACATTATTTCTGTATCTCGTTTGAAATAATATGGTTTTAATCTTAATTTTATTAATGATGATATCCATGTTTCTTTAGATAATGTGTTCTATTTTAAGGCTTCGCCTTCGAATGGTATTTATGAATTGGTTCATGATGACACATCATACAATAGCTCAATATACCATGCAAACACCAAGAAACTCAAAAGGGATTTAAGTGATTCCTACTTATGGCATTGTCGCCTTGGTCACATAAACAAGAATCGAATGTATACACTTCAAAAGAATGGCCTTTTGAAATCAAATGAACTAGACTCGTTTAATGTATGTGAATCTTGTTTATAAGGCAAAATGACTAAAGCACCTTTCAAAGGGACCAATTAAAGGGCTAAGGACTTATTGGGATTAATACACTTCGATGTATGTGGACCCTTTAAGCCCATAACTAGGAATGGTGAAAGATACTTCGTTACTTTCATTGATGACTTTAGTCGTTTCGGATATGTCTACTTATTAAGACACAAGGATGAAACTTTTGAAGCATTCAAGGAATATCAAAACGAAGTACAAAATCAACTCAATAAGACAATAAAGGTACTTCGTACCGATAGAGGAGTTGAATACCTAAGCGATGCTTTCCAAGATCATCTTAAAAGTTGTGGGATTATCTCGCAACTCACTCCGCCTAGAACACCCCAACTTAATGGAGTTTCCGAAAGGAGGAACCGAACCCTAATGGATATGGTTCGATCTATGATGGCTAGAAGCTCATTACCTCTATCATTTTGGGGTTATTGTCTATGCTCCGCGGCTCGTATTTTAAATATGGCCCCAACTAAGAAAGTGGAATGAACTCCTCATGAGATGTGGTTTGGAAAACCTCCATCTCTATCATACTTAATGGTATGGGGATGTGAAGCTTATCCTAAGCGTTACGTCCCTAATAAGTTGAATGCTCGATCCACGAAGTGTATCTTCATAGGATATCCCAAGGATGATATGGGATACTATTTCTATGATCCAACCGAGCAAAATGTATTTGTTGCTCGAAAGGCTGAATTCCTTGAAGCTTAGTTCCTAATGGAAGGAAATAGTGAGAGGAAGATAGATCTTGAAGAGGTTCAAGATCAAGTAGATGATGCACAATTGGTTGACACTAGCACTCAACATGAAAATGTTGAGAGTGATCAAATGGATGATCAAAATACACAAGACGTTCGCAGATCTGGTAGGATTAGTAATCCACATGAGAGATATGGGTTTCTCATAGATGGTTGCTATGTGGTTGATTTGGATGAACCAACAAACTACCAAGATGCTTTATCAAGAATTGATAAAGATAAATGGCAGGAAGCCATGAACGCTGAGATGCAATCCATGTATGACAACCAAGTTTGGGAACTTATTACACAACCTACTGGCTCGAGGCAACTTGATTGTAAATGGCTTTTCAAAATGAAAACCGACATACATGGAAACTTGGATACATATAAAGCTAGACTTGTAGCAAAAGGTTTCACTCAAACTCAAGGGGTTGACTATGATGAAACTTTTTCGCCTGTGGTAATGTTAAAGTATATTAGGATATTACTTGCCATTGCTGCTCATTATGATTATGAAATATGGCAAATGGATGTCAAGACCACTTTCCTAAATGGACATCTTGAGGAAGATGTCTATATGGTTCAGCCTGAAGGTTTTGTTGATCCGAAATATCCTAAAAAGGTATGCAAGTTAAAGAAGTCAATCTACGGATTGAAACAAGCATCTAGAATGTGGAATCATCGTTTTAATGACGAGGCCAAGAAATTTGGCATCATTAAAAATGGTGATGAAGCTTATGTATACAAGAAAGCTAGTGGGAGCACTATCATGTTCCTTGTACTATATGTGGATGATATATTGTTATTTGGAAACGATATTCCGGCAATGCAAGGTGTTAAAACTTGGCTAAGTAAATGCTTTTCCATTAAGGATCTTGGAGAAGCACAATACGTTTTGGGGATTGGGATCTACAGGGATAGATCCAAGAAACTGATAGGTTTAAATCAAAGTGCATACATTGAAAAGATCTTGAAAAGGTTCAAGATGGAGAACTCTAAGAAAGGTTTGGTACCTATTCAAAAGGGAACACTTCTCAGTTCATCTCAGTGCCCCACCACGAAAGATGAACAGGTGAGAATGAAGAAATTCCCATATGCGTCTGCCATTGGGTCAATCATGTATGCAATGATCTGCACTACACCGGATGTGTCATGCGCTCTTAGCCTGACAAGCAGATACCAGAATAACCCAGGCAACAGTCATTGGATTGCTGTCAAAAGTATATTGAAATACCTTAGAACGACTAAGGATATGTTTCTAATATATGGGTCTGGTGAGGAGGAACTCGCTGTAAAAGGTTACGTGGATGCGAGTTTCCAAACTGATTGAGATGATTCTCGATCACAGTCCGGTTATGTCTTCACGTTAAATGGAGGTGCGGTCTCTTGGAAGAGTTCAAAATAGGATGTTGTTGCATTATCCACTACAGAGTCGGAGTACATTGCCGCCTCATTGGCAGCTCAGGAAGCTGCATGGATGAAGAAATTCATCGATGACTTAGGAGTTGTCCCTTCCATTCAGGACCCTCTTGAGATCTTTTGTGACAACGAGGGTGCGATTACTCAAATCAAGGAACCTCGTGCTCACCAAAAGACCCGTCACATTGAGCGGAGATTCAACTACATAAGGGATGAAGTTGAAAAGGGAAAGATATGTATTCGTAAAGTTCACACAGATCTTAACATAGCGGATCCACTCACGAAGCTCTTACATGGATCAAAACATGCAGGACATGTTTGCGCTTTAGGGCTTTGATATTCTAGTGATTGGTCATGATCTATTTTAAGTATTGTAACGGAACGAAATTGGTAAAACTCATCAATATAACTATGGTACTAATTTATTTTGAGTCATGTTCCTATTTTGCATATTTTATCCATGAATAAGTAATTATTCTAAATTCCGTAGTCGATCACATTTGTGGGAACAAGTGTGAGGTTTAGACTATTATGAACTTGGATTGTTATATATTCACGGGATGAATGTGGGGCAAGGTTGCAACCAAGGTTCATAGATATTTGTGGGATACAAATATTGGAAGACCCGCCCTCAAGATTTACTAAATGGAGCCTTTGTGGTTGATCACATGTAGTCTTGAGTAAAGGCGAATATCATTGTATCCTCTGACCTGAGATACATATTAGGTTCGGATATTTACCAAGTATTGTGCCTTGATTCTTTCCTTCGCTATTCTGAAATATGGTAGTTCACAAGGAAGAGCTCAGGCATAATGCAAGGTACATATTTAGGACATATGTAGTCAAGATGGAATTTGTCCCTCTTATTCGTTGAGAGTCAGATGTCTAAGGCTTGATAAAATCAAGAAGAGAGTGATCACTCTGTATCTCTTGGATTTAACATGACATCTAGGACAAAAGGATGTAATGAAAGATTCACCTATTCATATTCGAGATGGGAACTCAAAAGGGATGATGTTATTGAATGGCAAAAGTCATAACATATTGTTAGTGATGGACGGTCGTTAGGTGGTATCCATCACTTGCATTAATTTCTTATGTTTCTCGTGCAAGTGGGAGATTGAAGGTATTTCGTATGCCCGAGAGACATATTAAATTAACGTGGCCACTATGTTATGATCCAAGTCGGGTCATACCCAATAACAATCTTACCAACACTTTATATGTATTTATTTTAACGGTTGGATTGTTAAATGAATACGCGATACTTGAAGTTTAGAAAATCGGTTTTCTAAATTATAATCACTTGAGATAAATTATTTGGATAATTTATATATGATGTGGATTTAATTATTTATAGGTTTAAATAATTATTTTGTGTTATATTTTATAAAATGGTTTATAAAATTATTACAAGTAACAAATACATGTTTATTTTATACAAGTTTTATAAAATAAATATTGTTATAAAATATATATGGAGTGTGCAGAATTTTGGTCTCCAAGACAAGAACCCATGCTCATTTTGTTACTTGCAACATACACAACTTCATATATGCATGGCATATTACTTGAACCAAGGCTTGACCATTTGCTATTAAGTGTATCTTCACATTTTAAGCTTGAAAAAAAAACCGCATAAGACCCTTCTGTAGTAGCTGCTGGCCGTGGCCATTATTGGACTCAAAGGGAGTTCAAAAATTGATTTTCAAGCTCAAATCAAGTGTCTAATAAAATCCTAACTAAAGGCTAGAGTGTTGGTGATAAGTTTGGGGTATTATCACTTGAGGTTTCATAGCTTTGAAGCTTCATTCATCATCATTCTCTCAACTAGCTGCTGTCCAGAATTTTGGGTTCAAAGGAAGTGGGTTTCTAGCTTGGTCTTAAGGTGATTGAGTGTCTAAAACATAATCAAGCTCAAGGGTGGTGTTGGTGCATCAAAAGCTCGGGCTTTTACACAATTTGTTCATCACTTTGTTCTTCAAACACACCCTCAATTAACTTGAGGAGGTAATACTTCTTCCTCATTCTCTATATTTATATATGTAAGCATGATTCCAAGACTTGATATTACATGGAATTCAATTAAAATGGTTATGCAAATAAACTTGTTTTCTTAGTTATTATGCTTCCGCTTGTTATAACTTAACATGAATTGGTTTCATGGTTCTATTAACATTTAGAAACTTGTTATTATGTTGAATTCCATTAGGTTAAACCTATAACTCACCAACATTTTTGTTGACGTTTAAAGCATGTTTATTCTCAGGTGAATACTAAGAGCTTCCGCTGTTGCATACTAAAATAAGGACAAGATTTGGAGTCCATGTTTGTATGATTTTGTGTAAAAACTGCATTCAAGAAACATATGTCGATGTAATATATTTCTATTGTAAACCATTATGTAATGGTCATGTATAAACAGTATATTTTAGATTATCATTATTTGATAATCTACATAATGCTTTTGAAACCTTTATTGATAAAATAAAGGTTATGGTTGTTTTAAAAATGAATGCATTCTTTGAAAAACGTCTCATATGGAGGTCAAAACCTCGCAACGAAATCAATTAATATGGAACGTTTATAAACAATATGAACGGGACATTTCAGTTGGTATCTGAGTGTTGGTCTTAGAGAACCAGAAAATTTGCATTAGTGTGTCTTATTGAGTTTGTTAGGATGCATTGGTGAGTCTGGACTTCGACCATGTTTTCTTTAAAAATAATTGCTTAATATTTTTGTTGGAAACTATATATTATTAACATGTAAATATTATGTGATATATTAATCTCTTAACATGTTTGATATTGTGTGATAGATGTCTACCTCTAGCACAAATCCCATTAACTCACCTAATAATAACGAAGAGTCGAATATATATTGGCAAGATTCACAAGTTCTCGAAGAACCGGAAGAAGAGGAAACGGAACCGGAAGAAGAGGAACTGGAAGAAGAGGAACCAGAAGAAGAGGAACCGGAAGAAGAAGAGGTTTCGGAGGGGGGAATAGTAGGAACTACAGAAAACCGGTCAAATAAAAGAAAATCCTCAACCAATGGACCAAAGTTAATAATGGTCAATGGTGTTTTCGCTAAAGAAGCAAAATATTGGGAAAATTACCAATTTTCCGATGAATCGGATCCTGATGAGGATTCCGATGATGTTATAGAAATTACCCCGACCCAATTTAATGAGGCAAAAGAAAATAATAAGGGAAAAGGCATCAAAATAGAGAAATCTAATTCCGACCCCGATGAACTTTATATGTACCGTCAACACCCGTATTTTCAATATCGTGACAATAACCCGGGAACCTCTAAACCACCAAGTTTTTCTAAATCAATGTGGAAAACGACAGTTCGTATTAGAGGAACATCATATATCCCTAGAAAATTAGGAAAAAGAACCAAGTCCGAAGAAGAAGAAACCAGTGATTCAGATTAGAGGGGTGTGAGCATGTTGTGTAATAAATGTATTGTAGTGTGCTTGTACTTTTATGTTCTATGTAAAAATTGCTTGTATTGTTTGTTATTACGAATCTAATCCTTGTCTATTTTACAGTATAAAAACAAAATGGACGTTAAGGGTAGACAACCGTATATTTTAGAAGACCTACCAGAGGATATGATTGAGGAAATCTTGTCTAGAGTCGGTCAGAACTCATCAACACATTTAGTTATGGCGAAATTAACTTGTCAAACATTTGAAAGACTTTCCAGAAATGCCTTAGTTTATAAAAGGCTTTCCTTTGATAGGTGGGGTATATCACATTGGGGAGACTTTAAGTTACACCGTGTTTTCTTAAAAGCTTTAAATACAGGAAACCCAAATGCAATTTTACGCTACAGGTTAAGAACCTATTTTGACTCAACATATCCCAACATAGGATTTCGTGAATTAGAAATAGCTTCTAACATGCAACATAAAGAAGCATGTTATGCTTATGGGTTAGTGATGTTTGCTTCTTACCAAAGTGAGAAAAAGAACATCGGATTGCAGCTTTTAAATAAAACTTTCCCACAAGTGACGGATTCAGTAGTTGGGGTGAGAAACAAGGTTTTTAGATTATTACGAGGCTATTGGACATTACGAAACCCTCATCCTTTTGATGACATTACAACATGCTGCCTAGCCAATGGTCATAACGGTTATTTTCCACAAGACCAAGGATGGGAAGTCGTCTTAGTAAAACCAGAATGCATGACTTGTTTCTGGACTTATGAATTACGTTTCTTTATTTCCTTTGCTGAACAACTTATGTATTAACTAGATTTATCTTCAAAACTCTCATGTATCATAGTGTACTATATTTCATGTTATATGTAATATAGCGAAGTTGTAAGTTTGAAGAATATTTGTATGTGATATATTATTATAATCAGTTTTTCATATGGAATTGTGGTAGTTGAATTGTATATTAGCTACTAAGTATGAACTTAACGGGTAGGTAGTACCCGAATTTAAACTTATAAAACGCTAATATGAAGAAAAAACTTTTATAAATGAGTTCATATTATGCTACGAGATACTATTGACTACTCTTAATATTCTGTATGATTAAATTGTTTCATTTGACTATTTTGAAGGAAATGGCGCCGACTACTCTACACACCTTGAATATGAGCGAAGAGGAATTTTGTGCCTTTCTTGCTTCAAACATAGCCGCAGTACAGGCCGCGCTACATACCAACAATAACTCTGAATCTAGCAATACAGCTAACGGCGCAAGAAATCGTGTAGGATGCTCCTACAAGGAATTCACCGCCTGCAAACCTTCAGAATTTGATGGGACAGAAGAACCAATCGGATTGAAACGGTGGACCGAGAAAGTTGATCGGTGTTTGCCATAAGTAAGTGTGATGAAGGAGACAAAGTGAAGTATGCTACACATACCTTCACAGGTATTGCGTTAACATGGTGGAATACCTATCTAGAGCAAGTGGGACAAGATGCTGCTTACGCGCTACCGTGGTCAGCATTCAAGCACTTGATGAACGAGAAGTACCGTCCCAGAACCGAGGTCAATAAGCTCAAGTCAGAACTTAGAGGGTTACGAACACTGGGATTCGATATTACTTCGTACGAAAGACGATTCACAGAATTGTGCCTATTGTGTCCGAGAGCGTTCGAAGATGAGGAAGAGAAGATCGACGCATTTGTGAAAGGGCTACCGGAGAGAATCCAAGAAGATATAAGTTTACACGAGCCTGCCTCCATATAAAAGGCATGTAGAATGGCTCACAAACTAGTGAACCAGATTGAGGGAAGAATTAAAGAACAGGCGGCCGAAGAGGCCAACGTGAAGCTAGTCAAAAGAAAGTGGGAGGAAAACGGTGATAAGAGTCACCAATACAATAACAACTATCCCAACAATCACAACATCAATCGCAACAACAACAAACGGCACAACAACAACAACAACAACTTCAACAATCATCCCAACAACAATAACAATCGTGATAATGCTAAAAACGAACATATATTTCACAGCATTATTCCTCAAGAAAGACAAGCTTTTAGTTGCAACTGTTCTATTTACAAGTGATATTCGTTTAAATAATAAAAGGTGAAGATAAAAGACAGATTCGACGAATTGAAGACGCAAACGACCAAAAATCTCAAAAGTACAAAATACAATCAATGAGGTTCCAATTATTGATAAGAAACGTCTCAAAATTACAAGAGTACAAGATTCAAAACGCAAAGTACAAGATATTAAATTGTACGCAAGGACGTTCAAAAATCCGGAACCGGGACCAGAGTCAACTCTCAACGCTCGACGCAACGGACTAAAAATTACAAGTTAACTATGCACATAAATAAAATATAATATTTAAATAATTCTTATAATTATTTATATATTATATTATTATTTATAAACGTCGGCAAGAAAGAAAACAAAGATATGTGACTTCTCCTAGCTGGCCATGCGATCGCATGGCCTGGAGGCACAAAAGCCATGCGATCGCATGGCTCTGAAATACAGCCCAGGTCCTATAAATTCAACGCGTTTTGGCCAAAATAAACACATCTTTTTCTTCTTCACTCAACATAATATTTATATTTATATTTATATTTTAATTTTAAATTTAATTTTAAATCCTAATAAGGGTATGTTAGCGAATGTTGTAAGGGTGTAAGTCGAAATTCTGTCCGTGTAACGCTACGCTATTTTTAATCATTGTAAGTTATGTTCAACCTTTTTACATTAGTGTCTCGTAGCTAAGTTATTATTATGCTTATTTAATCCGAAGTAATCATGATGTTGGGATAATTACTAAAATTGGGTAATTGGGCTTTGTACCATAATTGGGGTTTGGACAAAAGAACGACACTTGTGGAAATTAGACTATGGGCTATTAATGGGCTTTATATTTGTTTAGCTAAATGATAGTTTGTTAATTTTAATATAAAGATTTACAATTGGACGTACCTATAAATTACCATATACACTTGATCGGACACGATGAGCGGGGTATTTATATGTACGAATAATCGTTCATTTAACCGGACACAGGAATGGATTAATAGCCACTAGAATTATTAAAACAGGGGTGAAATTATGTACAAGGACACTTGGCATAATTGATAATAAAGTATTAAAACCTTGGGTTACACTCAGTCGACATCCTGGTGTAATTATTAAACAAAGTATTAAAATCTTGCTACAGTTTAAGTCCTCAATTAGTTGGAATATTTGACTTCGGGTATAAGGATAATTTGACGAGGATACTCGCACTTTATATTTATGACTGATGGACTGTTATGGACAAAAACCAGACGGACATATTAAATAATCCAGGACAAAGGACAATTAACCCATGGGCATAAAACTAAAATCAACACGTCAAACATCATGATTACGGAAGTTTAAATAAGCATAATTATGTTATTTCATATTTAATTTCCTTTATTGTTATTATATTTAATTGCATTTCTAATTATCGTATTTTTATTGTTATTTAATTGCACTTTTAATTATCGTACTTTTTAATTATCGCAAGTTTATTTTATCGCACTTTCATTTATCGCATTTATTATTTTACATTTGGTTTTAACTGCGACTAAAGTTTTAAAATCGACAAACCGGTCATTAAACGGTAAAAACCCCCCTTTATAATAATAATATTACTTATATATACATTTGTATTTTTATAAAAGTAAACTAATATAGCGTTAAGCTTTGTTTAAAGATTTTCCCTGTGGAACGAACCGGACTTACTAAAAACTACACTACTGTACGATTAGGTACACTGCCTATAAGTGTTGTAGCAAGGTTTAAGTATATCCATTCTCTAAATAAATAAATATCTTGTGTAAAATTGTATCGTATTTAATAGTATTTCCCTGCTAAAATTTAAGCTATTTTATATACACCTCGCATAACATCAAGTATTTTTGGCGCCGCTGCCGGGGAACGCCGAAGCGAAACACCACACAAAAAAAAAAAGATTTTTATTTTTAGTACGCTTTTGTAGAAATACGTTTTAAATATTCGAAAATATAAAAGAAAAACAAAAATATAAATATTTTTAAGAGTTTGTAAGTTATATAAAAGTTTCTTTATCTTTATTTTATAAAAATATAAGTTTTATTTAATTTATATAAAAATATTACATAATTTTATTAAAACAGAAAAAAAGAAGTAATAAACTCTCTGCCCGATCACTGTTGCAGCCCAGAGCCTGGCCCAATTTCGCAAGCCATGCGATCGCATGGAAAATCAACTAACACCTCATGCGATCGCATGAGGTGATTTGACAGGCCTGGTAACCTCAGCCGCCTGTTTAGGGTTTTAATTAATATATAATTATTATTATTATAACCCTAATTAGGATTTAATTTTTAATTATTAATTTAGTTTTTATTATTAATTTGTATTATTTAGTTTAATTAGTATAATTAAATTATAAAATTAATAGTTTTATAAAATAAATAATATAAAAAAAATATTTTTATAAAAATTGTAATTTTTACAACTTTTTATATATTTTTATATTTTGTCCTTTTTAATAGTTTTAGCGTAATTTTTGTATTTTTCGCTCGTATTTATTTTTAACTCATAGTTTTTGCCATAGTTATTTTTATATCTAGAATTTTAGGCTTTGCCGTAAAATCCCTTACTTAAGTGCTTTTTCTTTAGACTAAGATTTAGGTACTTTAGAATTTTGCGACGCCTTTTTAAGTTTTAGTTTCTTTTTAAGTTATTGCCATTTGGAATATAGTTTTACTTGTAAACTTTAATATTTTTAGACACCTTTTACCTATGTATCAATTATCATTCCAATTAGTAATCTCAATTTGCGATTATAATTTTAAGTTAGGGGTAGTAAAAAGGTTGGGTTAGGCGAATGTTTTAAAGTTTTATAAGTCACTCTTTTTATTTCTTATTTTTCAACGCCTTTTTCAATTTTTCTTTTCTTTTTCGACCTTTTTCGACGCACTCTTTTTCTTTCTTATTTCTCGCTACTCTAATTTTAAGAAATATCTCGCTATTCTAGTTTTTAGGACATAGATTTTTATTCTACTTCTAATCTAAATTTCTTAAAATTACGAAAATTTATTTTAAGTAGTTAAATTAATAGACATCAAAATTTTCTGGTTCGTAGTAATAGTTGGATTTGTACGTGGACCGGGTTATTGGAGCCAAACAGTCCTCAATTATATTGAGACCAAACGAATCCTGCCCCTCTGCTGCATCTTTTGGCTATTCGAAACGTGAGCAAAATCAGAAAAGTCTATTGATTGGATAACTTATATAATTTTTCTTTCCTTTTTAAAAACTAATAGGATATTCAGTGAATGCACCGAGCAAGACGTTCACCACCTTTTGTACGTTCACCACC
This sequence comes from Rutidosis leptorrhynchoides, assembly GCF_046630445.1. NCBI lineage: Eukaryota > Viridiplantae > Streptophyta > Magnoliopsida > Asterales > Asteraceae > Rutidosis > Rutidosis leptorrhynchoides. The sequence goes on from NC_092335.1 coordinate 270,049,345, forward strand.
TGTAACTAGATCAAGACATTTAGCAAATATTACCGCCGTTGCTTTTTCTTTAGAATCTTCATCCAGTTGACCAAGTACTCCAGTTCAAATTTCCGATAATCCATTTTTTGAACCCGACCTCACAATTGAGAATCCGGAGAATATTCAGGGATGATTCATAGATCCTGAACCATTAAATTTTCCTCCGGAACCACCAATCATTCAAACAGAGATTGTTGAGGAACGAACCATTAAATCAGAATCCTCTAGTGATTCGGATTCAACAAATTCAATTATGGAGAATCTGGAACCTCTAAGTATGGAAGACCGAATGAGAGCTAAACGCACTGGCCAAGGTCACGCAATTACTCATCCAGACATTAATGCGCCAGATTATGAAATCAAAGGACAAATTCTACACATAGTGACTAATCAATGCCAATTTAGTGGGGCGCCGAAGGAAGATCCAAATGAACATCTTCGTACCTTTAATAGGATCTGCACACTATTTAAAATTCGAGAAGTGGAGGATGAACAGATATATCACATGTTATTTCCCTAGACTTTAAAGGGAGAAGCCAAAGATTGGTTGGAATCGTTACCTGAAGGGGTGATTGATACATGGGACGTTTTATATGAAAAATTTCTTAAACAATTCTTTCCGGCATCTAAAGCCGTAAGACTTCAAGCAGAAATTGTTACGTTTACACAGAAACTGAATGAAACTCTATATGAGGCGTGGACAAGATTTGGAAAGTTATTGAGAGGATGTCCGTAACATGGTTTAGAAACCTGTCAAATAGTACAAATATTCTACCAAGGATGCGACATCACTACAAGGAAAGATATAGATATAGCAGCTGGTGGTTCTATTATGAAGAAAACCGAAACTGATGCTTACAAAATTATTGATAACACTGCTTCCCACTCACATGAGTGGCACCAAGAAAAAGATATCGTTAGATCATCTAAAGCAGCTAGAGCCGATTCTAGCCATGACTTAGATTCCATTTCCGCAAAGATAGATGCTGTCGAGAGACGAATGGAAAAGATGACTAAGGATATTCACTCAATACTAATTAGTTGTGAGCAGTGTGGAGGACCACATTTGACAAAAGATTGTCTCAGTATTGAATTAACAATGGAACAAAGAGAGAATATTTCATACATAAACCAAAGGTCTGGAAATAATTATCAGAATAATTATCAACCGCCAAGACCGATTTACAATCAAAACCAGAACTATAACCGAAATATTCCATACAACAACCAACAAGGTCCTAGCAATCAACAAGTATCCAACAATACTTACAATCAGCAAAGACCTAATTTTCAAAACAAACCACCACAACAAACCGATGATAAAAAGCCGAATTTAGAAGATATGATGACGAAGCTAGTTGAAACTCAAACGCAGTTTTTCACATCTCAAAAACAAATCAATGAACAAAATGCTCAAGCATTTAGAAATCAACAAGCTTCTATTCAAAATCTGGAACAATAAGTAAGTAACCTAGCAAGGTTAATAGGTGAAAGAAAACCTGGAAGTCTACCTAGTGATACAAATGCTAACCCCCGGAATGAAACAGCTAAAGCCATTACCACAAGAAGTGGTACAACACTTAAACCACCTGAAATACCTGTAACTTCTGATGAAGCTATTCCTACTCCACAAGAACCACAACCTGATCAAGATAAGGAAAAAGAACCGGTAGTTGAGAAGGTTAATGAAGATAACACAGTTAAGGCTAAACCTTATGTTAAACCATACCAACCACCACTTCCTTACCCGAGTAAAATGAAGAAAGAGAAACTTGAAGCAGAGCAATCCAAATTCTTGGATATGTTTAAACAGATAAATGTAAATCTTTCTTTCATTGATGTAATTTCAGGAATGCCTAGATATGCTAAATTCTTGAAAGATCTAATCTTGAATAGAAAGAAAATGGAAGAACTCTCGGCTGTTACTATGAACGCTAATTGTTCAGCATTGCTGTTGAATAAGTTACCAGAAAAATTATCTGATCCAGGAAGTTTCACAATTTCATGTTTTCTGGGTAGTCTTAGTTCAATAGAAGCATTGGCAGACTTAGGTGCTAGTATAAATCTAATGCCGTATTCACTATACGCTAAACTAGACCTTGGAGAATTGAAACCAACAAGAATAAGCATACAACTAGCCGATCGATCAATAAAATATCCTAGAGGGATAATGGAGAACATGCTAGTTAAAGTTGGTACTTTAGTATTTCCAGTAGATTTTGTTGTTCTGGACATGGAAGAAGATTCTCAAGTTCCTCTCATATTAGGAAGACCATTCTTAAACACGGCTAAAGCAATGATAGACGTGTTCGGTAAGAAACTGACCCTAAGTATAGAGGACGAGAGTGTTACCTTTTCAGTTGATAGAGCAATGCAACAACCGCAATCTGCAGATGATACATGTTATTATATTCAAACTATAGATTCACATGCAGAATTGTTAGAAGAATTTCCAGAATTACAAGGAACAGGAGAATGTTCTTTAGGAGAAGGAACTGAACCAATTGATGAAGTTGAAATGTTAGCTACACTTATAGCTAATGGATATGAACCAACGACAGAAGAAATTCAAATGCTAAAAGAAGAAGACAGATATCGATATAAATCATCAATAGAAGAACCTCCGAAATTAGAGTTAAAGCCACTTCCAAACCATTTGGAATACGCTTATTTACATGGTGAATCTGAATTACCTGTAATAATATCGTCTTCTCTTACTGAAAATGAGAAATCACAACTCATTTCTGTGTTGAAAGCTCATAAACCAGCCATTGCATGGAAGATTCATGATATTAAAGGAATAAGTCCTTCGTATTGCACACATAAAATCCTTATGGAAGAAGGTCATAAAACGTATGTGCAACGCCAACGAAGACTAAATCCTAATATGCAAGATGTAGTTAAGAAAGAAATTATTAAACTGCTAGATGCAGGTTTGATATATCCAATTTCTGATAGTCCATGGGTAAGCCCAGTTCAATGCGTACCTAAGAAGGGTGGCATGACTGTCATTACAAATGAAAAAAATGAGCTTATTCCTACTAGGACTGTAACAGGATGGTGTGTATGTATTGATTATAGAAAATTAAATGACGCCACCAGAAAAGATCACTTTCACTTACCTTTCATTGATCAAATGTTGGAAAGGCTAGCCGGAAATAGTTACTATTGTTTTCTAGATGGATTTTCCGGATATTTTCAAATTCCAATAGCACCCGAGGACCAAGAGAAAACCACGTTCACGTGCCCTTATGGTACTTTTGCTTACAAACGCATGCCATTTGGACTTTGCAACGCCCCTGCAACCTTTCAAGGTGCATGATGGCGATTTTTCACGACATGATAGAAGAATGCATGGAAGTTTTCATGGATGACTTTTCAGTCTTCGGTGATACATTTGAATCATGTCTAGTTAATCTGGAACGAATGCTTATTAGATGCGAACAATCAAATCTAGTACTTAATTGGGAAAAATGCCATTTCATGGTTAAAGAAGGCGTCGTTCTTGGTCATAAAATTTCAAAAGAAGGAATTGAAGTGGATAGAGCTAAAGTAGATGTAATTGCTAAACTTCCACATCCCACCAATGTTAGAGGAGTTAGGAGTTTTCTAGGGCATGTCGGTTTTTACCGACGTTTCATACAAGATTTTTCTAAAATTGCCACTCCTATGAATAAACTCCTAGAAAAGGATGCTCCATTCATCTTTTCAGATGAATGTATCAAATCTTTTAATATTCTTAAAGAGAAACTCACTAATGCGCCGATCATGATAACACCAAATTGGAATCTACCATTTGAACTAATGTGCGATGCAAGTGATTTTGCAATGGGAGCCGTTTTAGGACAAAGGATTGAAAAACGATTTCAACCTATATATTATGCTAGTAAGACATTACAAGGAGCACAAACGAACTATACAACTACTGAAAAAGAACTCCTTGCTATTGTCTTTGCTTTTGACAAATTTCGTTCATATCTCGTTCTAGCAAAAACGGTGGTCTATACCGACCATTCTGCTCTTAGATACCTATTTTCGAAACAAGATGCTAAACAAAGATTAATCCGTTGGATCTTACTCTTATAAGAGTTTGATATTGAAATCCGAGATAAAAGAGGAGCAGAAAATCTCGCCGCTGATCATCTTTCTCGTCTTGAAAATCCCGAATTAGAAGTTCTAAATGAATCGGCCATACAAGACAACTTTCCTGATGAATATCTATTGAAGATAGATTATAATGAAATACCATGGTTTGCAGACTATGCAAACTACTTAGTATGTGGATTCCTTGAAAAAGGATTATCGTACCAAAAACGAAAGAAATTCTTCAGTGATATAAAACACTATTTTTGGGAAGATCCACATCTGTTTAAAAGTTGTCCAGATGGAATAATACGCCGATGTGTATTCGGAGATAAAGCTAGTAAGATTTTAAACCATTGTCACACAGGACAAACAGGAGGGCATTATGGGCCTCAACTAACAGCAAGAAAAGTTTATGAAGCTGGATTCTATTGGCCAACAATTTACAAAGACGCACTCCTTCTTTGCAAATCCTGTGATGCTTGTCAAAGGGCCAGAAAAATAAGTCAACGTGATGAAATGCCACAAAATGTCATTCAAGTATGCGAAGTATTTGACATTTGGGGTATTGACTTTATGGGTCCATTTCCAAAATCACATAATAATCTCTATATTCTCGTAGCCATTGATTATGTATCTAAATGGGCGGAAGCACAAGCTCTCCCAACTAACAATGCACGAGTTGTAGTCAACTTTTTAAAACATCTTTTTGTAAGGTTTGGAACACCGAAAGCTTTAATAAGTGATCGGGGTACTCATTTTTGTAATAATCAACTTGAGAAAGTTCTTAAAAGATATGGAGTAACTCATAAAATCTCCACCGCATATCATCCACAAACTAGTGGACAAGTTGAAAATACCAACCGAGCTTTAAAACGTATTCTAGAGAAAACCGTAGGATCAAATCCGAAGGAATGGTCCATTAAATTAGAGGATGCACTCTGGTCTTTTAGAACAGCCTACAAAACTCCAATTGGAACCACACCTTTTAGACTTGTTTATGGAAAAGCATGTCATCTTCCGGTAGAAATTGAACATAAAGCATTTTGGGCTTTGAAGACATGTAATCTTGATATACATGAAGCTGGACGTCTACGATTAAGTCAACTAAACGAATTAGAAGAGTTAAGACATGAAGCATACGAAAATTCATTAATCTATAAAGAAAGAACGAAGAAATGGCATGATAAAAGAATCAGAAGTTTAAAAGAATTTAAAGAAGGAGACAGAGTTCTTCTTTTCAATTCACGATTCAAGCTATTTCCTGGAAAATTGAAATCAAGATGGTCTGGACCATTCATAGTCAAAAGAGTTTTCCCATACGGAACGATAGAATTAATAAATTCAAATGGGATTGAATTTAAAGTTAATGGTCACAGAGTTAAATGTATTTCTGTTAGAGTTAGATTGTCTGTTTTCGTGTAGTTCTCGAAAATGGAACTCGAATGGTCTTTCCCTAGCAGACCCTAAAGAACTAGTCTTCTCCCCCCATTCTGAATTTTTATTTTTTTAGGTTTTTACGAAATGAAGACTGCCTGTGAACTAAACCATGGTCTAATGCTACACGCTTTGATCACTAAACGTAATAATGACACACTACCGAGTGAAATAGTATCAGTAATCAGAGAAAGATTGAACGGAGTAAGAAAAGAATCCAGATGCGAAGATAATAAGTTACAATTTGGTAAAGGAAAATCAAAATCCGCAGCGAAAAGAAGAGCACGACACCTAGAAAGATGTCACAAATGCGGAAAATGGTCACATGGAGGTAAATGTTCAAATAATCAAACCTATTCAAATACCGAATTTGTTACTTTATGCAGAGACGGACCGTTCATATGTTTAGAAGAAAAAAACACTGAATGCTCGAGGTTACGCCTATGTAGCCATGGAAAACCAATTAAACCGACTATCTTATGAATGGGATAGATCATATAACTAAGAATACTATCTCACAGGTAAGTCTGTACAGTTTTTATTTTATTTTTAACCTTTTGATAATAAACGCTAATTTGTTCGCTATAAAGTATTAAATTGGTATTGAATAAAATTAGGTTTGGCGACCGAAATTATTGATATCATACAAAAATTTATTACATCACTGCAAAATTTAACGTTTATTCTTAAGGTATAAATATCTTTAATCAATCAACCCAAAATATTTCAAAAATTCGTCATGAGTTAAATTAGATCTTGGAACCGAAATTACTTTACCGAAAAGAGGGGCGTATATTTTTAATAATATTTGATTGATTAAAGTGGGATAAAAAGCCAAAAAGATTTTTAGTTTTATTTTTACCATGTTTTTAAAATTAATATATAAATCTTAAATTAATATTGTAAACTTTGTAAAAACAATATATTTAAAATTGTAAATATTTGAAAAATATAATATAAGTTTGGTGTGATTTTATCATATGAATTTTTTAAATTAAGTTTGGTGTGAATTTTTAATTTTTAAAATAAGAATTTTTAATTTTATGCATTTCAAATTTTTAGTTTGGTGTGAATTTTTAATATTAATTTTGAATTTTATGTATTTTTATTTTAAGTTTGGTGTGAATTTAAAAACAAAAATTTACTTTATCTCATTAAGTTAAAAAATGATTTTTAAAATTCGTCGTAAGTTGAAGACTAGGTCATTGAACCGAAATTGCTTTACCCGAGGGAGGGACGAGAACTTTTATTATCATTATTTTTAATCTTATTGAATTAAAGTATGCCAAAAACATTAAAAAAACCCAAAAATCTTTACTTTTAAAAACCGCGCTTGGATTTGACAAATTTTAAAATTTTGTCGAGGGACAGACTAGGACAACGATCAGAAACGCCCTCGCTCCTAAAGGAAAACAAATTTTTTAAAATTTAATTAATTATAAGTTTTATAAAGTATAAGGTTTAAAAAAAAAAAAAAAAAAAAAAAAAACTGAAATCACTGTAGCCGGCACCCCATGCGATCGCATGGGGTTTGCACTTGAAACCCATGCGATCGCATGGGGACCAAATGCAGGCCTGATACAAAACAGCCAGCGAGCTGTCTTCCTCACCACAACACACATACATTCACGAAAATACCTCAAATCTTCACCAAATTTCATCAATTTTTCACCGTAATTCGTCATTTTTCTTGCTCTAATCATGCCTAAATTCTCATTCTTCAGCAAAATGGTAAAAATTACACCCCTAAACTCTATAAATTCCTAGTTTTTGTGATAATTATCAATTTTTTATCTAATGCAATTTTGTTAATTTCTAGTGTAATTAGTATTAAATTGTTAGTATTTTATGCATGTATAACCTAGATTGATGCTATTTAACATGATTTGAAGCCAAAAACTTCAAAATTTTTAGAAAACTAGGGTTTGTGTTCTTGAGCAATTTGGGGCTTTTTGATATAAACAGGTTATGGCCGATTTTTGTCATGAATTATTGCTAAATTGAGTAGTGTAACATGTTTAGATAGTTAAATGATCCAAACATTGATCCTAAACATGATTTTTGGAGATTAAAGTGGACTTTTTAAGTCCAAAATTCATGAACTTGATTAATTTGATATATTTGCCATTTGAGACTTGTTTAATTATTAGTAATGACTATTTTGACATGTTATTTGAGTTAAATGCTTATGAATTTTGTATACATTTTCATATGTGCTTATTTGAAAAGTGTAGAATTGTGAAAAATTGTGAAAATGTGTATAAGTTTAATTTTGATTTAATATGTTATAGTGATTGTTTTAAGTCGTTATTTTGCTAACACTAATGCATATTTGGATGCACAAATTTTGTGTTTAATGCGTTTTGCAGAAAGCCGATACTGGAGGTTCAGGAGCATCATCATCTAGACGACCAGCACCAGCACCAGAACCAGAACCAGAAATGCAACACGAACAAGAACCACAACAGGAACAACAACAACAGCCTGATCAGCACATACCTTATTATGATCCGGTACAGTTTGTTGATGAATTCATAGTATTCCCATTGAGGCCGCCAGTAGAATTCCCAACGATTCCTGAGCACACTCTGCATCCTAATCTGAGACTTGATAGGAGATGGAGAGATTACGAGACATATCAAAGGAACAAATTCGAATTGGTAACAAAAAATGTAGAGGTGCCAAGGGTAATCGATTGGGCCCCTTTGAAAACGGTCCATCTAGCTGACCGTGTTAGACAGCTTTTAGTTCAAAGGTATGGCAGTTCTTCTTTTACAGATTGGGAACGTCTTTTCACCATTCGTAGACCTGTATATAAGGAATGGTGTGTTGAGTTGATGAGTACTGTATCACTTGATACAAATATAGTTAGAATAGATTATAGAAGATTTCTTAGGTTTATCCTTGGCGGTAGGATGTACAGAATGTCCATGCTGGACATGGCCAGGGCCTTACAGATATATACTCCTGGTGAGTTGCTATTACCCGATTGTACAAATTTGATTCATTATGGTGAAAGGGTAGATAGTAACTTTGACGCTGACGCCATTTAGAGGCGTATGTCACATTTTGATATTTTTACACAAGCAGGGGGACACTCCTATACAAATATTGACAGAGCCGAGCTTCGTATTATTCATAGATTTTTGGCTAACTCGATTACACAGAGAGGTCATAATAAAGAAAAAATTACCTTACATGATTTATTCTACCTAAAGTGTATTCGGGATCCTAGAAGCTTTGTCAATATCCCTTACTGTGTTGCTTTTTATTTATCTAAAATGGTAGAGGGAATGCAGGACGGGAGTATAATAGGAGGAGGTATTTTTGTTACTGTCATTGGAGAGTATTTAGGTGTTGATAGGAACCAAGGGGGTCCATTACAGCTTTGTAGAGAACAGGTTGAGCCCTTAGGATTGAAAGTTTATGTGGGTGCTAAGTGTTGGTCCCTTAATAACAACAGGAGTATTGTAGAGGGGGGGTGAATACAATTCTTTTCTTAATCAACTAGTCAGTTAATCACGTTTAGTATTCTGTAGTAAATAATATAGAGTCACAGGTAATTTTCAACTGTTATTCTTTATTGATTAAATCAGAAAGAATCACAACTATCCTTGGCGGAAATGATAGTTGGTTGATACAGATTACCTAGATTATAGCTAAGAGACAAACTAAAGCTATTACACGGTTTGGACTCTAACAAATAAACCCACACCACTAGTTTTTACAATAGTGGATGCAACAATATATATAGTAGTTCTATTAACCGTGTAATTAATCTATTGTCCACTAGTACATTGGATGCTTTGTACTTGTGGGGACAATTGTGTCAGAAGGCGTGCTTTCCTTCTTTCCTCTTAGGTAGCTATTTGCTGGAACACACCCATTCGGTTTGGCACTACCATTTGATTTAAACAAATGGAATGTTGTGTTCCCTAGGTATGATTAAAGTATAACACATGTCTGCACATGCGTTCCACTTCTGCATTCCCACGTGGTCTTGTAAGGTCACTTGTCAGCCGCCGACTCCTGTCCTTTTCTGTTCAACTTTGTCTTCGACTTCTGTTGAATAGTGCGTTGATGTAGACCACTCTGGGAAACTACCATGCTTGTAATGGAGCATGGCTGTCTTGTGTTGTATGCTAATATCCAGACTTACTGGTTCTTCATATGCTGAGTCACTTGATATTTTTGATTTGCTGGGTGCACATCCTGTGCTGATTCGAAGAATACATATCTACCTTGTGCTGATAGACTAGGCAGCATACTAAACACTCGACACAGCTATATTAGCTGACTATACATAAACAAACGTGTGCTGGCTGCACATAACACTTTAGTGCAAATAAATATTGTTTTGTCATAATTAAATCCTTAATTATTTTGGGGACTCAACAATCTCCCCCTATTTGATGATGACAAAACCTATGACTTGAAGAGAAAACACTAAAGCCAGCACATAGGGACCTAGAGAGAGTAGACAGTAAATTCGTCCCTTTAAGTTTGTTTTGGGATCTTTTGATGAGTTATCTATATCTTATAATTTGATATGATTTTGAAGATAAACTCACTTTACTTACATTACAACAGATATATACAATAATTACAAGATAATTCAAAAATAAAAAGTAAATTACAAAGATACAAGTTGAGCACATAGGAGACTATCTATCTTTATCCCTTTCTCTTTCTCTTTCTTCATCAGATAGCTCCTCTTGTTTAATCTTCCAGGCTTCAGGGAACAGGAGAGGTAATTCAGCAGGGTCAAAAACAGGGATGGAAGGAGGTAGAACAATTCGGCTTCTCCCAGTTGGTCCTTCACCAGTAGGTTGCTTCCCTTTAGGCTTTTGAGCAAGAAATTCATCAACATCAACTACTGGTGCATTCCCAAACTTAGTTGCCTTCTTGAACAGCTGTTGGAGTTCAGTCTTAAGAGCACTCTTGATAGCACTCTCACCTTTACCAATGAAATACTCCAAGATTTCTATCCATTCACTGAATCCAAGAGTTCTTAAGTCATCAAAACTGATCCTTTCTTGAACATTGTTCTCCCTGACAACATTAAAAGCCCTTTTTGTCCCCCTGTTTACCTTGATAATTCTGCAGGGATTAGATCTTCTATTCATCACATTACCATACCTGCTCTTATAGTAAGTATCAGGAAACTCAATATTGTGATCAGGTACTACAGGAGCAGTGGTAGGTACTTTCTCAGCAGTTTCTATCTTATCAAAAACCTTATCCTGTTCTTTGACAATGGCTCTGGCTAGTTTAAGGGACTCAGCCTGTTGCTTTCTGTCAGCAGCCAATCTGTCTTCAATATCCTGAAGCCTTGAACGTTCAGCAAGTTCAGCATCAGCAGCTTCTCTGGCTTCCCTTTCAGCAGCTAAACCCATCAGATAATCATCATATGAAATGTTCAGGGATCTTACTGCTTCAACCATCTTTCTACCCTCTTCAGTACTAAGGGCAGCACAATACTCCCTTATATCCATACCCATCTGGAGAGCATCTTCAAAATGAATTCTTTCATCAGTAGTGGAGAGCCTGAGACCACTGTTATTCAAGTACACCCTAATGTCAACGCCAAAGTTTAGTGCAGCAATATAGTGTGGCTGATCAAGAGGGTGATGCAGCAGCCTGACTTGACGAATTCTTTCATTAAGTTCAATTTGTCTTTGTTCAAGCAACTCTGGAACAGTGATCTAAAGTCTGTAGGCATCTCTTTCATCTGGATTCATTTTTCTGATGTTTGGCTCACCATGGGTTACTGAGTCATCTTCCCAAGTGATATGTTTGTCATGAACCCTTGGGGAAGATGGAGGATACATAGATGATTCATAGCTGCCAGATGAACTAACTGGATGCTGATTGACCCGGTTATCCTGTGTTCTGTCAAAGTAAACTTGAATCTGGGGAGGAAGAGGAGATAGAACAAATGTTTGGCCGTCTCTTCCCCAGACTGTGAAGTGAGCAGGATCAACCGTTTCATCACCTACTTGTTTAGCACCCAGCTCAACCGACTTTGCTGGGTCTTCAACACTTGTACTACCCAGCAGCACACTTCTGGCTGGGTCTTCTATCACAGCACTCCTTGCTGTGTCTTCAATGCCAGCTGACTGATTAGTATCAGCTGGCTCAACCACATCAGTACCTTCATCAGCTGCCTCAAATAGGGGTCCTTTCCTCAGGGGCTGATTGTCCCTAGGAGCAGATTTCACCCTGTATTTGTCAATAGGCCTGGGTTCAGCTGATGGTTCTTGTGTTGGTACTGGTTGAATAGGAGGCAGGTAAGGAACAATAGCAAGATGCTCCCCCTGTCTAATAACATCATCATCACTAAGGATGATTGTTTCTGCTGGCTGTTTTTGTTGTGTAGCTGGCTGAGCAGCAGATGCTGGTTGAGGAGTAGAGCTGGGTTCTAACATAGCATCAACCCATTTCATGAAAATATCAGCTCTAACTCCACCAGTTGACCCAGTAGAATCAAGGTAATCCTTCATCTCAGCAGGAGTCATGTTCCTGATTCTTTCTGCTCTCTGTGCATACAGCTTTGCCCTCTGTTTGTCGAATTTGACCATGAACTTGGCATTTCTTTTTCTTGCCTCTTTTCTGTGTTTATCAAAGGCAGTCAGGTCATCATCGACTTCCAATGCTTTTGGACTCAGCCATCTTCTGTGCATAATCTTACGACGTTTAAGATCAGCAAAGGCCTCGAACTTGGCATTGAAGGCATCATCTAGTTCCTGCTGTCGCTTTTGATGTCTCTCTAACTTCCTCTTCATTTTACGTTCAATAGATTGAGACAGCACAAAAGCTTCAGCTACAGCCATATCAGAAACATCACTGGGCTTACTGCCAGAACCAATATCATCCACTGGTGTGGCAGACACACTGGGTTGAGTACCACCAGTTGCCTGTGCACCACCAGCTTCAGTATGAGCGTTGCTGGGCTTAGGGCCAGTGTCTTTACCATCACCATCACCATCTCCATCTCTCCTGGGTTGTTTAGGAGCCTTTTCATGTTCATGCTCCCCCTCAGACTGTTTTCTCTTTTTAGATTTCTTTTGAGACTTTTTCTCCCCCTTTTTGTCATCAGCACGGGCAGTAAGGTGAATAGAAGGGGAGACAGTAGCATCAAGATCACTGTCTGACTGAGGAGCAGAGAAGGCAAAATTGTTCCACTCAGCAACCTCTGGAGTAAGATGGGCACCAGGATCCACACCAAATTGTCGTAGCAGAAGATTGGAGGATCTAACTTCATTCCTTGCTACACCCATAGCCATTTGTTCAACGATGGCCCGAACATCACCTTGCAAAGCAGCCATTCGTTGCATGTTTTCAACCATCTGAACATAGGCAGCAGCAGGAATCATGTTAGCCATTTGAGCTTCCTGCGATTCCAATCTCTCGTGTAACACCCTGTTCTCCTCATTTAAGAAAGTATTTCTGCGGTTAGCAGCATCCAAATCAGCTTGGAGTCGGGTGATATTTTCACAGTATTCATTGTGAGAGATGATTCGCCTTTGAAGCTCCTCTTCATCTTCATGGTGCTTTGTGATTGCTTCGACTGCCACATCAGCAAAAGCACACACCTGCTGGAGTTTAAGATCAATAGGAGTTGTAACAGCCTCTCCAGCAGATCTGACAGCAGCAGAGACACTATCAACAATAGCTCTGCGAATAGTTTCCTCCAAATTTGGTGTGATCCCTTGCAGTGTCTTATAGACAGCAAAGGTGGAAATATCAGCAACCTCATCTGCATTGAACTTTAAGTATGCAGAGGTTGAAGGTTGGTCAGCACAAGCTAACAGAGGAGTATCACCGTGGGGTGGTGGAGATGGAAGGTCAGGAGCTGACTCATCATCATGATCACCATCGTTTTTACCTTCGCCCGAAGGCTTAGAACCACTGATATCCTTGTCAGCATTACTATCAGCATTGTCATCAGTAAGATCCACTGGTTTGTCTTTGGAACCAGTCACGTTATCATGAGTGACTGGTTCGCCCTTACCAGTACCTTCATCAGCATCCTCATCAGAAGAGGATGAGGAGGAAGAAGCTGAGGAAGAAGAAGGTACTGGCGAATCAGGGACATTTTGCATAACACACTTACCAGTAGCAGGATCGATGACAAACTTGAGAGGCCTCCATGTACCAGGAAATGGCGAAGCAGCTGGAGCCATACCAAAAACATGATAGTAAGGCTGTTCATTGATTTGCTCCAGCAGGGCTATCCTCTCATAAATTTCTTCTCTAGCTGGTCTATCAAGCTGAGATAATAGCTCAACCATCTCTTCACGAGGTAATCTGCTGGCTGAGACTATCGCAGATTCGGGATCAAGGGTCAGCTGATCGACCAGCATAGCAATCTTGGGAGAAATCGAAGCTCCCTTGAAAATGAAGTTAGGAACAACTTCATCTGGATCTGGTACCTGCACAACATATGGCTTTGTTTCCTCAGTAACAGAAGCCTTAGTCGAATCAATCGTTGTGTCAGCAGAGGTACCAGCATCCTTAACATCAGCAACCTCAGCGGTTGGCTCAGTAGCAACCAAAATCGGACCAGTAGGATGACGAACTGCCGATTCTGTAAGAACTTGACGTTCCATAGAAGAAGAATCAGAAGAATCAGCAGGCTCATCAGACATTAATGCAGGGTCCACTCTTGGCTGTGTGACAGGTTCATCAAGAAGAACATCCTTGACAATATTGTCAATAACCTTCTCAAGAACAGGAGGTTCTTCCATGATAACATCTTCCACACCAGCAGCAGCAGAATCAACAATACTAGCGTCAGCACCACCAGTAACAGAATCAGTGGCACCAACACCAGTAGCAGAGGCAGCAATATCACCAGTGGGAATAAAAACATCTTTATTTTGCTCCCCCTCTGCCTGTTCATCTACCCTGCTAAGAACTGAAACAATAGAACAAGTTATGTTAACAACTGTAGAACCAAATAAATTTGACTCAACAATTGCATCTGTTTTTGGTCTCTGGGGACAGACTTGTGATTTGGTCAGCCCTTCGAATGAGACAGAAGAAGGTGTCTGTAAGTACAGCGGTGACTCTGCTGACTCATTGGCAACACATGTTGACCCAGATAGTGTAAGAGATCTGGCTGGTAATGATGTAGGAGTGCGACTCTTATCAGTATCCGAGTAACATACAGGCTGTGCAGTCACCTGAGCTGGTTCAACACGATGAAGACCCAGCTCAAGCCTGCTTTGGGGGTCAGTTATGTTCTCTGCTGGTTGTACTGTCAGCAGAGAGTATTGCAATAAGTTCATTTCAGAAAAATGTGGAAGTGCCTGGTTAGACGAGTATGGGTTGCTACTCTTCTTGACACCAGTTTTAAAACCAGTCAGCTTGGGAGCCAGGGTTATACCGTTAACTCCCTCAACATTTTTCAAGTCAGCAGTTAAAAAATTTTCAATTAAGTTAGATTGTTCTGCTGTTTGGTCTAGAAACGCACCAGGTTCCATAGCTACATCCTTTGCAGGAGCAGCAGCTGAGACTGGTGCAATCTCCCCTGTGGTTCGCTTGGAGCCAGCTTTAGCACGCTTAGGTTTGCCTGTTACCAAGAAATAGATGAGCAACGGATTCCAACACTAGAAATGGGTAGTCAGTATATAAGACTAGGGCTGTTCTTTATGATTAGAGAGCACTAGATTCTAATACAACTACTGCTTTACCAGTATATGAGACGGTGGCTGTACTAGTTGAGGTAGCTGGCTGCTTCCTTCGCGTTGCTGGCTTTCGCTGAGGACCCTCCCCCTCAGCTGGTGCAGGACCAGAGGCAGTCGATTGGGTGGCTCCACGACGAGCAGCAAGATACTCGTTCATTGCTGGTGTCAACTCAGCATATGGAGCAGCAGGTACATCCTTTGGCATACCCCCTTGTTTTACTGGGACCTCAAATGATTGATCAGCAATTTGCTGATAAGCTTCACCCAGTTCACTTTCAAATACCAGGCTTAAGAATCGTGGAAATGGAATCAAGTTGGTTCTTACTCTAGCAGTGACCATTTCCCTTAGCCTCAAATAAATTTCAAGGGCGTAATCGATGTTCCTGTTGAACAACAACCCATGACCAAGCTTGAGCTCAAAATCTGAGCATTGGTCAAAGCTACCTGACTTTTGACTCATGCACTGAGTCATCAACCCAAAGAAGTAGTACCACAGAGGTGGCATATGCTTTCTCAACGGTGTATGTGCCACTGGTCCAGCAAACCCAATGGTCTCCAACACCTCCCTTCTTAATTCGTCACT
Source organism: Rutidosis leptorrhynchoides (assembly GCF_046630445.1). NCBI lineage: Eukaryota > Viridiplantae > Streptophyta > Magnoliopsida > Asterales > Asteraceae > Rutidosis > Rutidosis leptorrhynchoides. The sequence continues at coordinate 270,065,161 of NC_092335.1, forward strand.
AGTAGGTGAAGCAACAAATGGTCCACCGGGCAATTGAAGAGCACGTCTAATAGCTTCGACGGTGACAGAGCAATTTAGGGTTTCAGTCACCATGCCACGAATACATGGAACGTTGCCGGGAGTGGTGGCAACAGTGGCAGTATACCAAAATCGTGCCAAACAGGCAGCATAGAATCGGGAAGGTACACCGGTGATGGCTCTTGCCAGAGGTGATTGACGGATGTATTCGATGAGGGCCTCATACCCTTTGTTAACCTTCGATTTGGGAATAGAGAGGGCATGTGCAGCATTGCCTCTAGATAGGCGAATCAGGGAGTGATCAGGTGCATTGGGAGCCCTAATCAGGTTGGGGTGGAGATTGAACAGTGGTCCTTGAACGACGTGTTCTTGAACCACCGGTTCCTCCGGTGCCGGTGCCGGTTGTGGGGCAGGTTGTGGTTGCTGTTGTGGTTCGATTGATTGAGGTTGTTGTTGCTGTTGTTCCTCTTGCTGGCTTGCAGCACGTGGTGATTGCTGTTGTTGTTCTGCCATTGATGAGTGTAGGATGAAGATTTGAAGATTGAAAAGATTTTGAGAGTAAAAGTGTGTGTATTTTGAAAAATGAATAACCGAAGGTTATTTTGTAAGATGAAACACACTTTTATCCGTTGTGAGTGGGTGAAAAAGTGCAGGAGAGAGAAAATGACTGTCATCTGCAGGCGCGTGGGCAGATGTGACGACTGGCACGTTTTCAAAGGGAGACAGACGGTTGACATGACATTTATACGGCTTAAACACTCATTACTCCCATACAGCATTAAATGCATCAGATTTTATTTCAAACAAATTGATTTAAAACCTCAAAAATAATTTTTTGTATTAAATACAAAATACTTTTGTTACATTTAATATGTCATGAATTTAATTTAAATCATTGGAAGTAAATGAGTTTCCAGTTTTAAGGAATCATTAAATTTGGAGAGCTATTTATTATTTCATTTAAAACATTTAAGTAACCAAAATATAAAAGACCTTGCTGTGCTGGTTGTTTGACATGTAGGCAGTAAGTAAATAAATGTGACTTACTGGTTTGCCCTACACGTTGTAGAGCCAGCACACCAACAAAAGTTGTCTTTTATTTAAAGCTCAAGCATACCCAGCTCAGAGATGAGATAGTTAAAACGTTTCTCATCTAATGGCTTTGTAAATAGGTCTGCTAATTGCTGGTCTGTAGAAATAAAATGTAACTCAACATCACCCTTTTGAACATGATCCCTTATGAAATGATACCGAACATCGATGTGCTTAGTCCTTGAGTGCATCACAGGATTGTTGGTGATAGCAATTGCACTGGTGTTGTCACAGTAGATTGGAGTTTTTGTAACATGAACACCATAGTCCTTTAGCTGGCTTTGCATCCACAGTACTTGAGCAGTACAACTACCAGCAGAGACATATTCTGCTTCAGCAGTGGATGTGGATACAGTATTTTGCTTTTTGCTTGTCCAGCTGACTAGCCTACTACCCAGTAACTGGCACCCACCAGTAGTACTTTTCCTGTCTATTTTACACCCTGCAAAGTCAGCATCTGAATACCCAATTAGTTCAAAATCCTGGTCTTTGGGATACCAAAGACCACGTTTAGCAGTACCTTTTAGGTATCTGAAAATTCTTTTTACTGCCAGCAAGTGTGACTCTTTAGGATCAGCTTGATATCTGGCACAGAGACATGTGGCGAACATAATATCTGGTCTGCTGGCTGTGAGATAAAGTAGGGATCCAATCATACCTCTATATTCAGTGATATTGACTGGTTCACCATTTGGATCAGCATCTATTTTAATGGATGCTGCCATTGGAGTCCCTATGTCTTTTAAACAGGTCAGACCAAATTTCTTTAACATATCTTTGATATATTTATCTTGACTTATGAATATTCCATCATCAAGTTGTTTGATCTGCAATCCTAAAAAGTATTGCAGATCTCTTTGTAAACTCATTTCATATGCCTTTGACATACGTTTTGAAAAATCTTGACAATGTTTTTCATTTTTAGAACCATAAATAATATCATCCACATATATCTGTACCAACAAGAGATCACCATCTATCTCTTTTGAGAATAGAGTGGTATCAATTGTTCCAACTTTAAAACCTATAAAAGTGAGATACACATGAAGTGTCTCATACCATGCTCTTGGAGCCTGTTTAAGGCCATAAAGAGCTTTGTCTAGCTTGTAGACATGGTCTGGATATTTACTGCTTACAAAACCAGGAGGCTGTTTGACATAAACTTCTTCTTGCAGCTTCCCATTCAGAAATGCAGATTTAACATCCATCTGAAATACTCTAAAGTTCATCCTAGCAGCATATGCTAAGAACAATCTGATAGCTTCCATCCTAGCCACTGGTGCATAAGTTTCCCCATAATCCAATCCTTCTTCCTGTCTAAACCCTTGAGCAACCAATCTTGCTTTGTTTCTGATAACGACACCATCTTCATCCATCTTGTTTTTAAACACCCACTTAGTACCAATGATCTTCTTTGTCTTATCCTCAGGTTCAGGTACCAATGTCCACACTTTGTTCCTATCAAACTGAGTAATTTCTTCTTGCATTGAACCAACCCAGCTAGGATCTTGAAGTGCTTCCTCAGGACACGTGGGCTCAATGGTAGACACAAAATTAACATGCATACAAAAGTTACTGGTAGCATGCCTCCGTGTTTTAACACCACTCGCAAGATTACCAATAATCTGCTCAATCGGATGCTCCCTTGTCCATTTGGTGTTATGAACAGGTGAGCTGGTTGTAGAACACACAGCATCTTGATCATCAGCTGGTTCAGAAGAGTGAGCAGCAACAGAAGGTTGCTGATCAATATCAGTAGAAACAGTACCAGCTTGTGATCTCTCAGAACCAGCAGACCTAGGCTCAAGTTGCAGCACTTCAGTAGAGCCAGTAGGTCCACTTGGTTTAGACACAGATGGAACAGAATGTTCCATTTCATCATCAGAGAACCCAGCAGCATGGATTGGTGAGGGTTGTGCTGCTGGCTCTTCATCATCAAGAGCTTGCTGAGTAGGCTCTTCAAACAGTAACACTTCATCTTCACGATCAGTAGATGAAGCAGAGGCAGTTTCATCGAATGTAACATTAATGGATTCTTCAAAACAACCTCTTCTTTTGTTGTAGACCCTATATGCCTTTGACATGTTGGAATATCCAAGGAATATACCTTCATCAGCTTTAGCATCGAATTTGCCCAGCTGATCCCTATTATTTAGAATGTAACAGGGAGTGCCAAATACATGAAGAAATGAAATTGAGGGTCTTCTACCTTTGAGAACTTCATAAGCAGTTTTCTGATGTCTTTTCACAATAAGAGATCTATTCTGGGTAAAACAGGCAGTATTCACAGCTTCTGCCCAGTAGGAATTCTTCAACCCAGACTCAGCCAACATAGATCTTGCTGCTTCAATGAGAGTTCTGTTTCTTCTTTCTGCAACACCATTTTGCTGAGGAGTTCTCACAGCAGAGAAATTTTGGGAAAGACCTTTGTCAGCACAAAATTCTTCTAATGTAGCATTTCTGAATTCTGTACCATGATCACTTCTTAGTTGCTTCACCAGTTGCCCATTCAAAAGCTCCATTCTTTTGATAAAATTGATGATTTCATCAGCAGCTTCACTCTTTTGCCTTAGAAAGAACACCCAAGTGTATCTCGAGTATTCATCAACAATAACCAGTGTATACTTCTTCCCACTACAGCTGGCCACATTCACTGGACCAAATAGATCCATATGAAGTAAGTGAAATGGTTTCTCAACAGATGAGATTTGCTTTGATTTGAACGAGGCATGGTGATGTTTCCCCTTTTCACAACCAGGACACAATCTGTCCTTCACATAAGACATTGTGGGTAGCCCAGACACCAAACTTCTACTGGATAATTTGTGAATATCTTTGAAGTTGAGATGTGAGAGTCTCTTGTGCCATAACCACTTCAGGTTGTCTGCTGCCTTCGAATAGAAACAAGTATCAGTTGTTGTGACTGCTGTGTTCATGTCAATTTGATACATGTTTTCATGACGTTTTGCAGTCAGCAGTGGCTTCCCTGTCTTATCAAAAATAGTACCAATTTTCTTTCTGAATTGGACTATCTTATTCTTGCTTGTCAGTTGGCTTATGCTGAGTAAGTTATGTTTAAGCCCAACTACATATGCAACATTTGAGAACGTGACATTCCCATTTGTCAAAGTACCAAAACCCTTTGTGTAACCCAACGAATTATCTCCATACGAAACAACTGGACCATCCTTTTCCTGATAGTCCATCAGCAGGGACTTACTTCCGGTCATATGTCTCGAACAACCACTATCGAGATACCAGATTTGTTTGTTTTGAATGCCCTGCACAATAACTTAGAGATTAGTTTTTTTTGGGAACCCATCCAAGGATGGGTTCTGAAGGAGTCACCTTTGATGACTTCTTCTTTTCTACTGGCTTGCTAGAAGGAGCAGCAGATGGGGTTTGGATTTGAGTACACTGGTTAGCCAGGTGAGCTTTGCTGCCACATTTGTAACATTTTCTCACTTTTGGCTTTTGTGGCTGGTCATGCACAGATCTAATAAGGGCAGTAGGATCGGGTCGACTTTTAGTTACTGCCTCAATTAGCTGGTCAAGCTTGGCTGTCATTATCTCAGTGATAGACAGCTCATCAGTCGAGTCAATTTTTGCTTTTCCCTTATGGGCAGCTTTCCTTTTGGAACCAGTACCATGACCATGGCGAACTGTCTTTTCTTTATCATTTGACAAATTAGCGTGGGAAGTTGCTGGCTTGTCTTCTGATGCTGATGAACCAGTAGGTATCTTAACTGCTGCCTTTGATTTGCCAGTATTTCGTTTCACTGGCTTGTCTGCAGCTACTGGGTGACCAGTAGATTGATCATCAGCTGGCTTAGCACTGGTAGAACTCGAACACGAAGGGGAATCGGTTGGTTTAACTTTTCTCAAATTGTTTTCAGTGATTTCCCTTTTAATACGTCTTTCTTTCGGAGTCAGGTAGTGGATGCTTGAGGGGTCAGTAGACTCATCAATTGAGTTACTGGCTTCTCTTGCTCTAACTTCATCCTCCAAAATTTCTTTCATGGCAGGTGGTGGGGACACAGTAGGTCTAACAAATTTGTTTGTCATAACCTTTTTACCTTCAACTATCTTGGCAAAAGTATTTGGCAAGACAGCTTCAGGATCAGTTTCAAGAATCGGGTCCATGAAAGTAACTTCTGCAATAGCAGCAGCAGCAGCATAGTCACCAGCAAAGAAGGCTTGAACTTGGGCAGGCACCTGCTCGTTAACACATTTAGCTGTGCGTTGAGCAGATGTGCACCATGAAGCAACAACTCTTTTGAGATTGTCCAGCTGGGTCTTGACTTCTGCTGCCTCAACGTGAAGAGTTTCTAAAGCAAAGTTTTGTTTTTCAAGTTTGGAAATTGTATCTTTTAAGATCTTAATTTCATCATTTTTGCCTTTGAGTTTTTCATTTAAAGATTTGTTATTAGATTTCAAACTCTCTTCTCGTTTGCAGCTTCTGCATAAATCAATTCTTAGGTAGTCAAACATTTCAGCTTTTTCATCATCAGTATAAGTTCGAAAATTATCAACCTTATACATCATTTCAGTTTTCCATTGAGGAGAGTCTCTGTTTTGATCAGCTTCCCTCATATCAGCCAAAAACGTACTACCACCATCATCCTCATCAGACTCCTCGACCTCTTTGGCCATCAAACACAGCTTTTTACCAGTAGCATAACCAGCACCATCATCATCAGTATCACTATCAGAAGATGAGGACGTGCTGGCTTCATCCCAGTCATGATGTTCAGCAATTAGAACCTTTTCTGGCTGTTTACCCTTCTTGTCAGTCTTCGCACTTTCCTTCATCTGAGCTTTCATAGCTTTGTACTTGTTTTTGTACTTATCAGCTTTTGAGAAAGAGTTAGCATGTGACGTGGAAGGTTTCTTGGACATGCATTCAGCAGCAAAATGTCCAACCTTCCCACAATTAAAGCACTCAGATTTAGGACCCTTGACTGACTTGCTGTTGTACCTAGCATTTGGCTTTTTGCTCCATTTGTATGGCTTGCTGGTTCTACTTCGATTGAACCTTTTGAACTGCCTAGCCAGCAGAGCCATACCTTCAGCAAACCCTTCTACATCACTTTCATCTGTACTGCTTTCTTCAGACCCAGTACCACTTTCCTCAACACTATCAGCTGACTCTTGTTCTGTCAGTAACTTTTGAACCAGTAAAGCTTTTTGAGCTTTCTTCCATTTAGCAGCAGCAATAAGAGCAGCATCATCATTTTTAGATGATTTTGAAGTGGTGGGGGCAGACCTAAAGTTTTCTTTCATGTTAAGCTCAAACTTGGCTTCTGCCTTCTCATGATTCCAAAGGGAACTGTAGAGAGAAGACAGGTTAAAGTTCTTTAGGGTCTGTGTGGTTCTTAATGGGTCAGTAACAGGTTTCCATTTACATGGCAGTGCATCAATGAATTTGTTTACTTGTTCAAATTCAGTGTAGGTTACATTTAAGGTGGTCAGGTCTGCTATCAAAGAGTTAAACCTAATGAAGGTTTGCTTAAGGGTTTCATTCTTATAGGCAAAGAACATTTCATATTCTCTTTTAAGAGCAATCATCCTGTTCTGCCTAACTTCTCCCATACCCTCATAGGTGACATCCAGGTAGTCAAGCATAAGCTTAGCATTTTCTTTTCCCTTGATCAGTTTGAACAGTGGGTTAGGCAAAGTTATGGCTAACAGGGTTCTGATTTTAGGGTCAAGACCAACTCGACGTTTATCCTCATCATCCCATCTAGAGGGAGTGAGAATAACCTCTCTGCCAGGGATGGCAGGAGTGTCAGCTGTTGCTGGTGCACTACCAACTGTCTCAGTGGGAACAAAAGGGCCATTTTTGGCAATTCCAGGCATGAGTGAATCCACAGACTCAAGATGGAGCATGAACCTTGCCTTCCAGGTTTCATACTCATCTTCATCAAACTTAGGTGGTCTGTTAGACGAGCCATTCTCAAGGTAAGCTGAGTTTGAATACGAAGCCATAAGAGAATTCAGATCCAAGATATTAATTATCAAGACTGAAGCTCTGATACCAGTTGTTGGTCCCTTAATAACAACAGGAGTATTGTAGAGGGGGGGTGAATACAATTCTTTTCTTAATCAACTAGTCAGTTAATCACGTTTAGTATTCTGTAGTAAATAATATAGAGTCACAGGTAATTTTCAACTGTTATTCTTTATTGATTAAATCAGAAAGAATCACAACTATCCTTGGCGGAAATGATAGTTGGTTGATACAGATTACCTAGATTATAGCTAAGAGACAAACTAAAGCTATTACACGGTTTGGACTCTAACAAATAAACCCACACCACTAGTTTTTACAATAGTGGATGCAACAATATATATAGTAGTTCTATTAACCGTGTAATTAATCTATTGTCCACTAGTACATTGGATGCTTTGTACTTGTGGGGACAATTGTGTCAGAAGGCGTGCTTTCCTTCTTTCCTCTTAGGTAGCTATTTGCTGGAACACACCCATTCGGTTTGGCACTACCATTTGATTTAAACAAATGGAATGTTGTGTTCCCTAGGTATGATTAAAGTATAACACATGTCTGCACATGCGTTCCACTTCTGCATTCCCACGTCGTCTTGTAAGGTCACTTGTCAGCCGCCGACTCCTGTCCTTTTCTGTTCAACTTTGTCTTCGACTTCTGTTGAATAGTGCGTTGATGTAGACCACTCTGGGAAACTACCATGCTTGTAATGGAGCATGGCTGTCTTGTGTTGTATGCTAATATCCAGACTTACTGGTTCTTCATATGCTGAGTCACTTGATATTCTTGATTTGCTGGGTGCACATCCTGTGCTGATTCGAAGAATACATATCTACCTTGTGCTGATAGACTAGGCAGCATACTAAACACTCGACACAGCTATATTAGCTGACTATACATAAACAAACGTGTGCTGGCTGCACATAACACTTTAGTGCAAATAAATATTGTTTTGTCATAATTAAATCCTTAATTATTTTGGGGACTCAACACTAAGGTATTAAAAAGTAGAAGTAACCAGGCAGTACCCTATGAGGGATCTCATCCTCAGGTAGAGAGAGGCTCAGACGAGGAAATGGAGGAGGCGGAAGACATTAGGGATGTCTTTCGAGATGCTATTCTTGACGTCCACGTTCGTATAGATGAGGAAGCAATGACGAACGCGGCCAGACATAGTATGTATGAGCAGTGGAACTCCGAGCGAGTATACGAGGATTATAGGCGACGCCAACACGATAGCTGGTTAGTTCATCAGCACCAAATCATGAGCCAGCTATCATATCAGGTACCAAATAACTATGTACCTACTCGACCTGCTCATTTTCCGCCACATAGCCCCGATATCTGACCACCCTTTAACCGGTATGACTATAACCAAGCCTATCAAAACACCTATAACCAACAATGGAACCCACCTGACGAGATGAACTGGAACCCATATCCAGACTGATTTAGTTCCATTTGGTTATTTATATGATTTTTATGTTTTTATCTTTTTACTGATTCATGTTTAAACTTATGTTATTGAATATACTTATGTAATCTTTATCATTTTTATTATTATTGTGTACTAATATTTCACATTTAGGATTTGAATGTGGGATATTAAGTCCCATTTCAAATTGCCATTCATGTTTATATTTGTATGTATGTATATTGTAAATTGTACAAAACAGGGTAAAACAGCGCATTTTCAAAGACTGGCATTAAGTTCAGCAAAAGCTACTAATTTTGACGACAAGATGACAAATAAATGTGATGTAACAACAGACGAAATGAACAAATGATATGCACCATTTATCATTCAGCAACCAAACGCCAATATGTTTGGAAACTTTGGTAAAATTTAATCATTTTTACGCTAATCACCCTCAATAATTTAAATTGTTACTGATTTCTTGCAAATGAGGGCATTGCAAGATCTTAAGTGTGGAAAGGGGTTAAATTCTTTCGAATTTTTAAAATTTTTATCTTAAACACTTGGTTACCATTAAAAATACTAGTAACGTAGTAGTTGTATTAGAATCTAGTGCTCTCTGATGATAAAGAACAGCCCTAGTCTTATATACTGACTACCCAATTCTAGTAAAATTTTTCAAAAATTTTCAATTAAATGAACTCAAAATCATGTTTATACATATTTATGAACGATAAAACTAGGTGTTAACACCAAAATTATTGTTACCTCAGAAAGGACATAAATTGAGAAACAAACCAAAATGTTAAAATTCATTTAAAATGGAATAGAGGACAATAAAAAGGAAAATAAAAGCCAAGTGTGGGAAAAATTACCAAGTTATCTTAAACATATGTCACATATTTCTGTAACAAATAACTGAAAATACTTTTGCTTTGGACTAAACTAAACTATTTTACCCGATGAAAGAAAAGAAGAGATGGATCTACACGATGAATCAATTCCATCATTAAAAGGAAGTAAAGTCTTCCGAAAAAGAAACGCGCTTCTTGATTTAGGTCATGAAGTTGTCGTCCAGACCAGCTGTAGGTTGACGAAAAACCTAGAAAAGTCATCACTAAAATCAGCAGGAAATCCACGGACCTCAGCATTAAACAGGGTCGCCAAGTGGTCAGATTTATCCTAACCATGAGAAGGATTTATCTCGTACAACGGGGGGGTACCATGCAAATTAGCTGGATAAGACTAATGAATCAGATCCCCAGAAAGGATAATCTCCTTAAAGATTAAAAATCAGCTTTTAAGAATGATATTACTCAATCCTAGAGATTGACCTTAAAGATTGAGAATTCAAACTCATGGAATTCAATGATATCTAAACTCGAACTTGAACGAGAAAATATTTTGATCAAATTATAAACCGATTTGTCTTCTGAAAACCCATTTTCAATGCGTTCATTACCATTGAACGTAAAATCCTAGGAATTCACCTGGAATTCATTAGGTCATCTGAACCAAATCGGGTGTCAACCGTAAGAACGGTGTTTGCATAGCATGGTCGAAGACAGGACCTTGTGCCAGATCGAAAAATCATAAGGGTGAGCTTTACTATTGCTCCTACAAAGGATAGTAATTGCGTTCGACACGTTATAGACCATAATTAAAAGCATGTCAGGGGACATTGCCTTAACAGTTGCTTGTTCAACGCTTTCCTTTATAACCGGACGGTAGTTTACCGAAAGGTAATATACGGAGCAAGTATACTGGATGTGTTGCTTTCCTAATACAAGGTTAGCAAGTGGGTGACACAAAACCACAAGTTTTGAGCTAAAATTTTCAAATCTGAAACCCACCAAGCCCACAAAAATATGTTGCAAACACCGGTGAAGGGTTATTCCGGAAAACTTATCTAGGGTAAAAAACTAGATTTAATTTTCAAAAGATCAAATTTTTTCATAAAGATCCAATTTCCTTAATGGATCTAAATTTAATAGTCATGTGGGACTGTAAACCACATCGTTACTACCATTTTTTATACTGCCGTATTGAAATCACTGATGTACAAAGTGTGAAGAATAAAGAAGTGATTCTTATATTTCAAGACTATATTGCTTGAGGACAAGCAACGCTCAAGTGTGGGAATATTTGATAATGCTAAAAACGAACATATATTTCATAGCATTATTCCTCAAGAAAGACAAGCTTTTAGTTGCAACTGTTCTATTTACAAGTGATATTCGTTTAAATAATAAAAGGTGAAGACAAAAGACAGATTCGACGAATTGAAGACGCAAACGACCAAAAATCTCAAAAGTACAAAATACAATCAATGAGGTTCCAATTATTGATAAGAAACGTCTCAAAATTACAAGAGTACAAGATTCAAAACGCAAAGTACAAGATATTAAATTGTACGCAAGGACGTTCGAAAATCCGGAACCGGGACCAGAGTCAACTCTCAACGCTCGACGCAACGGACTAAAAATTACAAGTTAACTATGCACATAAATAAAATATAATATTTAAATAATTCTTATAATTATTTATATATTATATTATTATTTATTAATGTCGGCAAGAAAGAAAACAAAGATATGTGACTTCTCCTAGCTGGCCATGCGATCGCATGACCTGGAGGCACAAAAGCCATGCGATCGCATGGCTCTAAAATCCAGCCCAGGTCCTATAAATTCAACGCGTTTTGGCCAAAATAAACACATCTTTTTCTTCTTCACTCAACGTAATATTTATATTTATATTTATATTTTAATTTTAAATTTAATTTTAAATCCTAATAATAAGGGTATGTTAGCGAATGTTGTAAGGGTGTAAGTCGAAATTCTGTCCGTGTAACGCTACGCTATTTTTAATCATTGTAAGTTATGTTCAACCTTTTTACATTAATGTCTCGTAGCTAAGTTATTATTATGCTTATTTAATCCGAAGTAATCATGATGTTGGGCTAATTACTAAAATTGGGTAATTGGGCTTTGTACCATAATTGGGGTTTGGACAAAAGAACGACACTTGTGGAAATTAGACTATGGGCTATTAATGGGCTTTATATTTGTTTAGCTAAATGATAGTTTTTTAATTTTAATATAAAGATTTACAATTGGACGTACCTATAAATTACCATATACACTTGATCGGACATGATGGGCGGGGTATTTATATGTACGAATAATCGTTCATTTAACCGGACACGGGAATGGATTAATAGTCACTAGAATTATTAAAACATGGGTGAAATTATGTACAAGGTCACTTGGCATAATTGATAATAAAGTATTAAAACCTTGGGTTACACTCAGTCGACATCCTGGTGTAATTATTAAACAAAGTATTAAAATCTTGTTACAGTTTAAGTCCTCAATTAGTTGGAATATTTGACTTCGGGTATAAGGATAATTTGACGAGGATACTCGCACTTTATATTTATGACTGATGGACTGTTATGGACAAAAACCAGACGGACATATTAAATAATCCAGGACAAAGGACAATTAACCCATGGGCATAAAACTAAAATCAACACGTCAAACATCATGATTATGGAAGTTTAAATAAGCATAGTTATTTTATTTCATATTTAATTTCCTTTATTGTTATTATATTTAATTGCATTTCTAATTATCGCATTTTTATTGTTATTTAATTGCACTTTTAATTATCGTACTTTTTAATTATCGCAAGTTTATTTTATCGCACTTTCATTTATCGCAATTTCATTATCATTATTTACTTTACGCTTTAAATTAAGTCTTGTATTTATTTATTATTTTACATTTGGTTTTAACTGCGACTAAAGTTTTAAAATCGACAAACCGGTCATTAAACGGTAAAACCCCCCTTTATAATAATAATATTACTTATATATACATTTGTATTTTTATAAAAGTAAACTAATATAGCGTTAAGCTTTGTTTTAAGATTTTCCCTGTGGAACGAACCGGAATTACTAAAAACTACACTACTGTACGATTAGGTACACTGCCTATAAGTGTTGTAGCAAGGTTTAAGTATATCTATTCTCTAAATAAATAAATATCTTGTGTAAAATTGTATCGTATTTAATAGTATTTCCCTGCTAAAATTTATGCTATTTTATATACACCTCGCATAACATCAAATCAAAACAACAACAACAATCAGAAGCAGCTATGCCAAAGGTGTGAAAAGAATCACTCGGGGTTCTGCACCAAATTTTGCAACAAGTGTAAAAGAAATGGTCATAGCGCGGCGAAGTGTGAGGTCTACGGACCAGGGGTTAACAGAACGAGAGGAACAAATGGTGTCGGAACGAGTAATGGTGGAGCAAGTAGTGTTGGAGCAAGTTATACCAATGTAGTTTGTTATAAATGTGGAAAATCGGGCCACATTATTAGAAATTGCCCGAACCAGGAGAACACGAATGGACAAGGCCGCAGAAGAGTTTTCAATATTAATGCGGCAGAGGCACAGGAAGACCTAGAGCTTGTTACGGGTACGTTTCTTATTGAAAATAAATCTGCTTACGTTTTATTTGATTCGGGTGCGGATAGAAGCTATATGAGTAGAGATTTTTGTGCTAAATTAAGTTGTCCATTGACGCCGTTGGTTAGTAAATTTTTACTCGAATTAGCAAATGGTAAATTAATTTCAGCAGATTATATATGCCGGAATTGAGAAATTAAACTGGGTAGCGAAATATTTAAGATTGATTTGATAGCAGTAGAGTTAGGGAGTTTTGATGTAATAGTTGGCATGGACTGGCTGAAGGAGATGAAAGCAGAGATCGTATGTTACAAAAATGCAATTCGCATTGTACGAGAAGAAGGAGAACCCTTAATGGTGTACGGAGAAAAGGGCAATACGAAGCTACATCTTATTAGTAATTTGAAGGCACAAAAACTAATAAGAAAAGGTTGCTATGCTATTCTAGCACACGTTGAGAAAGTACAAACTGAAGAAAAGAGCATCAATGATGTTCCCGTCGTAAAAGAATTTCTCGATGTATTTCCGAAAGAATTACCGGGACTACCTCCACATCGATCTGTTGAATTTCAAATAGATATTGTACCAATAGCTCGTGCTTCTTACAGACTCGCACCCACCGAGATGAAAGAACTACAAAGCCAACTGCAAGAACTATTAGAACGTGGTTTCATTCTGTAGTGACCCGAACTTTTCCATGTTTATATATATTAATTGAGATTGATGTTTACATGATTAAATGTTTCCAACATGTTAAGCAATCAAACTTGTTAAGACTTGATTAATTGAAATAGGTTTCATATAGACAATTGACCACCCAAGTTGACCGGTGATTCACGAACGTTAAAACTTGTAAAAAAACTATATGATGACATATATATGGTTATATATATAGTTAACATGATATTATGATAAGTAAACATATCATTAATTATATTAACAATGAACTACATATGTAAAAACAAGACTACTAACTTAATGATTTTGAAACGAGACATATATGTAACGTTTATCGTTGTAACGACATTTAAATTGATATATATCATATTAAGAGATATTCGTACATCATAATATCATGATAATATAATAATTTAAAATCTCTTTTGATATTATAAACATTGGGTTAACAACATTTAACAAGATCGTTAACCTAAAGGTTTCAAAACAACACTTACATGTAACGACTAACGATGACTTAACGACTCAGTTAAAATGTATATACATGTAGTGTTTTAATATGTATTTATACACTTTTGAAAGACTTCAATACACTTATCAAAATACTTCTACTTAACAAAAATGCTTACAATTACATTCTCGTTCAGTTTCATCAACAATTCTACTCGTATGCACCCGTATTCGTACTCGTACAATACACAGCTTTTAGATGTATGTACTATTGGTATATACACTCCAATGATCAGCTCTTAGCAGCCCATGTGAGTCACCTAACACATGTGGGAACCATCATTTGGCAACTAGCATGAAATATCTCATAAGATTACAAAAATATGAGTAATCATTCATGACTTATTTACATGAAAACAAAATTACATATCCTTTATATCTAATCCATACACCAACGACCAAAAACACCTACAAACACTTTCATTCTTCAATTTTCTTCATCTAATTGAACTCTCTCAAGTTCTATCTTCAAGTTCTAAGTGTTCTTCATAAATTCCAAAAGTTCTAGTTTCATAAAATCAAGAATACTTTCAAGTTTGCTAGCTCACTTCCAATCTTGTAAGGTGATCATCCAACCTCAAGAAATCTTTGTTTCTTACAGTAGGTTATCATTCTAATACAAGGTAATAATAATATTCAAACTTTGGTTCAATTTCTATAACTATAACAATCTTATTTCAAGTGATGATCTTACTTGAACTTGTTTTCGTGTCATGATTTTGCTTCAAGAACTTTGTCCATCCAAGGATCCATTGAAGCTAGATCCATTTTTCTCTTTTCCAGTAGGTTCATCCAAGGAACTTAAGGTAGTAATGATGTTCATAACATCATTCGATTCATACATATAAAGCTATCTTATTCGAAGGTTTAAACTTGTAATCACTAGAACATAGTTTAGTTAATTCTAAACTTGTTCGCAAACAAAAGTTAATCCTTCTAACTTGACTTTTAAAATCAACTAAACACATGTTCTATATCTATATGATATGCTAACTTAATGATTTAAAACCTGGAAACACGAAAAACACCGTAAAACCGGATTTACGCCGTCGTAGTAACACCGCGGGCTGTTTTGGGTTAGTTAATTAAAAACTATGATAAACTATGATTTAAAAGTTGTTATTCTGAGAAAATGATTTTTATTATGAACATGAAACTATATCCAAAAATTATGGTTAAACTCAAAGTGGAAGTATGTTTTCTAAAATGGTCATCTAGATGTCGTTCTTTCGACTGAAATGACTACCTTTACAAAAACGACTTGTAACTTATTTTTCCGACTAGAAACCTATACTTTTTTTGTTTAGATTCATAAAATAGAGTTCAATATGAAACCATAGCAATTTGATTCACTCAAAACGGATTTAAAATGAAGAAGTTATGGGTAAAACAAGATTGGATAATTTTTCTCATTTTAGCTACGTGAAAATTGGTAACAAATCTATTCCAACCATAACTTAATCAACTTGTATTATATATTATGTAATCTTGAGATACCATAGACACGTATACAATGTTTCGACCTATCATGTCGACACATCTATATATATTTCGGAACAACCATAGACACTCTATATGTGAATGTTGGAGTTAGCTATACAGGGTTGAGGTTGATTCCAAAATATATATAGTTTGAGTTGTGATCAATACTGAGATACGTATACACTGGGTCGTGGATTGATTCAAGATAATATTTATCGATTTATTTCTGTACATCTAACTGTGGACAACTAGTTGTAGGTTACTAACGAGGACAGCTGACTTAATAAACTTAAAACATCAAAATATATTAAAAGTGTTGTAAATATATTTTGAACATACTTTGATATATATGTATATATTGTTATAGGTTCGTGAATCAACCAGTGGCCAAGTCTTACTTCCCGACGAAGTAAAAATCTGTGAAAGTGAGTTATAGTCCCACTTTTAAAATCTAATATTTTTGGGATGAGAATACATGCAGGTTTTATAAATGATTTACAAAATAGACACAAGTACGTGAAACTACATTCTATGGTTGAATTATCGAAATCGAATATGCCCCTTTTTATTAAGTCTGGTAATCTAAGAATTAGGGAACAGACACCCTAATTGACGCGAATCCTAAAGATAGATCTATTGGGCCTAACAAACCCCATCCAAAGTACCGGATGCTTTAGTACTTCGAAATTTATATCATATCCGAAGGGTGTCCCGGAATGATGGGGATATTCTTATATATGCATCTTGTTATTGTCGGTTACCAGGTGTTCACCATATGAATGATTTTTATCTCTATGTATGGGATGTGTATTGAAATATGAAATCTTGTGGTCTATTGTTACGATTTGATATATATAGGTTAAACCTATAACTCACCAACATTTTTGTTGACGTTTTAAGCATGTTTATTCTCAGGTGATTATTAAGAGCTTCCGCTGTCGCATACTTAAATAAGGACAAGATTTGGAGTCCATGCTTGTATGATATTGTGTAAAAACTGCATTCAAGAAACTTATTTTGTTGTAACATATTTGTATTGTAAACCATTATGTAATGGTCGTGTGTAAACAGGATATTTTAGATTATCATTATTTGATAATCTACGTAAAGCTTTTTAAACCTTTATTGATGAAATAAAGGTTATGGTTTGTTTAAAAATGAATGCAGTCTTTGAAAAACGTCTCATATAGAGGTCAAAACCTCGCAACGAAATCAATTAATATGGAACGTTTTTAATCAATAAGAACGGGACATTTCAGTTGGTATCCGAGCGTTGGTCTTAGAGAACCAGAAAATTTGCATTAGTGTGTCTTATCGAGTTTGTTAGGATGCATTAGTGAGTCTGGACTTCGACCGTGTTTTCTTTAAAAATGATTGCTTAACATTTTTGTTGGAAACTATATATTTTTAACATATGAATATTATGTGATATATTAATCTCTTAACGTGTTTGATATTATGTGATAGATGTCTACCTCTAGAACAAGTCCCATTGACTCACCTAATAATAATGAAGAGTCAAATGTAAATTGGAATGATTTGTGGACTGATTCACAAGTTCCCGAAGAGGAACCGGAAGAAGAGTCGGAACCGGAAGAAGAATCGGAACCGGAAGAAGAATCGGAACCGGATGAAGAAATAGAACCGGTGGGTGAAATAATAAAACGGTTAAGTAAAAGAAAATCCTCAACCAACCGACCAAAGTTAATTAAATGGTGTTTCCGCCAAGGAAGCAAAATATTGGGAGGATTACCAATTCTCCGATGAATCGGATTCCGACAACAATTCCGATGATGTTATAGAAATTACCCCAACTGAATTTAAAAAGGCAAAAGAAAATAATAAGGGAAAGGGCATAAAAATAGAGAAATCTAATTCCAACCCCGATGAACTTTATATGTATCGTCAACCCCCGAAGTCCTTAAGTTGTAACAATGACCCGGGAACCTCTAAACCACCAGGTTTTTCTAAACCAATGTGGACAACGACGGCTCGTATTAGGGGAACATCATATATCCCTAGAAACTTGGCAAAACGAACCAAAACCGAAGAAGAAGAAACGAGCGAGTCGGAATAAGATAGTTGTATTCGTGTGGTGTAATATATGGAATATAGTGTTCTTATGCTTTATGATATATGTAAAAATTGCTTGTATTAATAAGTATTTTTTTTATGAATCTAACTCTTGTCTATTTTACAGTTTAAAAACACAAAATGGATAGACAACCCAATATTTTAAGAGACCTACCCGGAGACATGATTGATGAAATCTTGTCTAGAGTCGGCCAGAATTCTTCGGCACAACTATTTAAGGCGAGATCAGTTTGTAAGACATTCGAAGAACGTTCCAAGAATGTCTTGGTTTATAAGAGACTTTCGTTTGAAAGATGGGGGATATCACATTGGGAAACCCATAAGTTACGATGTGTTTACTTTGACGCATATATTGCGGGGAACCCAAATGCTATTTTACGCAACGGGTTAAGAAATTATTTTGACTCAATATATCCGAATATTGGACTTCGTGATTTAGAAAAAGCGGCTAACATGCAACATAAAGAAGCATGTTATGCTTACGGATTAGTAATGTTCGCTTCTCACCAAAGTGAGAACAAGAACATCGGGCTACAACTATTAAACAAAACGTTTCCACAAGTGACGGAGTCGGTAATTGGGGTAAGAAATGAGGTTTTTAGATTATTACGGGACTGTTGGACATTACGTAACCCTCATCCCTTTGATGACGTTACAACACGCTGTCTTATCAACGGCCATAGCGGTTATGTTGCACAAGACCAAGGATGGGAAGTAGTCCTAGTAAAACCAGAATGCATGACTTGTTTCTGGACGTATGAATTACGTGTCTTTATTGCCTTTGCTGAACGACTTGTGTACTAGCTAGAATTGTCTTCACAACTATCTTGTATCAAAGTTATTGTGTGCTATATTTCATGCTTTATGTAAAATAAGCGGTATTGTAAGTTTGTAAAATATTGTATAAAAGTTTGAACGCGAAATATTATTATAATCAGTTTTTCATATAGAATTGTAGTAGTTGAATTGTATATTAGCTACTAAGTATGAACTTAACGGGTAGGTACTACCCGAATTTAAACTTATAAAACGCTAATATGAAGAAAAAGCTTTTATAAATGAGTTCATATTATGCTACGAAATACTATTAACTACTCTTAATATTCTGTATGATTAACTTGTTCCATTTAACTATTTTGAAGGAAATGGCACCGACTACTCGACACACCGTGAATATGAATGAAGAGGAATTCCGTACTTTTCTAGCTTCAAACATAGCCGCAGTACAGGCTGCGCTACATACCAACAATAACCTTGGATCTAGCAGTACAGGAAATCGTGTAGGATGCACCTACAAAGAATTCACTGCCTGCAAACCTTTGGAATTTGATGGAACCGAAGGACCGATCGGATTGAAACGGTGGACCGAGAAGGTTGAATCGGTGTTTGCCATAAGTAAGTGTACTGAAGAGGACAAAGTGAAGTACGCTACGCATACCTTCACAGGTTCTGCGTTAACATGGTGGAATACCTATCTAGAGCAAGTGGGACAAGATGATGCGTACGCACTACCGTGGTCAGCATTCAAGCACTTGATGAACGAGAAGTACCGTCCCAGAACCGAGGTCAATAAGCTCAAGACAGAACTTAGAGGGTTACGAACCCAAGGATTTGATATTACCACGTACGAAAGACGATTCACAGAATTGTGCCTATTGTGTCCGGGAGCATTCGAAGATGAGGAAGAGAAGATCGACGCGTTTGTGAAAGGATTACCGGAAAGAATCCAAGAAGATATAAGTTCACACGAGCCCGCCTCCATACAACAGGCATGTAGAATGGCTCACAAACTAGTGAACCAGATTGAAGAAAGAATTAAAGAACAGACTGCTGAAGAGGCCAATGTGAAGCAAGTCAAAAGAAAGTGGGAGGAAAACGGTGATAAGAATCACCAATACAACAACAACAGCAATTACAACAATAATCGCAACAATTATCCCAACAATCGCAACATCAATCGCAACTACAACAAACGGCCCAACAACAACAACAACAACAACAACAACAACAACAGCAACTACAACAATCATCCCAACAACAATAATAACCGTAACAACAACAACAATCAGAAGCAACTATGCCAAAGGTGTGAAAAGAATCACTCGGGGTTCTGCACCAAATTTTGCAACAAGTGTAAAAGAAATGGTCATAGCGCGGCGAAGTGTGAGGTCTACGGACCAGGGGTTAATAGAACGAAAGGAACAAATGGTGTCGGAACGAGTAATGGCGGAGCAAGTAGTGTCGGAGCAAGTTATGCCAATGTAGTTTGTTATAAATGTGGAAAACCAGGCCACATTATTAGAAATTGCCCGAACCAGGAGAACACGAATGGACAAGGCCGTGGAAGAGTTTTCAATATTAATGCGGTAGAGGCACAGGAAGACCCGGAGCTTGTTACGGGTACGTTTCTTATTGACAATAAATCTGCTTACGTTTTATTTGATTCGGGTGCGGATAGAAGCTATATGAGTAGAGATTTTTGTGCTAAATTAAGTTGTCCATTGACGCCTTTGGATAGTAAATTTTTACTCGAATTAGCAAATGGTAAATTAATTTCAGCAGATAATATATGTCGGAATCGAGAAATTAAACTGGTTAGCGAAACATTTAAGATTGATTTGATACCAGTAGAGTTAGGGAGTTTTGATGTGATAATCGGTATGGACTGGTTGAAAGAAGTGAAAGCGGAGATCGTTTGTTACAAAAATGCAATTCGCATTATACGAGAAAAAGGAAAACCCTTAATGGTGTACGGAGAAAAGGGCAACACGAAGCTACATCTTATTAGTAATTTGAAGGCACAAAAACTAATAAGAAAAGGTTGCTATGCTGTTCTAGCACACGTCGAGAAAGTACAAACTGAAGAAAAGAGCATCAATGATGTTCCCATTGCAAAAGAATTTCCCGATGTATTTCCGAAAGAATTACCGGGATTACCCCCACATCGATCCGTTGAATTTCAAATAGATCTTGTACCAGGAGCTGCACCAATAGCTCGTGCTCCTTACAGACTCGCACCCAGCGAGATGAAAGAACTGCAAAGCCAATTACAAGAACTTTTAGAGCGTGGTTTCATTCGACCAAGCACATCACCGTGGGGAGCTCCTGTTTTGTTTGTCAAGAAGAAAGATGGTACATTCAGGTTGTGTATCGACTACCGAGAGTTGGACAAACTTACCATCAAGAACCGCTACCCACTACCGAGAATCGACGACTTATTTGATCAACTACAAGGCTCGTCTGTTTATTCAAAGATTGACTTACGTTCCGGGTATCATCAAATGCGAGTGAAAGAAGATGATATTCCAAAGACTGCTTTCAGAACACGTTACGGTCATTACGAGTTTATGGTCATGCCGTTTGGTTTAACTAATGCACCAGCTGTGTTCATGGACCTTATGAACCGAGTGTGTGGACCATACCTTGACAAGTTTGTCATTATTTTCATTGATGACATACTTATTTACTCAAAGAATGACCAAGAACACGGTGAACATTTGAGAAAGGTGTTAGAAGTATTGAGGAAGGAAGAATTGTACGCTAAGTTTTCAAAGTGTGCATTTTGGTTGGAAGAAGTTCAATTCCTCGGTCACATAGTGAACAAAGAAGGTATTAAGGTGGATCCGGCAAAGATAGAAACTGTTGAAAAGTGGGAAACCCCGAAAACTCCGAAACACATACGCCAGTTTTTAGGACTAGCTGGTTACTACAGAAGGTTCATCCAAGACTTTTCCAGAATAGCAAAACCCTTGACTGCATTAACGCATAAAGGGAAGAAATTTGAATGGAATGATGAACAAGAGAAAGCGTTTCAGTTATTGAAGAAAAAGCTAACTACGGCACCTATATTGTCATTGCCTGAAGGGAATGATGATTTTGTGATTTATTGTGACGCATCAAAGCAAGGTCTCGGTTGTGTATTAATGCAACGAACGAAGGTGATTGCTTATGCGTCTAGACAATTGAAGATTCACGAACAAAATTATACGACGCATGATTTGGAATTAGGCGCGGTTGTTTTTGCATTAAAGACTTGGAGGCACTACTTATATGGGGTCAAAAGTATTATATATACCGACCACAAAAGTCTTCAACACATATTTAATCAGAAACAACTGAATATGAGGCAGCGTAGGTGGATTGAATTATTGAATGATTACGATTTTGAGATTCGTTACCACCCGGGGAAGGCAAATGTGGTAGCCGATGCCTTGAGCAGGAAGGATAGAGAACCCATTCGAGTAAAATCTATGAATATAATGATTCATAATAACATTACTACTCAAATAAAGGAGGCGCAACAAGGAGTTTTAAAAGAGGGAAATTTAAAGGATGAAATACCCAAAGGATCGGAGAAGCATCTTAATATTCGGGAAGACGGAACCCGGTATAGGGCTGAAAGGATTTGGGTACCAAAATTTGGAGATATGAGAGAAATGGTACTTAGAGAAGCTCATAAAACCAGATACTCAATACATCCTGGAACGGGGAAGATGTACAAGGATCTCAAGAAACATTTTTGGTGGCCGGGTATGAAAGCCGATGTTGCTAAATACGTAGGAGAAT